>NW_026652278.1:91025680-91724903 GCF_009828535.3 Hylobates moloch
GTTTCACCGTGGTCTCGATCTCCTGACCTCGTGATCCGCCCGCCTCGGCCTCCCAAAGTGCTGGGATTACAAGCGTGAGCCACCGCGCCCGGCCGGAAGTACACTTTTCTATGGGTGATCAGCAGGGAGAAAGTCTGCTGATCTTCCCCATGTTGTCATCTTTTACTGTCTTTGGTGCTGAACGTGATTCAGAGATGTAATATCAAGCACTTCCTTTGTCGTTCTTGGATGTAATTTTGCTTTGAGCAGGAATGATGTCATGTATGTTCTGTTTTGGTGGTGACCGTGTGAGATACCTTGCACTATCTCTTTCTTAACCTTTGTGGAGGAAGTCTTGGATGGAGTGGCTGTGTAAACTCAGTTTGAAGAGTTTGCACGTTTATGCTGAAGCCAGGAATGGGGAAGGATTGTGGCGGAGATTGCTGGCTGCTAAGCCTGTTGATGTTTATCAGAGAATTTGGGATTTTCCAGGGGATGATTTGGCCAGTTCCTCTGTTAGAAAAATGTTGGGAAGAAGAAGAAACTTTAAAAAACTTATTGGGGATCACAGGCAGGCAACAATTCCACGTGCTGAGGAAAAGCCAGCAGAGGGGCACATTTCCATCCTTCCCCAGCCCCCTTGCCCTGGGTATAGTCTCTAACTTACATACTGATGTTGTTTTGGTACCTCTTATGGTAATAAAATTACTGCCCCTTTAGGCATTTTATATTGGTATTTTTGAAATGTGCTATAATAATTTTTGCTTTTGAAATACAAGTATTGCAGAATTTTCAGGTAAGGAACATGCTTTAATGTAAAACGTTCATAATTTTTTATTCTCTAATTTATTATTATCTTTTTTTTATTTTTATTTTTTGAGACAGAGTCTTGCTCTGTCGCCTAGACTGGAGTGCAGTGGCACTGTCTTGGCTCACTGAAACCTCTGCCTCTTGGGTTCAAGCGATTCTTCTGCCTCAGCCTCCCAAGTAACTGGGATTACAGGTGCCCGCCACCACGCCCAGCTAATTTTTGTATTTTTAGTAGAGACGGGTTTTCACCATGTTGGCCAAGCTGGTCTCGAACTCCTGACCTCAAGTGATCCACCCTCAGCCTCCCAAAGTGCTAGGGTTACAGGTGTGAGCCACCATGTCTGGCCTGGTTTTTTTTTTTTTTTTTTTTTTTTTTTTAGATGGAGTTTTGCTCTTGTTGCCCAGGCTGGAGTGCAATGGTGCGATCACAGTTCACTGCAACCTCCTTCCCCCAGGTTCAGGTAATTCTCCTGCCTCAGCCTCCCGAGTAGCTGGAATTACAAGTGCCCACCACCACGCCTGGCTATTTTTGTGTGTGTGTGTTTTTAGTAGAGATGGGGTTTCACCATGTTGACCAGGCTGATCTCGAACTCCTGATCTCAGTTCATTCACCCGCCTTGGCCTCCCAGAGTGCTGGGATTATAGGCGTGAGTTACCATGCCTGGCCCTATTTTGTTTTTTTTTTAAAGGAAGTTCTTATTAATACATACTGAAGTTTCCTAAGGAAATGCCTTTGGTAGATAGAATTTTCAACTATGGCCAGTTTCCTTTAACATTAAAATCTACAAAATATTAAAAGCAACTTGAGTATGTAGTGAAAAGACAGAAAAGAGCCATAGGAAAATAAACGCACAAGGACCGAGGTTGTAAGTTATTATCCAGATTCTAATTTAACATTTCACAGAGCTACAAGCTGTAAAAACAAGACATATTAAATGAGGGAGGGCTTCAGATACTACATTTGTACCAATTGTAGTTCACACTTAAGGAATTCAAGTAAATTATGTGTTAGTGAAAAGCAGTGATACCTGAAATAACTAAGGTGTTCTTATTTCAAGTAAGTAGTATTTTAATTATTACTAAACATGTGAAATTAATTTGAGTTCAGTGTTTTACATGCAAAAATGGGATGGGTTGCAGGGTGGGGATCTCAGAAATGTGTTTAATTTCTGTTAGGATGTGGCATCATATGATTACTACCTCGAATTTTAAAATGATTGCAGAAAGGCCGGGCATGGTGGCTCACCTCTGTAATCCCAGCACTTTGGGAGGCTGAGGCAGGTGGATCATTTGAGGTCAGGAGGTCAAGACCAGCCTGGCCAACATGGTGAAACCCTGCCTCTACTAAAAATACAAAAATTAGCCAGGTTTGGTCATGCACGCCTGTCGTCCCAGTTATTTGAGAGGCTGAGGCATGAGAATCGTGTAGGGCCAGGAGGCGGAGGTTGCAGTGAGCTGAGATTGCCCCACTGCGCTCCAGCCTGGGCGACAAAGTGAGACTCCGTCTCAAAAAGATAATAATAATAGTAATTATAAAAATGATTGTGGAAATCACGTGCATTAAGTTGTTAACTCCCTTAGAATGTTTCAGCCACCGGTTTACTCTGAGTTTTTTCCTTTGTGCACATTGTGGCTTAATTTCCATAAGTTAACATGAATTATAATGTCTGCCTAGGGTGTTAACATGGTGACCAGTGTACTGTTTTTTGCTAATCAGGTAGGTGAGTTGTTGAATTCCTTGCCTTCCTTCAGGTGAAGTGGATGTAGCCCAGGAGAACATGCTTTTAATGCAGGCATCTTAATCTTTCCATCTTGGGGAAATACACATTTTAAAGAAGCAGTGTTTTCTGAAGGCATACCTTATCATAAATCCTACTTACAGAAAACAGTATAATGAAAAACTTATGAAATGTGTTTTCTATTGTCTTAATCAAAAGGAATAATTTACTTATTCATCAATACATACCCTACTGTCTTTTGATGAATACTTGAGATTAAGATTAAATGGAATAAATTAAAACCTAGTTTCAATATTGAATCAAAGCTAAGTGGCCTCCCTCTCCCTCTCAAAGGTTAATAAGTTTTTCAAACCGGAGTGCGTGAATAATTTAAAAGATAGCATATGGAATAATTTCCTTTGCAAGAAAATCAGACTAATATTTTTAGGTAATTCAGTTTACTGAGCACCTATTATGTACCAGGCATTGGGCTTAGTGCTGCTATACTGTGTGTGTGTGTGTGTGTGTGTGTGTGTGTGTGTGTATGTATATATATGTGTGTGTGTATATGTATGTGTGTGTGTGTGTGTGTGTGTATATATATATATATATATATATATGATCAAGGCAAAGTCTTATAGATGTGTAAGTGAAAGACCAGCAGGTGTTAAGTGATCAGGTTTACATTTGAGAAATATCCCCCTGGTGGCTGTGTGAAGAATGAATGAGGAGGCAGCATGGAAGGCAGAGGCCAGTCAGCAGGTTTTCTGGAACTGGGATTCGAATGCAGGCAGTGTGTGGCTCCTGCCGGTTTTGTGGAAGGAGGTTGAAATTGATGGCGATTGGGCTGGGTGGAGATGGTGGGGCATTCACCAAGGTAGGGACTGCTGCAAGGTTGCCAGACTGGGGATGGGAGATTAGGTTCAGTGTTGTCTTATGTGAGTTTGAGTGTCTTGGAGCTGTTAGTTAGGCAGCTGGATATTTGGAACTAACCATAGATGAGTCTGTGAATCCAATATAAATTTGTTAAAAATCAGTTTAAAACAATGTGCCAAATATAATCTAACTTTAGTGCAAATAATTATATACATTGGAAAAAGTTTGAGGGGTAGACCAAAAAGTGTCAGTACTGGTCATCTCTGAGGTCAGTGTGTGTGGTTCACTGTTTTGTTTTCGTTTTCACTGTCCACTCCATATTCTACTTCTGCTTAATTCCAGTAGGAAAGAAGCATTAGGTTTAGTTATAAATATAGCTTAGAATAGAAACATCTTTTTTTGAACTTTAGTATGAATTGGCATAGGAACTGAATGATTTAAAGATTTTGATAACCTGGAAATGAAATAACTTGTATAAATTGACTTCATTAACTAGATGACTTTATTCATTTCCTCATAAGTGAGCTTATTTTAGAGTGTAAAGAAGCAAATATTTAAATTTGCTGCCAAGCAGAGCACTAAATGGCTAACTAATTCAGAAGGATGACTTCCCAACATTTAAGTGTTTTGTGGGTACTGGTTTGGCTATAGTTCATCAATTCATGGGAGCACAGGGCCCAGATATGGTACAGGTAGAGCAGTGAGGTGTTAGTGAAAGGGAGTCGGGAGGGGGCCAGGCCTCCTGCATGAGAAGTGAGGGTCCTCACCAGCAGTAGGAGCTTTGGGGTCAGCCTGCACAGGATTGGGCTGGGCTTCAGTCCTTCTAGCGAAAGCCCTCCGGACCTTGCTTATCTGGGGCCACCCAGTGAGTCAGGGGACAGAGGCTCTCACTCTTTCAGTTACACCAGTCCCAGGCTGGGGCTTGATAACTTAGTGTGCCGTGCTGTGCTTTTCTGTTGCTTTGGAAGTGCCGGGCATCTCATATGGTGGGATGTGGAGCCACACTGCCTGCATTTGAATCCCGGCTTCACGCTGTCTTTACTTGACTTCTCTTACCTCATTTTTCCCATCTGTAAATGGGGTATAATCATAGTACCTATCTTACGAGTTTTTTGTTTGTTTTAAATTGCAGATTCAGGACATACATGTGTAGTTATATTACATAGGTATATTGGGTGATGATGGGCTTTGAGCCTCGGTGAACTCATCACCTAAACTGTGAATGTAGTACCCGGTAAATAGGTTTGCAAGCCTTGCTTCCCTCCCCGCCTCCCACTTTTGGAGTCGCCAGTGTCCATTGTTTCCATGTTTATGACCATGTGTGCCCATTGTTTAGCTTCCACTTATGAATGAGAATACACGGTGTTCACCTTTCTGTGTCAGTTATTTCACTTAGGGTGTTGGCTTCCAGTTCCATGTATGTGGCTGCAAAGGACATGATTTCATTATGAGGTTAAGTTTAAGATTAAGCCTTAGAATTCACATTAAGGTTTTGTGCTTGGCAAAAATAAGGTCCCAAGAAATGTTGATTATGGTTGCCATTGTCGGCCACCGTCACCACCACCACCACCATTGTCAAATTAGGCTCTTCATTCTTTTAATAACCGCTTCTACGGTTTTGTTTTGTTTTTCTTTGAGACAGGCCCTTGCTCTGTCACTGAGGCTGGAGTGCAGCGATGCAATCTCTGCAACCTCTATCTCCTGGGCTCCCACCTCAGCCGCCTGAGTAGCTTGGACTGCAGATGTGCATCACTATGCCTGGCTTTTTGTTTGTTTGTTTATTTAAGATGGGTCTTGGTCTGTCACCCAGGCTGGAGTGCAGTGACATGATCCTAGCTCAGTGCAGCCTCCAACACCCGGGCTCAAATGATCCTCCTGCCTCAGCCTCCCAAAAGTGCTTAGATTACAGGTGTGAGTCACTGCACCTGGCCTGAGGATTTAAAAACAAGCAAGCGAGCAAACAAACCAGGCTATCCTCGATATTTGTGTTATGAAATGAGTTTCCGTAGGTAATCAGTTTCACTTATTTTTTTATTTCTATGAATTTATAGAGACCATGGTATATACTTGGCGCCCAGAGATAGTTGTTGTAAGAAATATGTTGTTCATTTTCTGTATGTTAGAATTTGAGGATTCTCAATACATTATTAAGGCAAACTCCACCTCCCGCGTTCAAGCAGTTCTTCTGCCCCAGCTTCCTGAGTAGCTGGGATTACAGGTGTGCACCACCATGCCCGGCTAATTTTTTTGTAGTTTAGTAGAGACGGGGTTTCACCATGTTGGCCAGACCGGTCTTGGACTGCTGACCTCAAGTGATCCACCCCCCTCAGCCTCCCAAAGTGTTGGGATTACAAATTGTGAGCCACCGTGCTCAGTCAAGGAAAATACCAATAAATTTAAATTAAGAAATAGAGTCTCTAATGTGGGAGGGGAACTCCGCAAATTCTCCTGTGTCTAAACACCTGGGTGAGAGTAACATAAAATTTAAATTTTGAGAAAAAAGTAACCAGCTGAATTTGAAATACCACAAAGGGAAGTGACTCTTCAGACATGAGATAAATTGTCATATGGTTTCTAAGATATGTTCTTAAATCAGATTCAGAAAGCTGCAAGAAATTCGACAGCTATAACCATTTGATGTTTGATGGCATTTGACTGCCATTCAGGAAAGTGCTTATTTAATATAAAATAAAGGCACACAGTATAAAATCAGAGATTCCTTGGAATAAGAGAATTAGAGAATCTGCACTCTGTCTTTCAGAATTCTGAAGTTCCTTGCATCTGAATGTGTAGTATACTGCTTGACTTAATTTCTTACAAAAGATTGTCAAGAGATACTTCTTTTCAAGGGCACAGTTGAATGATGACCGTCCACTGTCAGGCATTTTGTTATCAGCACTTCTGGGTAGTGTCAACAGGGATCTCTTGGCTGCTGGGAACTTGAGGTTGAGATGACACTGCAGTTGCATTTCTGTAACAGCATCCTTTTCTTTCATCTAGCCCTCACATATTTATTGAGCATCTGTTCCATTCTAGGCAGGACTTGAGAGATTGAAGTAAATAGAGAACATTTGTCCTTAGGGATCTGTTGTAAAATGGGGAGATAAAATGTTGGCGGGGTGCTGGTAGCTCACGCCTATAATCTCAGCACTTTGGGAGGCCGAAGTGGGAGGTCTGCTTGAGCGCAGGAGTTCGAGGGCAGCCTGGGCAACTATGTATAACCTTTTTCAAATAAAAAAAAAAAAAAAAAAATATATATATATATATATATATAATAAAAAACTAATTATATACATGTATATTATATATAACATATATAATGCTATATATTTGATATATATTATATATAATAAAGGAAAATGTTAGCAAAATATTTGCAGCTACAACAGTGGTGTTCCATGTTCTATAAGGTATATAAAGTTTTGTATCCTTTTTTTCTTAGTGTAGCTGCATTCCACGTACTTTTAAAGCAAGAAAAGTCCCATATGTAGGTGGGAATATTCAGGCTGGATAAATTAGGAGGTGTGTTCAGGTCAGCCTCCAGATGGGCTAGTTCTAACTTTCCCTCCCTCCCCAAAAAGGCAGTCTTGAATATTCCTTCTACCTTTAGTTAACACAACTA
The DNA here is from genome assembly GCF_009828535.3 of Hylobates moloch. Classification (NCBI taxonomy): domain Eukaryota; kingdom Metazoa; phylum Chordata; class Mammalia; order Primates; family Hylobatidae; genus Hylobates; species Hylobates moloch. Next base: position 91,032,686 of record NW_026652278.1, read on the forward strand.
ATTACTTTTCAAACTGTCGCTGTGAAGGACTAGATTTACTTTATTTTTTCCTCCAACCTGTGGCAGAACAATACTATTAAAATAAAATGCAAATAAATTACTAGGATAAAGTGGCTTGTGTTTTATGGGCCTTTATTTTAGCTATTATTAGAGTTAACAGATATAAAATTACTCCGCCAAGTTGCTATGTTCTCAAAAGCTTACTCTATTTCTGTACTTCATGCAGACTGGGACCACACTTTGAGTAATATTGCATTGTGTAACACTGTTAAATACAGCTGTCCTTAAATTTTCTGTGTTTATATTATTCACCAGCTGTATATTTCTGGCATAGGCTGTTTGGTTATGTAGCTTCTTTAATGATTGGTATGTGTTTTTAAAAGTAATTCCATGCCTCTTGTTACCTTGAACGTTTTCTTTCTTATCTTTCCCCCTCCCCCTTCCCATTCCCCTTCCCCTCCCCTCATTTTTTTTTTTTGTTTGAGACAGTGTCTTACTCCGTCGCTCAGGCTGGAGTGCAGTGGCGTGATATTGGTTCACTGCAACCTCCACCTCCTGGATTCAAATGATCTCCTGCCTCATCCTCCAGAGTAGCTAGGATTACAGGCTCCCACCACCACACCTGGCTAATTTTTTCATTTTTTAGTAGAGATGGGATTTCACCATGTTTTCCAGGCTGGTCTGGAACTCCTTACCTCAAGTGATCAGCCCGCCTCGGCCTCCCAAAGTGCTGGGATTACAGGCATGAGCTGTCACACTGGCCTGAATGTACTGTACCTTTCAATCCTTGGGTTAGGCTTGTAGGTGTCCTAAAGCATTGGGTTTTATGGGGCTCTAGTGTTAATAGTATTATAAGTATAATTGTATTGCAGATATTCGTAGTATTCAGTACTTTCTCTAGAGACCTATTTCTTCATTTTCTCATGTTTTATTTTCTTTCTTTAAATTTTTTTTTTTTTATTTTTATATATTTAGAAAGTACAAGTGCAGGTTTCTTACATGCTCATATTGGGTAGTGGTGGAGTCTGGGCTTTTAGTGCATCCATCACCTGAATAGTGAACATTGTACACAGAAGGTAATTTTCTGTCTTCACGCCTCACACTCTCCCACCTCTTGGAGTCTCCAGTGTCTGTTATTCTGCTCTGTGTGTCCCTATGTACCTACTGTTTGGCTTCCACTTGTAAGTGAAACATGCGGTGTCTGATTTGGTGATTTCACATAGGATAATGGCCTCCAGTTCCATCCCTGTTCCTGCACAGACGGCTTGTCTTATTTTCATGACCTGTTCCCGTGCTTAACTTCAGTTCAGTGAGACCTGAGATAAAATGAAGGAAAGATGTTCCTGTTGCCTTTTGAAAGGATATAAAAACACCCTCCCTCCTCTTTCTGTGACATGGGAGGTGGCGTTCCAGACTCCTAATTCGTAATGCTTGTGACTATTTTATTTTGTATTTCTCTGAGTAAAATGTGTGTATTTGAGCATCTGATCACTCCATTTTTCATTCACTGGAAGAAGAGAGTGTTCAAAGAGCTTAACAAAATAGTCACACTCCGAGGGCTCCTGGTTTGAAGTAGGAGTGGTGATTTGATCCTATCCTGTAGCCCTCTATTTTGGCAAGGAATGCGTTGAGAGACTTCTTTGAACCTGATGTGTGCTCTCACACCCTGCTGACTCCAGGGTGTTTTGCTACACCCTGTTTTACTCTTGACAAACTACCTCCGGCCTATTTGACTAGTGCAGTTTTAATTTGGTGCAGTTGAGGCGTAGCTGGTTTCCCTGGTGAACCTGGAGTCCACACTGCCGGATGCCGTCTGTGCCGTCTATTGAGGGGTTACTTAGGTGGTGGAATGTGTTACCCTACTTTCCACCTGCTTTCCATTTTTTACCCTTTACTTGAGGTTTTGCCCTTTCCTTGAGGACTGAGCAAAACAGGTTGTTTATTTAGGTTTTGGGTGGACTGTTTATTTGGGGATCATTTTATTCTGTAGTTAGTCTTGAAGTCTATGCTATTGAGGATTTCGTCTTCCTAATGGATTGAGATGGCAGACAGAGCGAAGGGGAAACCTGCAAAGAGGTATTACTCTTTTTCTGGGACCTCTCGGAAGGATTCGGTGAAGGCGCTAAGATTTTCAAGGTCACTGAACCTCAAGAGAGCCACTTCAGAAGTCAGCAAAAGGCAGGTTGGTACAGAAACTTCCTTAAAACACCCCTTTAATTTTTATTTTTTTGGTGTGGGGTGGGAATTGAAAGTCATGCTTACTCTTTGTGTTTATTCCTTAATATTATTTTGAAAAAGTTTCCTGATTAATTTTTGAACATTTTTCTGTTTTCAAAATCATACTGATATTTTCTATGCTATCAGATTTGTGAATGCTTATTATTTATTAGTGTTTATGTTTATTCACTTATTGCAAGGGTTTAAATTACTATATGCTGCAATACTAACAAGTTGTGATGTTAGCAGATCCTTACTACTTATATGGAATCTTTTACTAAAACATATTTTTAACGGAGACCCTGATGTTACCCAAACATCTCACTAAAAAGGATTAATTGATTTTTATGTATTACAAAATAATAGAATAAAAGCAAATTAGTGTTTCTGTAATTTCACAGTTCTGTACATTGTTGGGAATTAAAAATATTTTTTCTGAAGAATACTTTGGGCCAGGCATGGTGGTATGTGCTTGTAATCCCAGCACTTTGAATGGCTGAAGGAGGTGGATCACTTGAACCTAGAAGTTTGAGACTAGCCTGGGCAACATGGTGAAACCCCGTCTCTACAAAAAATACAAAAATAGCCAGGCATGGTGTTGCACACCTATAGGCCCAGCTACTCTGGAGGCTGAGGTGGGAGAATTCCCTGAGCCTGGGGAGGTTGAGGCTGCAGTGAGCCGAGATTGCACCACTGCATTCCAGCCTTGGTGACAGAGTGAGACCTTGTCTCAAAAAATAAAAATAAAATAAAATAAAAATAAAAATAAATAAATAAATAAATTAAAAATTTTTTTTAAAGAATTCTTTGAAGCTACTGGATATATGACTGTGTAAGTTTAGGCTATACAATCAATATATAGTGGATCTTTTAACAGTGTTATAAAGATTCCTTTTCTTAATGTTGATATTTTTGGAGCTAGTTTGTAATTACCAAACAACAATAACAGATAAAAAGTAAAGATTACTCTGCACACAAAATGTGCTTTTTTTATTTTTACTTTTGGATGAGTGCCATGGGTTATGTGTGCCCTCCAGTGGTCTTTCATTAGAACAGTGATTTTCGAGCTGTGAAACCATTGAGAGTTAGTCATGATATCTGTGTCCCCCTGCCCGAGGAAGAATGGTGCCTTGCAGCATTACAGATAGGTGCTTCAGAACTGTTTTCCCTCTTAGTACAAATTGAGCTCAAATGTGTGATATTGATTCTGGCCAGTTCATGAATGATGTGTGTTTTGGGAATATCTCTTAATGGTTTATAGAATAGACACTTAAAATTAATATGTCATCAATTCTACACTTATTTTGGTCCTCATATGTCTGCTAAATCTTGTAGTTTTAGTTTCTTTTTTTTTTTTTGAGACAGAGTCTAGATCTGTTGCCCAGGCTGGAGTGCAATGGCATGATCACAGCTCTCAGTAGTCTCAATCTCCTGGGCTGAAGCAGTTCTCCCACCTCAGCCTCTCAAGTAGCTGAGACCACAGGCATGTGCCACCACACCCTGTTAATTTTATTTTTTTTGTAGATATGGAGGTCTCACTATGTTGCCCAGGCTGGTTGCAAACTCGTGGCCTCAAGCAGTCCTCCTGCCTCAGCCTGCCAAAGTTCTGGGATTATAGGTGTGAGCCACTGTGCCTGGCCAGTTTAATCATCTTTCTTATATTTTCCTTATTGGACAACATTGAATACTGAAAATAAATCAAGTCCAAGACATTCCAAATCTCTATTTTATATGTAACATACTTCCTCCAGCAGAAACTGCCACCATATTGGATGTTTGTTGGTAAAGAATTTTCAGCAAACCTGATTTTCTTCAATGTAATATTTTTTCAAATTAATGTAATTTGAGTAAAGACACAGAATAAAACCTGTTTTTAAGACATTAAACCTTCCGTGTAGACTATGCAGAAAGTAATACCAGAAACGAATGAGGAAATTCAGAGACTGCCTAAAAGTATTGTTGCTGATTCAGTTGGCAGAATCTTTTCTCTTCCCTTTTGAAAAATCATAGAGTTTAAAACTCCTTGAACCTGAGGGTGGTGGCCTAAGTGTTGGTATTTGCCAATTGAGAATTTAAGAATGAGTGCCTTGTATTGTCATTAAGAATCCCATGACATTGTTTATAGAAGTAGGGTGTTGACCTAGAGATCTCTGCCAAAACCTAATTTGTCTAATTAAATTCTGCCGAGCATTTCTAACTTCCTTCCCTAAACGACTTCTAATTGCATGTCGTTCCAGTGGTAGTGATGATAATGATGATGTTCTGCCCTTGTAAACATGCCTTTAAATTATTAAGTTCTAAGCTGGCAGGTAAAATGGAATTACTTTTCATCTTAAAGATGAGATGTGGCCTTTTGGAGGATGTGTGTGGATGGGGACATTGCAAGTAGATGAAGAATCATGTAGACTTCTTGTACAAAATTCCTAGATCATTTGTTTATTGTGAGAAGGAGCACTGATAAGAAAGACAGACTTTTTCCCCCTCAAGCAGGAACCATCCCCTCTTCAGAGCATTTTGTTTCCCTGCTAGGAGCCAGGATGTGACATTTAAGCAGCCGTATAATTTCAGTTTTGTGCATCACTTTGAGGTAAGGTTTCCATAGAAAACATAAGTTTTAAAATTGTTTTGTGTCCGTTTCTTTGGGGAGGGAGATGTAGTTGGAATAAGAGTATAATACCTCTGAGATTTGTCAAGAGAATTGAGACCATGCTTTTTCCCTGCTGCTGTTGAGTTATAGAGGTGGAGGCTTGGGTGCGTTCAAGATGGGGCTTCACTTATTACCTGTGGCCTGCCTTGGTGGCTGAGGAGGGCATTGCTGCTGGTGGTGTGATAGTTGTTAACACTGCTTTACAAGCAGTGCTGAAGACCACTCTCGTCCATGCTGGCCCAGCACGTGAGATTCGCGGAGCCGCCAGAGCCTTAGACAAGTACCAAGCCCATCTTTGTGTGCTGGTATCCAACTGTGATGAGCGTGTGTGTGTGTTAAGTTGGTGGAGGCCCATGTGCTGAACACCAGATTAGCCTAATTAAGGTTGATGAAAACAAGAAACTAGGGAATGGGTGGGCCTCTGTAATACTGACAGAGGGAAAACCCTGTAGAAAGGTTGGTTGAAGTTGTGTAGTAGTTAAGGACTATGGAAGTTATAAGGAATCTCAGGCCAAGGATGTCATTGAAGAGCACTTTAAATGCAAGAAATGAACAAATAAAACTTTGGTTCACATTCCTCAAAAAAAAAAGTTGGGGTATTAAATGGAATAAAAAAGAGAAGCTGAAGTATCATATATTGGGGAGTTTTCTGAGCTCACTGGGTGAGAGGTTCAGTTTATAGCATAGATGATTGAAATTTCTGCCTCAGCAAAAGTAGAACATGGTTTTTGAAGTAAATGGTTGAAATTCATGCATCCAGATGTCTGTATGACTGGGTTCATGGACTTCAATCATCTTCTTTGACACCTAGGTTATTATTATCTATATATCTGAATCTGTATACTGACTTCTAGGTTTTGATTATGTAGAAAATAACAGCCAAAATGTAGAAGTCCATCAGAATGATACAATCTGACAAAGTTGCTTAACAGCGGAAAAACAATGATGCTAACTCAGAAAGTTAGATGATTTTTAAAAAGTCAACAAAAAAGCTTTAAAAGCTGTAAATTAGAGATATAAATTATAGCTTACCTGTTAAAAAGACTTTCTTTTCAAGGAAGTATTAATAGAAGACACAACTCAAAATAACGCTGCCTTGATCTTGTAGGGCCTTGAGGTAATTGTGAATCCCCTTGATAGAAAAGGTAAGAAGCAAAGCAAATTGGGTGGATTTTATATTTAAGCAATCTAGATATTTATAATATCTATTACGTGCATATACATGTGTGAAGACAACATAGTAAGATGTGTTGTTTTATAGTTTTCTGTGTTCTACTCAAATTGGCTTGCAGTAGAATTATAGTTAAATTGATGCAGGGCAGGTAAGCCCCAAAATTGGGCTTAGACCGGGAAGGTTCTTGGCTTTGCTCAGGAGAGAATTCAAGAGTTAGGGCTGGGCACGGTGGCTCACGCCTGTAATCCCAGCACTTTGGGAGGCCGAGACAGGTGGATCACCTTAGGTCAGGAGTTCAAGACCAGCCTGGCCAACATGGTGAAACCCTGTCTCTACTAAAAATACGAAAATCAGCTGGGCATGGTGGCAGGCGTCTGTAATCCCAGCTACTTGGGAGGCTGAGGCAGGAGAATCGCTTGAACCCGGGAGATGGAGGTTGCAGTCAGCCGAGATTGTGCCACTGCACTCCAGCCTGGGCAACAGAGCGAAACTTTGCCTCAAAAAAAAAAAAAAAAAAAATCAAGAGCGTGCAGGTGGTAGAAGAAAACAGCTTTATTGAGGCTGTAGTGTTACAGCTCTGTGACTGCTTCCACAGAGCGGGGCTACCCGCTGGGCAGTTAGTGCAGGGTGGCAGCTCAGGGGCAGTTCTACAGTCATGTTTATACCCACTTTTAATTAATGCAAATTAAGGGGCAGGTTATTCTGATATTTCTAGAAAAGTGGTAACTTTCAGGTGTTGCTGTGGCAGTTTTAAACTGTCAAGGAGCTGGTGGGGATGTCTTGTGGAGAGGTGCTTTTTATAGTCGTTCTTTGTACAATAGACAGTGCTACTTCTTGTTAATGAGGAAATGCAGATATAGCCAGGATAATTTTGAGTACAAAACTGTTCATCAAAAAATGTTAAACTATACCTATGTTCTGGCTAAGTGCTGTGTTAGAAAACTACTTGCTAAGAATATGTAACAAGTTGGGAATTAGAGCTCTCCTCCTGTTTTTTTTTTTTGATGCGGAGTCTTGCTCTGTCTTCCACGCTGGAGTGCAGTGGCACGATCTTGGCTCACTGCAGCCTCTCCCTCCCGGGTTCAAGTGAGTCTTCAGCCTCTCACATAGCTGGGATCACAGGCATGCGTCACTATGCCTGGCTAATTTTTGTATTTTTAGTAGAGATAGGGTTTCACCATGTTGCCCAGACTGGTCTCAATTTCCTGTCTCTCTTTCTCTCTCTCTGTCTTGATCTCTTTTCTTCTCTGTCGCTTGTTTGTAGTAGAGACAATAACTTTGATTCCTAAATAGAAAACAGAATATATATGTGTGGATACTTGTATTGTGTTGATTGTCTTCATTACTAGTTTCCTAATCATAGCAGAAAAGGTGGTGTTGGCTACTAATGTCACCCCAGCCCTAAAGGAGTAATGTGTTCTTGATAAGTTTGTGACATTGCTTTCCTGTGTAAATATGAAAATATTCTGGAACTTGATTTCTTGTTACTCTTGTGTTGTGCAAATTGTGTGTTCTGGCTTCCTTTACCAACAACAAATAGTGAGAGGTTCCAAAACTTAAATACAATTCATATTTTCAAGGATAGCTTATAATTTTTGAAATAATTAAGTTTAGCTTTATGTAACTAGGTAAAAATGTGCATATCACAGTACTCAAGATATTAGTTTAAAATGAAAAACAAAAAACACCTTTACTTTTTGCTATCTTTAGTTTAATCTGTGGCAAATAAGCTTTCTCCCAAAAGCATGCTCTCCCTAGATAGAGGGATTCCTGATTTGGATTGAAGCAGGTTCTCCTTATTTTTAAGGAAATATCATTCAGTATGTTGAGCATTAATTCTTCCGGTGCTTCCCGGTTCTCCATGAAGATTTTTTTTTTTTTCCAGAAACGGAAGCCAAGTCTAAACTATGCTGAGATAGGGTTGGATTTAAGGCTAGAATAGTTTAGATCACTGAAGCCCTAGATGTTCAAGAGAAATGAAGTACATATAGGTGAGAGAGAGGATGGAATTTATCATCCTAGAGGTATTAACAACAAAAAAGACTGCTGAATACAGTTCAATCAAGAAAGAATCAAGCAAGACAAGGTCTTTAAGCTTTACCCTTATTCCACATCCCTTACTCCAGATAGAATTTTTGCCACTTCATAATACTAAGTAAAGCAGGCAGCAGATGTCAAAGTACAAGAGGATCAACATGGAACCATTGCTTATTTTGAAGAAAAAAACATAGATCATATAGTTAGAGGATTAATACATATTTCCTGAAAGGCAACAGTTCTTCTACAAGGAGCGTACTCGTTATGTGTTTTTAGAAATAGGGCCTCGCTCTGTCGCCCAGGCTAGAGCGCAGTAGTGTGATCATAGCTCACTGTAGCCTTGAACTCCTGACCTCAAGCAATCCTCCTGCCTTGGCCTCTCGAAGTGCTAGGATTACAGGCATGAGCCAATGCACCGGGCCGTTCATGTGTTTATGAATACAAAATGGATATAATGCAGTTAAAGTTAAGAAACACGGTACATATTGAGAACTGTTACATGATTACATGATTACATGATCACAGTGAGGAGCTGTTTCTGTAAGATCAGAATGAATGGAGCATGCTGCCCGGGAAACTGTAGCTGCTTCGTTAGAATGAGTGGGTGCTCAGCTGGTGGTAAATTTTTTGTTTACCTTTTTGGGTTGTGAACCAACTGCACTGTAATTTATGTTAATTTGTGCTGTAAAAGTTTTCAGCGTTGTACTCGATCTTAAATGTGGGTGAGAAAGATAAAAATTATGCATAAATACTAATGGCAGTTGTGAAAGGGAGAGAAGAGGTTATTCTTTTTTGAAAAAACAGAATCCTCTTCTGTCACCCAGGTGGGAGTGTAGTAGCGTGATCATGGCTCACTGCAGCCTCGAACTCCTGGGCTCGGGTGATCCTTCTGCCTCAGCCTCCCAGTAGCTGACAGGCATGCACCATCATACCCGGCTAATTTTTTACTTTTTGTACAGATGGGGTCTCCCTATGTTGCCCAGGCCGGTCTTGAATGCCTGTCCTCCAGCAATCCTCACACCTTGGCCTCCAAGGTTATCCTTTTGAATAAAAATCTTATGTAACTAAACCCAGTTTTTTGTGATATGTAAATCTTAGAGTTATATCTTTAAAACTGTAAAGCATGTTTTTGTAATTCATGACCAGCTTCTCTTTTACCTTAGGAGTGCTACTTCTGAATTCTTGCGGAAGTACAGATTGTACAGTTAATGCTGATCTTTGTAATAGATAGAACAACTTACATTAACTGTGAAAAGAATCAATTCTCCCTGATGTGGAAATACATATAATCTTATTTTGGCAAGCATTTTACCCCTTTCAGTTCGTACTTTTCTTGATGTTTAAATTTATCTTGTAGCCTTGTATGGTGATAGCAACCCCTTGGTATTTTTCTTGATTTTAATTTTCTTCTGCAGTTTGAAAGATTATATTCATTGCTGTGATGCATATAAGATTTCTTAGTTTTTTACCACTATATTTTAATATGAAATGCCAAAGAATTTTAAAGTTTTTTTAAAATTAAGATTTCAACATTGTGGCCTAGATGAATGTATTACTTGAGGAAGGAGGTTTTAAATTCATCCTATTTAATGTGAAAGTTTGACTTGCATGCATCACTTTATTTTTCCCTAGCAAAATCAACATTTTATATCGTTAGAATATCTATTGATATGTTTGGGTTACCTGACTCAAACCTATTTCTTAAAAGCAGAAAGCAGTTAACTATTTCTTTATAATGCTTCTCCACTTCCATTGGAACCATGACATTGTAACAGAAATTATATTCACAGGCAAAGTCTCATAGCAACTGTCTTATGCTATGTGTTGCAGCCTAAACACTTATTTCTTTTGATTTGAAGGCTGTAATTCTTACTGTGAGTCTCAGTAACTTTTGCAAGAGCAGCCATTGACAGGTGCCCGCCATCTCTCTAGCCAGATGCTACCTCATCTGCCTCTGTCCGATGACTCTGGAGCCTTGGTCTGCTCTCAATTTAGTAAACCTTGATGGCCACCAATGTGTTGCTAAAGTAATCAGTTGTAAAATGAGGAGGTAGGAATGTATTGTCTTTTCTGGGAGGTCCAGTTACACACAACTTCAGGTTGATGATGATCCAAGTTCCTTCCCTGTTTGTGTCTTAAAAACAAGATTGAAAGCATAAACAAAACCAACAACAAAGTTCTTTGATCAAGGGAAGGGATTGCAACTGTTCACAGATGGAATTGGATTGGATCCTGAGTTCTTGTAGCTTGATTTGACTTTGTCATTTAGTGTAGGATTTCTTAACCATGGTTTCACTAGGTGCTTATAGATACTCTAAAACATGCACACACTCACACATCCCACCCCACAGATGCCCAAGAAACCACTCAGGACTTGCTGAATCGGAATCTTCAGTGGTGGTGGGATGGGGTCGGGGCTAGTCAGGTGCCCTCACTCCCTCCCGCAAAGGTCCCAGAGTGAATCTGGCCTAAACATTGCCAGGTGAAGAAACTGAAGTCTAGAGCACCAGGTGATATGAAGATAATAGAACTGTTTAGTGACAGATTTGAGAAAGAAGCCAGTGGCATTTGAGCATATGCCGTGTGCTCACCCCAGTAAGAAATTAGAAGCATAGTGGTGCAGATCACCTGCCTGAGAGCCAGCGGCGGCCTGGTGAGCCGGTGTGCATGCACTGGCTGGTATTAGTGTCAGCTTTCGTGAAAGGCGTCCCTTGTGTTTTGAGGCTTCTCATGTTCTGAGGAAGCACCTGCAGCTGCACAGAGGTGCGTGTGCATGGAGATGGGAGGCTAGCCACCAACTGCTGCTCAGATTCCCAGGCCAGAGAGATGGTCTTTATACGTGATAACAGCACGGATAAGCCACTTGCTTTGGGGTCAAAATTAAAAAGTCAATATACAAGTCTCTAACCTGGTTACTAATAAAGAATCTCTCAGCCCTGCTAACATAAACTATAACTTTGGTCATGTTAGCCATTTTCTGGTTATCTAACTTTGAATGACCTTTTCACTACAAATCTTTTAGACACGTAAGTAGCTTTGTCAAAGAGTATTTTTATTCTTCCTAGTAGAATTTTACTTTTATCATAGGATTGAAAGCCAAATTTTAAATACATACTTTTGGAATATGTTTTTGTACCTGTATTTGAGGACCACGTGAGGTGTCAGATACCTTAGATAATTTTTTTTTAAATCACATTTTGATGCAGATACTCAGAACATAAAATCATTAAGTTGTGTGAAAATAAGTATTTTGTGAAGGGTCCTGTTCCTTTTCATTTGTTGCAAGCAAATCATCACCTCCTTCTCTCTTGTGGTGCATAATTTTGTTAGTAGGTATGGTAATTTTTTTAATGTTTTAAAAATTGTGTAAATGTAAGGAATACAAGTGCAGTTTTGTTCCATGGATATATTGTGTGGTGGTGAATTCTTGGCTTTTAACCATCATTCAAATAATGTATGTTGCTGTACCCATTAAGTACTTTCCCATCCCTCACTCCCTCCCATCCTCCCACCCTCCTGAGTCTCCACCGTCTATCATTCCACACTCTGTGTCCGTGTGTATACATTATTTAGCTCCCATTTATAAGTGAGAATGTGTGGTATTTGACTTTCTGAGTTGTTTCACTTTGGATAATGGCCTCCAGTTCCATCAATATTGCTGCAAAAGACATGATTTCATTCTTTTTTATGGCTGAATAGTATTCCATTGTATCTATATACCACATTTTCTTTAGTCATCTGTTGTTGGACACTTAGGTTGATTCCCTGTCTTTGCTATTGTGACTAGTGCTGAGATACATATATGAGTGCAGGTATCTTTTTGATATAATGATTTCTTTTCCTTTGGGTAGATACCTGGTAGTGGGATTGCTGGATCAAATGGTAGTTGTAATTTTAGTTCTTTGGGAAATCTCCATGCTGTTTTTCATAGAGGTTGTACTAATTTACATTCCCACCTGTTTTAATCTGTTCTGTTCACTGCTGTATCGCTGTGTCCTAGAACAGTGCTCGTAAGCATTCAGTAAACATTTGTTGAATGAATGAATGAATGAGTGAATGGAATGGAAATGAATTAATACCCAATCTATCTTTGCCTTGAGAAGGTCCTATTATGCAAATAAGTTTCTCTTTAAAAAAAAAAAAATCAAACTTTTAAAAAATTTTAGTAGAGACGGGGTTTTGCTATGTTGCCCAGCCTGGTCTTGAACTCCTGGGCTCAAGCGATCTTCCCACTGCAGCATCCAAAAGTACTGTGATTACAGGCGTGAGCCACTGTGGCTGGCCAAGTTTTTCTTCTTTTGCTTATCAATGAAAATTAAATATGTACCATAAGATATAACTTGGAAGATAAAAGGCTTTGGAGTGTTCTCTTCTTCCTGTGTTTGAATATATATATATTGTGGGAGTCACAATAATGAATGCTATAGAGCCAGGTTTGGAGGAGAGGCGTCTGTTTTTCATCTTCCTCTCTCTGCTCTTCCTGGATTTTGAACTCTCTTGAAGCTGTTCACATGGATGTGAACTGTGATGGATAACTGACTCCTAGTTCAAAACTTTGATATGCTGCAGTAACAATGATTCAGTTACACTGAGCAGGTTATATCAGGTAGAGAGCACCCACAAAATCCCATGATAGACAATACTGTAATGAAAAGAGAAGGGTTCTCCAGAGGAAGGTATTTTTATGCTAGTAACCACAGAACTTTTTTGATAAGGCCAAGAAATTTACTCAGCTTTTTTGATAAGGTCAAGACATTTGCCAGAAAAGAGGCTTGTCTCAGCACATAGTCCTGGAGTCTTGATGGTTTTCATTTGTAGTTGTTGCAGATGAGAAATTATTTGTTGCTTAGCTGTTTTTTTCTTGCATTTGTGAACCCGTAGTAGTTACTGTCTTGCTTATTTTTCCACCCTGACCATTTCAGGCCCCTTGAGGACAATCCATATCTATCCTCACTCCATGCAGGAAGTTAAAGGCTGAGCAGGAGATATGCACCATTAGTGTACTGCACCTCCTCTTCCCCTGGTTTAAGAACATCCCTTCTTTTCATTCCCCTTTATGTGACTTTGGAATATTAAAGCAGCAGGTGATTTCTCCTTCAGGCCGCATGGAGGAGAATGGAGCTTAGCATGATGTGTTATCCTTAATAATGTCATCACAATATTATTTATTTCTTGTGGAATTTAAAAATAAACATTAGCCTCAGTGGCTATTTATATTCTGCTTAATTTGCCATGCCTATTCAAGCTGCCTGTCAATTTTGGGTCTAGTCTCACTGACCTGGACTAGAAAGATGAGTTTGTCCGATATCACCCCTATATGAATGCCTTAATGCTTAGAATCATCTAGCAAATAATACTTTTCCAATATGGCTAGAAACGAAATCATCTTAAATCATTAGGCATTTTTCATTGCCAAAGGCTATCAAATATCTTTTTTTTTCCCAATTGTGTTTTTATGGTTCATTGATGAATAGGTAACAATTTTGTAGCCTTAAATTCCTGCACTACTATCAGTAACACCATGGTAAACGCCACTGCAGAGAAAGGCACCATTGATCTTCCCATCACTGCCTCTGGGATGCTTTAGGCATTGACAAATGTGCTTTGTGAAACCTTGTGGAATGACATTTGGGGTTTAGTCTGTTCTTTCTTTAGAAATGAAACTTTTATTTTTGACCTATTGGCATTTCTTTAGCAGAAAGATCACTCCTACCAGCTATCTAGATTTGCTACAGATGATTTGTTCATTTTAATGTTTGGATTTTGTTCTTGGATTTTCAAACCTATTTCTCAACTTATGTATCAATAATCTTGTTATACACTACCTGTTGTATGTTGCCCAGGCTGGAGTGCAGTCGTGTGATCTCAGCTCACTGCAGCCTCCACCTCCCGTGTTCAAGTGATTCTCGTGTCTCAGCCTACTGAGTAGCTGGGATTATAGGCATGCGCCACCACGTCGGCTAATTTTTGTATTTCTAGTAGAGACAGAGTTTCACCACATTGGCCAGGCTGATCTCAAACTCTTGTCCTCAGGTGATCCACCCGCCCTGGTCTCCCAAAGTGCTGGGATTACAGGCATGACTCACTGCGCCCAGCCAAGCTTAGAATATATCTGAAATATTCTAAAAGGTCTGAAATATATATATATATACACACATATATATATGTATATATTATATATATGTATATATATACACACACATATATGTACATATATACACATATATATGTGTGTGTGTATATATATATTTTTTTTTTTTTGGAGGGGCAGGGGTAGGTGAGGTGGAAGGTTCTGTATTGCAAATCAAGGTCTGGTTTCCAAATTAGGTCCTCCAAACAAGGTCAGATTGAAAACTGAAGGCTTCAGGTTTTGGAACTGTCAGTCCCATGTTAGGTGTGCCTGCCCTGTGCCTCTCTTCCTGCATGGAGGGCTGAGGGTGAGGCCAAGGAGTCCAGAAGCAGAAGCACAACACATGAGGAATCCTTTTGTGGACTCCTGGAGGTTAGTAAGGACGGACCTAAGTATCTGGTAGTGTGCTTGGGGTTTTCTTGAGCAATTCCTCGAGTGCCACCTAGAGTCTAATGGTAATACTGAATTAACGTCTAAGCTTTGTCAAGGAGCGTGGAGAACTTGAGATTCTCAGACGTTTTTGTTCTGTATCATGAAGAGACTCAATAGTAATTGGAATCAGGATCAGTTTCTGGCTGCTTGATCAGCCATGTAATTAGTCAGCATGGTATGAATATATATGTGCCGGAGTTCAGTAATGTACCTTCTATACTTAAATGGGGATTTTTCTTTGAGAATTGGCTTGTTTTGTTTTGTTTTGTTTTGATAAGATCTTGCTCTGTTGTCCAGACTAGAGTGCACTGGTGTAATCCTGGCTCACTGCAGCTTCCTGGGCTCAGCTATCCTCCTGCGTCAGCCTTCAGCCTTCCAAGTAGCTGGGACTACAGGCATATGCCACCATGCCTGGCTAATTTAAATTTTTTTTTTTTTTTTTTTTTGTAGAGTCAGGATCTCACTTGGTTGTCAAGCTGATCTCAAACTCCTGGATTCAAGTAATCCCCTTGCCTTGGCCTCCCGTGGTGCTGGAATTATAGGTGTGAATGCCTGGCCTAGAATCTTTTCTTTTTCTTTTCTTTTCTTTTCTTTTCTTTTCTTTTCTTTTCTTTTCTTTTCTTTTCTTTTCTTTTCTTTTCTGTTCTGTTCTGTTCTTTAATTGAGACGAAGTCTCAAAAAGCCCAGGCTGGAGTGCAGTGGCGCCGTCTTGGCTCACCGCAACCTCCACCTCCTGGGTTCAAGTGATTCTTCTGCTTCAGCCTCCCTAGTAGCTGGAACTATAGGCACGCGCCACCATGCCAGGCTAATGTCCGTATTTTTAGTAGAGGTGGGGTTTCACCATATTGGCCAGGCTGGTCTCGAACTCCTGACCTTGTGATCCACCCGCCTTGCCATCCCAAAGTGTTGGGATTACAGGTGTGAGCCACCATGCCAGGCCCAGAATTTCTTTTTTTAAATTTTTTAATGTTTTTGAGATGTAGTTTCGCTCTTGTTGTCCAGGCTGGAGTGCAATGACACAATCTTGGCTCACTGCAACCTCCACCTCCTGGGTTCAAGTGATTCTCCTGCCTCAGCCTCCTGAGGAGCTGGGATTACAGGCATGTGCCACCATGCCTGGCTATTTTTTTTGTTTGTTTGTTTTTTCAGCAGATACGGGTCTTCTCCATGTTGGTCAGGCTGGTCTTGAACTCCTGACCTCAGGTGATCCACCCGCCTCGGCCTCCCAAAGTGCTGGGATTACAGGCATGAGCGACTGCGCCCGGCCTTAGAATTTCTTTTTTAGTATGATAATCACTTAGCTTATTTGAATTGCTATTTTAATAAACACATTCTGGAAATCTTAATTATTAATAACTTTAATTGATTGCATTAGGCATGAAAAGTTAGGCAGCTTTTTTTATTTTTAAAAAACTTTGTAATTCTAGTTTTACTTATGTTGCCTCTATTCAGTAGAATCCCCATCCCTCTCCCCCTCTCTTTCCCTCCCTGTATCTGTGTCTCCCTCTCTCTTCACACACACCACACACACACACACCAGGAAGCAGTTCTGTACTGTCTACAAATTCTCTGTAAGCCATCATAGAATAGAAGTGAATCAGAGAAGGGGATTCAACATTCTACACGCTGAGACCTGCCCGGCACACACCTCTTCACAGCCTTGTCTGAAATGACAGACTGTAGCAATTGCTAATTTGACTAAGAAAAAGGTTTCTGGGCCAGGCATGGTGGCTCACGTCTATAATCTCAGCACTTTGGGAGGCCAAAGTGGACAGATTACCTAAGGTCAGGAGTTTGAGACCAGCCTGGCCAACATGGTGAAACCCTGTCTCTACTAAAAATACAAAAATTAGCTGGGTGTGGTGGCACATGCCTGTAATCCCAGCTACCCGGGAGGCTGTGGCAGGAGAATTGCTGGAACCTGGGAGGCAGAGGCTGCTGTGAGCCGAGATCATACCACTGCACTCCAGCCCGGGCAACACAGGTAGACACCGTCTCAAAAAAGGCCAGGTGCAGTGGCTTACGCCTGTAATCCCAGCACTTTGGGAGGCCGAGGTGGGCAGATCACAAGGTCAGGATTTTGAGACCAGCCTGAACAACATGGTGAAGCCCCACCTCTACTAAAAATACAAAAATGAGCCGGGCCTGGTGGTGCACGCCTGTAATCCCAGCTACTTGGTAGGCTGAGGCAGGAGAATCGCTTGAACCCGGGAGGCAGAGGTTGCAGTGAGCTGAGATCACACTACTGCACTCCAGCCTGGGCAACAGAGCGAGACTCTGTCTCAAAAGAAAAAAGAAAAAGGTTTCCGATTGCCTTTGCTATTAATTCAGACAGTGACGTAACCAAATGTATTAAAAAGAAGAACTCGCACCTCTGGTCTCTTTGGTCTTGGTGGCAGAAGCGAGATGAGGAAGGGAGTGTCATCCTTAGGGAAACATCGCAGCTGGACACACTGCCTGTGCTGCTGCGGCCCTGAGGCCCCAACCTGCTAAGCCAAGAGAAGGCAGAACTGGAGTGCCAAGGCGAAAAGACGAAGCAACACCAGGGCTGGTCGAATGAGGTGCCTAAACATTGTACACTGCAGATTCAGGCCTGGGCTCCATGAAGGACAGCATCCAGACCCAAGGGCCAGCTACTGCAGCTCATCTTCAGAATTTCAGTGATTGGTCCCGGAATACATGTTCTGGTTTTTTTCTTTTAAAGAATTCTTTGGGAGTAACAAAAACTGAGGGGGAAATGAAAAGTTTTGTGGATGAATAGAATGACACAGCTTCTTTAAAATGTTTGACACTTCTGGAACCTCCGAAGCATAAACAGGGCGCCACCCCACTGTGTTCAGTGGGCCTGTCAGCTCCATCTTTGTCTAAAATCAGATGCTTGGAAATAGAGAAGGAACTTTTTAAAAAAATTTTTTATTTTTGTGGATACATATTAGGTGTGTATATTTATGGGGCATAAGAAATATTTTGGTACAGGCATGTGATGACTAATAATCACATGAGACTAAGTGGGATATCTACCCCAAATATTTATCCTTCGTGTTACAAAGCTCTGTTTCCCAGGCTTGAGTGCAATGGTGCGATCTCCTCTCACTGCAGCCTCCACCTCCTGAGTTCAAGCAATTCTCCTGCCTCAGCCTCCCGAGTAGCTAAGATTACAGGCAGGCACTACTACGCCTGGCTATTTTTTTTGTATTTTTAGTAGAGATGGGGCTTTGCCGTGTTGCCCAGGCTTCTTGAACTTCTGAGCTCAGGCAGTCTGGCCGCCTCGGCCCTCCCAAAGTGCTAGGATTACAGGCATGAGCCACTGCACCTGGCTTCTTTCAGTTATTCTAAATGTACAATGAAATTATTGTTGACTATAGTCACCCTGCTCTGCTAGGAAATACTAGTTCTTACTCATTCTTTCTAACTATATTTTTGTACTCATTAACTCCACTCCCCTGCTCCCAGCCCCACACCCTTCCCAGCCTCTGGTAACCATCATCTACTGTCTCTTTCCATGATTTCAGTTGTTTTAATTTTTAGCTCCCACAAATGAGTGAGAACATGCAATGTTTGTCTTTCTGTGCCTGGCTTGTTTCACTTAACATAATGATCTTCAATTCGATTCTTTTTTTTTTTTTTTTCTTCTCTGAGACAGTTTCTCACTGTCACCCAGGCTGGAGTGCAGTGGCACTATCTCACCTCACTGCAACCTTGGCCTCCCAGGTTCAAGGGATTCTCCTGCCTCAGCCTCCCAAGTAGCTGGAATTACAGGCATCTAATACCACACTGGGCTAATTTCTGTATTTTTAGTAGAGATGGGGTTTCACCACGTTGGCCAGGCTGGTCTCGAACTCCTGGCTTCAAGTGATCCTCTCGCCTCTGCCTCCCAAAGTGCTGGGATTACAGGTGCGAGCCATCGCACCTGGCTGATCTCATTCTTTTTTATGGCTGAATAGTACTCCATTGTGTGTATGTACCAGATTTTCTTTATTCATTAATCTGTTGATGGAAACGTAGGTTGCTTCCAAATCTTGGCTATTGTGAATAGTGCTGCAGTGAACATAGGAGTGCAGATAACTTTTTGATGTACTGATTTCCTTTCTTTAGGGTATATACCCAGCATTGTGATTGCTGGATCATGTGATAGCTCTATTTTTAGTTTTTAAGGAACCTCCAAACAGTTTTCTATTGTGGTTGTACTAATTTACATTCCTACCAACAGTGTATGAGGTTTCCTTTTTCTCCACATCCTTGCCAGCCTTTGTTATTACCTGTCTTTTGGGTAAAAGCCATTTTAACTGTGGTGAGATGATAGCTCATTGTAGTTTTGATTTGCATTTTTCTGATGATCAGTGATGTTGGGGAAAGGGAGCATTTTGAGAACGAGGAATACTGATGAAAGGGCCCGAAGTTCATTTTAGACACTCCGAGATGTCAGCCAAGCAATTGTCTTAAGTAGCTCCCTGCCTGGTAGTAGCCTTCCCGGTTAGGCCTGCAGGTCAAAGGAGCAGAATTTGACCGTCTCCCCAGGGTGCTTACGTGCAGGATCTGGCTGCAGGATCTTCTTTCCAGTGGGGCTTTCAGGGTAGAAATCTGCCTCTTTCTTGGACTGCTGCACTACTCCATGATTGGGAACCTTTATCTAACATTGATTGGATAAAATGCCCCCCACCTTCCACACTGAAGGGCTTATCTGAAAGAGCCTCTTTTCTCTGTTACCTCATTTACTGTCTGGGCAGTCCCTCCTTTGACAGCTGTTTTGCCCAAGATTTGATAACAATTCTGATCTTTGTGATTCTTTAATTATAGACCATTGAATCTGGATGAAGGCCAGATGATGGATGGACTGTAGCCAGGCCCAGTTTTTGCTGCAGATGAATAAATAGGTCATGTTCATTCTTGCTTCTTCCCCCTTTATTCTATGCAATAAAACATCTGGCTCTACTAATAGCTCTAACTTGCTTTTTCTAACCTCCGTAGAAAATAGATTTGCCCGTTTTTCTCCTACCAGGTTGCTTTGTATTGATTAACCCATCAGACCGTCAGAGTGGTGGTTAGCCAATTCATGTTCTTTCATCAAATTTGGGGAAAAAAAAGAGAACCTAATCAGGCATGATCAATACAAAAGGTTGACATTTGCACTGTATAAATGTCCCGAGGTACTTTATTTGTACATTTCTTTTAGCATATTTGAAATTCTGTATTGTTTCATACATAATAAACTGTTCCTTTATTAATTATAGATGAGTTAGCTTTGTCAGCACATTGGGTACAAGAAATGCATCTTTTTGTTCCTTGTTTCTCAAGTAGAGTGATTATAGCTTCAATTAAAAATGACTTTTTAAAAAAACTGAGATTCCCACGATGCTCTGAAGGGCTATGTTATGTCAAAAGCTGAAAAACTCTCTGTTACACAGAATCCTCAGACTATCTCTACCAGTTCCATTAGTCATAATCTGAGTGTTTCTGCCCCATGTAAAAAGTGAATTTAATGTGCAAAAGAAAAGAATGTTGTTAATTCAATTTTTTAAAAGTAACATTTATTTACATTACTATTTCATTATGTCAGTAGATTCAGCTCCTCAGTGGTAGTATCGAGTATTAGGGATAAATTGGCACACAACCAAAAAAAAATTTTAAAAATTATAACGAAACACAATACTTCTGTGTGATGTTTTAAAATAATTTTCCAGTCTGGAAACAGCCAAGCATAGCTTCTGTTTTGTGCCTTAGTTCCTTGCATTCTTGCTGTGCAGGAATTGCTATCCTATTTGGTACTGATGGAATCTGGTGTTGGCAACTTCAGCCAAGGGATGCCTAGTGGTTGCTGAACTTACACTTTCTAACCCTGAGAATTGTCCATTCACACATGCATTGGTGTGCATTCAGGTCAGTGAGCGGTTGACAGATACACTTTATTCTGAAATGCATCGCCATTTGCCTGGTTTTGCTGTGCATTTCAGCATCCGTGTGATGAGGGCTGCTGTGTACATGGCCGTGCCCTCTGAGGCTCCCTTAAACCCAGGTGTGTAGAACAGCCCCGTGCACAGTGACATACATTTTTGTAAGCTCCTTTGAAAATACCCCTGTGTTAAAGATGTTCTTTATGTACTAAAATTTTATTCTAACTTTTAAATGGCCCCGTTTTAGAGAAAAATAAGCATAGATAATGTATCTAGGTATTATTCGTGGTTACCTAAACTTCTGTCCTGTGATAAGCCTTAATTAAAATAAAGGAAATGTTTAGAAATTATAGTTTCAAGTTATAAAATTATCTTCTCCCAATAATTGGAGTTGGGAGAGAAATACATAACAATGGAGGGAGAGGTGGTGGGCGAGGGGGGGGACATTGCATGTAATATGTAGCAATGTTTGGCTAGCATTTTAGGTTACAGTTTACATTGTGTTTTCTTAGAGTTATTGATGTTATGGGTTATTTCAACAATAGAGGGGAAGATTTGGGGAAAACATATGCATTTTAAATTAATATGTTTTCCACCTTCCACAAAGTTAAATAAATTCTGAGAGATTTCTGAGTACTTTTTAGTAAATTCATTTTATGAAAATGAAGATGCTAATTCTAGTTTGTGGCTAATGTAAATAACCTTTGAATGGATTATTTCTAGGGAAGAAAATGCATGCGTGGAAGCAACATGATAGTGTTAATTTTAATAAAAGTACCTACCATTGAAGGCCCTTGGGTTTGTATTTTATAACCTAGATGGCATGGCTTAGTAAAACAGGTTCTAACTAGGTACCTAACTTGCACTACAGGAAGAAGAGAAGTAAGGCTTTACTGAATCAGGTGGTATGAATTAGAAATTAATAGCATTATCCTGAGTGGAGCTTGGTGGCTTTTTCAGTGGAGTCATTTTCACCATCATTTTACATTAAAAATGTAAATTGATTCACAGTGGGGGGAAAATAAAAAGTGATCCGGATGTATACCTTAAGGAAAAGAATTAATACACCTTTATTCATGTATGCTATTATGTCTTCATTTACATGTTATGTATCATCTAGCATAATCCTATGAACCATTAAGAAATGGCCTCTGGGTGCTACAACGTGAGTGGCACTTCCTTTAAAATACTTCAGCCAAAAATAAAAAAAGTGAAGCAATGAAACAGTTTTGGCGAAGATTAATAATTACTACAGCTGAGTGAGTGATACATAGGAGTTCAATAAATTATCCTCTCTACTTTTTTGCAAGTTTGACAAATTAGATCATTAAAAAAACTAAAAAGAGTTTTTGTAATTAACATTTTTAAATACTGGGGAAAAAAACCCTTAGAAATAATTTTATCTTGCTCTGTTATTTAGTGGAAGAAACTCAGGGCAGATGACATGTGTTGGTTTGCCCTGTGTGTCAAGGCTCCTTGGAGACAGAGCCTCTTGGGAGGTGCAGGTCTCCTGGTTCCTCGCTTTGTGCTCGGTCTGCCTTTCAGGATCTGGTTCCTGAGGGTGTGCACCAAGCCAGTACTGTGTGTGCTCTTGCATTGCGTTACTCTTCACTAAGAACATGGCATTTGTAGGTAAATTCTAAGCAGTGAAATTGTAGAAACTAAAACACTTTGAAAATAATATATATAAGTTTAGCGTGTCTTCTGTGACGTGCACAGTTATAAGTGCTGTATTTTAACACACATGATGAACTCTGTGAATGGACTCTGGTGTGTTGTCCATTTTATAGGTGAGGAAATTGAGGCTTACAATGCACCAGGATTAAGTTGTTATTTCTCAGCTGCAGTTCAGCAATTTGTGCTCTGCTTTTCGAGGAGATGTCTCCTTTGCTAGCTGCCCCCTGGAGCTTTAGAGGGAGCTGGAGCCTGGCAGGCAGGAGGGGGGACATGGCCCTTGTTTGCTTCCTGTTCCTGTCTGCATTGCCCAGCAATAGTCATTAATTGGCAGTTCCTTCTAGTTTTTAGATTTTTTTCCCCCTGTCCACATCTTTAGGCACTCTTGACGGAATCAGCACCGAGGTCCTTCTGCTAAGCTCCTCATGCCTCAGCCTCAGCACCCAGCATCTTCTCCTCAGAGGGTGGGTACCATCTGCCCCTGGTGCTGCCTTCAAGCTTCTAGGTTCTCATAACCGAATTTCCTCAGCTCCGCGGGTGGTAGGTGTGCTGCAGTTACCTGTTTACCCTCTTCCTTACATTAAGGATTTGTTTTCCTTACTCGATCCTGACCTTATTTTTGGCATTTATTAAATGATATTCAGAATTCAGCAAATTGAATTTATTCTAAGGAATACTGTAATTTAAAATAGTATGTAGTTATTAGTACTAGTACTTATTTTTACATCTTTACCAAAAGGTATAAAACACATTTTTAAAAAAACATTTGAATAAATCCACTCATGTTGTTGATCTTTTTTTTTTTTTTTTGTGAGATGGAGTCTCGCTCTGTCGTCCAGGCTGGAGTGCAGTGGCGCAATCTCGGCTCACTGCAAGCTCCGCCTCCCGGGTTCAGGCCATTCTCCTGCTTCAGCCTCCCAAGTAGCTGGGACTACAGGCGCTCACAACCACGCCCGGCTAATTTTTTGTGTTTTCGGTAGAGACGGGGTTTCACTGTGTTAGCCAGGACAGTCTCGATCTCCTGACCTCGTGATCCACCCGCCTCGGCCTCCCAAAGTGCTGGGATTGCAGGCGTGAGTCACTGTGCCCGGCTGTTGATCTCTTAAAAAACTGAGAAGCGGCCGGGCGTGGTGGCTCATGCCTGTAATCCCAGCACTTTGGGAGGCCCAGGCAGGCGGATCACCTGAGGTCAGGAGTTTGAGACCAGCTTGGCCAACATGGCGAAACCACATCTCTACTAAAAATACAAACATTAGCCAGGCGTGGTGGCATGTGCCTGTAATCCCAGCTACTCGGGAGGCTGAGACAGGAGAATCACTTGAACCCAGGAGGCGGAGGTTGCAGTGAGCCGAGATCATGCCACTGTACTCAAAAAAGAAAAACAAAACAAGACTCTGTCTAAAAAAAAAAAAAAAAAAAAAAAAAGCTGAGAAGCAGAAAGGTAGCAGTGATGTGTTAATTACTAAAACCATGTGGCTTTGGGGAAGGACACAGATCCAATGAGAATAAATAGTTATCAGGTGATTGTTAAATAGATCCAAGTAGACTTTTTTTTTTTTTGACAATAATTATTTCATCACCAGATGAATTTCAGGCCAATACAAACGTCATCGTCTCAGTTCCTACCTTTCTCTCCCATTTCACCCTGAAATTTAAGGAACTATGAAATGTTTGAAAGTGTGCATGTTCTCGATCTGGCTTTTCTGACTTTTTTTTTTTTTTTTTGTAGAGGTGGGATCTCCTCTGTTGCCCAGGCTGATCTCAAACTTACGGCTTCAATCAGCCCTCCCAGAGGTGCTGGAATTACGGACGTGAGCCATCGTGCCCAGCTGTGATCTGGCTTTTCTTATTTATGCTATTGCCAAGGCTAGAACAGACCTGGGCCTTATTTGATAAGTTTAGGGTCAAAGTTTGCAACAGATTGTAATTCCACACAGAGTAAAATGTAGAAAATGTGACAGCTTGCCTTTCCCCACCCTTAGGCACAGTGTTCAATGTTTATTAGAAGGCTGTTTCCTCACAACATGTTTACATCAAGATGCATGCATGCCTTAGCTTGGTGCTTTTGCAATTTTTATGTAGCATCTGTTCCCAAATACAAGAGCGCTAACAAGGCCTTAATACAGATAGCAGTGAGGACTGCAGGGAGTTGCCCCTGTCGATTTCTGACTTCTCCTGCGGTCCTGAGTTATTATTCATAATGTAAATTCTCTCTCAGTTCCCAGCATGTACATAATTAATGGAAAAGACTATCCAAGGAAGTTCAGCAGCCACAAGTAGGTCACCATTACCAGATGTTTAATTATTGTCATTAGGAAGCATTTGGAAATACCTGATGAGCTTTCTAAAAGCATAACAACAAGCAAATCCCTTTGGATTTTGATGGATTGGTTCTTTTGTATTGAATGGTGATTAAGGTTATTATAGGCACAGCGCTCTCGCCTTCTTCCGAACATCTTTATCAAAAGTAATAATTATGCTACCCTTGATATGAAATGCATGTCACTCTCCTTTCATATGTTCTCTGATTTCCTTCAACTGTGCCAAGTTTTAATTAATGTACTTCAATAGCACGAAAACTTGAGCATCTATAATTACATCTTTAGTAGCAATATTTAAAACCTTTACCGACAATATATTTATCATAGAACACTTCCTGGAATTAAGGTCAGTTTATCTGGAACCGACATGCATTTCAGATACGTTGTTTTTTATCTTGAAGGTTAAAAATAGAATACAATATAGGAGAAGCTAAGAGAAGCCCATTAACATTACAGTTTTTGTGGTTTATGGGGGGCAGTGGTGTTAAATAAGTTTAACAAAGGCAGGGAATTTTAAAAATTACTCTTTACTTTTTTCTTCAACATCAAATTTGTATACCATAAAAAATTTTGACATTTTGCTAATATGTGAGTGAGCCATTCCCAAGCCATCCTTTTCAAATGTTGTTTGTTTTTGAGTTCACATTGAAGAACACGATTAAAAAAAGTTCTTTTGGTTTTTTAATTCAGTTCAGAACTGAATTAAAAAACCAGAAATCTCAGTGTCTCCTGCTCTTTGCTGCTTTCCTTCATGGCATCTGTTGTTACTCTTAGACTTCATTCATTCCCATTTTGTGGCTTGTCTGTGGAATTTAAAGTTCTTAAAAGCCCAATTTCCTGGTCTCCAGTTACTTTTAAGATGGACCCACTGGCTCCCCCTTGTGTCTACTCTTTGTATTGTCATCCTCCAGGCTCTTGGTTAAACAGCTTGTAAGGTAACTTTATTACTGCCCTTGAAGAAGGGACAATGGCTATATTTGTCAGTGTTCTCATCCCCTTATTTACTTTCCTCTGCATTCTGCCCTCCTCTGCGGGGTTGGTAGAGAATAGCTTGGGAAGAGCCATAAAATGGAAGGTCTTGAAAGCCAGACATCAAAGTTGAGTTTTGGAGTATGAATCATGTGCTAGTAATTTATGCTCCTTCCCATTCTGCATTTTTCTCCAGGGTTGGTTGTAATGTCATGAACTTCTCTCCATCTCACACACACCCACAGTCCTGTATGATCAGGAGAAACACAGGCTAGGGCGGTGCCTATTGTATGTTATACATAAAACACACAAATCAGTGTGAACTAATATTCTAGAACAATTTATAGACAAACAGGTGCATTCTGAAAAAAGCTAAATGGGGGTCCTAGAAGAGAAACTCACATATACCTTTATGTTGCATACAATTCGAACTCCACTTTGTAATGTTTTGATAGGGCGTTAAGTTTATTTTTCCTTTGAACAAACCTTGTCTTCAAATTGTCAGTATAACACAGGTAAGATTGCAGAGCAAGTATGTTAAGGCACATAAAAGTCACTTGATACTAGATAAAGGGAGTAGCTGTTTCCTTAACAGGTTTGAATTGCAACTATTACTATAAAAGTTGTTGATGTCCTCAGCAAATGGTGGGTGGAAATGTTGGGCTCAGAAACAGGATTTGTCCTGGCCACGTCCGTTTTCATAACAAGAATATAAGGTAATTTTTAAGTGCCAATTTAATGGTTCTTACTGTAAGGCAACGGGAGCATAGATGGGGAAAGTTGGTAACAGGTGTGTGCAGTCACGGACCGATGGCAATGTTAGAAAAGGTGGGGGTCAAAATTGTTTTGGACATTGATCGTAATTAAGGAAAGCATGGATGTGGAAAGGTGCAGTGTGTGTCCATATCACGGCAGACTGTCTGCGGGAGAGTGACTTGGGAGGAGCTGTAGGATGGAAGATCTTGAAAGCTCCACATGAGAGGTGAACTTGGAGCATCTTGTGATCGCAGGGCAAATGGGTTGTGGGAAATGGAGAAGTAAGAAGTAGATTGTGATTGGTTTTTGTGTGCAATTTGATATAACTTAGCAATGCAGGAGTTTTTGTGGAACTTGGGACTCTATTTTTCTTTTTCATCAGTTGAACTTGTGCTATTCCATAGAGAGTTATAGATATTTTTCCATAGAAAGGCAGGCAGTGCAGCTTGGATTCTAGAGCAGAGAGTTTGGATTCTGTTGGCTTGAGTTCAAAGTTCAGCCCTGCTGTTTATTGGCTGTGTGACCTTGGGCAAGTTACTTAACCTTTTAGCACGTCTGTAAAATCATGATAACAATTGTACTGATTGCATGGGATGTTGTGATGGTGAAAGCATTGTTTGTTATATGATATCACCTTATACATGTTAGCTATTATTCTTGCTGTTTTTTTTTTTTGTATTTGCAAATTCTTTCCCGGGAGCCAGTAGTGGAATGATGTTTACGATAGTTCTTTGAACCTTTTTTATTTTAACAATTTTACTGGCACCAAATGGGTTTATCTACACCTAGTCCCCATTAGAGCCATGCGATTACATTCATATTTGTATAAAGGTTGTCAGTTTAATATTCAAGCAGTTAATAAAGACAAGGTGTGAGTTGTTCTGTTAACTCGCCTCTGTCTTAATGTGAAACAACGTATAAGCATGCATCTTACCATAATTGGTGTGCATGTCTGTGTACATGGGCACAAACATTTCTCTTTCAGCCCTGTAATCACATCTCCAAGTAATCTAAGTCAAAAAGAGCAAAATCTAACCCAGTGGACATGCTGAGGCTATCTCAGGGTCTTCTGGAATGATCAAGACCAGAAATCCCATCTTCATATGTGTGTGTTTTTTTTTTGTTTGTTTTGGAGATGAGGTCTTGCCATGTTGCCGAGGCTAGAGTGCAATGGCTATTCACAGGTGCGAACATAGCTCACTGCATCCTTGAGCTCCTGGGCTCAACTGATCCTCCTGCCTCATTCTCTTGTATAGCTGGGACCACAGGTGCACCACCACACCTGGCAGTTTCAAATGCATTTTTGTATAAAACTGTGATGTTGGTCTGAGTCTTTTCCTCTTTACCTTCCAAACCTGGATTCATCATCATGGTTCGTGTGGTATCTCGTGCTATACGTGCTGTTTTTGTGTTCCTTGTGGGAGCATTTTTTTCTTTTTTCTTCAGAGAAGAGAAAGTTTGTCAAAACAAGGGCAAAGGTGAAGATGTATGGCTTTTCAGTCCTTAAACATGATGAACCTGTTTCTGTTGAGGGACTGAGGAAAGAGTATTATTGGATGTGGGGGAAGAAGCCAGTGGGATTCTTGCTGGCTAAGAGAGCATGATGTGAGTCGGGCTCTAGAGAGACATCACATGTTGCACATTTTAGTATCAGAAACAGGCTGTTTTCCTCAATGGGTTCTACTCTCAAATATTATCTTTTTTTAAATGTTCAAACATAATTTGCTTCCACCTAAAGAATGCAGTCCTTGTAACAGCTCAAAATACCATTTTTCTGATTACTATCACTTATATAAGACCCTCCAAACCTTTCTCATCCTTAAAAGTGATCCTTGCTAACACATAATACACTTTGTTCTCTTAAGCACGTGTTTTCTTTTTTTTTTTTTTTGGCCAGTCTGTGCCCCCTCCCTTCCCTATAGCGCTCTAAGGTTTGTCATTAAAATGAGCACTTCTGTTTAAATGTCCCCCGGGCTCATCGGTCCATTTGCCTTAGCTACTCATTGTTTATTTGAAATGCAAATTTTTGTATAACAGGCAAAACCTAACCCACTTACACACTGTTGACTTTATTATATATAAGCTCCTTCTTGTAACTAAAGAATTCACGTAGTTGTTAGTTATGGTTGCAGTTTGCCTTGCACTAACGTATTTTCATTTTCTAGAACGTACATGCATGCCTGTCTTTTCCGTATGGAATCTTGTGGGGAAATCATCAGCACATTGCGAGAGGGCAGTCATCTCCTTGTTAGGCGTGAGTGAGATGCGATCCATCCCCCAAACAGCATTCATTTCAGTAAGGGCATTGTTTTTATGTGAGGCTGATCCATCCATATCTATGCTATTGTCTGTTACTTGAAGAATATTGACTGTCTTGGAGTCGTATTTCTATCACGTCTCTACCCTGCTGGCTTCACCATCCAAGTGGTCCTTCAGCAAACTTCTCAAACTAGATGCATTCCCTGTTTTCTGGGTTCTGGTGGTTAGCTTGGGAAGAAAGTGAAATGTGACTTGCCTAAGAAAGTAAGACCCCTCTCCCCATCACACCCGTATGTGAAAGCTTCTTGGGCCATTATTCTTTTCATCTCAGCCAATAGCCTCTGTCCTTGCTCCTTGACATACTTCTTGATGACTGGTAGTGGACCGGCAAAGTAGTCGACCTGTCCCAAAATCACACACGAAGAGAGGCTAGTGTTTACACAGCTTCAGCCAGCGAGCCTGGTGCAGTGGCGCACTCTTCTTGTCCCAGTTGCTTAGAAGGCTGAGGTGGGAGAATCACTTGAGCCCAGGAGTTCAGATGTAACACGGGAAGCATAGTGAGACCCTGTCTCTAACAATAGCAAATTCCAGCCAGCTTGCTTGGGAGCTCAGTGAGAACCCGGAGGAAAAAATGCTGGCCATGTGGGTCAGACGCTGTGACTGACAGTGGGGATTGCTTGTTAAGCAAGAACAGATACTGTGCCTGCTTCTTGGAACTTCTTAGGGGCCAGTCATTAATCAATGAAGTGACTGCACTCTGAAGTATAAAATTTGCCAGGAGGGTGATTGTATGGTACAACTGGAATAAGGGAATTTCACTTACAGCTTTCTTAGGAAAAAATAATTGTGTCGAAATCTAAAACATGAGCAGAAGATAAGTGGCCAGATTGTCCACTTTGTTCTACCAAAAACAGAAAATTCCTTGTTATCCATGATGAAAAGGGTCTAAGTAACTAATACGATACAGTTTTTGCAAAGCCTGGGTCTCTTACCAGCGTACTATATTAACGTCGCTTACAAAAAAACAACCAGCATGGCCTGGCCTTTGTTGATCTGTCAGCAATGCTTATGGTTTTTGTCTTCACTGCAAGCCCCTCTTCAGGGACTGCGGTTGGCTGTAGAAAATGCAGTCCTTGGCTTCATCGTCCACACTTCCTGCCCAGAGCAGCAGTCTCTGTCTAGGGGACACTCACGTCTGGCTGGTGGGCAGGGAAGGGACTTCACCAATTCCTGGTGTAAGTCTGTTTCCCACTTTCTCTTCTTTATGTGCAGGCTTCTTCCTCTGCACAGAGAAAGCCGGTGACATGCCCTTTAGAGGGGAATATTAAGGGGTTGTGAGTGCTCAGTATGTGAGAGAAAGACTAGTCTTGAGAGGACGTGTGTGTCATTCTTAGAACAACAAAAAGAAGACATGGGAAGTATTTGACTATATTGATTTTTGCCATTTGGAGCAAAAATCTAATTTTTGTGAAAGTGATGCTGGGACCATGTAATTTTGTGAAAGTGAAGCTGGGAACACATAGTTCCTCACACACCCAGCCGTGTGCCGGCGGCTGTGATTCCTTCGCCACCGTAAAGTGAAGTGCATCCAAAGTGTGAGCTAGTGTGCTGCCTTTTTTTTTTTTGAGACGGAGTTTCGTTCTTGTTGCCCAGGCTGGAGTGCAATGGCACAATCTCAGCTCACCACAACCTCTGCCTCCTGGGTTCAAGCGATTCTCCTGCCTCAGCCTCCTGAGTAGCTGGTATTACAGGCATATGCCACCACGCCAGGCTAATTTTGTATTTTTAGTAGGGACGAGATTTCTCCATGTTGGTCAGACTGGTCTTGAACTCCTGACCTCAGGTGATCCGGCCACCTTGGCCTCCCAAAGTGCTGGGATTATAGGCGTGAGCCGCCGTGCCCAGCTGGAGTGTGCTTCTTTTTGCACGTTTTGGTTTTTCATTTTAGTGTTCTTTTGTACTTTCTGACCTAAGTGCTGGCAACATGTACCTTCATATGTGAATTGATTATGAAGACAATTTGTAAGAGCAATCCTCAAGACTCAGTTTTTGTCTGGCTTTCTCTAATCATTGAAGCAACTTAAAAAAAAAAATCCACTTCATCTTTAGAGTTCTCCCCCTGCGCAGGCACACAGGTCTCACTGCACACCCTATTCGTCACCCAACAAGATGCACGTGCTGTGTCTTTGGCTTAGCAGTTCACATGCAAATACAAATACAGTCACGTGCAGCATAAAAGCATTTCAGTCAGTGATGGACCACATAAACCACAATGGTCCCGTCAGATTATAATGGAACTGAGAAATTCCTACTGTCTAGTGACGTCATAGCGTCGACCTGCAGCGCATTCCTTAGGTGTCTTTCGTGATGCTGCTGCTGCGAACAAACCTACTGTGCTGTGGTTGTGTAAACGTCTAGCACATACAGTTGTGCACAGTGCATAGTACTTGATCATGACAGTCTTTGAGTCTGTTACTGGCTTATGTATTACTATTTATTGTTAGAGAGTCATCCGTCTTTAAAAAAAAGCCCATTGTAAAACAGCTTCAGGCAGGGCCTTCAGGAAGTTCCCAGAAGACGGCGGCTCCATGTGTGCTGTCACCTCTGAAGCCCTTCCAGTGGGACAGAGGTGCTGGTGGAAGACAGTGATGTTGATGATCCTGACCCTGTGTAGGCAGGCCTAGGCTAATATGTGTGTGTGTGTGTGTGTGTGTGTGTGTGTGTGTGTGTGTGTGTGTCTTAGTTTTTCCCAACCATGTTTACAAAGTGAAAAACCATAATTTAAAAATAGAAAGTTTATAGGATAAGGATAGAAAGGAAATATTTTTGTACAGTTGTCCAATGTGTGTGTGTTTAAGCCAAGTGTTATTATGAGTCAAAAAGTTGAAAAAATTAGAAGTGTATAAAGTAAAAATGTTACAGTAATCTAAGTTTAATTTATTGTGGAAGAGAGAATCTTTAGAAAATGTAGTGTAGCCTAAGCATGTAGTGTTTCTAAAGTCTACAGTGGTGTACACTCATGCCTTTGGCCTCGACACTCACTCACCACTCACTCACTCACTCACCCAGGGTAACTTCCAGTCCCGCAAGCTCTATTCATGGTGAGTGCCCTTTATGGACATACCATCATTCACCCTTTGTACCATACGTTTTACTGCACCTTGTCTATGTTTGGATGCACAAATACTTACCATTGTGTTCCAGTTGCCTACAGTATTCAAGACAACATGTTGTACAGGTTTGTAGCCTAGGAGCAAGAGACTATGCCATGTAGCCTAGGTGTGTAGGAGGCTCTGCCCTCTAGGTCTGTGTAAGTGCACTCTAGCCTGATGGCACAACTATGAAATCCCTGAATCACACATTTCTGTTTTACCTTCATTAATTATGGAGATAAGGCCTTGCTGTGTTGCCCAGGCCAATCTCAAACTCCTGAGCTCAAATATTCCTCCTTCCTTGGCTCCCGAAGTGCTGAGATTACAGGTGTGAGCCCTGCGCCCAGGCCACGCATCTCTCAGAATGAGTATGCCCCTGTTGTTAAGCATTGCATGTCTCTGTATGCTCATGTCATGCCTGGCCTTTACTGGCTACTTGTACAGTCATCTGTCAGCTGTGACTTTTGGGGCTATAAATCCATCAAAGTTCAGGAATCTCCCAAACTTGGTTCATTTAATGCTTAGCAGACATAGCTCCACAGCCATATTTAAAACTGATGATGATGGTGTCTCTTGTTTGGAGGATTCATTTGTAAGTGACCATAGTGAGTTTATCCTGGCCATTCCCCAGAGAACAGCAGGACTCCTGGTTCATCTAGGATGTGTGAAGTGACCGGCCCTCTGAGATTGCTGGGCTTCCTTAAAAATGTCACGTACAAGGACATAGATTTTCACATTGTGTAGTATTGTTTAGATCAGGGGTCCCCAACCCGCAGACCACTGTCTGGTACTGGTCCATGGCCCATTAGGAACCAGGCTGCACAGCAGGAGGTGAGCAGCAGGGGAGGGAGCATTACCGACTGAGCTCCGCCGCCTGTCAGGTCAGCATCAGTGTTAGCGGAACTGTGTGTGTGAGGGATCTAGGTTGCACGCCCCTGTTGAGAATCTAGCTAATGCCTGATGATCTGAGGCGGAGGCCAAATGGTTTCATCCTGAAACCATCCTCCCAAGCCCCCATTTGTGGAAAAATTATCTTAACATGAAACTGGTCCTTGTCAAAAAAAAGTTGGGGGCCACTGGTTTAGATCTTGGAATATTGTGAAGTAATTTTTGGTCTTCTCAGAGACTCCAAGCAGCACACCAGCATGAAAAGATGAGCCATTCACAGCAGCTCTTGGCATTGGTTTTAAAATGAAGTACATCAATATTAAAAATAACTATAAAACATTTATGAAAGTTTTTGGAGTTTCTTTGAAGAATGTCTTTGAAGCTGACTTAACATTATTGCATTTATTACAGTTGCTCTGCAGTTCAACTGGGCTTTATAGGTTTTCATCTGGGGTTCACATATGAATTTTAAGACGAGGTTTGAGTCTGTTTGTATAAATCAAATGCAGTCCTCAGACTCATGTGCAGGCCACATGGCGATCCTGGGATGAAGAAGATGTTTCTATTTATAAACAGATTCCTGAGTACTTCAGATATTATTTGTATGTTGGACTCCGGTCTAGAATTGGCACATATCTACATGTACAGAGAAGAATAATGAAACATCAGGGGTCTCACTGCACCCTCCTCTTTGATCCCATTCTCTGAGGTTTTAATTTAGGCCCAGGAAGCAGCACTTAAATATCCCTACTCCCAGCTGCTAGCTTCAAACCATACAAAGCTAGGCTTCCAAATATGTTTATCATTTCTTGGTTGAATATTTGCAAAAACTGACCTACCCTACGATTTCTCTCAAATAGGCCTTAGCAACTACAAATATGGATTAGAAGATAGAAAGGGAAGCTTTATGTTTACTTGTATTTTAGCTAAAAGATAATTAGAACTGCAATTCAAGTTATGATGATAGAAAAAAAGAGCTGCACATTAAGTTTGGTGCATTGACTGCATCAAGAAAAGGTGCATTCAAAAGCCCAACAAAGCTTAAAAGAGAAAAACTAGAAAAAAAGAACTTTTTGGAATAAAAACTCTGACAGATTTTTTGTATTTTCTGTGGGCTTGAAAAGTCCTTAACGTTTTCATTGTTACTGCCCTGGTACTGTTTATGTGTGAGAATACAGAACAACTTTAAATTTGTGGAGTCTTATCAGTAGGACTGCTGGCTTTGCGAAAACCGTGCAAAACAGACACTTCGAAGTGACCTTCCTTGTTTAACTCATCCGCTCCACCCTTCAGTGAGTACATACTACTGTGTGCGATGTGCTCTTCCAGATGCTGGGATGCAGTAGTGAATGGAGACAAAGCCCCTGCCCTCATGGGCTTAGACTCCAGCTTATGACTTGTTGTTTGTAATAAATAATGAACATTGTGAGGTTATTCACAGGAAGGGATGAATAATAGATGGATCTTCAAAACATGATTCTGGTTAACTACAGACATGCTGAAGTTCCAGGTATAAAAAGCCTTCTTTAAAGCATACTATAGCAGTCAGAATGAATGAGTAGTTGATAAAGCTCTTTGCTGAAATAAAAGCAAATATGTTCACATTTCCAAAAAATAAATACCCAAGTGGGAGTTGTATGGTTCTGATGTCAAACATGTTATGAGACCATCAGAGGTATATGGAAATTTGGGGAGGAAGACAGTAATTATATAAAAGTGCATGCAAGCCTGGGCAATATAGGGAGACCCTGTCAGCCTGCAAAAAAATAATGATAATAAAAAATCATAGCTGGGGGTGGTGGCATATACCTGTGGGTCCCAGCTACTTGGGAGGCTAAGGTAGAATCACTAAG
The DNA here is from genome assembly GCF_009828535.3 of Hylobates moloch. Lineage (NCBI taxonomy): Eukaryota > Metazoa > Chordata > Mammalia > Primates > Hylobatidae > Hylobates > Hylobates moloch. The sequence goes on from NW_026652278.1 coordinate 91,067,086, forward strand.
GAGAATCACTTGGGGCAGGGAAGTGGTGGCTGCAGTGAGCTATGATTGTGCTATTGCACTCCAGCCAGGGCGACAGAGCGAGACCCTGTCTCACGCACACGAAAAGCAATTACTGAATTAGAGATGTGATATGGGAAACGCTCCCATCTAAGTAATGCCCAGAATATTCCGTGATAGAGATGAAGTCTTGGCAGGACTTCCCTCTCAGGTTATTAGTGGTGATGATCCTGCTTTGTTTTATTACCTTATTACTATTATACTCTCTGAGGTATGAAGTGATATTAATCTGTTTTCAGTGAGAAATAACACTTTATAGCATTGCTATCATTTAAACATATTAAAATATGTTGTAATGCAGAAAAACACCCTAGGGGAGAGAGGTGAAAACTGAGGAGTTTAATTTGAAATGCAGTTGGGAAATTATTTGGACAGCAGAGAAAGCTTTAGGGCAAAATTTCAGTAATCAAGTATATTATTTTCTAAATTATTTATCAGGGAGTTGAGTTTGTTTTTCATGTACCTGGACTTAATTACGATTACAAAAAAATGCTTAGCTAATTGTAGTCATTCATCTGTACTAATCCAAAAACAAAAATGAGGAGTTATTGATGGTTTTTATTTAGGTAAAACAATTTATTTTTTGACTGTGAGCGGTTACATATGATAACCATATATTCAGTTATTTCTAACTTGCCTGTTTTGTGAAGAACGCTATTTTGTGACTGTTCCTGCGTCTATGTTTTGGGGCTTCTGGCCTAGTTCCTACAACATATACTCTTATCCTGGTTCTGTGTTGTGCTGGTCATTCTCCCAAGAGCTAATCAGTTAAAGAGATTTTCTTTTCCATTTTGGATTTTAGCTTGGCGTTTTACTTTTAGTAGTAAAATGGTACCTAAAAATAAAAAAAGGAAGAATTAGAACATGTCAGATATAGTAACACATTTTAATAATTTGCTCTAAAAATCTGCTCATCAGCTGATAACCTTTCCGTTCCTTCACATGTCTACTTTTAAAAACACTTGGTTTCTTAATATCCCAGCGAGAACAGGCACCTCCAGAGATACTTAGTTGCTCCCAGCCGCAGCTGCAGAGCGACTTCTAGATTCTGCATATCTTGGTTTATTTCATGTTGTTTTCTTTAAGCCATACTGTCCTGCTGGTCAGATGGTAACAGATGCCTGTTTTGGAAAATCAGGTAAATAATCCAGTGACACAAGTAAATTTAGCATAATGTACAAGCTTTATTTTGCTCATTTAAAATATGTAGTCTTGGCCAGGCGCAGTGGCTCACACCTGTAATCCCAGCACTTTGGGAGGCTGAGGCAGGTGGATCACTTGACGTCAGGAGTTTGAGACCAGCCTGGTCAACACGATGAAACCCCGTCTCTACTAATAATACAAAAATTAGCTGGGCGTGGTGGCATGCGCCTGTAATTCCAGCTACTGGGGAGGCTGAGGCATGAGAATCTCTTGAACCTGGGAGGTAGAGGTTACAGTGAGCCGAGATCATGTCACTGCACTCCAGTCTGGGTGACAGAGTGAAACTGTGTCTCCAAAAAATAAAATAAAATAAAGCAAAATAAAATAAAATAAAAATAGTCTTGGCTGGGTGTGATGGCTCATGCCTGTAATTCCAGCACTTTGGAAGGCCAAGGCAAGAGGATCATTTGAGGCCAGGAGTTTGAGACCAGCCTGGGCAACATAGTGAGACCCCATCACTACAAAATATAAAAAATTAGCTGGGTGTGGTTAGTCCCAGCTATTCAGGAGGCTGATGCAGAAGGATTGCTTGAGCTCAGGAGTTCAAGGCTGAAGTGGGCCAGGATCACATCATTGCACTCCAGCCGGGGCAACAGAGTAAGACCCTATTTCTAAAATAAGTAAATAAAACATGTAGTTTTACCACTAGTTCTTCAGGAATTAAATTCCTTACAACTCATAAACTGTATGAGAAATTGAAATTGAATTCCACTGGTTTTGTCACTGAGAATGCTCTTGTCCTAGCAGACCTGTGTGTGCTAAATTAAGGTCTAATCTCCATCAGTCACTAAGATGTGCCCAAACATAAAGGCTTTTCATAGTTGTTATACCCCTTAAGTGATGACCCTGAGAAATGAGAGTCAGACTGTCAAGGTACATCTTTTGTCCTTATTCCATAGATTTGTTCTGGAAATAAGCCACCAGTTAAGAATTTTGGGATTCCCTGTGCACTGGCAGTGGTTGAAGGGTTTATTGTACCTGAAACCTTGAGCGCAAATCCCTCCTGCAGCTGTCCTGGGCCATGTCAGCCGGCACCAGCCGTGCTGTGGCACCAGAGAATAAGCCTGCACTTAATGTCATAGCATTTCAGAGAACTGTCGGAGCATGGGGCTGGCCCTTGGGATTTAGCTGCTGCTTGTATGAAGCAGTTTTAAAATATTAAGCTTGGAAAAGTCCCACTGAGCTGGGTAAAGACTTTGTGTCCTTTGGGTCCCTCTCTATGTTTTATCAGTTTTCAGCTGCAGGGCAGATGTCTCCCCTGGGCTGCAGTCTTAGGCACTAAGATGTGTTGCTGGCAGATGTGACTCTACAAGCCCCAAAGGGCAGGCAGGGATAAATAGTTTTTAATTTTGTTTCTTGTCTCTTCTGTGTTGTATTGGTTTCAGAGTCCAGTATCCAGTCACGGTGGACAGCTTTGTAGTATTTTGCAGCCTAAAAAATTTATGCAAACAGTAAATTAAAAATCTGAAAAACACACACATACATGTGTGCACACGAAGGCACATACACATCCCTCCATGGAGTCTTCCACTCTTGTGTGTTTTGTAATTCTCATTATTTTTATTTGTTTACTTGGAGACAGGGTCTCGCTCTGTTGCCCAGGGTGGAGTGCAGTACTGCAATCATAGCTCAGTGCAGCCTTCACCTGCTGGGCTCAAGTAATCCTCCTCAGCCTCCCAAGTAGCTGGGACTACAGGTGCACACCACCATGCCCAGTTAATTTTCTAATTTTTTGTAGCAGTAGAGTCTCACTATGTTGCCCAGGCCAACCTTTAACTCCTGGTCTCAGGTGATCCTCCCCAGTTCTGCCTCTCAAACTGCTTAGATTATAGCTGTGAGCCGCCACACCTGACCTATAATTTTATTTTAGATTTACATGAGAAGCGATGCTGTTTTAAAGTGTAATCCTCTGAATTAAAGAAATTCCCTATGGTAATATATTTATACATAACAAAGCACTAACAGAATTACAGAAGACCTTGATGCCTATTCTATTATTTGTTTTATGTTTCTGTGAGTACTTGATGCTTTGATGTATTTTGGCCATAGAGGCACTATTGTAATGCACGTAGACTGACTTTCACTGGACAGAGGTTTGTTGAGCTGGTTCTGTTCACGTGCTATGGCTGGAGACGTGAGGCAGGGGACACGGAGGCCCTGCCCTGATGGCACTCACACTGTAAACTTGAGGCAGTGAGGACGCACAGTTAGGAGCTGAAGTTGTACCACAGAGCACGTAAAGGGAGAGTTAGACACAAGACGAGGGGGCTCCAGGTGAGGTAGGGAGAGCCGTGGGGCCTTCTGTCCCTCCAGCCAGCAGACACCGAGTGACTGCAGGACCCAGCCGATTCCAGGTTCCCGAGCAAGCCGCCTTCTGTGCTTGTGATTTTTATGTTGTGGGGGGATTGATGGTGCCGCCTCAGGTGGAGATCAGTGTGACGGAGTCCACAGGGCAGGATAGAGCACTGGATGTGTGGAGTAGGGTCTTTGGCCAAGTCCGCTTTCTCTGACGGGGGAGCATTTCAGCAAAGGCCCTTCTGGGCATGTGAAGGTTTCTGAGTCAGTTATCAGGGCAATGGGAAGCCACAGAGTGGGGGGTTTGCTGGAGAGTGATCAGGCTTGAGCGTTAATAAGGTCATCTGGCTGCACTGTAGATGATGGAGCCAGGTAAGAGGCCCTGTAGTCTAGGCAGGAGGTGTGGGTAGCTCTGACCAGCAGTGGAAAGAGGGCAAGGTGGCCAGATTTGAGAGATGCTATTTAGGGAGGTGGATTGGAAGGGCTCTCTTGGGGATCATGGGGAGGGGGCCGTCTAGGTAGCTGTCCTCAGGGTTTATCACGGGTACCACAGAGAAGGGAAGACATTTGGGCAGTCACTTAGCAAATTTGGGGCATGCCGAGTGGGGGTGCCATGTGGCATTCAGATTGCAGTTTGTGCAGGTAATCAAACTAGGGGCTCAGGAGAGGCCTGGGGAGGAGAAATGGACCTGGAAGTTCTCTGCCAGGTGGAGTGACTCAGGGTCTCAGGGAGAGCAGGCTGGTGGGGCAGAGCCAGGGTGTGGGCGTGCAGAGTGAGTGGAAGGCGAGGAGTTGGGCCGTGACAGGCAGGGCCAGACGGGGCTGGGTGGATCAGGGAGAGGAGGGTCAAGGGCGGGCTATCATTTGAGAGGGCGTAGAAAGCAAAAGAATGTTTTTAGAAAGATTCATGACAGCTGGGCCCTTTGACGTGGTAGTTGGAAGGATTGAGTAGAGAGAGGGAGGTGGAGAGTACAGAAGCAGCAAGGGATGACAGGGTGCGAGGCAGGGCAGGAGGCTCAGGAAGGCAGGGACTGTGTGCATGGGGGCCATGAGCCTTGGGTCGGTGGGGATCGCACGTACCCAGGTGTGAGCCCGGGGTGGACAGGGCGAGGGGCCCCTGGTGAGTGGGTACTGCCCGCAGGGGCTGATGTGCCCCCGGTGGGCTCAGGGCACAGTGTCCCAGTGCTACCCCTCGGCCCTGGGACCTTAGGTGTTCATTACCATTTAGTCTTGTTCACAACCAGGGAGTTTCTAGTCAGGCACAGCTGGTGGGGAGGCCCCGTGTCCCTTCTCCTCTGCCACTTCCACCCTTGCACCCTCCTCCACCCTCCCTTCTGGACGCCTCATGCGCCTGTATTTCACGTGCAGGACAGGGTTCCATGGTCTGTCAACCATCACCTACTGAGCTGTTCCCACGAGGCGCATGCCTCCCAGCCAGTGGGTTATCAGCCCATTTCACGGATGGGGGCAGGCTCAGGGCTGATGAACTGCGGCACAGCTCACCCAGCTGTGCGTGGTGCTCCACCGTGTGGAGAACTATGTTGCCTCATCTGCGGAGGCCATCGGTGAGGGGGTGCTGGGCCATGAGGACTTGGGTGGGTTGGGGCCATGTGCAGAATGGCCTTCCTGTTTCTTATTCGCACCCCGAGGCTTCCTCCAGGCCCTGAGATTTTTCATGCAGTGCCTTTTACTATCATGTAATTTGCCAGTAAAGACCACTGTTTAGTCGAAGACCAGAATGCAGGGCTCAAATACTTTCAGGTTCCGCCATTGCAGACGTTAGCCCAGGTAGGACTGTGCCTTTCTGCTGAAGAAGCAAAGATAGGCCAACCCCCAGTGCCCCCTCCAGCCTCCTTGAGGCTTCCCCGGCAGCTCAGGGCACGGGCAGGTGCCGGGAGGGAGAACGTGGTTAATTTTAATTGGCTTGCATTTTTGGCCTCTGCGATTTCTTTGTTGGCCTCCTTGGATTTGTGTTTAATTCAAGTAAGAGTTCATTATTGGAGTTCTTTTAATTATAAAATAAAGTGTGTTCGTGGTAAGGAGGTCACATCACAGAAGGCTGCAGGGAAGAAACTGGAAGTGCCTTTCATCTCCTCCCCCACCTAACTCCCCAGAATTAATCACAAATACTTTTGTGTGTATATTGTTCTGGAAATTGTAAATGTTTAAACAAATCTACTAAGGTATACTCTTCTGAAATTTTCCTTTGAAAATTTAGTTTATAATTTGGATTTATTTCTTGAGCACATGCTAAACCCATTCCACCCTTTTTTGAGGAAAATTATTACGTTTATTAATATATCACATTCCCTCCCTCCCTGTCCCTTTTTTCCCTCATTAAACACAATACTGCAGTGAATTTGTTTGAATACATCCCACAGAATATATAGCTGGCAATGGCATTGCTGGGTAAAAGGGAGCGTGCATTTAAAATTTGGATAGGTGTTGTCAAATTGTGTTCCCTACAAGTGCCTTTTTTTTTTTTTTTTTTTTGTTTTTTTTTTGAGATGGAGTCTCACTCTGTTGCCCAAGCTGGAGTACAGTGGTGCGATCTTGGCTCACCACAGCCTCCACCTCCCGGTTTCAAGCGAACTCCTGCTTCAGCCCCCTGAGTAGCTGGGACTATAGGCGCATGCCACCACGCCCAGCTAATTTTTGTATTTTCAGTAGAGACAGGGTTTCACCATGTTAGACAGGCCCCCTGAGTAGCTGGGACTGTAGGTGCATGCCACCACGCCCAGCTAATTTTTGTATTTTTAGTAGAGACAGGATTTCACCATGTTAGGCTGGTTTCAAACTCCTGACCTTAGGTGATCTGCCCGCCTTGGCCTCCCAAAGTGCTGGTATTACAGGTGTGAGCCACTGTGCCCAGCCAAAAATGCCTTTTAAAAGGTGCATATGATTTTCACTTCCAGCTTCACTGAGCATTAGAATCTTTTAAAGAACCTTTCAGGGTGCCCAGACCCTTTGCTCTTGTAGGATTCACGCCTGCAGCCTCCGGGCCCAGGGATGGGGCAGGTGTGCTGTGCAGTTGCTGTGGGCCTCACTGTGTCATGGTGCACTCCACCCTCATTGCTGTAGCCTCACTTGTTCGTTCTTCAGTTGTACAAGAGGAAGACTGAGACTGCTAGTCAGAGGGATTGGTATTTTCTTCTGTTCTGAATATAGAATCTTGGGATGTTTTATGGAGAGAAATTAAGGGAATGTCTGTCTTTTATCTATGTTTGTATGTAACCTGGTGTTTAATGAATATAACCTATGTGCTAGGTGCTTCACATAAATGGATTCTCATAACACTCTGCGAGGTAGCTGCTCTTTTACTCTGTGTGTGTGTGTGTGTGTGTGTGTGTGTGTGTGTGCGTGTGTGTGTGTATCAGGGTCTTACTCTGTTACCGAGGCTGGAGTGCAGTGTTGCAATTATAGCTCACTGCAGCTTTGATCTCCTGGCCTCAAGCAGTCCTCCCACCTCAGCCTCCCAAGTATCTGGGACTACAGGTACAGGCATGTACCACCAGCTAATTTTTTATTCTTTAAATGTTTTGTAGAAATGGGGTATTGCTGTGTTGCCCAGGCTGGTCTTGAACTCCTGGCCTCTAGCAGTCCTCCTGCTTTGGCCTCACAAAGTGGTGGCATTAGAGGTGTGAGGTACAGTGCCCAGTCTGTTTTCCGTGTTTTGTAATTTAATAAGGTGTGAGCCTCAAGACCATTAGTGTGTGGTAAAGCTGAGATCTGATTCTCATCCTCCACCACGCTAACGGGGATGTGCCCCAGGGCATGAAATGCTTCATTCCTGTTTGTTTAAAAACGTGGTTTTTTTCCTTGTGTTTTCTTATGTATTTATTTATTTATTTTCACTTTTATTTTTATTTTTTGAGACAGAGTCTTGCTCTTTTGCCCAGGCTGGAGTGCAGTGGTACGATCTTGGCTCACAGCACAACCTTTGCCTCCTGCGTTCAAGGGATTCTCCTACCTCAGCCTCCCGAGTAGCTGGGATTACAGTTGCGTGCCACCGTGCCCGGGTAATTTTTGTATTTTTAGTAGAGACAGGGTTTCACCATGTTGGTCAGGCTGGTCTTGAACTCCTGACCTCAGGTGATCCATCTGCCTAGGCCTCCCAAAGTGCTGGGATCACAGGTGTGAGCCACTGCACCCAGGTGTATTTTGGTATCATCTTTATACATCTTCATGCCTACTCGTATCTTCTTTCATATATTAGAATGAATTTGACAACAGGAAATTTTAGACATTATGCTAATGGCATATGGCATGAGGATCCTAGGCCTAGTTAGAAGTCATCTTTGAAATAACTTCATAGAGCCGTATTTCATATTTCTCTTCTAAGAATTGTGAAAGAACTTAATTTTATTTCCCCAGAGAGAGAACTATAAATCATATGTATATAGTAACAAAGACAAAGAATGTTTGTTGAGGATTGAACTCAATTTAGAACTGATTTACACATCAGAGCAAGCCTGCTGAAAGCATAAGATTTTTACATGGTTTTGCCAAACAGGTTGAAGGACTATATTAAGGATAAATAGTTGAGCTGTTTTGTGGTATTTTTATTTCAAAATACCCGGAAATGGAAAGCAATACTTTTCTTGTTTGGGTGTGATTCATGGACTGTCCAGCAGAGGGCACTGCCAGTTTGTGAGTGAGCATCCTTGCTGGCAGCTGAGTGAGCCTGCGCCTGCACTTCCCAGAGGAAATGGGTCTGAGTGTGATGTGGAAATAGTCACATTTTATTTTAGAATGTTGTCATGAAAGTTATTATAGGTGTCATAATAGCATTTGTAAGGTGTCACAGAAGATATTGCTGTTTCCTGCTACCTAGATGTACTGAACATTTTACAGTTAGCTACTCAGCATGGTTTAGCTAATTGGGGACTGTTACTGACACGTGGCTGGATCCCTACTTTGCCTCTCCTCGAATTTGAGTTATATAAAGGAAATCTCAGTACTTATGAATTTAGGGGAAAATGTTTAATTTTTGATGTGTAACCAAGAAGAAAGCATGGCAGTTTCCTATTGGTGGCTTCATGACTTACTGTGAATTTTTAATTTTTCTGAAATCTCAAGTATTTCTTTCCTTGCTGTGAATCCTGGGAAATGATTGCATTTGAAGTGGAGAATCACACAGCCTCCTTTAGTCCACTCTCCACAATGTCCAAATTATTTTTTGGTTATTCTTTTGTCTACCAGACTGGCACAGCCATTATATTCTGTGGACTGAATTGTCAGTTTTCTCCGCTATAAGAATGGCGGGTGCACAATCCGTGTGTCTTGTTTATGTGTACACTTGCAGATACAGCGTTGTTTTTGCCTCAGCTTTTCCTATGTAAAAGTTTTAAGTACTGTGTAGACATGCTTGTATACCTGGCTTTTGAATATACCTGCAAGTATATTCAAACTTGATTATTTGATGTGCATGGAAGTTTTAGAAGAGATCACTTGGTTTTTCTCTTAGGTTCACTTCTGTTTTTGTATCTCTTGCTCCTTCAATTCACTGGTGTCAGGCGCTTTCCAAACTGCCTGCCTGATGCAGAGGTGCTGATTCCCCATTTGCTCTGCCCTTCTTTAGGGCTGCTGTACCGGCAGTGCCCACTGGGGAGCAGCGTGATTGCACAGCAGCCTGCAAGGGTCTCCTTGGCTTTCCTTTCAGTTGGCAGGTGTGGGGGGCATTTTTGAGAACAAAGCACATTATTACTGAACGCTGAAACCCCCAGTGACAAAGCATTGTAGTGAATTCAAATGCACGATCCGGGAAATTCTCGGAGCCTCTGCGACTGGTCTCTCCGGCAGGGCCTGATACACAGGATCACTTGTAATTAAAACTAACACTTGTGGATGGGGGCGAGCTCTCACGTTAATGGACGTTTCTCATTGTACAACATTCAAAATATGTGGCAGGCCTTTGATAAGGAGCCTTTTTTCTTTTATCCCTTGAATAGTTATGAGGCGTGGAAATAAAAGGAGTTAGTTGGGAAAAAGCTTGCATGCTGGCTTTGTCGTTGTTTTTGAAAAGAATGGAAAATTCTTGCAAATAAAGGCATATGGATTATTTTATCCATCTTGCACAAAACTGGGCTCATAGCACCTGATGGAGTCCTGGCTAACAGGTTTATTTTACTTATTGATTTCTGGAAATAAAGCGGGCACTAAACTGGACCACTTAACTATTTAAATCCTTGCAATAGGGTATAATTGTACTTTCAGATTTGTTTTTATATCAGTTGTGCAACATGTCTCGGGCAGTCATCTCGATTTTAAGTTCCTTTCTTTTAAGTTCATGCCTTATTCTCAACTTTCTTGCTCCCTAACAGAGCTGTGAATGGATAAGGCTCGGCAGGCATTTGCCTGAAAGGTTTTGATGCTATAGGAGCAACTGCACGATTCCTTTGCCCTTCTTGGTTTTCCTGTTTCGTGCTTACTTATTTTTTATAAGCCGTGCATTGCTGTCGTGTGCAGCGGTGCACCCTCCTGCTGCCCGTCACGGCGTCGGGTCTTTCCTGTGGGCCTCCTCGCCCTGCCCCACCTTTTCTCCAGGCACGAATCCTCCCCTAGAGTGCATGCAGTCAAATTAACGCGGAGACAGAGCCCATTATGAAGGAAATCAATTTATTCTAATTGGGTGACAACATTAGGCTTGACGGGAACTAGCACACCATCGTAAGCATCATGGTTAGTTTGACTCTTCGTGAGGTGACTTCGGTGCAGTGTGATTTTCGTTTTCTATGCCTCTGCCCCCGCAGAAGCACCTGCGCAGTAACTGTCTGGGTTCATGTGTCCTGTGCCTCCAAAGCCTCTCGCCTTTGTGGTGGGGTGGAAGGATTGGGCAGGGGGCCCTCAGTGAATTAACGCCAGAGTGTGTCTGGCCTCAGAAGGGCCAGCGGAGCAAAGGGGTGTTAGCCCCGAGCGCAGATGGAGGAGGCAGCAGTGTGGGTTTGGATGACAGAGGGAAAGTAGAGATTTGGGAAGAAGAGGGTGGAAACAGGGTGGGTCTCCCTGGATTGCAGGGGAGGGTTTGTCTGCAGGTGTACAGGGAGTGCTGGCCCTGGTTTGGTTTAAACTGATGAGGGCCCTGGGCACATGCAAACGCGTAAATCTATCCTTCAGGCAAGGGATGAAAAACGTTGAAGAATTTTGGCTTCTTCTTCTTCCTTCTTCTTTCTCCTTTCTTCCGTCTTCCTTCCTTCCTTCCTTCCTTCCTTTTTTCTTTCTTTTCTTCTTCCTTCTTTTTTTCTTCTTTCTTCTTCTTCTTTTTTTTTTTTTTTTAATAGAAGAAAAGTTACTTAAGAAAAGTTATCCTTGCATAAAAAAAAATTCTGTGGAGGGAATATGGGGTGGGAGGTGTCCAGGCTCTGTTCTCTTTGACCTGGGGTTGAAGACCCAGTCTGCCCACACACTGTCAGCTTTACAGCCTTGAGTAGTTCCAGAACCTTCCCAGACTTTGTCTAATAATCTGGGTAATATCAACTCACACAGCAAATGTGAGGAGAAAGTTCTGCTGTATTTATAGAAGTTCAGCTGGTTCTGGGACATACCAGTAGGTGCTCACTTGTTCTTTTCTCTTCCTACATCATCCTTTAAGAATGAATGAATAGCAAAGAAGAAAAATTAAAACAAATATCTCATTGAGTGTTTTCTGCATGCCAGTTGACCAACCTCAAGGAATGGACCATTTAGCAGACTTGGTTGATGTGTTCAGAGTCATAGGCGTATAAATTTGAGTCGTACTGGGTGCTGTTCTGAGTGCTTTACTATCTCCCTTAGTTCTGTAGCAACCCTGTCACACTGAGACCCCTTACCACTGCCATCATTGTCTTACCCCTGAGGTCCCTCAGGATAGGCAGGAAAGTTAAGAAACTTTCCCATGTGGGGAAAAGGAGCTGAGCCCCAAATGCACACTCTCTGGCTCTAGGGCCCAAGCCCTCAGCCTTATGCCTGGCACGTCTCGCTCAGACAGGTAGCCACAAGCTGACTTACTGCCCAATACTTTCTGGCTACCACTATTTGAAATCCTATGCCTTTAGCATTTCTCTGCAAATAGAATCAGAAGACTGGCAATATGGTGGGCTGAGAGCACCCATGGGGAGAAGCCTTGAATTCGTCCATGGAGCTTGAACACGTCGCTACATTTCTCCAGTTCTCCTCCTCCTTTGAAAATGTCTTAAATATGTATTTTTCTATAAACTCATGTTAGAAGTGAATCTCCGGTTTTGAGCAGTGTTTTCAGTGGAGCCATCGTGATGCCATCTGGGTGTGCTCTGGAACACAGTGACTATTTGGGGACCCAGTGGAGGCTGCCACTCTTCAGGTGGACGGTAGACATTAAGCACCACTGTGCCCTGGACTCCTGCTTCGCCTGTGGTGATGCCATCATGGCTGTCCCCTCACCTCATTCATGTTCAGATTCCCCCTCTTTGCTTTTTGATGCCTTTTGTTCCCAGCGCTCCAGCTTCAGTCTTAACTAGAAGTCACCCAACAAACTGAAACAGCTCCCAGTTCTGGAAATGGTACTTTGCAGCTTTCATTCTGCCCGTAATACATTTGAAAGCACCAAGTTTAGGGTTTCAGCAAAAAGCCAAAGCTGTCTCCATGTTTCACTTGAAGGTACTTTTGTTTTCAGTTGTTTCTTTGTGCATGTAAGAGCATTTTTTGTCCTGTTTTTGTTTCTTTCCTTCTTATTGAACGGAACAATTCTTTAAAACCTTGTACCTATCCTGCTTTCAGTTTCTTCTGTTTCTTTAAAGCCTGAGTATTTCTTGTTTAGTTATAACAGCAGTAGTACATGCTAATGGGAAAGAAAATGGAGAAGCGTGTAAACTGGAAAATAGATAAAAATGTCCTGAATACCACATGCCTTTCCTCCCCTGGAGGGAAAACACAATTATCTTTTTTTTCCCGCATCCTTCCAGAAATTTTCTGCACATATATGAGCATTTTAAGCACACCCACACGCACAAATGGTTTCCTGCTATACGTACTGTTCTGCCAATATATCTTGGATATGTTTCCGCATCAGCAAATGTAGATTGACTTCATCTGTTAACAGCTCCTTAGTAATTAGGGGATAATTTCTCACAACTCCCCTATTTTTTCTGGGTTTCCAAACAAGCCGCCTTGGATCTATTCCCAGGGTTCTCCCCAAATAGTACTCTTCCAGTTCTGCTTCCTTTAGGAAGGGGCTTCATCTTCTAGTGTCATCTACTCCTGCCATTGTGTAGCTTCCTGGGTCTGTTACCGATTACCTTTTGAATAAGAAAGGGACAGTTCAGAGGACTCAGGCTGGAACTAGACAGGTCAGCATAGTTGAGTATGGAATAGGGGTTAAAATAGACAGTAATGGCCTTTCTACTTAAAACTCTCAAAACTAGAGAAAGGTGAAGTGAAGCCACAACGAAATGTCACCTCCCTCTTGTTAAAATAGCTATTATCCAAAAGACCCCACAAAATGACCAGTGTTGTGAGGATGTGGAGAAAAAGGAACCCTCATACACTGTTGGTGGGAATGTAAATTAATACAGACATTATGGAAAATAGCATGGAAGTTCTTCAAAAACCTAAAAATAGAACTTACCATATGGTCCAGCAATCCTACTTCTGGATGTTTACCTGAAAGATTTGAAATCAGTATGTCGAAGAGATGTCTCCACGCCCGTGTTTGTTGCAGCACCGTTCACCATAGCTAAGATACGGCACCAGCCTGCGTTGGACGGATGGATAAATGGTATGTATACACAGTGCAGTACTAGTCAGTCATAAAATAGGAAGAACTTCTGTCATCTGTGACAACGTGTATGGAACTAGAGAACATTGTGTTAGGTGAAATAAGCCAAAGACAGAAAGACAAATACTGCATGTTTTCACGGACACGCGGAATCTGAAACCATTAAACTCACAGAAGCAAAGAGGAATGGGGGTTAGAGGTTGGGAGGTTAGCGGTTGGGAGGGAGGTTGGGGAGATCGTAACCAAAGGGTACAAAGCCTGGGTTACGTAGGAGGCGTAGGTTTGATTTATTTCTTATTCTTTTTTTTGGAGCTTTGTAGTGAATAGAGCTAATAATTGAGTCCTGTACATTTTAATACTGCTGAGAGTAAATTTCATATGTTCTCATCATAAAAAATGTTGAATATTTGAGGGGATGGAAATGTTAGTTAACTTGATTTATTCATTCCACATTGTATTAAACAATAACATCACTTTTGTACCTCAATGATAACTTGTCAGTATACAAGAGAAATTTAAGAAATCTCAAATCCTGAGCCTCCAAGTCAGGGGAGCCTCTGGGGATGAAAGCCCTGCTCCGTTGTTTGGCCTGCAGGTTGGCCTCCCTTCTTAGCCTCTGCACAGCCTCCTCGGTTCCTCCCTGAGCCACCTGTGGCCACTGGAGCTCTGTTATGCCAACGGGAAGTAAAAACACTCCAACCATGCATTAGAAAAATCACAATCAGAATGATAATTGATTCCTTCTGTTTGAATCTATTGGAGTGTTACAGATTCTTTGATGAAGTTAAGACTTGGTGGGTTTATCCTCTAGAGCTGTATGCTACTAATGCTTTGTATTTATGTATAATCAGTATAATAAGCTTTTGACTGCATAAGATTCTTGTTTTCAAAATATACATTTTTAGCTACCCCATTTCTAATTTCTCTCAAAAGCAGCATTTCTGATTTGTATCTACCTGGTACAGATGCCAGAGGAGCTGGTATTGGCAGTATTATCTGTGTTTACCTACTTCGAACTGTTCATACCCTCTTCTGAGGTACTGTTCTTCTCTGGTCTGTCTTTTGCCAGCCCCTTAAAACCAAAGTTAATTCCTTTGTTCTACATGGGCCTGATTTGCTTAGGAGAAAAGTGATCCCCCACTGTCCCCTGGCTAATGGCGTGTGAAGGTTGTGGTGGCCTCCTTAGCGCAGAGGATGGGGCTGGATTCTGGGAGTGGTTCTCAGGATTAGGGATGGGGGCGATCTAGGGATTGGAATCGCTAAAGTCAGCAGGGAGTCCACTGCCGAGGTCCTCTTTTTCAGACAGGGTCTTGCTTTGTTGCTCAGGCTGGAGTGTAGTGGCCCAATCTCGGCTGACTGCAATCTCCACCTCTTGGGTCCAGGCAATTCTGGTGCCTCAGCCTCTCAAGTAGCTGGGATTACAGGTGCCTGCCACCACACCTGGCTAATTTTTATATTTTTAGTAGAGATGGGGTTTCGCCATGTTGGCCAGGCTGATCTCAAAAGCCTCCCCCTTCCAAAGTGCTGGGATTACAGGTGTGAGCCACTCTGCCTGGCCTCAGGCTAATATTTCTAATTAAACATCAATACGAGAGACCTAAAAATGGACAACGTTGTCACTTAAAAAATCCAAAATATCCACCTATTAAGACCTCAGCGGCTGGACATGGTGGCTCACACCTGTAATCCCAGTACTTTGCGGAGGCCAAGGCAGGTGGATCACTTGAGGCGAGGAGTTTGAGACCAGCTTGGGCAACATGGTAAGACCTCCTTTCTACAGAAAATAAAAAATTTAACCAGATATAATGGCATGTGCATATAGTTTCAGCTACTCAGGAGGTTGGAGGATTGCTTGAGTGCAGGAGGTTGAGGCTGTAGTAAGCCAAGATTGTGCCACTGCACTTCAGCCTGGGTGACAGAACATTATATATTTGCCTGATTATTTCAAGCCAAAAACCAGCCTTTGTGTTGTGAAATTAGAGCAATTTAGGATTTGTTTTCTGCATTTTGGCAATTCCTGTGATGCTGTAGGCATCAGTTACCTGGGCGGGCAGTAGGTAAGGAAGTGGGGTCAGGTCCTTTACCGGCACTTATGGAAATGAAAAACGAGGCTCTCATACCACCTCTTAATCACTGCCCCCTCCTGAGGATAAGGGGCTGATGACTTGGCCTTGAGAATGTTTTCGCTACACCCATCCCTTCTCTCTCGGGTTACTTCAATCAATGTACTTGCCTTGACGTAACGGATCTTTTCAGGCCGTATGTGATTGTGTTTTTGTACCACATTTTAAGGGGAAAATGTTGGGTTGATGGTTGAAGGGCAGGAGAGGAGAGGCTGAGTGGGTACACCCGGAAAGGTAATCACATGGGCATTTTGCCTCAGTGATCACTTCTGCTAATTATGATGACTTGTGAATTTGGGATGCTGGAAAAGAAAAATCTAGGCTGGGCGCAGTAGCTCATGCCTGCAATCCCACCACTTTGGGAGACTGGTGTAGGTGGATCACTTGGGGCCTGGAGTTTGAGAGCAGCCTGTGCAACATAGCAAGACCCATCTCTAAAAAAAAAATTAAATAGTTATCCAGGCGTGGTGGTGTGCACCTGTGGCCCCAGCCACTTGGGAAGCTGAAGCAGCAGTATTACATGAGCCCAGGAGTTTGAGGCTGTAGTGAACTATGATTGCGCCACTGCACTCCAGCCTGGAGACCCCTTGTCTCAATAAATAAATTAAATAAATAAATAAATAAATCTGTTTACAGAAATCAGTATGTCTGTTTGCTCTTCCTAGCACAGCCTTGGAGGATAAGAGGCCAGGTGCAGTGGCTCACGCCTGTAATCCCAGCACTTTGGGAGGCCAAGGTGGGAGGATTGCTTGAGCTCAGGAGTTCGAGACACCAACATGGTGAAACGCCGTCTCCACAAAAAATACAAAAATTAGCCAGGCATGGTGGCTTGTGCATGTAGTCCCCAGTTACTCAGGAGGTTGAGGTGGAAGGATCACTTGAGCCCAGGAGGTGGAGGTTGCAGTGAGCTGAGATTGTGCCACTGCACTCCAGCCTGTGTAATAGAGCAAGACCCTGTCTCCGGAAAAAAAAAAAAAAAAAAAAAAAAAAAAAGAGAGAGGGAGAGAGAGGGGGAGGATAAGGGTGGACTAGGATGCTCTGGTTGGGACTTGTGGCCATAGTTGGTCATGGGTGTTTGGAGGTTGGGAACCTCGATGTGAAAAGCTGCATTCCTACAGGAGGAGTCTCTGCCGGATCTGGGCAGGGTGTTTTGACCATTGTTTAAACCTCCTTGAAATCAGGCAAGGCCTGGTCATGGATGCAGAAGGGAATCTGTTTTTCCAGTTTTGGTGATCAAGGGTCCAGCTCCATGCCGAGTAAGTGCAGGCCCACAAGGAGTTGAAATGCTTGACGTTTCTAAACTCCAGGAGTACCATTGCTCTGTTGGTGATTTTAGATCACCTTTTCCATCTCCTCTCTCCCTCCCTCTTCTAGTTTGATAGGCCGTAAGTTTAGGCAGCCTGTGTAGGGGCTGCACGTTTTCATGAGTAATACAGGCCATGTTTCACTGACCACAGTTGGGGACAGCTGCATGTATTCTTTGTGTGTTTTGTTTTGTTATACATTAGATACTTAGATAAATATCTACATATATGAAATAAATTTAATATCTATGCATATTCTATCTGTAATATTTGTTTATTGAATAAATTAACACTGTGGACCACTGACCTACAGAAAATGACAGATTATCCCAAAAACAGTCTTAAAATCTCCTAATAAAAGCTGCGGGTCTTGAATATTTTAGTGTTTATTGTTTTAAATAAGTCACTAAACAAAGGGTTATGACAACCAGATGAAGTGTTTTATCTCAAACATTTTAGCCACTGGGTGGTCTCTTTTTAATGGGTCTCTAATAATGCAATGCAATATTTCGATCAATCTGTGTACATACATAAGAAACGTACAGCTGAGGCCGTCTTTGTAGGTTTTCGTCTAGCAGATTGGAAGTGATCTTTCCTGAGTTTTCAGTTAGCCACACTCTGAGCAGCAAAACCTATTCCCAAATCTGGATTCATTGACCTTAACTTGTGTGTGTGTGTGTGTGTGTGTGTGCATGTGCACATACACGTGTAAATTGAGGAAATACCCCCCTTTGTGCCTTTGGATCACTACTTTTGTACATGCAGACGGAAAGACTTCCTTTTGTTTCTTGTCAAGGGCTATAAAGAGAGATCACATTAGTATAACCTTTGCCTCCTAAGGTGTAGATGAGTGAGTTGTGGTTGGAATTTAATTTTAACAGGTTTTATCGAACTG
Source organism: Hylobates moloch (assembly GCF_009828535.3). Lineage (NCBI taxonomy): Eukaryota > Metazoa > Chordata > Mammalia > Primates > Hylobatidae > Hylobates > Hylobates moloch. The sequence goes on from NW_026652278.1 coordinate 91,084,693, forward strand.
CTAAAAGATATTGAAAATGTTTAATATGAGAGTCCGGGGCAGTAAATCACACACAGCCTTGTTAAAATAGATGTCCACAGTATATGGGCGGATGGAGCCTGTGTTTCTGCCCAGGGACTTTTCATTACCGCACCAATTGGGTACATTATTCTCACCTCATAACTCTGCAATATTAGATGGCTGGTAGAGATCGTGGTGAAGGAAGAATTTAACACCCCTCTTTCCCCATTTTGGGGGAGGGCTTAAAGACCTGTTCTTTTACCCATTTATAGGCCATTTGGCTTTTCACAGGGATTTTAAAAAATCATATTCGAAGGATATAGGGAATTTTCATGTCACCTGCAACACTGGCTGGTGTCTTGTGAACCACTCCTATCTGTAATGCGTGGAATTTTTGTTTGTTTCTTGTTCGTCATTTTTCTCTCCACTTTCTTTTTTCATTTTTAAATTTTTGGTTGTTTTCCAGTTTTTCACTGCCTCACTCTCTAAAATTATATTTGCTCCAAACACAGGTGTATCTGCCTCTCTGTCCGTCCTGGTCAGGCCCATCAGTGCTGCACAGTGTGGCTGTCAAAGCTCTTTGCTTTCTGGCCTCTGTCTCTCAGGCGTGATGAAGCCACTCACTCCAGGGCAGGGCTGCCTTATCTCCCCAACGGCTAAGGCCAAGTGCAGCTCTGTTATTGGAGTACAGCCACACCCACTTGTTTCTGTACTGACTGCAGCTGCTTCTCACTGGGACAGCATTGAGCATTGGCGATTCTTGGGACAGAGGATATGTTGCCTGCAAAGCCTAAAATCCATACTCTCTGGCCCTTTACAGGAAGAGTGTGCTGAGCCTTCACCTAAATTGTAGCAGGAATTCAATAAATGTTGACTGAATGGACCTATTACAGATTTCCCAATCCGGTTTTACTTAATGTGTACACAGAATCACTGGTCCCTGGCATTTGACTACTTGAATACTCTGTAGTAAAGACACAGCAGGGTATGTGCTTGAGCTTATTTCTTGTGGATGGATCATCCCATCCCATTGTTATTAAATGAAAATATTGTCTAAGCTGCTGTGCAGTATCTCTCAACAGGAAAAGGGAAGAATTTGGGGAGAGAAGTTGCCAGAGTTTGGAAAGTATTCCCACGTAGCATGGGTGAACATCCTGCATTCACTGTGAATTGGTTCTCTCATCATGGCTGTGCAAATCCCAGGAGAGTGGGGCAGATTAGGGCACAGCATGTAAACTCGGCACCTCTTCTGCCTGGGCTTTAGAGCAGAAAGCAGACTCTGTCCACCAAGAGGGCTTGCAGTAACTTTGGACTCTTCATGAGGCTGATGAGGCAACCTGTGTGTACCCACCTCTGCCCATCATTTCTTCCTGGAATCAGTAATCTTCCCACATAACACTTTAAACTATTTCAGTCAGAGGGCTTATGTCTGGTCTGTTAGTTTTGTAGGGACGTCGTAACAAGGTACCAAGAACTGGATGGCTTAACACACAGAAACTCATTATCTCACAGTTCTGGAGGCTGGAAGTCTGGCATCAAGGCATTGGCAGGGTCACACCCCCCTCCCCAAAGGCTCTAGAGAAGAACCTGCTCCGTGCCTCTTCCTGGCTTCAGAAGCCCAGGTGTTCCTGGCCTTGCAGGTGCATCAGTCCAGCCCTGCACCTTCACCTGGCCTTCTCCCTGTGTGTCTGCACAGCATCTTCCCTTTGCGTCTGTCTGCCTCTGTGTTCACACTTCCCCTTTTTATAAGGACGTTAGTCATCTTGGATTAGGGCTCACCCTAATGACCTCATTTTAACTTAATTAATCCAATAAAGATCCGATCTCCAAGTAAGGTCACATTCTGACATACTGGGGTTTAGGACTTCACGTATTTTTTTGTCTGGAGAGGGGAACACAATTCAGTTCATAATAGATGGGCAGCTGGGCACGGTGGCTCATGCCTGTAATCCCAGCACTTTGGGAGGTGATGGCAGGAGAATTGCTTGAGCTCAGGAGTTGAAGCCTGGACAACAAAGTGAGATCCTATCTCTGTTTAAAACAAAAATTGAAAATTATCTGGTTGTGGTGGCACATGCCTGTGGTCCCAGCTACTTGGGAGGCTAAGGCAGGAGGATCCCCTGAGCCAAGGAGGTCAAGGCTGCAGGGCTGCAGTGAGCTGTGTTTGTGCCACTGCACTCTAACCTTGGTGATAGAGTAAGACCCCATCTCCAAAAAAAAAAAAAAAAAAAAAGGGGGGTATCTCAGATCAATATAATTCAAAAGAATATTTGGCTTTGAAAGTGGAGTCTTATAAAAATATAGCCAGCTGAAGATGACGTGTCATCCTCTGAGCCTAGAAAGTCTGGAACACGATCGCCTGGGGTTATGCATGGGCCTAGGTGTGGGTCGTGGTGGTTATGACATTTCACTTTGGATGTGCACATTCCATCACTCATATGTTTGGCTGCGTTTAGAAGGAAGGGAGTGTTTTTTGAAAGCTTGCCCTGAAATTATAGTATGCGCGACTGTGTTAGATTTGAGTGTCATAACCATGTTCTTCTCATGTGTTTTGTCAGTTCCTTGGCTAATTTTCAGATGTTTGCATCCAAATATGAGTTAGGGCTCTCAAAAGCAGTCAGCATTTTCTTCTTTATTTTACATTTTAGTCATAACAGATATAATATATGCCCTGTGAGTGGTTTCAGAGATTATATAATGCCAAAATATAGAGTTATGAGTTAATCACAGAATAATGTCCAATTACATTTTTTGTTCTCTTTGTCTTCCTTTCCATCCCTTGCCCTCCCCAAAAAGAAAGAGAAGTGAAAAAGAACAAGCTGTATTCCCACACAGAGAGGGGATGAGAGTCAGAAAGAAAGAGAGAGAGAAGAGAAACAGATAAGGCACTTCACACACAGAGAGGAGGGGGAGAGAGAAAGTGTACATACACAGGGACAGTGAGTGACTTGGAAAGGGCTGCTAGTGTACCTTCCATTCCACTCCATGAACACATGAGAGAGTGAGCGTTAAATGCAGGTGTGAGTCTGCTCTTCTCTTGGTCCCAACTTCTGGCTGTCCAGGGTCAGCATCTTGCTGCGTTGAATGTAATTCCAGTGTTTACAGGTCCTCCTTTCTTTTTGGGGAAGAGGGAGTGGTCTTTTATGACCCTTGAACACAAGCCAGCTACTTCGTCTTTGAGGAGACCAAAACAATAGCAATCTGTTTACTACTGGGCGGTCTGAAGATATTTTGAGATAGAATATTGATGAGGCAAGGTCTTGGCATCTCTTTTGAGTTAGACTTAAGAACCTGTCCCCACATTAAGATGGGGCTCTGGTGAAGTTGACTGGTTTTTGTTTGGAGGTGGAGTTTCGCTCTTATTGCTCAGGCTGGAGTGCAATGGTGTGATCTCGGCTCACCACAATCTCTGCTTCCCCGGTTCAAGCTATTCTCCTGCCTCAGCCTCCCAAGTAGCTGGGATTACAGGCATGCGCCATCACGCCTGGCTAATTTTTATTTTTAGTAGAGACAGGGTTTCTCCATGTTAGTCAGGCTGGTCTCAAACTCCGGACCTCAGGTGATCCCCCTGCCTCAGCCTCCCAAAGTGCTGGAATTACAGGCTTGAGCCACCGCGCCTGGCCTTGAAGTTGACTTTTCATCTTACTTTGAATCCCTTCAATTCCTTTGTTTTCAAAAGTCAAAAACCCTCCACTCAGGCCTCATTAACAGGAAATGACCGAGCTTGTACTTTTCTAGCTACATTGTGTCAACTTGAGTGCATGGACTAAAACCACCTGTGTGTGGAGTCCCCAAGCCCACCGCCAGCGCAGGCACCTGCTGTGCTTCTGCACCTGGAGATGGGCTTTCCCTGAGTTGGGTCTCACCAGCAGCCCAGATTTACACCAAGAAATTTGCCAGGTACATAGTTGGTGCTCAGTAAATGTGTTGTTTAAGCTCCTTTCTGATTTCACAAAGTAATTGCTGCCGGCTGTACTCGTTAAGAGTTCCAGGAGCCTCCGTGAGAACTGTAAAGTCTAACTTGCTTAGAAAGCACATTTTAAAGCTTTTCCTGCTGCAGTCAGAACCTGAAAGAATAGGCTGTGGCCTCCGAATCTACAGGCACACTCAGTTTTTGACTCTCTGTTATAGATCCTTGACAGCATTGGGGACCGTTAACATGGTTTTTATGCCCCCAAATCAGTTATATGGAGGAAGGTCCCTGTGGAAGCTGAATGGTTGAGCTTGTCCAGGGCTGAGGGCTCCGTGAGAGGTCACCTTTCTTAGCTCTTGTATGTCTTTGCAGCCCAGGGCGCAGAGCTTGTTGACATGTGCTTGTTAAGGTCTGGTGACCCATACCCCTGGCCTGAGCCCTGAGAAGCCGGTTCTCCAGCAGTGTGACCTGGGTTGCATGGGAGGCTTTCTCAGAGCTTGTCTGGGGCCTTGTCTTGCTGCAGTGGGAGGTGGGCCCTGGAGGACGCAGCCCCGACAGCCCTCACCTGGTTGACATCAGAGCGGGCTGAGCAGCTGGCACTGTGGGGTTTCTTGGGGATCCACGTTGCAGAGGGGCCTGTGCAGGGCATGGTGTCAGCCTCCTGTCCTCTCCACCATCATCCTCCTGTCTGCAGGGAGGCCCAGAGGAGCCAGTTGAATGAAGCCCTGTCCTCCTGGTGGCTTCTGGGCTCAGTGCCTGACATTGGGTCTCGCTGGCTACATCAGCCGCTGAGTGCACCAAGGATCTTGACATCTCAGAGGCCTCACCCGACCCTGAAGGGACACGACTCACTCTGTTTCTGCTCCGGGTACATGAACAGGGACTGTTTATTCCGATTCTGTGGCTTTGAGCAGAAATCGATTTGTCTGAAAAGACTGCCCTTAGTCACAACAGATCCTTTTCGTTGTGGTTTTTTTACCTAGTTTTCTTTCAATAAGTTCTTTCCTCACAGCTGTGGGATGAGGGTCAAAACATCATGCTTGATAGGTCAAAGCTGCCGCTTCTATTCCAACTGCTACCTTCCCAGCAGAAAGGGCCGTTTAACTTGTGGGAGACGCATGCAGTCATGAAACGCAGTTTTTCACTGAAGGATTCTAGAGTCTCCTTGGCAGATGATGGGAAACATTAACAAAAAACCATGTGGAATAGGAGCCGTGTGCACACAATCACATGTGGCTCCTAGAGACCAGGCAGCTGGTGCCTGGGACCAGCAGATCAAGGACAGCTGCACGCGTGCTGACATTTTTTTTTTTTTTTTTTTTGAGACGGAGTCTTGCTCTGTGGCCCAGGCTGGAGTGCAGTGGTGGATCTTGGCTCACTGCAACCTCTTTCTCCCAGATTCAAGTGATTCTCCTGCCTCAGCCTCCCGAGTAGCTGGGACTACAGGTGCGCGCCACCATGCTTGGCTAATTTCTTGTATTTTTAGTAGAGGCAGGGTTTCACTGTGTTAGCCAGGATGGTTTCGATCTCCTGACCTCGTGATCCGCCCCACTTCGTCCTCCCAAAGTGCTGGGGTTACAGGCATGAGCCACTGCATCTGGCCATGCACTGACATTGTTAAACAGGCCTGTCTGGAGTGGGTGGAGCCAGGGTTTAGGGGGTTCAAGAGTGGATTGGTTTGTTACTTTTGCTGAGATGTACCCAGTTAAAGCTTTTTCAACTCCTCTTGGTTAACTATAGGAAGTGTCTCTCTTAGTCTTCCTTTCAGTCACTTGTTTTTTTAAGACAGTAAAACACTCTGATCCAGAGGTTTTAAATAGAGATGCATTGTTTTCAATTAAAGTTGAAGATTTAAGTTATTTAAAACTGAATGTGATTATTGAAGGGAAGGAGAGTTTGAGGGCCTATTCAAAGATTCGTAGAAAATTCCCATTTTGGTGTAGTAGTACCGTTAAATAATGCATATCTAATGTGCATAAATACTCGTTGTCTGCAGAAATCATGTCAGACGTGGAGAAATGCGGGTCCTTCATGGGCGGGAACAGCCTTGGGTGGTGTTCCTGGGCTTCTCTTGTATGTGTTAACGACACAGCCGTGAAAGTATCATTTTTCACTTTCGACTGTCGAAGCCCAGCTTATATTCCCATATGCTTTTGTGTGTCTTTGTAGAGCACTCTCAGGGTGGATTTTTGCAATTTCATCACTTTTCTTACTCTGCCTTCAGGGGCCAGAAACACTGAAGTTTCACATGTGACCTGTACACTCTTAATAGCTCTTATACATGGCTGAGGGACCAGGAGAGGAAAACACCACAGTCCATTTGTGAGGAAAAAAAGAAATACATGGGAAAAAGGTCCTGAAAAGACCCACTTTACACTCTTCCTAGTGATTATTTCAGGAGGATTATAAGAAATAATATTAATATGGAATATGCCCTGTGTACTAAAAAAAAAAAAAAAAAAAAAAAGAAAACCAACTCAGGCAGTTGTAAGTCATTGAACAGTTTGATTCCTGTAGACACCTCTATTACTGTTCGGCCTTAGATTTTCTCCAAACAAAATCATCTTGTTTTCCCAAAAGCTTCTTGTTTTTGTGAAGAAACTGAAAACGACTGACTGAAGTTTTTCCAAGAAATTCATTCAACCGTAATTTATTCAGTGTTTCCATGTAGCCTGATGGGGCCTCACTGGAATTGATAATCTTGCTTACAAATACAAACGCATTTTTATCACTGAAATGACTTTCTCCCCCAACCGTCAAAGAAGGAATCACTTCTTTTGTGAGAAATATTTTTGAACCTGTGCTTTTCTAACAATTGAAATGGCCAGCTTTTTAGATGAAAGTTCTAATGTATTATTTTTAGAAATTTCAGAGAAGGAAACAATTTGCTTATCTGATGTCCCTTTGTATGTTAATTCATGGTATCTTGAGGCTTTAAACCAGCTTCAGTCTGAAAATTCAGAATTTATATCAAATACATGCAAAATGTATAAATCTGAACGAATTCGTTTCTTCAGAATAAATGATGATCTTGGACTTATGTTCCTGGAATATTTTCCAAATTGAGTATTATAATTATCTTTTTTTCTGTATATTTCTAATAGATACACATCTATTAGATGTGTAATATTGCCCTGTTTAAGGAATTCTATTCTTTAACAAGGAATGTTGTCAGATGTAATATAAGCTTGATTTAAGTAAAATAATGTAATCAATGGCAGGTATAGATAGGAATGGCCACCTTTATGAGTGCTGGTTCTTCTACTGAATTTTAAGATGTGTGAAAATTAAATAATGATTAAATAAATGATTGATAGTCACGTATTGATTGATAACTCTTTCTGATTGATAGTCACGTATTGATAATTCTTTTTCTGATTGATAGTCACGTATTGATTGATAACTCTTTTTCTTCAACTTACATGGACTGTTATAACCTCTGAGCACCATGGTTTGGGAACTTACTTTATTAAAATACATTTTACATGAAATAATGTTTGGATACACAGTCTTTTTTCAGTTTTGGTACTATGAAGTTGGTTTAATATGAAAAAAATCTGACATTTAAAAAAATTGTAAAATCTGCGCATGATGTAATTGCATTTGTGTTTATTGAAGTAGTTTGTTATAAAAACTTGTAGAGAACAATAACAATATCCATGCTCCTTTAGAAAGTGTAGTGTGTAAATAATCAGTGTAGTGATTTTTTTAAAAGGTGTCAAGGTAGCAGTGCTCTTTCTTTCAGTTTGTGCAGTAAACTGTGGGGTTTGGGTTCTGTCTTAGGGGTTTCCAAGAGTGTTCTTGAAATGCTAGGAATGTACAAATACGTCATGTTCCAGAGTTAAAAGCTGGAAACTAGGCCGGGCGTGGTGGCTCGCCTGTAGAACCGGCACCTTGGGAGGCCAAGTGTGGGTGGATCACTTGAGGTCAGGAGTTTGAGACCAGCCTGGCCAATGTGGCAAAACCCCGTCTCTACTAAAAGTACAAAAATTAGCCGGGCGTGGTGGCACATACCTGTAATCCCAGCTAATCAGGAGGCTGAAACACGAGAGCCGCTTAAACCTGGGAGGTGGAGTTGCAGTGAGCCTAGGCGACAGAGACTCCTCCCAAAAAAACCCCAAAAAACAAACAACAAAAAAAAGTGGAAACTACTGATTCTTTCATGTGTCCTGACAGATGAAATCTTTTTCTGCGCAAACCTTAGACTAGAGCTGGCCTCTCCTGCCATCTCTGTTCAAAGGTTTCTCCAATGTACTATTACTGGGGAAGGTTGGGTTTTCACCCTGGTCCACTCTGGTAAATGTGTACCATTTTTGTATGTGGCAATTGCACTTGTACATCAGGCTTAGTTAAGTGCCAGGGAAGTTGTAGGTGCTTCACTTGTGTAATAATGAAAGAACATATGTAGCAAGATGTGGCAAGATGTATTTTTTTGTGCATATGTGGTTTTTCTTTTTTCTTTATTGGCCTATTCTAAGGAATGGGTGCTTGTTTCTCCTGCAGTATTCATAAAAAATGAGAGCTGGTTCATTGTTAGTGATTCAACTTTTTGACTATGAAATTTCCCACTTCTTTTTCAAGCTTTTGAATCCGTTTAATTAAAGAGCATCCTGAAATTGCAAGGTGAGCTTTTTATCTGTTTATCTGTGAGAGGTTTAAGCTGATGCTTTCTAAGTAGAACAGAAATGCAGAAACAAATTGGATTTCAAGGTTGATGTAATGCTCCATCCCAATTTCCAGTTACCGTTTTGTTCATCAAACAGCCTCGTTGTTTCCTTTGTCTTTTTAATAAGAAATGGGCATGCATTCCAAATTAAAAGATAAATTTATGCTAATGTTGACTTTAGCTCTTTTATGTATTGGGTTTTGTGAAATGTTTTGTTTGCAAAATGGGTCCTCCTGTTTCAGATGGGGGAATGAGGAAGAGAGACACTTCTTACATCACAAAAAACCTCTTGGTTTCCAGGAATGGTGAATTTGGACCTTATAAATGGGATCTGGGATCACAAATGGGCATGGGTTTCACTGCTTTGGCTACCAGTGGAGGAGCAGGAGTCATATCTTGGTTGTCAGGGAGGTGGGTGATGTTTTCTGAATAAATTGGTGGCATTTGGGAGCAAGAACCCAGAATGACCAAGGGGAGGTGAGATTATACCACATGCCAGTGGTTGATGAGCTGGGCATATATGGCATGGGTGATTATTTGAACAATGTCTATATTTTCTGCTTATTTTTAACTCCATGAGAGTGGGGTCTCTGAGGAGGAGGAGGAGGTGGTGGTGGTGTGTGTGTTCTTTATATCCCAGGTGCCTGGCCTCAGGATATTTGTTGAATGAATGCATGAAGGGATGAACCTTCATGAGGGTTCATTCTGCTATTATATTATGCAGAAACAGAGAGAAGTAAGCTTATTTTATACGATATCAGGGAGAAGCCTGGAGAACCAGTGTCAGGAACAGTTTCCTGAAGTCAGAGCTCTCAAACATTGCGGTTGGCTGCCTGCGGAGGAAGGGAGTTCAGGTAAAGGGTGAGCAGTAGAAATATTGTAGAGGACATTCAAAGATTTTTAACTGGTAGTTAAACCGGATGATCCTAAAATGCTATTTATATTCTGAGACTTCATTAAATATTTGAGCACTTACTGTTTCCATAACAATGTGAGCATCACAGGAGACAGGTTCAGCAGTGTGAGAAACGAGATGACTGCCCATGCTGGAGTATTCCCAATCTCATGGTGGTGGTGGTAAAATAAAAATTAAAAAAGAAAAAAGTTGGCAAATAACAGATTATAATTCTATACAATAAAATGCAGGATATTTAAGCTATTTATTCATTCAATAAATATTTGAATGCCAATAAACTTCATAAGTGTCAGCGTCATCATTGTAGTTGAAGAGAGAACAACACAGTTTTTTAGGAGAAGGTGGAGTTGAGCTACACCATAAAGACTTTATGGGACTGTGGGCCAGGCATGATGGCTCACATTTGTAATTACAGCACTTTGGGAGACTGAGGCAGACAGATCACTTGAGGCCAGCAGTTTGAGACCAGCCTGGCCAACACGTGAAACCCTGTCTCTACTAAAAGTACAAAATTTAGCCAGGTGTGGTGGTGCATGCCTATAATTTCAGCTACTTGGGAAGGTGAAGCACAAGAATTGCTTGAACCCAGGAGGTGGAAGTTGTAGTGAGCCAAGATCATGCCACTGTACTCCAGCCTGGGTGATAGACTGAGACTCTGTCTCAAAAAAAAAAAAAAAAAAAAAAAAAAAAAAAAGCTTTATGGGACTATATGGGTGAACTCTAGAGCATCCAGTGAGGAGCTGTGGGATGATGAAAGCTAAGTTCTTGGAATCATGAGGTGTGCTCTGAGGACACAGAGGAAACCTTAGGGAAGTGGCACCAAGTGAAACCAGAAAGGAGCCTGGGATCATATTGTGGTTGACCTTAAATATTACCTTTGTGTTGAGGAGCCACCTGTGTAACTGAGGAGAGAGGAGGAGGTGTGCATGACTCCAGCGGGTTGCAAAAAGCCAGTGCCTCTGCCAGACAGAAATGTGGAACGGGTCGAAAGCGGTGTGATCTTAGATGTGTAGAGTGTGATATTTTGGAAATCCCATTGGAAAAGTCAGTCAGGAAGGATGTCCTAGCTAAGAAGACATTCGAAGTTTTGAAAGTGGCTCATCTATTTCCTGATTGATACATACCATTGGTTCAGTTTGGGTCTATTATTTTTTGGGTCCAGTTTCTTTTAAAATGAATTGATAGGCATGTTTACCAGAGTACTATTACTTTGTTTTTGGAGATGTCACTTTTTCATTTTTACCTGAATTGTGACTTACTTTGTCACTGTTGTGGAAGCGTTCTTACATGCTGACTTCACAGTACAAGATGTCACTTGATGTCACCAAGAGTTAAGAAAAGCTATTTTAAGTATGCTGGAAAAGGAATCTATTTCAGTGTTTGCGGGAGTCACTATTTTGAAGCAAACTAAGAATTTCTAAGGAGCTTGGAGACTTGCACATCTTATGATATTGGGAGGTCTTAGGTTAAAAGACTTTTTTATTTGGATTCATTCATTGAGTGTAGGTCATTGTTAATGGAAAATCATTGAACACTTAATAAATAGAGCTATGTTTAAAGTTCTTAAAAATTTAAATACAGATTAGGAACCCCAAATTTCAGAGGGAACTGGTAGAGGATTTGTGCTTTATTTTTAATATTTTTAAACAGCCCTGTGGTTATAGTTTAGAAAGGTCATAGTTTCGAGGGTCCTCTATTAAAAGAAAGTAATTTTTCCATCAGAATAAAGTTGAGTGCCAAAGTGTATAGAGAAGCTATAGCTAATACTTTAAAGTGTTTTACTTTTAAAATTTCAAAACAAATTGTATGTTTTAAAAATTTTCTCTCTCACAGTTTTAACCCAATCTGAGAAATAAAAAAGTAAAATAAATAAATAAATAAAATGTATAATTTTGATCTCTCTAGGCTGAGTCCCTAGAGTGTAGCCCTTTATTCCTTGAAGGAGCCATCCCTTTTGTGAGTTTAAGTTTATGAAGCCAGTCCCATGAAAGCTGCCGACTCGTGTCTCCCTTGCCTTCATTCTGAGTGTGCTTTGCTTTTAATTTGAGAAATAATCACTTGGTTGTGGTCTTGTGGACCAAATACTGTGTTATCTATAGACAAATAGAAATGTACTTTAAACATTATTTTATTATGACAAAAATTATACATATTTATGGCATACGGTGTGATATTTAAGTGATGTGTAATGGTCAAATTAGGGTAAGTAGTGTATCAGTCACTTCAAACATTTTTCATTTCTTTGTATTGGGAACATTAGAAATTTTCCCTTCCAGCCATTTGAAAATATACAATACATTAGTATTTGTTTTCACCCTACAGGGCCTTAGACCACTAGAACTTAATTCTTCCTATCTAGCTGTAATTTTGTGTCTGTTAACCAACCTCTTCCTACCTTCCCCTTCCCAGTCTCTGGTAAGCACTGGTTTACTCTCTACTTCTGTGAGATCAACTTTTTTTTTTTTTTTTTTTTTTTGAGACAGAGTCTTGCTCTGTCACCCAGGCTAGAGTGTAATGGTGCTTGATCTCGGCTCACTGCAGCCTCCACCTCCGGGTTCAAGTGATTCTCCTGCCTCAGCCTCCTGAGTGGCTGGGATTACAGGTGTCTGCCACCATGCCTGGCTAATTTTTTTGTATTTTTAGTAAAGACAGGGTTTCACCTTGTTGGCCAGGCTAGTTTTGAACGCCTGACCTCAAGAGATCCCTGCCTTCGCCTCCTAAAGTGCTACGATTACATGCGTGAGCCACCGCCCCCCGGCCAAGATCAACTTTTTAATTTAGTTTTTTTTTTTGTTTGTTTGTTTGTTTTTTTGTTTTTTTGTTTTTTTTTTGAGACAGGTGCTCTGTTGCCCAAGCTGGAGTGCAGTCGTGTGATCTCGGTTCACTGCAGCCTCGACCTCCCATGCTCATATGTTTCTTCCACCTCAGCCTCCTGAGTAGCTGAGACCATAGGCCCATGCAACCATGCCTGGCTTTTGTTTTTTTGGTAGAGATGGTTCTCCGTGTGTTGCCCAGGTTGGTCCCAAACTCCTAGACTGAAGCAATCCTCCCTCCTTGGTCTCCCAAAAAGTGCTGGGATTACAGGCGTGAGCTGCCACAGCCAGCCAGATCAACTTTTTTAACTTCCACTTACAAGTGAGAACATGCTGTATTTATCTTTCTGTACCTAACTTATTTCACTTCACATAACATCCTCCAGGGTCATTCATGTTGCCTGAATATTATTCAATTGTGTGTATAGACCACGTTTTCTTTACCTGTTCATCAGTTGCTGGACACTTAGGTTGATTCTAATATTTTGTCTATTGTGAATAAGTCTGCAGTGAACATGGGAACGGAGATATCTCATTGATGTGCTGATTTCTTTTCCATTGGGTGTATATGCAGCAGTGGGGTTGCTGGATGTATGGTTGTTCTGCTTTATTATTATTATTATTATTTCTTTTTTTTTGAGGGAGAGTCTCACCTTGTCACCCAGGCTGGAGTGCAGTAGCACGATCTTAGCTCACTGCAAAGTCCACCTCCTGGGTTCAAACAATTCTTGTGCCTCAGCCTCCCAAGTAGCTGGGAGTACAGGTGTGTGCTATCATACCTGGCTAATTTTTGTATTTTTAGTAGAGACAGGTTTCACCATGTTGGCCAGGCTGGTCTCGAACTCCTGGCCTCAGGTGATCGATCTGCCTCCTAAGGTGCTAGAATTACAGGCTTTTTATTTTTTGAAGAAACTTTATTCTGCTTTCTATAATTGCTATACTAATTTGCATTCCCACCAGGGGTGCACAAGAAGGGTTCTCCTTTCTCCACATCCTCACCAGCATCTGTTATTTTTTGTCTTTTTGATAACAGCCATTCTAACTGGGGTGAGATGACATCACAGTGTGGTTTTGATTTGCATTTTTCTTATGAATAATGATGTTGAACATATTTTCATATATTTCTTGGCCATTTGTATGTCTTCTTTTGAGAAATCTCTATTTAGATCATTTTCTCATTTTTAAATTGGATTATTTGGTTTTTGTCTGTTGAGTTTCTTATATATCGTATATTTTACTCCCTTGTTGGATGAATAGTTTGCACATATTTTCTCCCATTCTGTAGTTGTCTCTTCACTTTTTTCATTGCTTCAATTGCTGTGCAGAAGCTTTTAGTCTGATATCATTTTATTTGTCTATTTTTGCTTTTGTTGCCTGAGGTCTTAGCCATAAAATCTCTGCCCAGACCAATGTCGGGAAGCCTTTTTCCTATGTTTGTTTCTAATAGTTTCAGAGTTTTGCCCTTACATTTAAGTCTTTAATCCATTAGAGATGATTTTTATATATTGAGAGACGTAGGGGTCTACTTCCAATCTGCTGCCCATGGTTACACTGTTTCCTCAGTGGTATTTGTTGAAGAGACTGTATGTATGTTCTTTTTACCTTTGTTGAAAATCAGTTGGCTACATTTATGTGGATTTCTTTCTGTTCTGTTGGTCCATGTGTCTGTTTTTATGTCACTCCCATGCTGATGCTGTTTTGGTTACTGTAGCTTTGTTTTTTATTTTTGTTTTGTTTGTTTTTGTTTTTAGTAGATGGAGCCTCGCTCTGTCACCCAGGCTGCCCAGGCTGGAGTGAAGTGGAGCCATCTCGGCTCACTGCAATTTTTGCCTCCCAGGTTCAGGCCATTCTCCTGCCTCAGCTTCCCAAGTAGCTGGGACTACAGGCACCCGCCACAACGCCCGGCAAATTTTTTTTGTATTTTTAGTAGAGACGGGGTTTCACTGTGTTAGCCAGGATGGTCTCGATCTCCTGACCTTTTGATCCACCCATCTTGGTCTCCCAAAGTGCTGGGATTACAGGCATGAGCCACCGTGCCCGGCCTGCTTTGTGTTTTTTAAACTCAGGTAGTGGGATGCCTCTATCTTTGTTTATTTTGCTTAGTGTCACTTTGGCTGTTTGAGGTCTTTTGTGGTTTCATATAAATTTTAGGATTGTTTTTTCCATTTCTGTGAAGAATGTCCTTGGTGTCTAGATAAAGATGCATTCAATCTGTAGATCACTTTGGGTAATATGAAATGTACTTAACTTTTATTTAGAAAGTTAAGCAAAAAATATCAACCAGTATTAAAAATGTTTTAAATATGTGTTAGACATTTAGACATCTCTAAAATGTTTTAAATATATGTAGACATTTATATTTAAAACATTTAAAAATATATGTCTATGTTTAGTTATATTTATGTCCGCATGATTTAAAGAAAGAAATGATACGGGTCCAATGAGATAACTTGTTAATAAACTGTTTATCATTCATAATCAGCCTTGTTACCCTAGAATAGGACACTTATTTTTAATGTCTGACTTGGTTTCTTTTAAATTTATGGTTTTTATTTCTTTTTTTCCCTTAATCTTCTGACTACTCATTGTTAGAGAACTTCTTGATATTTTCAAATTTAGTTTCTAGAGCTTCTGCTCTGGTTAGCTGTTTTTTTAGAGCCAACTCTGAAATAATTTCCCAGGTTCCTGGTCCTTCCTCTCAGAGATTTAGTCCTTCATCCCATGTAGCGGAGCAAAAGGAGAGAGGTCATTGCCTCACATTACTTTTCTGTGTTGTCGACTTAATATTATTACTTTTCCCAAGAAGGAATAAATTTTTCAGTAGGAAAACTTTTTTTTTCTTTCCTTGAATTTAGCCCTTTGCCTTTGAAAGCTAGATCAAGCATACAAACACATGTATGTATGAGTATACATGTTCTTATGTTTCCCTGTTTATAAACTTTTCCTATAAGGATAGCCTAGGTAGTATATTCTTAATGATTACTATAGTTTTATATCTTGTATTAGTTCAGGAGAGGATTTGCTGACAATAGATGATAAATTCATAGCTTGTGATGCAACATCATTTTAAAAAGCAAGTTTAAAAGTTAACAAAGTTATTAGAAAAAGATGCAAAATGGTTTCTACACATTGACCCTAATTGGCTTCTCCCATAAACTGAGAATCTTGGAAGTTGATCTCCAGAGAATGTGGAGGAGAAAACTATGTTTTAAACCTTTTTTTTATTCTGCAGGAAATGAATTCGTTTGCCCTTTTTCCTGTGGTGCCATCGTGTCTGAATTTTCTTTCTGTTCTTATAATAGGCAGAATGAATAAGAAGGCCACACATTTGCGAATCCTCTGGATGCTGTGTGGGGCTATGCTGTAAGGTTGAATAATTATGATTAATTGTAAGCTGGACCATGTGCATTTCAGAGAGTGGGTAGTAATTAAATAAGAGTTAATGATTTTAACATTGGGCTACTGGTATGTATTTATGATACATAGCTCTATTATTCCTACAAGATATATTTTGTAATTGCACAGATGTTGTTGAGCTCAAATTTCAAGCCATAAAAGTGTTTTGGGGCTGCTTTCTAATGAAAATAAGAATTTATATATCTTTGCAATTCACTAACAAGCCCTAAGAAAGGTGATACTAAAAGCTGAATCAAAAAGAAAGCAGGTGGTCAGTGAGTGTGTATGTGCACACAGGTTAATCAGGAGGGGAATTTGCTTTTTTGATTTGTTTTTCACTTTGCTATGTTTTAAATGTATTTTTATAAAAGTGCAAAGATACACTTATTTTAATGCTTTAAAATAACTTGAAATGATTGAGCAATTGTAGGCTAGTTCTGAGCATGCCTTATAAATTCAGGAAAAAAGAGTTACTTTGTATGTTGGACTTTAGGTAGAAATATTAATATTTGTACTGTTTGTAGCTTTGGGTGATTTATGGTCACCTATGTAGGTTTAGGTTTTGTATACTATGTGGAAAATTATATCTGTTAACTTTTTAAAAGGTTAATTTTTATTGAAGATACAGAGAAACAATAACTAACATTATTTATTTGATTGGCTGTTCAACTACTTTATCACATCTTCAGCTGTTTTCCAGTCCACAATTGCTCAATTATTTCACAGGCAAATAAGTTACACCTTCATATTTTCCCAAAATGAGAATAATGATATCCATCTTGCAGCACTGCTATGATGACTAGCAATAATGGTTTTTATTCATTGTGTCTGGTACTATATACCAGCATTAAGAAGCTTTCTGCAGCCATTAGCTCATAAAACCTCACTATAGCCCTCTAGGGTAAGAACTGTTGCCCCAGTTTTCCAGATAAGGAAATTAATCATCAAGGTTCACATGGCTTTGCCAAAGTTGGGTGAAATTCCTAAGGAGCTGAGCTAGGACTGTGCATGTAGAGCACCAGACATCGTGCCTCTCACACGATTGTCATGTTACACGTCATGTCGATCGTTTGGAAAAAGTAGGTAAAGAGCTACTTTTTATTTTTTCCTTTTCCTAAGTGTTTTTTAACCTTCCATTGTATTAGGCTTTAAAAACAAAGTGGTTGTCCTCTTCCTAAGGAATAATTTCTCTGTGATAGGGAAAATATGTGTATATTTCAATATTTTGGTGGTATATTTAGAATAGGATATGTTAAAATTGTTTTTAATTATTATTTTTCATATTAAACACAACTTTCAAACACTTGGGCATAAACATACAATTAAATACACACATTTCTAGCCTATGGTTATGTTTCTGTATAGGTTATACACTGTGTGAATAGATGCATACTACATTTCAGTGTCTTTATTAGAAATGTATCACAGCTGGATGCGGTGGCTCACGCTTGTAATCCCAGCACTTTGGGAGGCCGAGGTGGGCGGATCACGAGGTCAGGGAATCGAGACCATCCTGGCTAACACGGTGAAACTCCGTCTCTACTAAAAATACAAAAAATCAGCCGGGCGTGGTGGCAGGTGCCTGTAGTCCCAGCTACTCGGGAGGCTGAGGCAGGGGAATGGCGTGAACCCAGGAGGCGGAGCTTGCAGTGAGCCGAGATCGTGCCACTGCACTCCAGCCTGGGCGACAGAGCAAGACTCCACGTCAAAAAAAAAAAAAAAAAAAAAAGAAATGTATCACATTTATTTCCCATCTTCGTATACGTGGATTAAAATAAATTCAGCAGTTTTTAGCTCTCCCCCGCCCCCATTTCATTATGGAAAATTGCGTATGGGGCCTCAGGAGTCAACGGGATTTTTGTGGTTGGTTCAAGATCCAGATTTTTTCCTAGACGGCCTATAATTGTATTCTGATTTGCCTTATGAGAAGTCCAGAAGGAAGGGATTCTAAAATAGTATTAATCTTGTGATTTGTCCAGTTAATTTTTCTGGTCATATTTGAAATTAAATTTAAACGGCATCAGAAAATCCCGAAATTACTCCTGCAAGTGTCTTTTCCTTGCCGTCCTTGGTGTATGCTCTGCGTTCCTTTTGATGGTTTGGTTTTGATCTGTTCTGCCTTCCAGTTCGGATAGTACATGGTTAGGTAATGCCTAACCAAGGGTTAGTAAACTAACTCAGCTAACATGTTTCTAAAATGTCATACTAAAGGTACAAAGTTGTGATGGAAAACATTTATTTATATGTATGTTACCTTACGTTGTAGAAGTGGCTAGTAAACAGAGAATACCTTTGAAAGCTATACTTAATTTTACCAGCCATCATAGTTTTCCTTTATCCGAGCACTGAAGCATTAATACATGTAAAAATAAACTGGCCCTTACTCTGCCTCACTCAAGGTGCATGATTTTCATCTATTTTTGGGACTGAGTTTGGGATGCATCGTTAACATAGACCAGTTTCAACTCTGCTAAACTGTTCAAAGACTAGAATATTTCCAGCAACTAGGTATTTTTTAAAGAGGAAAAGAAAGCCACCTAGTTTTTCTGTCATTGCATGAATGTATTTCCCTGGGAGCTGCTTACTTTCTAAAATCATTAAGAGCTGAAAATTTCAAACTCCCCCCCACATCTCCCCATCACCACACACACACACACTTTACAGACATAAATAGGTCTTGTATATTTTCAGTAATCAAAAGCTATGGGTACTTCTAATTGTTCTATTGCATACCAAACTTTACAAAACTTAGAGTATACCTACTAGTTATACATACACAATGTTTAGCGTTTTAATTTTGCTCAGAAACAATAAAGATTATGAACTGAAATAAAACAATGCTGTCAGCAACCACATTATATATGTATTTCAAAAAAGGAAACTCCTAATATGTGTAGCATATTCTGGGAACTCCATAGTTCACCCACGATCATACTGGCTCTTGAGAATTTTCCTCACACTCATTCTTGGTTACAGGCATGCTTATTTTTCCTTCTTTGATTAACTTAGGTCCACATGTAACCCTTTTGGGGTTACTGGGTCATCTTCCTAGCTGCTCTGAGGCTAGATTTCTGTTTAATATTAGAGTATTCTGTTCCCATAATGTCTGACCAATTCTTGATGAGTACTGCCATTTTTAAATTTTTTGAACAGTGACAGAATGTAGTGACAGTTTTTCTTTGTATGTATCAGAGCATTTCTTATGATAATAGCCGTATCGGTGGCCTCCTAATCAAGAGCATTCAGCAACTTTCACGTTCCCTGGATGGTTTGCTAGGTACCTGGATTATTGATTGGAACTTCAGGAGAGTTTAATGACTCTCATCCTTCTTGCCACGTGCCCTAGCCAATATATTTAATATTACTTCCAGTCGTTGCCAATAGAATGCACTTTAAATAGTGTAGGAATATACTACCAGAGATTAGAGTAGATGTGGATGAATCTGTCATGAATAACCAGAGCTTCAATAAAAGGCCCCTTTGGTATAAAATTCTGAACTTTGAAACAGTTGGCCTCCACATAAGTTTTGGTATATTTCCACTAGCTAGAAATTTCACTACTCTTAATAAAAATAATAATTCTGCAGAAGGTTTCCCAGCTTTTCTGACGGTAATGTCAAATGATTTTTCTCGTCTCATAGTTTATTGCCTGGCACTTTGTAACATTCTGCTAATTTCTGGTGGTTTTAAAAACACGATCAAGAGAGTGAAGGAAGAGGCTGGGCACACTTTGGGAGGTTGAAGTGGGAGAATTGCTTGAGGCCAGGAGTTTGAGAATTGCTTGAGGCCAGGAGTTTGAGACCAGCCTGCACAACAGGTTTTTTGTTTTGTCTCTACAAAACAAAAAATAAAAATAACAGGACATGGTGGCTAGATAGTCCTAGCTACTATGGAGGCTGAGATGGGAGGATCACTGGAGTCCAGGAGTTCAGGAATACAGTGAGCTGTGATTGTGCCCCTGCACTCCAGTCTGGGTGACAAAGGGAGACCTTTTCTCTAAACAAACAAAAAGAGGGAAGTAAGTACTCAAGACCTCGATCTCTTCTTATGCTCCTTAACCAACTGGCTCAGTATGTCAGGAGTGTGTTATACTTCTAAGAGCAGGTTTCAGTATCCACACAGTCTTGACAGTATTGAGATTGGTGGTGTTTGCCTTGCATTGTTTGAAATTGCCGTTTTTACAAAACCTGCCCTACAGACTTTCTCATACTAAATTATTGGAGCTTATATTTATCTACTGGTAATAATTTTGGCCTGCTTTTGACAGAGGAATCTTATTTTAATGTTGTGTGAATATTAATTACTTTTAGACTCTTATAATTAGTTGACAAAAATAACTGAGTTGAAAATGTACCTGGGGATTCTAAATTTTAAATACAATTGTTAGTTTTAAGGATGTTTATGCCATTGCTTTAGAGGAAATACTGACTTGAGTCCAAAATTAGTCGAATTATGAATGACTTATTCATTCCTGGAATCTTAGGATTGTAAAGATTTTTTAAATGTTCTGGGCCTTTTGATGCACCTGTTAACAGGGGTTATCTAGTCAGTTCAGAGAAAATCTGAAGATGCCCAAGGTCCTCATATAGGATGGTGCAGTATTTGCATATCACTTATTTCTACCCTCCTGTAGACTGTGGATGATCTCTAGATTACTTATAATACCTAATACAATATAAATGCTATGTAAATTGTTGCTATACTCTGTTAGTTTTAAAAATTTGTAGGCTGGGTGCAGTGGCTCATGCCTGTAATCCCAGCACTTTGGGAGGCCAAGGCGGGCAGATCACTTGAGGTCAGGAGTTCAAGACCAGCTTGGCCAATTGGAGAAAGCCCGTCTCTACTAAAAATACAAAATTAGCCGGGCGTGGTGGCAGGCACCTGTAATCCCAGCTACTCGGGAGGCTGAAGCAGGAGAATCGCTTGAACCTGGTTGGTGGCGGTTGGCAGTGAGCCAAGATCGTGCCATTGCACTCCAGCCTGGGCGACAGAGTGAGACTCCGTCTCAAAAAAAAAAAAAAAAAAAAAATTGTATTCTTTTTTTACTGTATTCTTTTGTTCTGAATATTTTCAATCTGAGATTGGTTGAATTCATAGATGCGGAATGCATGGATACAGAGAGCTGATTGTGGTGTTGCCTAAGAACTAGATGGCTCTAGGAAGGTTTTTTGTCCTTTTTAAATATATGTAATAGAGAATACAATGATTTCCATTTTTCCCAGCTTTTGTATTATCTCTTACGCTATATACATTGTCAAGAATCTATGGGTGCGGGTAGTAATTGTGGAAGAGCCAGGCAGAAATCATGGAGAAACGGTTGTGGGTGGCTGTCAGTCTATTTTAATTCTAGTATGTTTTACCAGCATGGAATTCAGAAGAACTGAAGTCCACTTCTCTGATGGCTGCAGCATCCTGTGCTGGGACCGTGCAGCATCGAGAGGCTTGGCACATGTCAGTATGTGGAAGAGTCTGGAGAGCAGCCAGCAAGAGGAGTGAGCCCCTAAGAACAAACAAGACTCTTACTCAGGATTACTCAGGGCTGGCTGCATGATTTGCAGGACACAGTCCAGAATGAAAGTGCAGGACACTTTGTTCAAAAATTAAGAATTTCAAGACATTGACAACAGAGCTTCAAAATAAATAAATAAACAAATAAATAAATGGGAGGTCTGTGCTGATGCCAGGGTGGGTGGTATCCACAAAGCCTGCTCTGATCTGATGTTAGGTGAAAGAAAAGCACCTAAATGTTTCTCACAAAGCTTTGGTTCTTAATTCTAATGTGAGACAACAGAATGGCATGGGAGTTGACGTAGCCCTAAATATTCTAGATCTTTAAAGGTTTCCTTGGTCCTCCCACAGACTGCAGACTGAGCTCACAGGAGTGTGTCCATGATGCAAACAGAAATGTCTTATAGGTGCCAAAGGATGGACTTACCTTTTCCTGCCTTTTACCAACACATTTGCAACAGAAAAAGGATCATGTGAACAGATATCACCTAGGGTAGCTGTCATTTGGAATTTGTGTAATTACTAGAATTTGTACAAAACACAGAATATCCCTTTTTTTTTAATCCATTCATTCTACATTTGCACTCTTTTCCCTCCCAGTATCCTAGGAAGTTACTTAATTATTCAGTGGCTCTTCTAGCTGTTATGCATTAATAATTCCTATTGTTGGCACAAAATCCATCACTTAAGCCTCATCTTGAGGTTGTCATCTTCTTATTTCTGATATGTCTGTGAAATACTGCATTTTTTAGCACATTTGTGTGTACCCTGGAGGGTTGTTTGCAAATACATATTGCCTGTGTTGTACATTTATCTGTAAAATGCTGGAATTTCTTACACTTTTAATGGGTCTTGAGTAATGACTTTGTGGGTGGGATGGGGTGAAGCTCTGTCAGTTTTGAAATCTGTAAAGTGAAGAAAACTTGGTACTAGTTTTCCAGGAACTTAGATGGGCCCCCAAAGATTAAGATTTGTGCTGAAACACATTTCTCAACGTGGCCTCTCATCTTATGCATCTATCTACAAATCTGGACAGCTACTTACATGCTCATGCTCATGCTCATGCTCCAGCTGTGTTTGGCTTTTTTTTTTTTTTTTTCAAAAATACAGAGTCTCCCTCTGTTGCCAGGCTGGAGTGCAGTGGTGTGATCTCGACTCACTACAGCCTCCACCTCCTGGGTTCAAGCTGTTCTGCCTCAGCTTCCCAAGTAGCTGGGACTACAGGCGTGCACCACCATGCCCAGCTAATTTTTGTATTTTTAATAGAGATGGGGTTTCACAATGTTGGCCAGGATGGTCTCTATCTCTTGACCTCGTGATCTGCCCGGCTTGGCCTCCCAAAGTGTTGGGATTACAGGCGTGAGCCACCATGCCCAGCGAGAGCTGTCTTATTGATAGACAGACTTTCTTTTTTTTTTTTTTTTTTTTTTTTGAAGACATGGGGGTCTCACTATGTTGCCCAGGCTGGTCTTGAACTCCTGGCCTCAAGTGATCCTCCTGCCTCAGCCTCCCAAAAGGCTGGAATTATAGGCATGAGCCACCATGCCATGCTGATACTCCAACTTTTATAAAAATGTAGCTTCTTTATTTTCCAAGTCCCAGAAAAAACCAATCAACCAAAAGAAATCTTCGAAAATCATGCTTCACAGCATGCAAATTTGAGGAGGGGAACTGGATCCAGCAGCCTCTAGCCTCATGTTTCTCCTCCTCTTGGTGACTCTGCCTAAGTTTGTGGTGCCTATACTGCCTTTCTCTCCACCCGGAGCACGTGCCTGTGCACACCTGCACACACCTGTAGACATATGCTTTTTAGTCAGGGTTCTATTAAAGGGACAGGACTATATATATATACACACACACACACATATCCCTTTATATATGTATAGGAATATAGATATATGTAGTTCTGTATATGTACAGAGAAAGAACTAATAGGATATATCTATATAAAGGGGAGTTTATCCTCCTATATATATATAGGAGATATATATGTATATATATATAGGAGATATATATGTATATATATATATAAGATGTAATATATAAGATATATATGTATATATATAGGAGATATATATGTATATATATATAGGAGATATATATGTATATATATAGGATATATATATATATATATAGGATATATATGTATATATATAGGATATATATGTGTATATATAGGATATATATATGTGTATATATATAGGAGATATATATATATATAGGAGATGGAGATATATATATATATATATATATATGAGTATTTTTGGCTGGGCGCGGTGGCTCACACCTGTAATCCCAGCACTTTGGGAGGCCGAGGCGGGCGGATCACGAGGTCAGGAGATCGAGACCATCCTGGCTAACACGGTGAAACCCCGTCTCTACTAAAAATACAAAAAATTAGCCGGTTGTGGTGGCGGGTGCCTGTAGTCCCAGC
The DNA here is from genome assembly GCF_009828535.3 of Hylobates moloch. Lineage (NCBI taxonomy): Eukaryota > Metazoa > Chordata > Mammalia > Primates > Hylobatidae > Hylobates > Hylobates moloch. The sequence continues at coordinate 91,108,339 of NW_026652278.1, forward strand.
TACTCAGGAGGCTGAGGCAGGAGAATGGCGTGAACCCGGGAGGCGGAGCTTGCAGTGAGCTGAGATTGTGCCACTGCACTCCAGCCTGGGTGACAGAGCCAGACTCTGTCTCCAAAAAAAAAAAAAAAATTCATTTTGGGGCTGTTTCAAATCAGTGGCATACCTAGTGTAGTTGACATCCAGTATGGATTATTTTTACAGCACCCTAGTATACAACAAAATTATTTTCATTAATAATTAGAGCAGGAAACATATAATAATAATAATCACCAGAAGAGAAACTCAGTGAAAGTTTTCCATTAGTGAATCTATAATATTTAATTCTATCAGATAAAAATAAATATTACTATACAAAGAAGGAAAAAAAAATGGACTGATAGGTTTTAGTAACATTGAAATTTTTTTTGAAAAATGAAGACTGTAAACTTATATATTGATCTGTCCAGTAATGAATAATAGCATTGCAGTTTCTCTTTTGAGTCTTATGCAAGTTTATCAGTGACTTTGTCAGAATTTATCTCTGCCATATATTCGCGTTCAGTAGACGGTATAGCGGGATTTGTCAATATCTTTGTTGCTTATAGTTCGACAAAGTACACTTTTATTTTTTATAATTTTTTTTTTCTTTTGAGACGGAGTCTCATTCTGTGGCCCAGGCTGGAGTGCAGTGGCGCGATCTCGGCTCACTGCAAGCTCTGCCTCCCGGGTTCACGCCATTCTCCTGCCTCAACCTCCCAAGTAGCTGGGAATACAGGCGCCTGCCACCACGCCCGGCTAATTTTTTTGTATTTTTTTAGTAGAGATGAGGTTTCACCATGTTAGCCAGGATAGTCTCGATCTCCTGACGTCGTGATCCACCCACCTCGGCCTCCCAAAGTGCTGGGATTACAGATGTGAGCCACTGCGCCCGGCTATTTTTTATAATTTTAATCTCAAAAATATATATATGTAATATAGAACTAATAGGATCTCTCTCTGTATATATTTTATATATCATATATATCTTTATTTTATATATCTTTATATATATATATAAATAAAGGAGAGTTTATTAAATATTAACTTACACGATCACAAAGTCCCATAATAGGCTGTCTGCAAGCTGAGGAGCAAAGAGAGCCAGTCTGAGTCCCAAAATGGAAGATATTGGAGTCCAATATTCGAGGGGAGGAAGCATCCAGCATGGGAGAAAGATGTGGGCTGGGGGGCTATGCCCGTCTCTCCTTTTCATGTTTTTCTGCCTGCTTTATATTTGTTGGAAGCTGAGTAGGTTTCACCCACCATATTAAGGGTGGATCTGCCTTCCCCAGCCCACTGAGTCAAATGTTTATCTCTTTTGGCAACACCCACACAGACACACCCAGAATTCACACTTCGCATCCCTCAATCCAATCAAGTTGACACTCAGTATTAAGCATCTCATACCCAGTTTCCTTCTCTGAAAACCGGGGAGACTAACAAGAAATTAGTTGTATTTGTTGACTGATGGGTTGCAGTTTATTTCACTTGGACATTTGCCCTTGGTTTTGGTCCCTGTTTTGTGGCCTGAGGGGATTTACTCCCTTCTTAAGAGGATTTTAAGGTAGTAGGTTTTGGGGGGAAAACTGGATGGTTTTTACATTTCTTGTTCCTGGAAGCACATGGGACTGAAGACACCTTTGACCGTCACCGCCTTACTGCAGGATTTGGTTATGGAGGGATTGGTTGTGTGTCGGACAGTTTTCTCTGTGTACTGTGCCCTTGGTTGCTGTCTGTCATTGAGCTCAGGGCAGTGGCCTAAACCAGCTTAACTGCCTGCCCATCTTTTTCTTTTTGCTGTGAGTACCACGTGCAAATTTAATGTTTTCTGGTACAGTTTTTCTGTTTTCATTCTGTGCTCATTTTCTGCCTCCTCTGATCCTTCTACTCTCTGTCTAATATGCTGGGATGAATATTATGGCCTCACGTACTATTACATGCCTCTGGTTCTAAAGATCATGGCAAAGAAGTGAGTCATTTGGAGTTCCTCTTTGCTAATTAGTTTGCTAATCAAGGTTCTGGTCTGCATATTGAACTCTGATTGACTTGGAAGCCCCTTTGCCCAAACAAAAGATAAGATGTTCCATCCTGAACTCAGCGTCTCTTGTTCAGTGTGTTTCTTGACTGTTTGCCTTCCTGTTCGCATTATTTTGGAACAAATTAGGCAGAAGAGACAATCTTTACAGATTGAACCTAGGCGAGTTAATAACGTCATTGGGCAAAGAACATTAACCCTTGGGGCTCTTGGAATGTATCAAGTCTTCTCTGCCAAGGGCGGTTGCCATCAGGGACAGAGATGAGCTCTTAAGGGACACAAGGACGCAACTTAACACCAGAGCTGAGGAACACCAGGCAGGTGGTTCTAATTTAAACTTGCAGCCCACCAAGGCACTATTGCTTCATTCTGGGACATTTTGACAGCCTGCCAGCTAGGGGTAATTTTCCAAGCACCACATTTATTTTTCTGGTGTACTCCCTCATGTCTGTTAATTTTGACAGTTGTCTGCTGCTCCAGGACTTGACTGTACTTTCTTCTTTCTCTTAATCTCTCTCTACCAAACTGTCACTCCAAAGGATAGAACATAATTACATTTTGAAATTTCAAAACCACAGCACTATTATTTGTCAACTATTGTTAACTATCTCTAATAACTTTTAAGTACTAATGATGTTACATACACATTTGACATTTTTTGCACCTCAGTTTTGCTTTCTGTTAATTGTGTGCCTACGTGGGCAGTAGAGGCCTTTAAAAAAATATTCAAGAGGATATATAGTGAAGGCTTGAGAAGTTTTTACATGTCTATGAACCCATGTAACTTTCACGCAGATGAAGATACAGAACACTTTCTGTGCCCAGAAGGCTCTCCTATGTCCTTCCCAGTCAATATCCTGCCCAATGTTCACACCATAGATTATACATACATACATTATACACTCTCTCGTTGCTGGCTGCTTTTCTCATATCTGTGAGATTCATCTGTGTTGTTGGGTATAACAGTAGTCCATCTTGTGCAGTATTTTGTTGTTTTTTTTTCCACAATTTTTCTTTTTTACTCCATTCTAGTGCTGATGGACATTTAAGAGTATTTTCATTTTGGGGCTGTTTGAAGTCAGTGGCATACCTAGTGTAGTTGACATCCAGCATGGATTATTTTTACACTACCCTAGTATACAACAAAATTATTTTCATTAATAATTAGAGCAGGAAACATATAATAATAATAATCACCAGAAGAGAACTTCAGTGAAAGTTTTCCATTAGTGGATCTACAATATTTAATTCTATCAGATAAAAATAAATATTACTATACAAAGAAGGAAAAAAGAAATGGACTAATAGTTTTTAGTAACATTGAAATTTTTTTTTTAAAGTGAAAAGTGTAAACATATTGATCTGTCCAGTAATGAATAACAGCATTGAAGCTTCTCTTTTGAGTCTTCTGCAAATTTATCAGCGACTTTCTCAGAATTTATCTCTGCTATATATTCATGTTCAGTAAGACAGTATAGTGAGTTTTGTCAGTATCTTTGTTGCTTATAGTTCGACAAAGTACACTTCTATTTTTTTATAATTTTAATCTTGAAAAATTTCTTTCACATAAAGGAACAATCTCTATACAAGTAATTAGGAAACGTCTTACAGATAAAAGATAATTTTGCCTGAGTTTCATAAACATCTCATTTCACAGTAAATTCCAGGAATTGCAATTTTTTTCCGCTTCTGGGGATTAAACTAGTGAGTTTCAAATGATGTCTCCATATTTGAAAATTTTAAGCACACATAAAAAGTCCAAGGGCCCATGTAGAATGACAGAATGGAAATAAGTTGTATTTCTTTATCATTGCAATAAACTTTGCTATCATTTTTAAATGATATTTAATGAATTTCAAATGTAGTGTGAAACTGAAGGATTCCATATTGCCACAGGGATTGGAGAAACAAGCTGTGCTTAGGGCAAGCTTGAATGGTTCTCAACTCTTAGGAACTTACCTGAAATGAATCTGTGACTCGATACCTGTGGGGTGGGCCGCTCTATAATGAGTTTTCTGAATTAACTTCCATGTGAAAAACAATGTTCACTAAAGCATAAATAACATAGTTATATTTGTGTCATGTAACCTAATATGCTAATTTGAATTTTATTTACTCATTTATTCATGAACGAATGAATGTCAGGGGGTCTCACTTTGGCACCCAAGGTAGAGTGCAGTGGCGCAGTCATAGCTCACTGCAGCCTTGAACTCCTGGACTCAAGATCCTCCTGCCTCAGCCTTCTGAGTAGCTGGGACCACAGGCCCCTGCCACTATATTTGGTGCTAATTTTTGCTTTTTTTTTTTTTTTTTTTTGTAGAGATAAGAGTCTTGCTGTGTTGCCCAGGCTGGTCTCAAACTCCTGGCCCTCAGGTGTGATCCTCCTCCTGCCTTTGCCTCCCAAAGCATTAGAGTTACAAGGGTGAGCCACTGTGCCTGGCCTTGAATTTTAAATTGAAATTAAAATTTAGGCTTGGCACAGTGGCTCACGCCCGTAATCCCCGCACTTTGGGAGACCGATGCAGGAGGACTGCTTGAGTTCAGGAGTTTGAGACTAGCCTGGGCAACATAGTGAGACCACATTTCTACAAAAAAAAATTAAAAAAATGAGCAGGCATGGTGGCACGTGCTTGTGGTCTCAGCTGCTTGGGAGGCTGAAGTGGGAATTATCATTTGAGCTTGAGAGGTCAAGCCTGCAGTAAGCCGTGATGGTGCCACTGCACTCCAGCCTGAGCAACAGAGCAAGAATCTGTCTCAAAATATTAAAACAAAAACAAAACTTGATGGTAGCCCTACCAAGTGTTTAGAACTTAGACGAATAAAATGATACTGTTTGGGGAGGAGACTTTTATCTGTGACATTGTTTGAAATTGCTAGTATGTGGTGATCATAAAAACAAGACTAATTTTCAGACTAATTGTTTTCAGATTTTCAGTCTGTTCCTTAGTGCCTGTATCTGGGTCAGTCCCCTTGCCTCCCTTTCCTTGGCTTAAGGTCCTGCTCTGAACATGTCTCCTTTCAATATTCATGTACAGATATTCTGGTGGACACATGGGTGCTGTTTTTTCACATCCTCCCTAACACTGGATATTACTGATTTTTTTTTTCATTTCAGACATTCTGCATGTGTTCCATAAATAACAACAGTATTCTTCTTCCTTTCCAATCTTCATACCTTTTATTTTAATTAATTAATTTATTTATTTATTTTTGAGACGGGATCTCGCTCTGTCGCCCAGGCTGGAGTGCAGTGGTACAATCTTGGCTCACTGCAACCACCACCTCCCAGACTCAGGCGATCCTTCACCTTAACCTCCTGAGTAGCTAGGACTACTGGCTCATGACACCACGTTTGGTTAAATTTTTTTTTTTTTGTATTTTTGGTAGAGACAGAGTTTTATCATGTTGCCCAGGCTGGTCCCGAACTCCTGAGCTCAAGCCATCCACCTGCCTCGGCCTCCCAAAGTGCTGGGATTATAGCCATGAGCCACTGAGCCTGGCCCTTTTATTTCTTTTTTATTTCTTGTTCTGCTGGCTAAGATCTTGTCACAGTGTCAAATATGGTGACAGTAGCATGTCTCTCTTTGTCTTGTTCATGAGCCTAGAGGAAAGGTTCCAGTTTGACAAATGTAGGCTTCTTTGTAGATACCATTTATCAGATTAAAGAAGTTCCAAGAAGGCCTTTTATTAAAAGGAAAATTTAGTTATGCCATAGTAAATTTAAAACATGGCTTTAATATGATTTCATGAACATGTTGTAGTGGAAAGAAAGGGCATTGCTGTCTTGTGGGCCTCAGGTTGAATGTGGGTCTTGCTATCTGTGATCTGGACTTCTGAATCCGCAGAGTAACCAAGTAAGCCCACATAAGGTCATTCGAATTATGAAAGTAAAATGAGAGAATCTCTTCAGTTGTTGGCTATTTTTTTCCTGACATTAATTTGAATGAGGTCATAAAGTAAAATTTTAAAGTTGAATTTTATGTAGACTTGGTTCATTCAAATACTTAAGATAACAACATTCGTAGTCTGAGTTGTCTCTTAAGTAAGATTTAGTAGGGGTTAGGTTTCTCAGTTCCATGCCGGCAGTCTGAATTCTGATTATAAATGCCTGTTCTGTCATAATCTTCCAATGAGTGGAATTGTTCATATACATTTTATTGATTTATGTCTGTATTTAAAGCCGAGTGATTTAATCATTTTGGACGGTGGAGAGAGCCGTGGAATCGGGTCTGGCTGAAGTGAGGGTTAGCTATCATTTGTTTAACCCTCATGTGTCTGGTGCTGGGTAAGATGAATTTTAGCGTTTATGAAGGAATAAGGTGACAGCGATGAAAATTCCAAGCCATGCTTATGCTAAGAGTTATGATGGAGTCATCTTCGGAATGTGCTGATGACAGAAGTGGGGATGTACTTGCTTGTGGGTTTTGTTTTGTTTGGGGGAGTGTGGGGAGAGACGGGTGATGGTTGTAGAGAGTGGGGAACTATTTCAGACATGACCCTTGTGTTGATTGGGTCAGTTTAGCTGCAGAGGAAGGCGCAGGGATATTCCTGGTGTTGGGAGAGTTATCCACACTGGCAGAGGCTAGGGCAGGGTTCTGTGTGTGCAGTTCTGGACCATCAAGGGCAGGGTAGGTAGGGGCTGGACTCTGAAAGGCCGTCCTTCATGGTGCTGAGGGGTTTGGGCTTTCAGTCTTGGGAACGTTTTGCCAAGATATGCCGAATCTGAGTGTTCGGATTTGTAACTGCAGATCTATGGCAGTAGCATTGTCTCCTGTGTTAGAGGCTCTTTATAACTCTTTACTGCTGGTACCCCCAGGACTTACTGATGGCTCTTGACCCCCTGCCCTTGTTTTCCCCAGTTTTCGAATGTATTTGGTAATGGAGTATAACCCCATTTATTAATGAAGTCCTGGTTTAAAATGAAGCATGCGTAATAATAGTTCAGCTTAATAAATGTTTTGGAAAAAGAGCCTTGTTTACAGACATTCACTCTTCCCTCAATTTAAAAAAATATTTTTTTTCATTCTCATATTGTCAAGAGAGTGCTCTGAAAAGTTAGTGTAACGGTCATTGAATGTTCTATTTATTTTTGCCTTTGAATACTAAGATATAGAAATCAAGGGTGGACCATTCCTTGTCATAAAGCTGAAAGTTTAATTTCAAACTGACATCTGCTGCCAGTTCTGTGTTTCAGTATTTTATTTATATTTAAAATTCCACCTTCCCTATATTTATAATATTTTTTTTTTTGTAATTGTGTCTTTGTGTTCTTCCTTTCAGTAGGTGTTATTTGTTAGGCTCACTTTTATTCTGCGGGCAACTTCAGAGATCCCTTGTTCCTCAGAACATATTAGAATTCCTTCTCTTCTTCAGTGTCCTAAGTAGATGATATGAATGTGCATAATTAACTACGTTCTGCAGTTCTCAGCTCAGGAATACTTTTCAGCTGTTACAGATAGACACTTATGGGTAATAGTTGTTACTTATGAGCTCATTTTAAAAGTAGATAAATGTCTGAATTTTCAAAGACAAAGGTTTTCAGAGTTCTTGATAGTTTCTTATAGAGGTGGGTATAGGGCCTGTGAGAAAGCCACTACTTCAGAGTCTTAACAAATAATAATTGACACCCAGTGGCAAAAATCAGAATCCGTTTTTCTTTCAAGAGCAGATATTTAAGGCTTAATTGCTGACTGAAAGCGCAGTTCGCCCTCCTGCTTCTGGAGACAGTGATGCCCCCAGCCCAGCTCACTGGACAATCAGCCAGGGTCAAGGTGTGGTCCCCATACCCAGAGACTTCATCTTCTCCTCTTCCATCTCCATATGTGTACCCCAGCTTACCCCAGCTTCATCTTCCCTATGCACAGAAAATTAGAATAATTCTAAGAATTGTTTTTCTTGGAAACAATGTTTTGAATATGGCAAAGTGAAAATTGTTTTTCTAAACAAGATATTAGCTGGATGTGGTGGCTTACGCCTGCGGTCCCAGCTACTTGGGAGGCTGAGATGGGAGGATCAGTTGAGCCCAGGAGTTGGAGGCTGCGGTGAGCTGTTACTGTGATACTCCTACTCCAGCCTGGGTGACACAATGAGACCCTGTCTCAAAAATAATAATAATACTAATAAATAAATAAAAATTTAAAAAGTTAAAAAAGTAAGATATTGATGCCAGTAAAATTTATTGGTGATGATTGAAAGCCAAAAATATATTATAAAAACACACAAGCAGTATATCAATATTATATTTTATATAAATATAAACAAAAACAAAAAAAGCACTAAAATTATACTACAAGAGGAGGTGCAGTTATGCTTCTTGGAGGTCAGGTGCTCTGAGCAGCAGCTGCCATACCGGTCCTGCCATCACCACAAATCCAAGGTGACTGACAACACCAAACCCTTCCCAACTGTTCTTAACTCTAGTATATTCTTGATAATGCCTTTCAGTACTAATGTTTTCCCTGCTCCAGCGTAACACCCAGAATCTTTTCCTTGACCATTCTGATAGAAGCCTAGAACCTTCTGTAGTTTTCAGTATTTCTTTGGTGAGGCAAATTCTTGGAATGTCTTTGGCATGGGGAGTGTAAAATTTCCACTCCCTATATGTAAGCCTACGGCTGGGAGCAATTTCTTATTGATGTGCCTAAAACTAGTTAAATCCCCACTCTCCTTAGCAGTCTCTCTTGAGAGTTATTTAAGATTTAGGTAATATATTACAAATTGTGAGTGCAAACCTCTGGCACTCTCTGAGATTTCTGCACTAAGGAATCACTAGCCCTGCCCTTCCCTGTCTCATCCTCCCAGCGCCTGGAATTGGGTTAGCACCTGTGGTGTGTGTTGGCATTTTCTACAGGGTTGATGTGGTCTGGCTCTGTGTCCCCACCCATATCTCATCTTGAGTTGAAATCCGAATTGTCATCCCTGTGTGTTGGGGAAGGGAACTTGTAGAGGGTGATGAGATGATGTTCCCCTATGCTGTTCTTGTGAGAGTGTGTGAGTTCTCGCGAGATCTGATGGTTTTATAAGGGGCTTTCCCCACTTTGCTCTGCATTAATTCTCTCTGGTGCTATCTTGTGAAGAGGTGCCTTCCGCCATGATTGTAAGCTTGCTGAGTCCTCTCTAGCCGTGTGGAATTGTGAGTCAATTAAACCTCTTTTCTTTGTAAGTTACCCAGTCTCAGGTATTTGTTCATAGCAGTGTGAGATCAGACTAATACAAGGGCTTTAAACATTTGTGTGTTTGTGATAGAAGGAAATTCCATATGCAGGTATGGTTAACTAAGTGAGTACATTTCCTTAAAAAAAAAAGTAAAAATTTGGATTTGATGGATATTGCTTACAAACTTGAATGCTCCCAAGGTTATTTCCACAGGCATGCTGAATCTCATCTGATCTGTAGTGACTCTCACCTTTAACTTGAATTAGAGCTTGGGCACAAAAGCAATAATTTGAACAAAGTTTGATTCTTAAAGAGTAATGTGGTATCCACTTCCCCACTTCCATTGTTTTGCAAGGAAAAAGTTGGTATGCAATACAAGGGTAGTATTAAGCTTTTATCTTCATCATTTATTTATTTATTTTTATAGAGACAGGGTCTCACAATGTTGGGGAGGCTGGTCTCAAACTCTTAAGCTTAAGCAATCCTCCCACCTTGGCCTCCCAAAGTGCTGGGATTACAGGTGTGAATCACAGCACCTGGCCTCATTTATTCAGTATTTGAGGCAGAATAGGAAAAAAGAAAACCAAGGAAATTCTAATGTATAAACTGTGACGGAGTGTTTTTTTTTTTAACCTAAATAATGAATTCCTTATATTTGAAATAACTAAGTGAAAATAAAATTTTATTTTGTGTCTGTTTCAGTGTAAAAGCTTATTTCATTCCACTACAGCATACAGAAACTTTATTCTTTTTCCTAGAAGGTTATAGTACCAGACACTCTTCTTCCTTGAAATACTTTAGAGGGGAAGGACTGAAAAGAATCACTGTAATTGGCATGTAGAGTGTCACTGGGTACTCGTTAGGATAAGAAAATGTAGTGAAATCAACTTGAAATTTAACCAAATTGATGGCATTGTGCCTTGTAAGGTGCTTTATGGAATGTAGTCACATTTTATAGTAGACTTAAGTTCTAGTTTTAAGTAAATTTTTTTTTATTTTTACATTTTCAGATGACTTTTAACAAATACCCTGAACGAATACTCAGTAAATACGTAGGCCATTAATATTTTCCAATGGAAGTTTCTATTGTAGTTTCAGTTTATTAATCTTTGCTCCTTACCCCATCCCACAAGAAAGACTTAAACATTTAATGAGAGGCAAATTTGACTTCTTCAAAGCTAGAACGGAAGAAGGGAGACAGAATGTCACAAACTGTAGTCTGAACTTGACATACTGATATTCTTAGAGAATGTTGTGACTTTTAAGCCTTAAAAAGTATTCATGTTTTTGAACTGTGGAACTCCTATCTCAAGTTTGGTTGTTTGGCAAGCAAATTAAGAATAATCATTATAACAGTCCTTTGCTACATGACTGTAGCTGGGCTCTGTCCTGTGTGTTTAATACATTACTGTATTCAGAAGGAGAACAACTCCAAGGTGCTACATGGAGAAACTAAAGAGAGTCACATGACCAAGATGTACCACATTGGAGATGCCAGAACTGGGTTAAAAGCCCTGATCTGACTTACTTTATTTTTATTTTATTTTATTTTATTTTTTTTGAGACAGGGTCTCACACTTTTGTCCAGCCTGGAGTGCAGTGGTATGATGTTTGCTATAGCCTTGACCTCTCTGGGCACAAGTGATCCTCTCACCTCACTCTCTCAAGTAGCTGAGACTATAGGCATGAGCCATCACACCTGGCTAATTTTTGTATATTTTGTAGAGTTGAGGTCTCACCATGTTGCACAGGCTGGGTGACTTATTTTGAAGCCCATTTTCTTTTTGTCGTCATCCTCTACCTTCAGGACTTTTCAGGTAGTATAATCCTGTTGTCGTAATTCCTGGCATCACTCACTCCATTCTTGAGGTTTTCTGGTCTCTTGCATAGCCAGGTGAGAGCTGAGTTGAAAAGCTTTTTATACAGGCTTCATGGATATGTATACTGATGTAAGTGCGTCACACAGTTAATAAAAATACTGGAGAAGCCCATTTAGTTCACTTGTTTGTAACAGCAGTGCCTGTACACACTTTCCTCAAGACTTTCTGGTAGTTGGAAATATGAGTTTAAAAGTAATAGTCATTAAATTAAGTGGAAACGGTGGGTCATTTCAAATACATTGTTTTTACACATTGATTACACACATACTAGGTCCTTCCAAGAGCATGCTTAGATTGAACAGAAAGTCTTACTAACAGAACATGTGCCCTGTGCTCTGTATTGTCCTCAGGGCATATGATTGACTATTACAGTAATAACCCTTTGCTTTCTCTGAGGTGCAAAAGGAAGCTATAGTCTGAGTGCTTGGGAGAGGCATAAGTCATAATTGTAGGCTGTAATAAATGTAAATCCATGAAAAATGGGTTAGCTTCAAACAGCTGAGTCGCAGAGTCTTGCAAAACCATGCCCCAGTATTCCTCTCTGGAGCCCAGATCATAGAAGAATTATCCATCTTTGTAACAGTGGGATTTCTAAGGCTTCTCAGAAATCTCCGGTCTCGTGGTTTCTAGCAAGAGAACAATATCGAGTCTTAAATGACAGAAATGAATTCCTAAATAAGTTGAACTTTTTCAAGTTTTTACCAAATTTAAATAATAATGCTCATACGAATGGTAGCTCATGTCTTCCCTGTGCAGGTGGTACTGAACTAACATTCTAAATTTGAAATGGCAGGCTCTCTGTTCCCCTGTCTGGGTAGTCTCTGATAAAACATTAATCATCTCAAGGTTCTATTCAAGTCCATTGATGGAAATTGTGAAATGTAATTTAGCTTGAGGAATTGAATTAATGTTTTCCAATAGCCCTGAGATATTCACTGATTTATAGGTTTGAATGCTGGGAGGTGCATTTGTGTTGCTCTGTGTGTGTGTGTGAGCTCATCCTAGTTAATCTAAATAGGTGATTAGAAATGATGCACATTCTATATCATAAAAATATGTATTATCTCTGTGACTGGTGAATATTGGTATGGTTTATTTGTGTCTCATTGAACTTATACGTTGTTTTATACACCTGGTATAAATTCGTGCTCAACTGAGAAATATTTGTTGAATTTTAAAAATCCTTAAATGTATATGCATATATATGTAGACAGGAATCACAGATGTATATATTTAGTTCTAATGTTTTATTTTCAAGCAGGTGCAGAATTTATCTGATTTGATTACTTACACTATGTGCCTCTGTTGTGCAAATACTAGTTTTCTCATCCTTCATTTTTCTCCTTACAGCTCCTTTATCACTTTGCAATATCTGGCTCTGCTCTGTAACATTTCTGCCTCAAACCCACATTGATGATGTACTTGTGTCTTTCTCACTACCCTCTTCCTTTACGATGTTACAGCTTAACAATGGGTGCAGCATCCATTTGTCTTTCATTTCATTCCCTTCTGCATCTGTAGGGTCTGAGAAGTATCTCGCCCAGGTAGGCATGCAGTAATGTATTGAATGAGTATGGGAAGGGAAGAAGGAAAAAACATGGTTCCAAGATCCTGGGGAGGTCTAGTTGAATGGACTGTGCCTCTTTTGTGTCACCTTGGAGCAGTCATTTCATCTCTTGAGGCTTAGTTCCTTCTCTGTGAAATATGCATTATTATTATTATTATAATAATAATATACGTTTTGAGACAGAGTATTGCTCTGTTGCCCAGGCTGGAGTGCAGTGGTGTGATCTCCACTCACTGCAACCTCCAACTCCTGGGTTCAAGCAATTCTCCTGCCTTAGCCTCCTGAGTAGCTGGGACTACAGGTGTGCGCCACCACGCTCAGCTAATTTTTGTATTTTTAGTAGAGATGGGTTCACCACATTGGCTAGGCTGATCTCAAACTCCTGACCTCTGGTGATCTGTCTGCCTTGGCCTCCCAAAGTGCAGGGATTACAGGTGTGAGCCACCACACCCAGCCCAGTCCTCTTTGTGATGGCAGTGTTCTGTATGGGGTGCTCTATGGAGCCTTCCAATAGAATGCTAATAGGATAGAATGCATTCTAATATTACATCCTAGGAGAAGGGACATGTCAGTTATTCAGTCCATGTCCTCACCTGTATCTTTGTATCAGTTACCATTCACAGAGGAAAAAAATTAGTGTCCCAGGTGATTTAAAGTAGGAAGGTTTCACCTGTTCTAATAGAATTTATTACATCAGTACGTGTTACAGGCAAGTTCCAAGTGTGATGAACAAATAGTGTGACATACTTCACTGGGAGTTGTGCATCATGGGTCCAGAAAAGAAAGCTGTGCCTATATTGTGGAGGCTTGAATTAAGGATAAATAATTAAAGTTGGTGGTTAGTTAGGAGCACCTAAAGTTTGGGTCTGTGTCAGGACTGAAGGTTGAGGAAAGAAGTTTTGCAATCTAGGAGTGAAGAACTTTGGAATGGTGGCGCTTACTGGAGTGTGTTCTAAATCCCTGTCTGTGTTTCAAGTCGTTGCTAATCTCCCTTGTGGCTTTCTGCTGTTACCATCCGTTGTACCTTAGGCCTGCGGCTACACAGAGGACAGGGCATGATAATCATGATTGTGTTGGCTCATCCCGGAAGCCGGCATGTTTAGGTTTTTAAGTGTAGTAACAATGAGTACAGAAACTCCTAACCTTGACCGAAACTCCCCTGGCTTAGCTTGCACAAGTTGTACCATACCCACCAACACTATGGTCATAAGGAGTTTCTTTTCACTCCTTTGAGACCAGCGACTTCATTTCTGGATTAAGGCCTTGCATTCTGTCTCCCCACTGGGAATTCTCGTCCCCTGATTTTAGGTGGGCTTCTCTTTGTCTTGGGTTTGTCTTCAGTCTTGATGCTAAGAAAAGTCTCCCCTGATCGACAAGTCATGCTCCATCACATCCTCCTATTTTAATTCTTACTTTACTATATTATATTACGTTATTAGTGTAATGTGAGCTCATGTGAGTAAGGTCTTTGTCTGGCTCACTGCTGTAGCCAGTGTTTAGAATGTTCGATATGTGGTAGAAACTCAAATGTTGGTTGAATGAGAGAATGAATGGGTAAAGACACCTTGGCTTCATTTCCTGTATCTGTTTTCCTTACCCAGCCCCACTTAAATGTAATAGGAAAACAGAAAGATCATATTTACTAATTATAAACACTTACTGAGAGCTGGGTAATGGAGACCCTTTGTTTGGGCACACATAGAGATAAAGTAAGATTTATTTATTATTGGCAAGGAGGTCCAGGCTCACAAATTGGTATTCCATTACCGGAGGTGGATGAACGATGTGGAGCGGGGTGGGGAGGGGGTGATGGGGGATCTGGGAACAAGCTGGTCTTCGTGACTGGGGTTGGGGCCCTCTGGGTTGGGACAGAATAGTGTGCAGGTGTGTTTTCCCCTGTTACTTCCCTCCCTGTTTCCTGGTAGTCCTGCCATTGCAGACCTTTATCTGTGCCAGAAGGAGGCATTTCAGGGTGTCAGTGGGGTCGGTAGTGGCGGAGGAAGGAAAGGCGGGGGAGTTAATAAACGGCCATAGTAAGGACAGAAAGAGATTTTTTCCAGCATCTGGGTGCTTTGCCTGCAGTGCCTGTCTCATGCAGCTGCTTGTGGACACAGCGTTTATGAGGTTTCTCTTGTGCATTTTAAAGAATCAGGATTTCGATAGGAGAAGTCCTAAAAGACAAATCTAGATTCTGGGCGTGCCCATCTCCAGTTCTTCTTTTAGGAACCATTTCGGGAAGGATTCTTTATACACCAGGAAGGATGCCCTAAGCGTGATCATTGTTGGACAGGGATCCTTAGCTGACAGTGAGAAGAGAGTGCCAAGGCACCTTTGAACGTGACCTCTCCTTTGGCTAACACAAAAATCAAAAGCTGTTGTTTCCTTTGCTGTTCTTTAGCTGCATTTCCAACCACTCTGTCCACTCCCAGTTTTAAAAAATAAGTAACAATTTTACTATGAATCAATGAAAATGCAATCAACTATGGATTATATAGTATTACAGTTTTCAGTGAATGCTTGTGTCTTTTCTCTGTCCTTTCCCTCCAAGGGAAAAGTTGGGAAGTAGGGGAAAACAAAAGGAGAAGGCATTCAGGCAACAATTCCTCATATATTCTGAAAAGCAATTAGATGCAAGTCACATTTGATTTGTTGTAATTTTAAGGATCCTTTGAGTGGAAGTTGGTGTGGGCTGGCCGGCAGGGCATCAGGGGGACATTGTGAGTCCTGCCCCTCCTTTAGCACTAATTTTAAATTAGATTTGAAGAGTGGTTGGTGAACAGCCCTCCTCTGCCCATCTGCAGTGGAAGAGAAGAGCCTTGAGAAGGACGTCCTGCTGAGATAGTTTTTCATAGAAGGTATAATTATATCCATGTTAGGAAGACCCAGAGTGAGACTGGCAATTGGCATTTCATGGAAATAAGTGTATGAAATGATCCTGGTTTGGTAATGCTCACCATCTTTGTATACATAACAAAAATGGAGGTTTTGGATCACTACAGATGATGTCCATGTCATTCTCTGCTTCCTGTTAGCATGCAAGTTCTAGTGTGCGTAGCAGTAGAAATTATGAATAAATACTGTCTGTTACTGATACATGACTTCTGTACATGGAATCACTTGAGTATTCTGACGTAAGGCCATTTGGAGAATTCTAAAAATGCAACACTTGATTAACACCCACCCATCCCAGCCCCCCCAGTAAAACTGTGAATTCAGGATTAACAAGATACAATGAGTTCATGGATGTTGTCCAAAAAAGGAAGAAACGATATTTCGACATGCTTGGTTTTTTTTTTTTTTGACATGTACTTATATTAGTTTGCTGGGATGCCATAACAAAGTGCCACAGACTAGGTGGCTTAAACAACAGAAATTTATTTTCTCACAGCTCTGGAGGCTGGAAGTCCAAGATCAAGGTGTCGGCAGATGGTCGTTTTTATGTTCACATGGAGTTCTCCTGCTGTGTGCGTCTGTGTCCAAATTTTTTCTTCTAAGGATATTGGATTAGGGCCCACTCTAATGACCTCATTTTAACTTCTTTTTTAAAGACTATTTCCAAATACAGTCATATTCTGAGGTACTGGGTGTTAGGACTTCAACATGACATTTTGAGGGATACAGTTCAACCTATAATAGTAGTACACTTTTTTAAGTGATTGTGGGGAGCTCTTGATAAATGAATTTAAGGGTACACTCTGGCTCTGTTTAACCAAGTTCTTACATCGATTTTTATAGAGCAAAATATTTCACTTCCACTCATTACTATGTAATCTCACAGGTTGGTTGAGTTTTGGACCATTTGTCATGTATCTTCCACATATCTTCTATGTCTCTCTCTCTCTATGTATACATGGTAGAAAGAGGAGAGACAGGGTATCACTATGCTGTCCAGGCTGGACCAAATGAACCTTCTGTCTCGGCCTCCCAAAGTACTGGGATTATAGGCATGAGCCACGGAGTCTGTGCTACTTTGTATTTTAATGTAGAATTATTCCCAATAGAGCAGTACCCCTCAGACTTTGAGGTTATATTAATGTCCTGCAGATCTTGATTCAGTAGGTCTTGGGTGGAACTTGAGATCCTGCATTTCTAGCATGTTCTCCAGTTGATTCTGATGCTGCCAGCCCTCAGACCATAGCTTGAGGAATAGAGCCAGGAGTGGCTGCACAATTTGCAGGTTCAGTGTTACAGAACCACTCAGTGTAGCAAAGCCAAACACTAACGGGATTGCAGCAAGAGAAAGTGAGATATTTATTGCACGGCCCCAAGCAAGGAGAATCAGGCAGCCCATGTTTAAAACCCCAACTCCCGGATGGCTTACAGGTAGGAATTTTTAAAGGCAGGGAGGCAGAGGTTACAGGTATGGTAATAAATTCATACATGGAGGTTGTACATGGTTTTGACCTATAGAGGTGGGCTTTCTTGAAGCACCGGGTGATTAAACATGATAGGTAGATTTTAAAATTTTCAGATTTGCAGTTGGTTAAGGAAGAGAAGCTTTGTTTAAATATTTGGGGTCACCAGAAAGGAATGTTAGCTGTGGCTTGTGTCACCTCAGATGGACTTTACAGCAAAGAACAAGAAGAGCTGTCAGAGGCCTGCCCTCAGTTTTCTCTCACCTGAGCTCTGTGTGCCAGCAGGTCTGTTTAGTAGGGGTCCAAGTTTCTGAAAAACAGGAACATATGCTAAGATGTTATCTTACATTTCTGTTGAGAACAAAACATCTCATGACTCTAACTTTGTTGGCTACTGTTTTAAGCAACTGCTACCTTCTTATCAAATTGCTCATTTACAAATTGCCAGTGAGGTGCCTGGAATTTCCCTCATATGAACTCAAGCTTTTTCTTTACTTCCATGCCTGGAGGGGGTGGGGGTTAGGCCCGTAAGAGGGGTCCCTGCTTCATCTTAGTAATGCAGAATGAAAATGCGGGTCATTGTTTAAAAGTGATTCAGAATTTTGAACTGGTCACCGCAAAGCAAGACACCTACTGTGGCCCCTGTGTGAGTATACAGGTGATACCACCCACGGAGCCAGCCCTGAGCTGTGTGGCAGTGCTGATGGAAATTATCTCAGGGCACTTATCCGCAATGATTTGTAAGATGATGGTTTTTATTGGCCAGTGATAAAATCCGTATACTTCTAACTAGTCATGGTTTTGCATGGTATTTGCACAAAACTCAGAGCATGGAGGAGCATTAGCATGCGGGAGACATAGCTAAAGCAAGTTGCTCCTGAGACTGTAGATATCTTGGTGTCTAAAACACAGAATATCACCACCAACACCACAGTGATTATAATATATAACTTGCCCGTTTGCAAAGTTTCAAAGGAATCTAGGGTATGACACATGAATTCCTCTGCCCAGTGATGATGATTCTCCTTTGTCCTTGAGGTAGCACTGTGCCTGCTTTTTAATGGTGGTATTTAACTCTGGGAGCAACATTCATTGCATTTTTCAGAGGGGAACAATCATCATCATCATAATACAAGATTATAAAACTCATGGGTTAGGCTGTGCATGGTGGCTCACACCTGTAATCCCAGCACTTTGGGAGGCCAGGGAGTTTGAGATCAGCCTGGCCAAGATGGTGAAACCCCATCTCTACGAAAAATATAAAATTAGCCAGGTGTGCTGGCAGGTGCCTGTAATCCCAGCCACACAGGAGGCTGAGACAGGAGACTGCTTGAACTCGGGAGGTGGAGGTTGCAGTGAGTCGAGATTGTGTCACTGCCCTCCAGCCTGGGTGACAGAGGGAGACTCTGTCTCAAACAAACAAACAAAAAAACACAATTAAAAAAATAAACATTAGCCTTGGTGGCTTATATTTTCATTCTGCTTAATTTACCATGTCTACCCATGGTGGGCATTAGGATGTCAATTTTGGGGCTGTGATCCCAGTTGACTGGACTAGAAAAATGAGTTTGTCCCGTATCACCCCTATATGAGTGCCTTCTTTTCTTTTTTGAGATGGAGTTTTGCTTTTGTTGCCCAGGCTGGAGTGCAATGGCGCCATCTCAGCTCACCGCAACCTCTGCCTCCCGGGTTCAAGTGATTCTCCTGCCTCAGCCTCCTGAGTAGCTGGGATTACAGGCATGTGCCACTACGCACGGCTAATTTTTATTTTTAGTAGAGACAGGGTTTCTCTGCCCAGGCTGGAGGGCTGGTCTCAAACTCCTGACCTCAGGTGATCCAACTCGCATCGGCCTCCCAAAGTGTTGGGATTACAGGCCTGAGCCACTGCACCCAGCCATGAGTGCCTTAATGCTTAGAATCATCTAGCAAATATTTTTCAAATATGGCTAGAAACAAAATCTTCTTTAATCATTATGTATTTTTCAGTGCCAAAGGCTGTCAAAGTATCTTTTCCCCCCCCCCATAGTGTTCTTATGGCTCAGTGATGAATAAGATGGATTTGTCAATTGATCTGTATAAAAACACAGACACTGATGTGCTCAGTCATACATCTTTAGACCTATCTCCATTTCTCTACCCCTTCCCCTCCCTTTACATTATGAGAGCTGTGCAGGTTCCCTTATGGAAGTCACGGAAATGTTTTTCTGTTAAGAAACTCGAGGTATGTTGAAAATGGTCTGAGGTCTATTCCTACTTACCCTACTAGATTGCCTTTTGGTGCTTATTCAAATTCTTGATCCTGAATTCCTTTAATCAAGTAATTATTTCAAAGAACATGATTAGGTTTCCATAGGGTCATTACTTCTTTTATATTCTTGGTTCTTTTTACCTTATTCACCCGTATCTTTATTTTCAGAGATTTCTGTATCCATCAGTTGGGACTGAAAACTAATCTGCATTAAAGTAGCAGTTGTTACTTGATATGACTTATCTTTTTTTTTTCTCATGGATATTTGAATGTTACAGGATTTGGGAAGGTAATTTTTTTAAATTACTGATAAAAATCTTGTGGAGGATTCTGATTCTCAGGTCTGGAATAACCTGCATTTTTTGAATAAGTGGTGCATTCACATGGTTTAAAATTCAAAATATGTAATTGACGACACCATATCCGAGCCATTCAGTTTCCTTCTCAGGAGGCAGTGTTGTTAGTGTGTATGTCTGTTGTGTGTGTTCTTCTAGAGATAGTTTATGCTTATATGAGCAAATGCAGATACACCTTCCTCTCATTTTAGATAATTTTCAGTTTTCTAAGCCTTTAGCAAAAGTATATAAATTAATGTTATGGGATTTTAAAAAAGGCAGAAGCCTTCAAGACAACTATAAGCAGTGCAGACAGAGTGATTTGAATGATAGGAAGTAGGTATGCTAAGTAACCTCTGAAATCACACCCGCACACCACAATTTTCACTTTCTGCACACAGAGATGGTGCTATCTGTAGGCTTCCAGAGTTTTGCCAAAAAAAAAGAAAGAAAAAGAAAAAAAAAAGAAAAATTAGAAAAAGTGGTGAGCCTTAGTACTAGAAATAGTAAAGAATTAGCAGGTGAAGTTTAGCAGATTTTTTTAAAATTAACATTCTGTTAGTTTAATTTCAATTCCTAATAGAGTGATGAAATAAACATTAACAAGAATGTGTAAACATCTATAAGTTAATGGGTGCAGGACTAAAGAAGTTAAAGTAGTAATCACAAAAAAACCTGATTGCTTTCCTTGATAGCTCTATGGAATTATTTAATTTTAAAAAGGCTGTAGATGTTAAATATCATGATTTTTGAGTAAGTGATTTTTTGAAATCTTATTCACCAAACTAACCGAATTGGAGAAAGAAATGTCAAATGTGTAATAAACTGTCCGAGTTAGTGGCAATTGAAAACATATCAGGAAAACATATCCTGAACTACAGGATAATGTGTATCTTTTCTTTTAATGATCTAGAAGAATTAGCTAAGCAATATATTAAATCCACAGATGATCATGAGCGAGGTGTTTTCTTCTTGTTTTTTATGTGTTACTGAGAATGAAGCACTAGGGTCAAACATGCAAGTTTGGTAAAACGACAAAAGATGAAAAAGATGTCTTTGCAAAAAGCTAACTAATGTTTCTGGGGATGGATAAATCCCTAGGATCAAGAGAGGGGAAAACTTAATGAGCCTAAAGTGTTCTATTCCATATAATGAAAACATATCAAACAGTAATCTTGGGTGACTAGCCTATTTTTTTGTCTGCCCAATTAGCTTAATTGACAGCCATCATTAGATGACATTATGATTGGGCAAACCAGGAACTTCTGCAGTAATGGAAGTTTTCAAAAAAAGGTTTGTCTCTCAACTGAAAAATAATAGACAAACATCACAGAGACACGTAAAAATTGGTTGAGTGAGGTAACATTTGTTTTCATGTGAATTATTAGGAAACTCCGCTTGATTAGTTGGACACCATGTACCTCTCTTCTTCAAGGTACTGTACACAGGAGCTTGAGAAGAGATAAAATGGGGCCAAGAAACTAGCATCTGAATGCACTTTACTGAAGGCATTTTTTTCTGTTTTACATGTGTTTTGGCTTAACCTTAGAGATGTTGCAATATCTTACCAAATGCCTTACAGAGAATCCATGGCCAAAGTGGAACTGAAAGCCCTAGGTCTTTCCGCCAAGTGCATAACTCTTTCCTCCTTACTACACTGGAAAGACTTTTGCATTGTAATATTCTGAGACAACATCAGTGATTCATTCTTCATTTTAGGAAGCAGTAAGGGATAGGTCTACATGGACAAAGAGGAAGGTAAGGTTTCAGTCTCTAAAGCAGTAATGATGGGTTGCCCTTTTGTTAAAGAGTGTCATGTCAACAAATGCGTGTCTAGTTTAGGCTAGGAAGAAATAATAGTTTGAAAAACAATAGCTTGAAAAATCAGTAGGGCATGCCAGGTCTCCTCATATCTTCAAATTTGTGTATCACGTATAATCTGAGTGATACTAAAAATTTATTATGCTCTAATAAATGATGATTTATGTATACCAAAGGCTCTAATATCTAGAATTGGTAGCATCATAGATATGAATTAAATAGGTGGAGATGAAGTAACTAAAATTAATTCCTAATTTGCACTGTTTTTTTTTTAAATCTTCAATTTTGTAGGAAAAAAATTGGAGCATTAAATTGATAGAAAATTGTAAAGAACATTCTGCTTCTGGTAGGGAAAATGGTCTGTTTTCTTATTTTAACATAAGATCAATACTAATGTCATTTTTGTTGTACTTTAGTGTTTACAAAGTGGATTCACATATATTCTCACATTTCATCTGTGCAGTAACTTCTGGAAGATAAGGTTTCCTCATTATGTTTTTTAATGTCTGTTTCTTAACTCTGTGTAAAGGCAGATTGATTGGGCCTCATTTCCTCAATTTAGAAGGCTGGACTGATTGATGGAACATTAAATAAGGCAGAGGAAAATAAGAGATAGAGATTCTAAAAATAAAAGTGACACTTGAAATGGTTTGACTATCAGTCTCACTTATTTTTCCAAAGGCAAAAATTAAAAAAAAAATCAAAAAGACAAAAATTAAAACCCAGAGATACTAATAAAAGCAGGGAGCACATGTATCTCTCTGATCCTAACACTTAGAGTAGCAGCTTTCTTGACAGTCTATTTTTGTGAATAGAGCACTTAGATGTCCGTTTTTTAAGGACAACTTTGTTTTTTCTTCCTGGTGTTTTGTTGTTTTACTGGCATATATTTAAATTTGATTTAAATTTCATGGCATTAAACCAAAAACTTAGATGGTTATATCGTGTCATTTGTTATATTTATTCAGTATTTGTAGGTGCATTTTGGTAATTTTTTTACTTTATTAGTTGGGGTTATATACCACCACATTTAATCCCAAGTCCTCACAATAATAACAGCTTAAACATGCTAAAAGTTTGTTTCTCTCTTACGTGAAAGAAGTCAAGCAGTTGGCAGTCCAGGGCTAGTATGTATTGACAGTCCCAGTGTCAGAGAACCAGACACTTGTCTCCTTGAAGTATCATTCTTAGCAAATCACCTCATGGTCCAGGGTAGCTGCCTGAGCTTCAGCCATCAGGCTGACATTCCAGGCAGCAGAAAGGAAGAAAGAAGAAGGGCACCTGGTTTCCCTTTTAGGATGCTTTTATGAGGTACCAATTAGCATTCTTGTCTTTAACTTCTTAAAGCTCATGCGAAAACAGCTTACTGCAAGGTAAGCACATGACTGCCTAGCTCAACACAGAATTTCCTTATGAAGAAGTAATAGAACAGTGGATGTTGGTGTAGGCACCGCTCAGTCTGTGTCACATATAGCGCATAACACATCAGTAGTGAGAATGCTTCAGTTCAACCACTCCATGGCTTTGGTTTATAATGGTTACGATTTTGTGACCAATTATTCTATATGTGGAGATACATATATATATATATATGTTAGAGGAACTGCTTTATTCATTTAGACCAATAAAAGCGACACCTGAAGTGATTTGTGGACAGGTGGCTACAAGAGGATATTGGTGAGCATATTTGTTCCCACGAGTCATTTTCTAACCAGTTATTCCTAACACTGGGTTTCTGTACTGTCTTTAATTTTCACATTATCTCTAAAGTCTTCAGGAGGAAATGCAAGCAGTGTGGTGCTAGAATAGTTTTCTGTGTGAATTCTTTTGCCCCTTATTCTTTACTGGAACCAGTAATTGCCTAGAGAATGATGGGCAAAATGCCAGCTCGCCATTTCTTTAGGAGTCTAAGAATTGGCTTTAGAGAATGGAAGAAAATTCCAGAAACACCGTTAAGAAAGTTATTATTTATTTCAAATGTTATTTGGAACAGCAAAGGACAATATGTTTTATAGCACAACTTTTTTTTTTTTTTGAGACGGAGTCTCGCTCTGTCGCCCAGGCTGGAGTGCAGTGGCGCAATCTCGGCTCACTGCAAGCTCCGCCTCCCGGGTTCACGCCATTCTCCTGCCTCAGCCTCTCCGAGTAGCTGGGACTACAGGCGCCCGCCATCACGCCCGGCTAATTTTTTTTTTTTGTATATTTAGTAGAGACGGGGTTTCACCGTGGTCTCGATCGCCTAACCTCGTGATCTGCCTGCCTCGGCCTCCCAAAGTGCTGGGATTACAAGCTTAAGCCACCGCGCCCGGCCTAGCACAACTTTTAAGATGACTGAATTGGCAATAAATTCACATAATGAAACTTCCAGCAAGTCTTTATATTTCTGCTGGGGAATTCTTTGGTTCTTGGCGTAAATTTTTAAATAGTTGATATCAGCTTTCTATTCTTAACATTCCTTTGTTGTAGAGCTAATGTGAAAACAGCTTGCTGTGTTGTAAAGAATGCCTTTAGTTAGCCAATGAATCAACTCCTGCGTGTTTCAGTTGTCAAGCATGTTAAATAGTAGTTTTTAGACACAAGAGGGATTGCCCATAATATCGTTATTGTGAGATTCTGTTTCTCATCCACAACGAATGAAATCCCTTCTTTCCCAGACTGCCTCTCACAGCCTCTCCAGCACTGTGGTTCAACTCTACACCAAGAGAGGACAAGTCCTGGGTTCGCAAAGACCTGGATTTTGGTTCTAGATTTGCAGTATGGGAGTCAGGCAAACAGATGTGTCTCTCGAGGCTTTAGTATCCTCACATTTTAGACAAGGGCTTGAGTTAAAATACTGTTTCCTTTCACTTCCGAAATTCTATAACTCTGTTCAATGGTTTTTAACTAAAATCTTTGAAAAATAACCTAAATAGCCAGGCGCGGTGGCTCACGCTTGTAATCCCAGCACTTTGGGAGGCCGAGGTGGGCGGATCACGAGGTCAGGAGATCGAGACCACGGTGAAACCCCGTCTCTACTAAAAATACAAAAAAATTAGCCGGGCGTGGTGGCGGGCACCTGTAGTCCCAGCTACTGGGAGAGGCTGAAGCAGGAGAATGGCGTGAACCCGGGAGGCAGAGCTTGCAGTGAGCCGAGATCGCGCCACTGCACTCCAGCCTGGGTGACAGAGCCAGACTCCGTGTCAAAAAAAAAAAAAAAAAAGAAAGAAAAAAAAAAAAAGAAAAATAACCTAAATAAATTTCTAGAACAGAGTTCCCAAGAATCCCAAATAAATATTAATTAATATTTAAAAATGCTATATTTAGTTTAAACAACACAATAATTATGAGCTTTAAAAGGAATCTAAATCAAGATGTGTTTAACATTGGCTATTTACGATGAGTTCAAGTACTTAAGCTAATTTTTAGCGTGATACCTGTATTTCGTTGGGGGAAAGAAAAGCGGAAACAAAACAGTATCACTTCACACACTGATAATGTTTTATATTTTCTTTTAAAAATTAAATGATTAATGTGTTAGACCATGTAAGTCAGACAAGGAGTCTGCTAAAAATTATACCTTATGAGTCAGGCAAAATTCGTGCCAGTTCAAATAGTACACATTTCCCCGTGTGAGCAGCTGTCATTGTTCTGAAGTTTTGGAAGTTGTGGTGAATAATACCTTGTGTATACATTGGTTACAATAGCAGGGCCACTTAGAGACACACCTTGGTTACTATGTATAATTCAAGGACTGGTAGTTAACTCACTCTTAGACAAGTAAGTAATGCGTTCCCTCAGTGACTGAGTGTATTTGAGAAGTTGGAAACACTGAATATAGCTTGGTAAGGGCACAAGGGCCTCTGTAGAAGGGAGCTTGCGTTTGAATTCTAGCGCCACAAAGTACTTGATGTTCGACCACCCAGAGCTTCAGTTTCTTCATATGTAAAATGGGCTAATAGAACTCACCTCTGAGTTGTCAGGTTAAAATGAGCTAATGTGTGGAAATTACAACAGTGGTGCTTGGCATATAGTATGTTCTCAATAAATGTTAGTTGCTCTTGCTATTTTAAAACTTATTCTTTGATAATTCTATTGCTCATTGGTATGGGAGTACTTTCTTATTTAAGAAAAGTGGCATGTTCTAACCCATTTATGCCTGAGGTTGCAATTTTCTGAATTTTGAAAGTCAGACCTTGACAATGACTTTAAGCAGCAGGATATAAACAATGCTCACATGCTTGGTGTTCCAGTAATGGAACACTAGGCATAAATGGGCTTAAGGATGGCAGTATGTGATGATTCAGGTAAAAAACTTAAAAAAATTTTTTTCAGCATAAAGTTTTGCTGTGTTTTGGTTGGAATATTGTGAGGAGGTATCACATTTTAAAAAAGCTTATCTTAGCCTCTAATCTTGGCACTTTGGGGAGGCTGAAGCAGCAGGATTGCTTGAGGCCAGGAGTTCATACTGAGACACTGTCTCTACAAAGGAAAAAAAAAAAAAGAGCAACAGAAAACAAAAAACATAGCCGGATGTAGCAAGATGTGCTGGCATGTTCCTGTAGTCCCAGCTACTCAGGAGGCCGAGGACAGGAGGATCGCATGAGCCCAGGAGTTTGAAGCTGCAGTGAGCTGTGATTGTGCCCCTGCCCTCCAGCTTGGTTGACAGAGTGAGACCCCTGTCTGTTAAAAGAAACAAAAAAAGTTTATTCCTGCATTGACTAACGTGTTAAATAAAGAATTTCTATGCCTGGTCAGCATAAAGCCTTCATCTTAAAATTTAATGAAATGCATCCATCTGTGTACCCACGTGTGTGCATGTGCACATGCTCACACTCCCACACATATTCTAGTAGTCCTGTGGAGTTAGTGATAAAATTTTTTTTCATCCCCATTTTACAGACAGAGGAGATGAGCCATACGGTGCTCATTTTATGATAGTGATAGAATGATGGATTCAGACAGAAGGAAAGGTTTGTGAACAGAGACACATTATTGATTCTCATTCAAATCAGATTCATTCTGCTATGCTGCGTTGCCTTCAGCCGAGTGGCGAGCCGTTTGAAACATTTCTAAATTTTGATTCGGGGCCATCATGCAGCTCAGTGCTTGTGCCTCGGTGCAAGGTCTCTTGGGCAGAGATGCTAATTTAAGAATGTTGTCGGTTTAAATGTTCCTAAGAGGATTAAGCAAATTCTACAGCATATAAATGGACATATTTGGAAGATTTTTTTCCCCCAAGCAATTTGAGAAAACACACATGCATCATTTGCTAAAACTCTGCAGGTGTATTAATGAGTTCATCTCACATGAATGGACAGTCACTGAGGGAACTTCATATGTAGGCTTGAGTTCAGGTATATGAAATGCAGGCTAAATTTTAATTAGAATTTATTTACAGCTCGAAGCTGCTCCTGTGTTTTTCTGCCTGAAGTCAGTAATGAACCATTCCTCTTTGCCTAGTCATTAGTATTCAGAACTCCATCAGCCTGCAGTTCAAACCCTTTCCCTTGTTTTTGTCAGAGAAGATGATGGAGCAAGGTTGCTTAGAAACACTTAGCCACACTCTCAACGGGAATTATCAATCTGTTCTGTACGTTCACCCCCACACGCAGGGGAGAAAATTGAGTTTTGCTGCTGATGACGTTAATTGATTGCAAGTTGTTTTAGTGGGAGTGTGATGTTGAAAACTAGATTTCCTTTCATTTTTATGCATTAGATGCAGAGAAGCTATATAGTGACACATGTTCATTCCACTGTAACTAAAAATATCATAGAGGTATCTAAATTTGGTTTTATATGTTTTATATTCAGATCTCGACACTGGTCAGCTTACAGGATTATCTTTGGGTTGGAGACTGTTTCTGTAGTGATTTCTTTAGTTCCCAGTAAATTCACACAGCCATCTCCTTCAATAGAGTTCTGATTAGTGCAGTCAGGGGGTGACACACTAAATTAGGGGTGAGCAGAGGGGTGAAATGGAAACCAGCTGTTATCTGCTTACCTATAATTTTATATGGTCCAGTAAAAGCTTTTGTCTTTTCTTTTTCTTTTTTCCCTGTTCTTTTCAGATCATCATCTTCAAAAATTTCTTGCCTTAACATGTAAAGAGTGCAGTGTGTTTCTATGGGTGATTTAATTTGACTTGTATTTATTTTTAAAGATTCCTTGATTTGGCTATTAACAACTTTTAAAAGGTGAAACAAACATTGCTGATGAGAGAATGCACAAGCAAGCAGACAGAGCCCCTCTGGAAGGTCGGGTTGGCGAGAATTGGGGTGAGGAAGAGAGGCCAGAGGCAAGTGAACTGTATTATGTTGTTCAGGATTTTGTCCTCCACAGCACCTAAGTGGACGTGTATATTTAAGCATAGTATCTTTTGTTACACTTTATCAAGGACTCCCATTGAAAGTAATAGATTGAGACTTTGTGGGGGAGGGCTTATCCTGTACTTCTCTTTCAAACATCAGTGATTCTGCTGCTTATTCATTCAGGACTGCACATAACCATCACCTGCAGAGCTTGAAGAAGCAACACACATTTCCCTGACTCGTTCTTATGAGTCAGTAGAAAAGAAAGATGGCTAAGCCCATGCCTGGTGCATCTCAGTTAGAACCTACAGAGAAGGGCTCAAATACCTGATTTTCTTTCTTTTTCTTTTTTTTTTTTGAGACAGAGTTTCACTCTTGACACCCAGGCTGGAGTGCAACGGCGTGATCTTGGCTCACTGCAACCTCTGCCTTCCAGGTTCAAGCAATTCTCCTGCCTCAGCCTCCTGAGTAGCTGGGATTACAGGGACCCGCCACCATGCCCAGCTAACTTTCGTATTTTTAGTAGAGACGGGGTTTCATGATGTTGGCCAGGCTGGTCTTGAACTCCTGACCTTAGGTGATCTGCCCACCTTGGCTTCCCAAAGTGCTGGGATTACAGGCATGAGCCACCGCGCCTGGCCAAATACGTGATTTTCTATGAGTGTCACTGGAAAGCGCTGCTCCTGTAACTTAGGAGATAGAAATATGAGTTCCTGTGTCAGGCCTGGGATTTCATATTACACAGAAGCTAACCCTATCCTAAAGGGTGTGCTCTTTGTGTGCAGAAATACGAGATAGGATCCAAATTATTTCTGTGTCTACCAAATTTTTCCAATTTGAGGAAAATAGATAAAGCCTACTCCCTTGTGATTATGTCCCAAGAGTTTAAAATCGAATTAAAATTTGGTGTTGAAATCTCAATTTCCTTTAAATAAGATGACTTAAAAATTAGTAATCACTGGTCTTAATTATGAATAATGCATTATTGTGTAATATTAAGCCTCACATAAGATATAATACAATAAAAATTCTGAGATGTTGAATCTGGTTTAAGAATTTGTGCATTCTCAGAATTTTGTTTTACTTTCATTAAGAAACAGTACATTTAAGGCCAGGCATGGTGGCTTGTGCTTGTAATCCCAGCACTTTGGGAGGTTGAGGCAGGAGGATTGCTAGAGCCCAGGAATGAGCTATGATTGCGCCACTGCATTCCAGCCTGGATGACAGAGTAGGACCCTGTCTCTTTAAGGGGGGGTGGGGGAGGGGGGAAGAACCATTTCAGTAATCTTTTCCACTTTATGAATGTGTTCATAATAAAGACTCTTGTGGAAACTGTTCTGGATAAAATTATTAGTGCAAATGGTGCCAGAATAGCAGATATTTCTGCATGGCTGCCTAGGAACTTAGTTTTTGCTGACAATTTTGAAAATGTTTCTTATTCCAAAATGCTTGGAAGTCCTCCAGGCTTGTGATTGTTCTCTCCCAAGAGTATTTTTTGAGAGACAGGGAGAAGGAGCTCCTATATCTTGGTTCTGTGGTTCTCTGTCTAAAGGGAACACTGCCATAAATACTTGAGTCATAGTTTAATAAAGCCCATAGAAGAGCGAATTGGGCTTCACTCCTTTATTTTTCATTTGAGGAAACTAAACTGCCTGAGTGAGGCCTGAAAGCCGTTTTTGGTGATTTTCAGGCGTATGCACTGGGACGGGTTACTATTTTGGAGTCATGTAACTTTGGATTTTGCACGTGTCTTTGATTCGTGGTGAATGTGGAGGATTTCCATGCTCCTCTTGGTAGTAGGAGCACTGAGGAGTGAATGCTGCTGTGTTGCTTGTTCAGAGGCCTGGAGGACACAGGAATTATGGACAAGTGTCTAAATCTGGTGATGGTCAGATCAGAACGCTGAGAGAATAGATATGTCTGTCAGTGAAACTGTGCATTCAAGGGAGGAGTTTAGGAAGGATTGGCACAATTAAGATAATTAAAATCATTTGCTTTTGAATGTTTAAAGTAATGATGTTTAACCCATAAATCCAGTGTCCCCTTTTTATAATCAATATTTTGTAAATCTTTTGGTATCCTAAAATAAAATTCATAGAAAATATAACCTAACTGAAAATATAAATAAATGAATAATAGGTCAATAGAAAAAAGAAAGTACCTGAATTCTTATAGAATATACTATATTAATTTATAATATTAACATTATAGGATATATTGTGTTATAGGCTAATTAGCCCTCAAAAGATAAATACAAAGGGTGTAACTTATAATAAAAATATCAATCCAGTATGTAAAAATGCTCAAGCATGACTAAACTGGAAACAAATGCCTTCACAATGTCAAAACACCTCCTGCTGGGTGGCAGAGCTCTTCTTGACAAACTCCTGTTTGAATACTTCACGGTAGCAATTTATGAAGAGTGTGTGCATGAAGCAAGTGTAGTTCAGTATGTGGAGGCTGATTCTGTGTTTTTTTTTTTTTTTTTTTTTTTTTTTTTTCTGAGAAAGAGTCTTGTTCTCTCGCCCAGGCTGGAGTGCAGTGGTGCGATCTCGGCTTACTGCAACCTCTGCCTCTCAGGTTCAAGCAATTCTCCTGCCTCAGCCTCCTTAGTAGCAGGCACTACAGGTGCATGCCGCCATGCCTGGCTAATTTTTTTTTGTCTTTTAGTAGAGACGGTGTTTTACCATGTTGCCCAGGCTGGTCTCGAACTCCTGAGCTCAGGCAATCCGCCTGCCTTGGCCTCCCAAAGTGCCAGGATTACAGGCGTGAGCCACTGCACCTGCTCGATTCTATGTATTCTTACTTAGCGAAGACTGTAATACATTCTTGAAATTCTTACTTACTTTTAAGAGATAGGGTCTTAGTCTGTTGCCTAGGCTGGGGTGCAGTGGTGTGATCATGGTTCACTACAGCCTCAACCTCCTGGGCTCAGGTGATCTTCCAACCTCAGCCTCTTGAGTAGCTGGGACTACAGACATGTGCCATCACACCTGGCTAATTTTTGAACTTTTTTGTAGAGATGGGGCCTCTTGCTATGTTGCCCAGGCTAGTTTGAATTCCTGGCCTCAGGGGATCCTCCCACTTTGGCCTCCCAAAGTGCTGGGATTACAGGTGTGAGCCATCACCTGGTTTATCCTTGAAATTCTTGATGTTAAGTACAGATGCTATTTTAAATCTTCAAAATTTGGAGTATCTGTGTATGCAGTGTCCCCTAGAAAATATGTAAGGTAGACAACGTTGAGACCTTTTTAGGATACAAATAGAAAATAAGGTATTATTTAAAAAATTCTGCCACCAAAATGGATTTTATGTTAAAATTCATTATTAAGTTTCACAATTGCATTATCACTTTTAATAACACAGCTAGTTGTTATGTTTTATCTATAGCTTTAGAAAGAAAAAGAAAATCAGGCCATAAGGCCTGCGTAAGAGATGACAGATGAAGAGCAACAAAACCCCTGTTAGTTTTGATGCTGATCAGTCAAAAATTAACTTAGTCACTACTTAATGGTTCATCTGAGCTCAGTGTGCTTTTTCCTCTTTGTTTATTTGTTTGTTTTTGAGACAGTTTTGCTCTGTCACCCCGGCTGGAGTGCAGTGATATGATCTTGGCTTACTGCAACTGCCGCCTCCCAGGTTCAAGCAATTCTCCTCCCTCTCAGCCTCCCGAGTAGCCGGGACTGCAGGCACGCCCACCATGCCCGGCTAATTTTTGTATTTGTAGTAGAGACAGGGTTTTACCATGTTGGCCAGGCTGGTCTTGAACTCCTGACCTCAAGTGATCCGCTTGCCTCGGCCTCCCAGAGTGCTGGGATTATAGGTATGAGCCACTGTGTCTGCACCTCTTTAGGTTTTAATGAGATAGGGTCTCACTATGTTGCCGTACTGGTCTCAAACTCCTAAGCTGAAGTGATCCCCCCATGTCAACCTCCTAAAGTGCTGGGATTTCAGGTGTGAGCCACTCCCCCAGCCTCACTGTGCTTTTTACAAGTCACAATCTTACTTGGAATAATTTCTGTCTTGGTTAGTTTTGTTAGTCAAGCAAATCTTTTTCTTCCTTATAGCATCAGTAATATTTTCAAGATACAAAAGAATTTGTAGAAGGTATTTAGAGCTAATAGTTGCTTGATCTAGTAATTCATAGTTCCAAATGTTCATATTTATCACAATTTGAAAAATGTCTTTTTTTTTGTAGAAATTCTAGTTGCTTGGGTAATGCAAAGGCAAATAATTTCTTACCAGATAGAGCATAATAATATTTGTATTGTCCCACTAAATCTGGAGTCCAACATTATTTTTGCTTGTTAGGTAACTTTTTTTCAAAAAACAAATATTTTTGTTTACCTGAATAGCTAACCTTGTAAAAGCGGTGCACATCAGATTGGTGCAGATATTAATACCTGCATTTAAATAAAAGAGTAATTTCACAACCCAATGTTCCCAAAACTTGAATTGTTGGTTCAACCTTACTAGGTATATTAGCATTCTTAATTGAATCGGTCATTGCTTTCTTCAACAAAAGTTTCCATTCTGTCTGTTCTTTGGTTTATAATTTTTTGGTGTGTCGTTTGCTTTATTTCCCAAATATATAATATTTTTTACATTTAGAATTATTGCTAGTTTTGCTACATCATGCTGAAGAGGAAGCCTTGTGACTTTATGTTTTATAGTATCTGATTTGCAATGGTTAATCCTCCTCACAGGACTGTAAAGCCCAAATGAGTGATATATGTAACAGACATAGAACAGTGCATGTCAATATTAGCTGCTCTTATCATCATCATCCTGTTCATATCATCAGCAGCATTATCTTTGTAATTGAAGAAGAAATTTATTCTAAATATAAAATCTTTGCCAAGATTTTATCAATTAAGATACTTCGTTTTGTTGTTTTTAAGACAGGGTCTTCCTCTGTCACCTAGGCTGGAGTGCAGTGATGTGATCATAGCTCCCCACAGTTGTGACTTCCTGGGCTGAAGTAATCCTCCAGCCTCAGCATCCTGAGTAGCTAAGACTACAGGTGTGTGCAATATCACACCCAACTACTTTTAAAAATTTTTTGTAGAGATAGGGTCTTGCTATGTTGCCCAGGCTGGCCTGCACTCCTGGCCTCAAGCAATCCTTCCCTCCTCAGCCTCCCAAAATGTTGGGATTCCAGGCATGAGCTAATGCACCCAGTCGAAACATTTCTGTAGATAGGACTATAGGTGCTTGATATGTGTAGTTCTGCCCCTTCCACCTGTTGTTGCAGGAGAGTAGTTTTATATGCCTGATGATCAGAACACTTGATACTTACAAGAATGTGGTCTAGGGACACCTGGGATCCTCAGGACCCTTTTAGGATTTACTGAGGTCACAAGTATTTTCATAATAATGCTGTCTTTATCTTTTAACTCCTGTTCCCTCTAGAGTGTACAGTGCATTTTCCTTGTAGCTTCTTCATGTGCTGGAGTGTCATCTGTCTGACAGTGTGTTTGTGACAATATGCGGTTTTCTATTATTTTTCTAAAATTTTCTTTTTTGGTTTCTGATATGTAGTGTTCATGGATTTCACCCACATGAACAAAAGCTCTCTGGAGTTCTCCGTGATTTTTAAGAGCATCCAGATTCGCAAGGCATCGAAACTTTAGTCTAAATTGGAGGGGAGCAGGCCACAGCTCCTAAGTCCCACCTGGAAGTTTGAATTTGGCAACTCAGTTGTCTCACTGCAGTGTTAGGTAAAAAATTTTGAAAAGTCTATTCTGTGTTATCTTTCATAGAATCCCAGAATTGAACATTTTAATATCTAAAGGGGAGTGGCAATTTTAACTTCATCTAGTAATATATTAGTGTGTCTCTCACAATTTGGAACTCAGTAATTAACTATTAGAATTCTCAATGGAAACAAAAACAGTCTATACATCTTGATTTTTCCTGAAAAGTCCTTGGTACCCCAACCTTTACCAGTAAGAAGACAAACATTATCAAGCACAGTTAGAAAACCACATAGTATGCTGTATTGCATTGATAAAGTAACTTCAACAATGGGTAGAAATTGAAATATATGTATTTGAGTATTTTGGCCAGAACTGGGAGAGTAAGCAACTTTTATAATTCAAAACTAAAACTTCTTTACTTATTATAGGATTAGATAGATGTACTATATTAAGTTTTCTATTTTGAGAAAATTTTGTCTGAGCCTAATATTTGTCTCTGAGGGAAATAAAAAGTCTTATGATAACATTGGAATCACCTGTTCTTTATTTTGGCAAGATATACAGCTTTTAATAACAAAATGAAAAATGTTTGTAATCTAATCTGTTTCTTTTTGCTTGAGTAGGAAGAAAAGGCTTGCGTAACTAATGGTCATTTAATCTTCATTCTTTAATCTTCATTGCGAATGACTTTAGCATTTTTTCCCGAGGTTAGATTTTTTAAAAAATAAGTTTTGATATCATTTAGTCATGCTGACTTATGTCCACTTTTTTTTTTTTTTTTTGAGACGGAGTCTCGCTCTTTTGCCCAGGCTGGACTGCAGTGGCGCTATCTTGGCTTACTGTAAGCTCCGCCTCCCGGGTTCACGCCATTCTCCTGCCTCAGCCTCCTGAGTAGCTGGGATTACAGGCGCCTGCCACCGCACCCGGCTAATTTTTTGTATTTTTAGTAGAGACGGGGTTTCACCGTGTTAGCCAGGATGGTCTCGATCTCCTGACCTTGTGATCCGTCCACCTCGGCCTCCCAAAGTTCTGGGATTACAGGCGTGAGCAACCACGCCCGGCCTTATGTCCACTTTTTAATAAAATTAGTCACATGTAGAGGCCAGGCGCAGTGGTTCACGCCTGTAATCCCAGCACTTTGAGAGGCCGAGGCGGGTGGATCACGAGGTCAGGTGATCGAGACCATCCTGGCTAACACGGTGAAACCCCATCTCTACTAAAAATACAAAAAATTAGCCGGGTGTGGTGGCGGGCGCCTGTAGTCCCAGCTGCTTGGGAGACTGAGGCAGCAGAATGGCATGAACCCGGGAGGTAGAGCTTGCAGTGAGCCAAGATCATGCCACTGCACTCCAGCCTGGGTGACAGAGCAAGACTCTGTCTCAAAAAAAAAAAAGTCACGTTTAACACTGTTATATTTAAGCATTGCAAATTTACTTTGTGAATAATTTCTCCCTCATAATTTAAAAATATTTAAAAACCAAGCCCAAATTAAATATCCACTGTAAATTATCCGATAGTAAATGTCCTGTGGTAATATGAACAGCTCCTCCCCAAACCCTCATTATTCTGTTGAATGATTTTGCATTTCTCTACAATTTCCATATGTTGATGTTTAAACCTTAATGCAATACAATTTTTCTCATGTTGTATTTGGCTAATGTTGTCTGCTGTCTTTGCTTACTCAGGAGAGTGCCACAGTGATTTGCTTCTGAAGGAAAATAAAGTTATTCCTTAGATTATTATTTGTAAAATACAGTTCATCTGGCATTAAACATTTTTTAATACTTTTACTTAGTATGAACAGGACTTTGGAAAATTTGATGAGTTTAGATTTGACTATCAATAACCTTAGTGTTTATTTTTAGATGGTTTTATTAACATTTTTATTTGGAGATAATAATATATACTGAAAATGTAATTAAGTCTCTACCGGTTGAAGTGTTTCATATTCAGTATTATTAGAAAAGTGAAGAGTAGGAATTGAGCAATTAACATTTGAGTGCATCTTTTTTACAGTTGAGGAAATTGAAGTTCAGAGAGGTTAATTTGCCCTGAAGTCAAACAGCAAGTTCTGGAGCAGGACTTTAGATCTTCTTTGACTGCAGCATCTCTGTTCTTTAGCTTGGAAATCACTGTATCTGAGAACAGGGGAGGTCACTCCACGTGCTCTGCCACCCCACAGCTGCCAGACTGTGTAAATCATTATTCTTAAGACTCAGAATTTTGTTACTTATGAAAATGAATGTAATCTCTGTAGTCTTTGTAAAAAATTAAATCCTTATGATTTTTATATCTTATTTCTGTAAATTCCATGAAATAAAATGTGTAGCAGTTTTTTGGTAAAATTGTCAAAGAGACCAGTTTTCTTTCTTATTGTCTAGAAACTTTGAAAACGAACAAGATTTTTATTCAAAACAGAAGTATTTAAAATCCTAATGAATTAAGGCCTCTTAAAGGATATCTCATTTGCCAATAATGGAAACATCACCGTATGACTTGTTGAATATAAACCTGTGATCATCATGGTGGCAAACTTCAACCACACTTGTAATACTAACTTTAGCAGGGTAAATTTCTATTTACCTTTATGGTCAGTGATATTTCCAGCAGCATAAAATGCAATTTTTGGAAGGCTATTGCTAAAACTCATTCCCTCTTCACTAAGAACCGTGGATAACAGACTCAAATATGGTTCAGGGTGATTGCAGATGGACACTGGGAAGCAGAGGTGAGAGAGCAGAATATTCGATTGCCCCACAGGAAGAAAGCTGCCTGGTGAATGGAAGATGGTTGGTTTTGTTCCTTAACCCGCCCATGAGCAGTCATTATCCCACTGACAAAACTAGATTCTCTTTTGTTGGATGTAGGGCTCGGTAACATGTGCCTTGTGGTGAACTAATCATGCTTGCTAGCTAGACCCTACAACAATTACATCTCACGATTCTGAGGACAGATGGCTGGAGGATAATTTTGAAATTGTTCATGTCACATCTATTGTGCAAAGCTTCTTGGTACAATATTGATAGCTTCACGTCCAGCTGTAGCTGCTGGTTTCAGATCTTCCTATTTTTATCTTATTGTTTAAATGAATAATGTCATTACTACTTTAAAAGCCACTGAAAAATTTAAATTAGATTAAATTGTCAAAGTACATAACTGATGTTTGTATCTGTCTGTCCTTGTGTTAATTAAGGATTTGTAGGAAGTGCTGTGGATGAATTTAACCTCTGAGTGGTTATAATTCTGACTAGACTACTTGTTTGATGCTAAGTCAAACCTATGTAAAAAGAAAATGCTGCCAAAGGACTCAACTTTTCTTAAGGTTTAAAACTATTTCACAAATGACTTGGCGGTTTAAATTTTTATAATATTGATAATCACAGTATGTTAAGCACGCATGCATATGTATATATTTTAATATTTTAATGTAAAATAGACTCGTTAGTCTCCGTTCTTTACCATTATTTTTGAAGTGAACATTTATGTTGACATTGTTTTTAAAAAATTGTATAGTGGATTAGCATTTATTTTTAGAACACATGCAGAATCAGTACATCACATAATACAAATATAAATGTGATGTCAGTACTTTGTTCAGTATCGTTTTCTCTATTGCACATCACCTAGCAATCCTCCTTTTAGGAATGGTTGGCTCAACAACGTCTCATTAACCTCGTGTTTTCTTTGGTGCACTATACTAACAGCTGTAAATTGCATTTCCTGTTACTTGTTTCCTGTGTGGCAGTCTTTCTTAACTTGTCAATGCTCCTCTTTATTTCCAAGTCTTTATAGAGGAAGTGACTATAGTCAAAGAAGTTAAATGTTATCTTAAAATACACTTAAAAAAATCCTGGCAGTATCTGAACCATTTTAGAAATATTCTTGTCATTTTTACTCTTTAAAATAGTACATTCAAGGCCGGGCGTGGTGGCTCACGCTTGTAATCCCAGCACTTTGGGAGGCTGAGGCGGGCGGATCACGAGGTCAGGAGATCGAGACCACGGTGAAACCCCGTCTCTACTAAAAATACAAAAAATTAGCCGGGCGTGGTGGCGGGCGCCTGTAGTCCCAGCTACTCGGAGAGGCTGAGGCAGGAGAATGGCGTGAACCCAGGAGGCGGAGCTTGCAGTGAGCCGAGATTGCGCCACTGCACTCCAGCCTGGGCGACAGAGCAAGACTCCGCCAAAAAAAAAAAAAAAAAAAAAAAGTACATTCAAAAAACGAGTGTTAATAATAACACTTAAAGATATATTCTTATCTTCAAGCAATATTGGCTTCAACAGCAGTCACATCAGTGTCTTGTGCTTTATTTAGCCTGATGCGGGAATGGATGGTGCCAATTGTAAAAAAACGTTGGTTAATTTGTTTAGTCAGTATCTAGATAGAACTCTATACAATGACTGTGATGGGACTTTTGTGTAATATTTTCTATTGTAAAAGCAAAAGAACACATTTCTCGTGCATTTAGGTAAGAGAAAAAACTCACATATTTAACACCTGCTTTTTTGCGAGAGGGTGGAGATAATACACAGGTAAAATTTTTATTTTGGTTTGTTTTGCACCACCTTCTTACCATTTTTGGTCAGCTGTTCAGGCTGCATTTCCGGGATAATGTATTTACCATGCATTTTAGTCATTGTACCTCTGAGCCTCCAGCTGGCCTTCACCCCAGGGTATCTTTGCACTTGCAGGTCAGAAAAGACCAAGTTATGAATGTGATCTCATTTTCAAGGGTTTTAATCTGTTTTTGGAATTAGTCAAAATCTGTGTTTTGCTGTAAGATTAAGCCTGTGAAACGCTGCAAGGCTTTCCTCTTTGTAGATGCTTTGAATGACTTGTATAGAAATGTCCCACAGAGGTGCTTCCTGTTGTTTTCACATCCCTTTCAGGAATACACAAGCCCCCCTGTTTGTCCATCTCTGAGAAAAACAAAATAGCTCAATACTTTTTGCAAAATAGAAAATGTCATTTGTTGGTTGTGGTGGTAACAGGGCCAGACATTATTCCTCATTCCCATCCCAAAACGTTGTTGACTCAGCCCCAGACCTCATGTAGTAAGAACAGCCGTCCTCCTGCGTTATCACTGGGGTGGCTCCAGGATCGATGGAATGTATTGAGTTGGATCATCAGTGCCAGTTCACTGGACTGTATTTAATCATTGAAAAATGAAGATGTGTATTTTCCTTTTGACACAATGGAAAATCAGTTGAATCACGACTTTTTATTCCTTGAATTTGAAAAATGGAACAAATTATGAAAAGCCAATTATCACCATCATTTGAATTCCACATTTTTTGAAGCTTTCCTCCCCTCAGAAAAAACCTGGTGATCTGATTAGTGTTGTCAATTTCCACAGGATCTTAAGGGAAGGGGCCACTGTCTTTCCACATCTGAAAAGTGAATGCCATAAAGATAAAACAGCTTATCTAAAGCCGTGGTGCGAGGCACACTGTGCATCAAAATCACTTCTTAAAAACAAGGATTTTAAGAACCGAGAACACAAAGTTGTTAAAGAGCAAGTTATTTACGGAGTTAAGAAAAAAGTGTCCCGGCTGGGCACGGTGGCTCACATCTGTAATCCCAGCACGTGGGAGGCCGAGGCGGGCGGATCACTTGAGGTCAAGAGTTTGAGACCAGCATGGCCAACATGGCAAAACCCTGTCTCTACTAAAAATACAAAGTTAGCTGGCCGTGGTGTCTCACGCCTGTAATCCCAGCTACTCGAGAGGCCGAGGCAAGAGAATCACTTGAACCCAGGAGGCAGAGGCTGCAGTGAGCTGAGATTGTGCCACCACACTCCAGCCTGGGTGACAGAGCGAGACTGTCTCAAAAAAAAAAAAAAAAAAAAAAAAAAAAAGCCTTACTCCTTTGTCTTTTATCTGACCATATGGTCTTCTGTAGTGACCAGACAAAGAACTATCTTGATATAATTAAACTAGCTTTCATGATGAAGTATACTTGGCTACTAGATGATCTTAGATTTCTGGCCAGCAATTAATATCACTGATGGTCTAAAGTTATTTTAATGTTATTCGTTTTATAGACAGTATTGCTCTGCATAATGAGTGTGGGCTTGAGAGCCGGTCTGCCTGATCTTGGCTCTAGAAGTTAATTAGTTCTGTGCACTTGGGCAAGTTTCTTGGCTTTTCTGGGCCTCAGTTTACCCATCTTTAAAATGAAGATAAGAGATGTATCTACATTGTAAAGTTGTTATAAGAATTAAATGAGTTGCATGAACATTTGAGATGTGTTGATTATTGTATTTCATAAATTAAAATTATATTAATGGCTTGCAATTGTAGACAGATCATTAAATGTGGTTACATATTTTCACAAAACAAGAACATCCTAAATGTCTACTCATTCAACCTGTATGCAAGTAACAGAAAATCCATCCGAAAGAGATTTAAACAATAAAGGATCTGTATGTTGCATAATCACAAAATAGGTTGACTGTGAATTAACTGCATAATGCGGTAATGTTAGCAAGGACCCAACTCTTTCTCTTCCCTCTCTGCCTCTTGGCTAGCTCTTTTCCGAATCACAGAGGCTGCAGCAGCTCCATCACACACGTTCCAGCTACCTGAGCTGGAAACCTATCCCCGAAACCCTCAGAAGATTGCTGATGACTTGTGAGCAAGACCTGTGCCTTTTGCCTTTTTCTAAGCAAATCCTGAAATGGAATGAAATTTACTGTGAGTTACCTGGTCAACCAGAGAAAAGTAGATCCCTGAGAAAATCAGGGTTCTGTTAGTGAAGAAGGAAGGTTGGATGGGTAGTGAGTTAGCCAACCTTGTCTTGTTGCATCATGTACTTTTATATATAAACAATATTCATGTATAAATTAAAAGGCTAACATTGGACGACACACTGCTTCTTTTTCAGGAGATGGTTAATTGATATTTTATGAAACATAAATCTTATATGCATATGTAACATTTTTACTTCTCATAAAAAATGCTTTGGGGTTGAAATTAAGTTCACTTTATGTATAGAGAAGGTCAGTAATCGAAGGTGCTAGAACAAGTAACTGCTAGCAGGTATGTGATCCTCCAAAGGTTTGTGCTTTTCCCATTATGACATGTAATTTTTTATTTGCAGTAAGTGTCAGGATATTAGATGTACTGTTAATCTTATTTTATCATCAACACTGATTTACCCTAGTTATTTTTGACAACAGGTATGAATTTTATCTATGAAAAGATTATATACACAAGACATGGTGTTTTATATTGTCATACTAGCAAAATTTTTCCTAATGAATTAGCTCTTTTTAAATATGCATGGGCTCAGTGTG
The DNA here is from genome assembly GCF_009828535.3 of Hylobates moloch. NCBI lineage: Eukaryota > Metazoa > Chordata > Mammalia > Primates > Hylobatidae > Hylobates > Hylobates moloch. The sequence continues at coordinate 91,149,036 of NW_026652278.1, forward strand.
GTATCTCATGCCTGTAATCCCAACGCTTTGGGAGGCCAAGGCAGGTGGATCACAAGGTCAAGAGATTGAGACCATCCTGGCCAACATGGTGAAACCTCATCTCTACTAAAAATACAAAAATTAGCTGGACTTGGTGGCACATGCCTGTAATCCCAGCTACTCAGGAGGCTAAGGCAGAAGAATCACTTGAACCCGGGAGACAGAGGTTGCGGTGAGCCAATATCATACCATTGCAGTCCAACCTGGGTGACATAGTGAGACTCTGTCTCAAAAAAAAAGAAAAAAAAATTAGCGGGTGTGGTGGTGCGCACCTGTATTCACAGCTACTTGGGAGGCTGAGGCAGGAGAATTGCTTGAACCCGGGAGGTGGAGGTTGCAGTGAGCCGAGATCGTGCCACTGCACTCCAGCCTGGTGAGAGTGCAAGGCTCTGTCTCAAAACAAATAGAAAAACATGGAATATAGGATTTATGAAATGTTTCATTAGCTCTTATGCAGTGATATGTACATACTTCTATTCAGCCTGTGACTTCAACCTTATTTTCAGGCTTTTAGATAATCAAAAAAAAAGTATTCATTTTTGCCCATATTCAAAATATTACATTTATAATCTGAGTAACCGAAAGAATGATGACACAAAATATGGTTGTATGTAGAAGAATGAATGATTGTAGTGTTATGGTTAGTATAGAGTTAACTGATATTCATTGAATTAGGAAAATGGATTTGTTTTTTAAAATCAATAAATAAGGTCAGGTGGGGTGGCTAATGCTTGTAATCCCAGCACTTTGGGAGATCAAGGTTGAAGGATTGCTTACAGGCAGGAGTTTGAGACCAGTCTGGGCAACAAAGGTAGACCCCTGTCACTACAAAATATAAAAATTAGCCAGGCGTGGTGACACATGCCTGTAGTCCCAGCTACTTGGGAGGCTGTTGTGGGAAGATGGTTTGAAGCCAGGAGTTTGAGGCTGTAGTGATCTGTGATGGAGCCACTGTACTGCAGCCCAGGTGACAGAGCGAGACACTGTACTTAGAATTAAAAAAAATAAAATAAAATAATTAGTTTTAATAAGTTAAAAAGACCATATTTCTCTCTTTCTCTCCTCTCTCCAGATAACGATGGTGTATCATTTGGTTGACACAATTTATGTTTTGCTTGGTTTAAAAAAAAAAGATTTTAACATTTATATAAATGATAGACTAAAAAAATAAAAGTGGGAATTGTCCTGTGAAATTTCTGACATGAAGCTTGGAAGATGGAAAAGCAGATTGGGCCTGTAGAGTAACCCTGCATGTGAGCTCAGGGCTGCTGATGCCACTTGGTGGGGAAATGTGGTAGATGGGAGCTGACAGTTTTTTTGTTTGTTTTGTTTTTGAGACAGAGTCTCACTCTGTCATCCAGGCTGGAGTGCAGTGGTGTGATCTCGGCTCACTGAAACCTCCGACTCCCTGGTTCAAGTGATTCTCCTGCTTCAGCCTCCCGAGTAGCTGGGATTACAGGCACATGCCACCACGCCCAGCTGATTTTTGTATTTTTAGTAGAGATAGGGTTTCACCATGTTGGCCAGGCTGGTCTCGAACTCTTGACCTCAGGTAATCCGCCCGCCTCAGCCTCCCAAAGTGCCGGGATTACAGGCATGAGCCACCCTGCCCAGCCTTTTTTTTTTTTTTTGGAGACAGGCTCTGTCACCCAGGCTGGAGTGTAGTGGCATGATCTCGGTGCAGCCCCCACCTCCCAGGTTCAAGTGATTCTCCTCCCTCAGCATTCCAAGTAGCTGGGACTACAGGTGCCTGCCACCATACCCAGCTATTTTTTTTCTATTTTTAGTAGAGATGGGGTTTCACCATATTGGCCAGGCCGGTCTTGAACCCCTGACGTCAAGTGATCCGCACACGTTGGCCTCCCAAAGTGCTAGGATTACAGGTGTCAGTCACCATACCGGGCTGAGAGTTGATAGTTTTAAATGTGCGTTACAGCTTCCTAAGACATCTGTTGTGGAAAACGACATTTTAACGTGGCTTTCCTACTGTACCCAGTTTTAATGAATATGACTTTGTATGAAGATAAATGGAAACTGGAACTGACAAATGAAATAATTTGCATCACACGTTTGGAGTATTCAGAATAATATTTCCTGGGCCCTTCTTCCCTTCTCAAGATTGGAATGTCAGCAACTGCACACCTGACGCCGAGTAGCAGGGCTGCTTGTTTTTACCACCAGGATTTCTTTTTGCTTTAAAAGCTTATCCCAAATAGTGGTTTGAGGGAGTCCTCACCTGCGCACATGCCCAGAGGGAAGGTCTGAGAGCAGTTTGAAATACAGTTCTGACATTGTTGCATGAAAATGTTGAGTTCTAAATACCTCACCAGATTCAGATGAGGTGCTGACATTTATTCCCCTAGCTATCCTTTGCACCTCATGAAAACGTGATCATAATTTATTTAACACGATTGTCTCAAAAGAAAAAGACTTAAAGTGAACTCGGTGGACATGCCATGCTTTCTGCTGTTCCGGAACCACCCCATCTCCCCAAATTACAGGAGACAGGCCCCCATTCTTGAAAAGGCTTTGTCTCTCTGGAATTTTAAAAATAAAATTCTTGCATCTGTTGCCATTAACTTTCAAATGTAGAAATTGTTGTTAATACTACAGACATTTAGTAAAATAATTGTGAAAATGCATCTCATAGAAGAACCAAAAAACAAATGTTTTCACTTAGTAGATTGTTTTAGTTTTTTGTGACATTGTCTGTATTGGGCTTGTGTCCTCTTTTCATCATCAAGTCCTTCACATGTAACAACCCCCTGAACTCGTCAAATATTAGAACGAGAATTGATGTGTATACAAATGTCTGCTTAGACAAGTATCTATGGTATCATTACCTTTTCCTGCGTGGCAGTATTCTGAACAGCTGTTTTGGGTTTGAGAAATATGATTGATATGTGCCAGCACCCCTGTATAGAACCTATTGAAAAAAAATACAGTAAAGTAACATTAGAAACTGAAGGTCAAGGAAAATTTCCACCAAATAATTGTTTTTGGCTTTAGTACCTTCCTTAGGAATTATGGTTAGCTATGGTTTCCCCTGTGAGTCTTAGAAATAGTTTCTATTTCCTCGGAAGCCAAAGATTTACCAATATTTTCAATTATTCTGAAATTGTATGTGCAGTAAGATTTATTGGTTTTTATGATGCAGATAAATAATTATATGACCTATCTCAGCCTTCAATTCAAACTTTTAAAATGTTTTGCTTAAAAAAGGAACTCTCAAGCTTCTCTCTTCACTGACTCATTTTAAATGCCCTATATAATGTGAACGATCTCAGTTCATCTCCCAGGATCATTTTAACTAACACACATTGTGCCCTTCTCCATTTTGATGAGTGGTAACAGCCAAAGCCTCAGAAGTGTGTTTTTGTTGTTACAGTCACTTCCATTCTCATCAAGTAGGTAAGGTCAAATTATATCTCTGTCCTGGGAGTCATCCTTTTCATCACTTATTGTGTGTCTCTGTTGGGTGAGTAACTGCATTTATTAAACTCTGGAATAATGATTTACAGAAGCAATTGTGGCATTGATGAGTGGGCATTCACTTCGAGAATCTTGATGTGTTGGGATGTTTGTTTATGACCCCTGCCTAAAAATGCATGGCTAATTGTAGGTACTTAACAGTTACAAATAAGAAGCCAAGACATTCCACTGAAGGCATGGGTTTTAGAAAATCATAACAGTTTTGTATCAATTAGCCTACAAGCGTTTGAATCTTGTATCAGTGAAAAATACTACTTTGCCAGTAAGATGAATTCAATCAAATTGAGCTCTTGTGAGACATGTCCACAATTAACTGATACAAGGCTGAGTATGGTGCCTAAGTTAGAGACTTGTGGAAGTCCAGGTGAATGAGAAAGTCACAGTGCTTTGGCATAGGGACTCCAGAAAGTGCAAAGGGAGGTGACCTTAGAGGCTAACTGAAAAAAAAAAGAGCTTTCAATTCTAATGAAGATTCTTCTAGAAAAAATGTGTGGATTTGAAGGCAGCATTTATTTATTTATTTGTTTACTTACTTACTTACTTACTTACTTATGAGACCGAGTCTTACTCTGTTGCCCAGGCTGGAGTGCAGTGGCGAAACCTCGGCTCATTGCAGCCTCCGCCTCCCAGGTTCAAGTGATTCTTCTGCCTCCGCCTCCCGAGTAGCTGGGATTACAGGCATATGCCACAAAGCCCAGCTAATTTTTGTATTTTTAGTAGAGACGGGGTTTGAGATCTGTGGGGTTTCACTATGTTGGCCAGGCTGGTCTTGAATTCCTGACCTCAAGTGATCTGCCCACCTCGGCCTCCCAAAGTGCTGGGATTACAGGCATGAGCCACTGCACCCAGCCGGCAGTGTGCATTTATGTAATTAATAATTGGAGTAAAGATAAATGTGTACATCTTCTGGGAATGGGATATTTGGCAATGGAAGCTGAGGCACACTTTCTCTGGAATAATACCCCTTCAGCCTATTGCAGATTTAGTATAATTAGAGTCAAGGGGGCTGTCAGAAAGGAGATAGAACTCATTCCTCAATCATGGTTGACTTAACACTTTGAGGAAATGAGGTAGCAGGAATGATAAGTATTTTATCAATTATTCTGAAGATCAAAGCGATACGATAGTTTATGATTCTTGCTTATAATCCCATATGACTAATACAGTGAAGCAGAAGTCCTATTAAGAACTGTAGATACTGAAAACTTTGTAATAGCATCCACTCAAATAGGTTTTGGAATAAGTAGATCATACATAAACCTCTGAAATAGCAGTAACAGATTCATTTGGGTTGCTGCAATGGGGAATATAATTACTTATTCAACTTTTTTTTTTAGCAAAAAGATGTGCAGTCCACATGCAAAGTGAGAACACGGTGAGAAATGTTCAGTGTATTCTGTAGAGGAGTGTGGGGAGCCATACTTAGCACATACAACCAGCAACACCAAAGTTGTCGTCATCTTTCGATTGAAAAATAGCCCTGGCAAAATCATAACAAGAATAGTAACAGTTTTATGATACCTTTTGTCTGTCTTTCTTTCTTTTCTTTCTTTCTTTCCTTTTTTTTTTTTTTTTTTTTTGAGTCAGGGTCTCACTCTATCACCCAGGCTGGCTGGAGTGCAGTGGCACGATCACAGCTCACAGAAGTCTCAACCTCCTGGACTCAAGCAGTCCTCCCACCTCAGCCTCCCAAGTAGCTGGGACTATAGATGCACACCACCACACCTAGCTAATTTTTTTTTACAATAGAGTTGGAAGGCTGGGTGCAGTGGCTTATGCCTGTAATCCCAGCACTTTGGGAGGCCGAGGCAGGTGGATCGCTTGAAGTCAGGAGTTTGAGACTAGCATGGCCAACATGGTGAAAACTTCTTAGCTGGGTGTGGTGGCGGGCGCCTGTAATCCCAGCTACTTAGGATGCTGAGACAGGAGAATTGCTTGAACCTGGGAGGTGGAGGTTACAATGAGCCGAGATTGCACCATTGCACTCCAGCCTAGGCAACAAGAGCAAAACTCCATCTCAAAAAAAAAACAAAAAAACGAAACAGTAGGGATGGGACTCTCTCTGTGTTGCCCAGGCTGGTCTCAGACTGCTGGGCTCAAGCAATACTGCTGCCTTGGCCTCCCAAAATGCTGGGATTTTACTGACCCTGGCTCTTTTGTATTTTCTAGTTATTCTGTTTGATAACTATTTTCTAGGCATATACCATATTCTGTATGATGTGTTGGGTACTGAGGATACAAGTGAATAGAGCAAACTCCCTCTTGTCAAGTCGTTTGGTTGGTTATAACCTATTTTTCTCCCCAAAACCAACATACTCGGAGATAAGCACACATTCTAGCAGGAAGAGTGGCCTACTTTGGCAAGAGTAAAGAAAAAGAGATCATGGAGTCAATATTGTCTGGCAGAAAGTCAGCTACATGGTTGAAATTCCTCTCCGCAGGGTGGACCCCTGGGTCCATTGAACATTGCTGAGCTATTGGCTGAGGAAGAACATATAACTCCAGCAGTTATACCTTCCTTTACCACGTGTTAGGATTTAAAGGACAGGACATCTCACCTGGCTTGGCTTGGGAGTAGGGTAGAATCAGGTATATCTATGTGTCTAGAAAGGTTTTGTATGAGAACACAAAATCTGTGAACAGGAGTATCCCTTTATACATAATTAGGGTGTAGAACGTAGCCCAGTACAGGACAGTGGACTAGGGGAAAGGAAACGGTTTGTGTGGTTTTATGTGGGAGGGTTAGGTAACTCTTGAAGTTCATGACTGGAACAGACATGGACAGAAAAAGTAATAAACACTAACTTCGCTCATCTAAATTCTTTAAGCAAAGGAATTGGGCTGGGCGCGGTGGCTTACGCCTGTAATCCCAGCACTTTGGGAGGCTGAGGCGGGCGGATCACAAGTTCAGGAGATCGAAACCATCCTGGCTAACACAGTGAAACCCTGTCTGCACCTGAAAATACAAAAAATTAGCCAGGCGTGGTGGTGGGTGCCTGTAGTCCCAGCTACTCCGGAGGCTGAGGTGAGAGAATGGTGTGAACCTGGGAGGCGGAGCTTGCAGTGAGCCGAGATCTCACCACTGCACTCTAGCCTGGGCAACAGAGCGAGACTCTGTCTCAAAAAAAAAAAAAAAAAAAATTGGGAGGGTGGTAGCGTAGTTGTGTCTATTAAATTCTTCTTGCACATAGGATGTTAGACTATATTCATTTAAGTTTCTTGATGTTTCACATAATAAAAGCCAGATTAATTTAGCTTTAGTAGAAAAGAAAAACGTTGTTGTAACGGTGCTACTGGGGTTCTTCATAACCTCAACCAGCATCGAAAGTTAAGGGAAACAAGAACTAAAAAGACATTGAGAACTCTAGCAGTACCTCCACTCAGTCTCTGATTTCTGCTTTCTTCTGGACTTCTGCTTTATTCTTCTTTCCCTTGAGTTGCTTTCTTTAACTATTTCCTTGTTACAGTTTGTCTGACTAATGTTGCTAAGTTTTCTTTATGATAGTTCTAGCCACGATTAGAGATCTCTCTCTCTGTCCTACCTCCAAGTTCTGTGGAGAGATAATCTAGTTGGTTCCACTTAGATCAAAGGGTCCAACCCTGATCTCATCAGTGGTGGCTAGAAGGAGGTGGTGCAGGGTGATGACAATGAAGGTGGCTGTGGCTGTGGGAGATAGGGTGGAGTCATCTGGGACACCTGTGCCTCCCCAGGGCTCACTCCTTTGGATGGGGGGTAGGTAGGTAGGTGTGTGGGCGGCTGGTGGTATTTCCCAGAGAATGGAGGGTACCACCAGAGCTTGGATAAACTGGTACCTTATAAGATACATAGGATTAAAAAAGACATACATATTGAGGGTGTAAGAAAAATAAGGACAATTAAATAATGATGTAAAAGATAAGCATACAGCCCATGATCCAGCTTGGTTTAATGTTTCCTAATATTTAAAGCAAAAGTTGAGGTATTACTTATTCTATGATCCTGTACTTTTTTTGTTTTGTTTTGTTTCTCAATTATTTCTGATATAAAATTTTCCTAGGAGACCATTTTCCCATGCAGGCAGTGTAAAAGATTTTGTATTCTAAGTGAATTCCAAAACTTCCCATCATTTTCAAGGAAAAAAGTGATCGTATCATTCTGTTGAGATGGAATGGGATCGTAGTTCATGTGTTTAAGGTAACATTCAAAATGCCTTAAAAAAAAAAAGGACTTTATTTTTTAGAGCAATGTTAGGTTTACAGAAGAATTCAGTGCAAGGTACAGAAATGTCCTTATATCCCCTTCCCCCACAAACTTGTATAGCCTTCTCATTAACAACGTCCCCCACCACAGTGGAACATTTGTTACAGTTGATGAACCTACATGTACACATCATCATCACCCAGAGTCCATGACTTACATGAGGGTTCACTTTTGGCGTTGTACATTCAATGGGTTTGGACAAATTTATAATGACACCATTACAGTATCAGACGATATAGTTTCACTGTCCTAAAATCCTCTGTGTTCTGTGCATTCATTCCTCCATCTCCTTGAATTCCTGACCTAAAAGACTATATCTACTTACCCTTGATTAAGTAATAGATTCTGAAATACTAGACTGTCATCTCAGTATTTTAGTATTCGATGTCTAGATATTTGTTCATGAATGAATGCCTTTGGCTGTTTGTCTCATTGTGAAAAGTTAATTTGATTTTAATATAAATATATCCATTCCTCATATTAATAATTTTTGTTCCAATTTTAAAGCTGGATAATTTTTTAAAAAACGAGCACCAGTACTGTGAGATTTTTGATTCCTAACGAAAGGCCACTGAGTTGTCATTGGCCTTAATTGTAACTAGTATTAAGTTTCTTTGTGTTTCTATTACTTATTTGTAACTGCTAGATTTATTTTCCATAAAATTTAAAGTCTTTGAGTTATGAGAAATCTATATCCTCCCTTTTAAATTACTTAAGAATAAAGCTTGTATTAAAACCATGTGGAGACATCTTAACTTTTCCTGTTGTTTAAAAAAGGCCTTCATTAAAAGTTGGTACAAAGGAAGATCTTAAGCTACCCTCATTCAGAATCTTTCACATTCTTAATACATTGAAAGCATTTGTCAACACTTCATTACTAACATGGAATATAAGTTAATGATGCACAAAGTTTAAAACCTTATATTCAATTAGAGAACCTATTAGCTTTGAAAGCAGTAAATAATAATTGGCACTTACTGAATTTTAAACAGGATCTACATGTTACATTTTTGTTTTAGAGTGCATATAACATTTTGCATTATGCTGTGAAAACTTGATGTTTTGAGAATACAGTTGCCTTTTAGCATTTAACCTAAAGTCTCTTCCTGATTTTAATGTGGAATATTTCCTCCTTTTAATTGCTAACATGTTTTTTGATTATTTACACACAATTTTTAAGGTGCTAATTGGCACTGGAATAGCTGATGGAATGTAAACTGTTGGAATCAACATTAACTTAAAGCACATCCACAGTAAATTTTTGTATCCTGGCCTGGAATTGCTGGCATTTGTGCATTAAATACATCACTAGTCTAGCAGTAAAATTCATAAAACAGCAGTAGGCGGTTGTAGTATTTACCTTATCAGAGCCTCAAGATGGCAGCCACTGGATCTGCTCAGCAGAATTCCAAAGCATCCTTTTTAGTGTTGTAAGTGTTGGGTTAAGTGTCTTAGACCTCTTTTGAACAAAAACATTGCTTATTTATGTGTTGAGCTCATTTGATCCAGGGGGGTTAATAAAATAAAAACCCAAGCCATTCTCCTAAAACCCCAACATTCGATTCATGTAAGCTTTTGTATCTCACACTTGCTTTTTGTTTTGTGCTTCTGTTTTCATCCCGAGTTGTCTTTAGTTGTGATTTGGTCTCCTTAGCATGTTCCATGAGAACCCAACTTGCCAGTACCTTGCGTGTGCTGTGCTGAGCAAGACAGTTTTCTCATCTTTTTTATCCCCCTTTCCCTCTTTGTGGTTTTGCTGAGAATTTGCCATTTATTTATCCCATACCCTAATTTTACAGTTATTCCTCCACTTGGTCATGCAGTTTCTATTGTTTGTTATTAATAAAAGACTTTCAAAGGCCTTAACTTCTCTGAATCTAAAACATTGCTGGCAGTCACAGTACCCAGGACATATTTTTGTATGGCTTCTTGGGTTCTGCTCTGTGCACTCAGATTCAGAGACTGGGGAGGAAGCCCTCCTTTAACCAGCCCTTTCCATGGTTCTGACCTAGGAATCATGTTTGGCAACCATCACAGCACTCAGGTAGTCATTTCCGGTCATTTCCACCACTCTGAACCTGGCTGCTGACCATGGAGGAGACCATTTCCCAGGCTTGGTGGATTGATGGCGATTTACCTCTGTTCTGCTAAGTCTTTGCCAGGATGTCACACAGGATGTGCCTGTCCTTAAGTACAGTCACATAGTACGTTGTTTAGTTCATTATGTAGCATCATTTTATAGGGCATTTGAGTATTGGAAGTGGCTGCTTCATCTAACAATGAAGTCACTTCAAGTTGGCATTGACATAGTTTCAGTAGGTGTTACTGTTATATAGGTTGGCGCAAAAGTAATTACAGTTTTTGCCATTAACCAGTTACTTTTGCACCAATGTATTTTAATAGTAATTTTAATATTTTAAGTGTTTTTTCAGTCCATTTATTAAAGGTCTCTTCAAATTTAAAATTAGTCATGGTCATAGGCAATAGTTAAAAATTAGATTCCTGAAAAGTAAATTTAGATTTTTTTTTTTTTTTTTTTTTTTTTGAGAAGGAGTTTTGTTCTTGTTGCCCAGGCTGGAGTGCAATGGTGAGGCCTCAGCTCACTGCAACCTCCGCTTCCCGGGTTCAACCAATTCTCCTGCCTCAGCCTCCTGAGTAGCTGAGATTTACAGGCATGCACCACCATGCCTGGCTAATTTTACTTTTCGTGCTAAAAGTAGAGATGGGGTTTCACCATGTTGGCCAGGCTGGTCTGGAACTCCTGACCTCAGGTGATCCACCTGCCTTGGCCTCCCAAAGTGTTAGGATTACAGGCGTGAGCCACTACTCCCAGCCATAAATTTAGATTTAAATTATTGGTAGGCGGGGTGTGGTGGCTGTCTGCTGTAATCCCAGCCTTTTGGGAGGCTGATGTGGGAGGATCACTTGAGGCCATGAGTTTAACTCCAGCCTGGATGACATAGCATCTCTACATAAAGATAAAAAAATTTAACCAAGTATGGTGACCCATGCCTGTAGTCCTAGCTACTAGGGAGGCTGAGGCAGCAGGATTGCTAGAGCCCTAAGTTTGAGGCTGCAGTGCTATGATTTACCACTGTACTCCAGCTTGGGTGACAGAGCGAGACTCTGTCTCTATAATAAATGATGATTTTTTCTGAAGTTAGATTTATTTTTTGAAGCACTGAGTGAGAAATATGATTAGAGGTCTTTTTAGAGATGCCACTACCTAAAACACAATTTTGAACATACACCGTTATGTGGGATTTTCCTTTTACCTCAAGTCTTGGGTAGTACTTTTTTGTGTAGGGTCAAGACAGACAACCTTTGGGGGTGACAGTAACACGGTGTTGCTACTCCAGTCTATGAGATTTTTTTTGTCTCTGCAAAATGCATTGACTAATCCTGGTGGCTTCTCCTGTGAGATCACAGTTCCTCCAACCTGTGGTGTCATCCAATGCTCTGCTTTAAGAGAACCTTTGGGGAACACAGGCTTTGTTCCTCTCTCCTTCCCCGTGGCCACCCCCAGTGCCCATCACACGCTGCCCTTACGTCCTGGCCTAACCGCAGCCTGAGCTGGAACCTATGCTTAATTGCTGGGGAAACCTTCTGCCTCCCCCCACACCCCCGGTATTGCCCCTGCCTGGATTCTTCTCACTTAGTTTCGGTCCCAGGCAGGAGTCGGGGTGCAGGAGGCTTTCTACTTGGGGCAGTTTCTCAGCCCTCTCCATAAACCTCCAGCCCAAGGGCTGTTACAATTGGAATCAAAGGTGGTGTCAGTGAACTCCTAGGCTCTTTGACCCTGAGGTGGCCTGTTAGAGTCTGTTATTTGTGTTCATTTGAGTGAGTGGATGGACTCAGTGTAACGGTTAAGAAGTGACTCTGTATGTTGTATATGACTTTAAGGCATTTCGATGGATTGGTTGAGCAGTCATGTAGATTAAAATTGACTGAGTCCACAGGGAGAGCTGGTGATGCTGGTGGCTGAGCCTGCTGCATCCCACCCTGCTTCCTGGAGGGGCTGAACAGGGCACTGCTTCGGGATATGAGCATTTTCTTCTTATCCCTTTGACATACGGATGTGCAAAATTTTGTGACTTTGAACTTTCATATCCAAGTATTCATAGCCAAGCAGTGTGTTCTGTAATTCATATGAGGTTTCATTGATCATTTCAGTTGCTTTGGGTTACTCTTTTTTTGCACATACATTTTGCATTTACAGAATTAGTATGTTTTTGTAACCGGACTCAGGAGAGCTGGGTAAATATGAGAGAATTTCACTACTACTTATGGCATTAAAATGACCTGCATAAGTGGAGCTCTTGCTCATGCTTAAAAGTGAAGGGCATACAAAACACTGTATCTGTGATGTTTTAGATTGCGACTGTGCAGATGTGTTTTTTAAAATAATGCATAGGTGAAAAATGAGTAGATTATTAAAATAATGAAAAACATTCTGTTTTTGAAGTGAAGTCTTTTAATATCATACTCCTGCTGTTTTATTTTTAAACTAATAATTAAAAGAGCACAACGATTTCTTTTTTTCTGGGTTGGAAGGAAATCCTAATTATCTCCGAATATGGAATGACTTAAAATAAGTGAGCCCTGAGGAGAGGGACATTTGTTTTTCTTAAGCTTCTGTGAGCAATGATTTCCTTGAAAATTTTTATTTTGCATTCTAATGTTTTTTTCAAAAGGAAGGTGTTTTTTTTTTTTCTAGGCGGTATAGGTTCTAATACATTAAAGGTGGGCGATAGGCCAGGCGAGGTGGCTCATGCCTGTAATCCAAGCACTTTTTGGGAGGCCTAGCCAGGAGAATCACTTGGGCTTAGGAGTTCGAGAGCAGCCTGGGCAACATGGCAAGACCCTGTCTCTACTAAAGATATAAAAATTAGCCGGGTGTGGTGGTACACACCTGTAGTCCGAGCTACCTGGGAGGCAGAGGTGGGTGGATCACTGGAATCCAGGACTTTGAGGCAGTGATCCTGCCGCTGCACTCCAGCCTGGGTGACAGAGTGAGATCCTGTCTCAAAGATAAAAGGCGGAGGGCACATGGCAGTCAGTGACCTGCCTGTCTGTGGTGATGTGCAAGGACGGTGTCCTCCTCACCATGCATGTGTGCACGAAGCCCTACCTCGCACATTCACGTGCTCCAGATGTTTGTGAAAGAATCAACCAGTGGACCGTGATTCACCTCATGGAGCCTGTGAGATTTTCTTTTAACGTAGTCGGCCAGGATGTGAGAAGGTCCAGCAAGGCTCTTGGTGATTAAAGCAGCATAATTCTTGTTGACTGGAGCTTACATTTGTATGCTTGATGGTTTCTGCTGTCCAGCTCTCTGGGCCTGGTCGTGGAGGAGAATTGGAAATTTTGAAGGGTTTAGATGCTTGTGCTGTCATCAGAACCTTCTTACCTTCTGTGTGCTCAGAGACACACAGCCCACCTTAGCCACAGAAGGAGACAGTGGGAGAGTATGCCTCATCGAAAGACAGCCATGGTGACTTTACAGTTTGAAATAAAGTTTCAATGAAATTTATTCCTGTTTGAGGATAGTAGCATGAAAATTTTAAAAATAGTGGCAAAACCCCTCCAAATACAACTCTAGCCAATGTGTAATTGAGTGTATTTTAGGGTATGTTATAAATGTTTTGTCGCTAACTGGTAATCAGCGTCATGAAAAAATACAACTGCATGGATGGGGGTGGGGCTGTGCAGGGACCGGCTAACTTTTGACAAAGTGCAGAATCTCAATGGAATCAGCAGCCAAAACAAACAAAAACCAGATCCCATTCTTACCTTGTGTTGGTGAATTGTGGGCTACTTTGTAGGACTTCAGAAGAGAATCTCATCTCTGAAAAGTGAAAACAGGGACTATGGATAAGAGAATGTTTTTACATATTTTTAATGTTGGACTATGAGATCCATCAAAATCTAAGACCTTTAAAGGAAAAAATTATTTAAAATAGGGTTTTGTATATTAATTAAATAAGACTGTACTGTGGGTACTCTTTAAAGGCAACCACCCAAGTTCTGTTGAAACACATACCCGTAATCCCCACAGAGCTCCTCTTCAGAGGATTTCTCATGGGAACAAGTTCTATTGCCAGCAGTTTCCAGAACACTGAATTATCTACGTTATCACAATTGTATGAAAAAACATTTCTACTGTTTGCGAAAATATCAGCTACAAACACACAGAAATGCAACTGTCAAGCCCTGAGTTACCTGTTGGCTGCAGTTTTGTTTTCCTGCTGCAGCCCACTCTCTGGAAATGCTGGGGCAGCCACTGTTTGATTAATTTGGACCTGGCTGATGTAAGGTCTAAGAACGGATATACCTGGATTATTCCTGTCCAAGTAGTTGAAAGTGGACTGTTTTTTTTAGAGTGCTGAACAGGAATTGAATTTGGGACGTGATAGAGACCAAAGAAAGACTTGTAGGAAGTGACTGTCATTTTTGTTCAAAGTATTTGCAAAACTAAAGCCAATAAAAGGCTGCCTTCTCGGTGGCCCTTTTATTTAGTTCCTGGCCTTTTCCTTGGAATCAGAGAAAAGAATGGCAAGTCTCCCCACAGAAGAGACTGGAATGTCGAGGAAGATTGTTCATAAACCACATTATTGAGTGACTGCCGTGTTTAGGATGAAATTTTAATGCCAGCTGGTAGTTAATTTTATGCTATTTTTTTTTTCTGTTATCTTAAAATATCCTTCATACATGACCATGCTATTTTGTTTATTAGTTTATTTTATTTTGAAACAGAGTCTTGCTCTGTCGCCCAGGCTGCAGTGCAGTGGTGTGATCTTGGCTCACTGTAACCTCTGCTACCTGGGTTCAAGTGATTCTTGTGCCTCGGCCTCCTGAGTACCTGGGACTACAGTCACGTACCACCATGCCTGGCTTTTTTTTTTTTTTTTTTTGTATTTTTAGTAGAGTTAGGGTTTTGCCACATTGCCTAGGCTAGTCTCCAACTCCTGGCCTCAAGTGATTCACCTGCCTCAGCCTCCCAATGTGTTGGGATTACAAGCATGAGCCACCACGCCCGGCTGCCCATGCTATTTTAAACAGTGGGGAAACTTCTGTAGGAAATGAGATGGACAAATGAAGAGAGAAAGAGCCTGCCTATGACTTATAGAAAATGGAGTTTCCTGGATTAATTAATGTTGTTGCTTACAATGTTTGAAATATAGCCTAACTGCTATAACCTAAAAAAATCAAATGCAAAGACTGTGTGCTTGATCAGTAGAAGCTGAGTGGCCCGAAGGTATCCATACCTTTGTATAATTTGCTTGTCACCATCTGGTTAGCTTTTAGAGCCCATTGATGTACAACAATATTTATGACATCATGGGGAATTTTTTATGTTAACACTTCGTAATGTAGGCTATTTTTTCAGTAGTTACCAACACGCAGGGCCAGAATTTGCTGGTTAATTTAATGCTTAAATTTTTTAAGCATCATCATTGCCTGAAATATGTTTTTTTTTCATCTGTGCAATGCATTTTTTTGTCATCATTAAGCAATAGCATTTTAATTGGAGTCACCACTTGGTCAATAGATGTCAGGTCATGGCATGGGAAGAAAAGGAAAGCGTACTCAGTGATAACCTGTCCTATTGGGAACTCACCCAAGTACTTACTATCCACTACCCTGCCTTCAGTGATCCTTTCTATGTAATGTTAAAGTTAAACATGTCATTTCCTTACAGAGCACAGGAGCTGTATATCTCAATGTAATAAATCTCGATGAGTTCTTGGCAATGATGCCCATATTTTATGTGTGCTAAGATTATCTCTAGTCATAATTATTTAATACATATGGTATATGTAACATTTATAGCCTTCCCAAAGGGAAAAATGATGTGGCATAATTCTGGCAGATTGTTTATATTGTTTATGTTTAAAATGTATTGTAAAAAATGCTGTGCATGTGATTTTGAAACCCCAGTGTTCTATTTTTAAATGCTTGTATGTCTGTAAGAAACTAAGCACAGTAAGTAATCCAGTTTTTAAGTATTTCCTCTTGTAAATTACTGTTAATTGCTAATGTTCATTGAATTGACCTGCTAATGGGCACAGGCTGACAAAGGGAGTGTCCCTCTAGCTTTTTGATGAACTGTTCAATAATGTCAGACAATCCATAAATTTGCATGAAGGTTTAAGTTTCATCAGCCATTGTGGTCCAGGCAAATTTCTGTGTTCTTATTATCAAATGTTGAGAAACTAAATTTTATAAAAAATAACTTGTTAGAGTGAGCTAAACATTTAAAAAGTATTGCTTTTGTGTGTTTGATGGGCTAAACAATTCCTTGTCTTTTCAGATTATTTCATGTGTGTTCTGACAGTAATAACTGTGCTTTATCTGGCTGTCAGGGGTTCTTCTAGAATGGTCCTAAATTCTAATGTGCTCATTCATTGTGTTTAGCCTAAAGAATACATTAAATAGCTAAAAAAAATTATGAAATAATAGGAAAGCCAGTTCGGCTAATTCCAATGAAAATTAAAACTATACATTTATACCCAGTGAAACCCTGGAACTTATTGATAATGGTGGATATTGGTAATTGCTATGATCTGCAAAGTGCTTATTTTTTCTTTGTGTAAAATTGTATTCATCTAGTACATTCAGTATTTTACAGTAGTTATTTAAATTAAAATTTGCCAGGCCAGCCCGGGAGACAGAGTCTTGCACTGTTGCCCGGGCTGGTGTGCAGTGGTGCAGTCTCGGCTCACTGCAACCTCTGCCTCCTGGATTCAAGTGATTCTCCTACCTCAGCCTCTCAAGTAGCTAGGCTTACAGGTGCCTGCCACCACGCCGGGCTAATTTTTTGTATTTTTAGTAGAGACGGGGTTTCACTATGTTGGACAGTCTGCCCTCGAACTCCTGACCTTGTGATTCACCTGCCTCGGCCTCCCAAAGTGCTGGGATTACAGGTGTGAGCCACTGTGCTGGGCCTAAAATTTGCCACATTTTAACTGTTTATATAGTGTTAACTTCAAAATGTAAGACAACTTTTCATCATTTAAAAAATATTAACAGTTACTATATGTTGGTAATTTGTTAGGTTCTAAATGTATACAACATGTATTTTATTTATTGTATTTCTAATTTCGTTTTATTATAAGTATACTTTTATGTTAAAGACATGCTTATAGCGCAAGCAATTGAAAACAAGTGCAAAGCAGAAAATACATCTCTTATAATTCTATAATGTTAAGTATTTCATATAATATGTTAATGTTTTGGTGCCTAGTTTTGCCTTTCTGTGCCTATGGATATATATTTTAATAATTACATAGGTTTTAATTAAAATGGATATAAAGGCCAGGTGCCGCGGCTCACTTCTGTAATCCCAGCACTTGGGGAGGCCGAGGTGGGCAGATTGCCTGAGGTCAGGAGTTTGAGACCAGTCTGGCCAACATGGTGAAAACCCCGTCTCTACTAAAAATACAAAAAAATTAGCCGGGCATGGTGGCGGGCACCTGTAATCCCAGTTACTCTAGAGGCTGAGGCAGGGGAATTGCTTGAACCAGGGAGGTGGAGATTGCAGTGAGCCGAGATTGTGCTATTGCACTCCAGCCTGGGCAACAGAGCGAGACTCCATCTCAAAAAAAGGATATAAAGTGGTTTGTTTAGTCTCTTATTCTGTATGTTTAAGGGTGTTTTAAATGATTTTTTGTAAGGCAATTATAATATTTTTTCTGTCAACGAACATGTCAACAAATTTCTTACTGACACCGTGTCCAAATGTTTATATCTGTTGACAAGTGCTTTGGGGCAGTGCTGGTGTTTGGCCCTGACACCTGAGTTTGAGGGAGATGTTACTTTGAAAACTCTACTCCCAGGTTATCTGTTAAGTTCTTAACCATCTGACCTTGCTCTTTAGATTTGGAATGTTGAAGTTTTGGTTTGAGTTGAACCAGTTGTGGAAATTTGCTTGATGCTGGAACAGGTGATCAGGTTGCAAAGATTAGGTAAGGTGGGTTTTGTAGGTTATTGTTGAGTCAGGTAATTAAATAAAAATCTGATGAAAGAGGAATCAGATAGCCATTAACACCCTTCCTATTTTTTGAAGAGGGAACAGCATTATGCATGTTGGGTTTTGAAGCTCATGTGATAGAAGACTGAAATTATTTCTTGACAGAACCCCTTTTTTCCTAAATTCTTTGGCAATTTATTGAGTGCACGAACTCAGTACGGGTACTATAAGAGCAGAAAGTGTTCTTGCCTGTGGCTTGTAGTAGTGGTTAATGGTGGGCTTTATATTACCTCTTAGTGTCTTTGCTTCATGGCTTAACTTCACTAAGCAAGAGGTGCTCCAGTGTAAATGAGAATAATAGTTACTACATCCTAACATTACTGTAAGAATTAAACAAAATGAATTTATGGATGTCACTTGGTACAGCAAGTCTTCATAAATACTGTAGTTTTTCTTTGTTCTTGTCCTTTATTCCCAAATTGTCATCTCTATAAGGTTAGGACAGAGTTTCCCAAACTTGAGTTGGTATTACAGATTTCTGGACTCCAGCCCCAGAGTTTCTGATTCAGCAGGACTGATGGGGCCTGAATATTTACATTTCTAACAGTTCCCAGGTGATGCTGGTGCTACTGGGAGGGACCACACTTTGAGAAACTCTGGGTTAATGTATTATAAAGGCAGGTGTTATTTTGAGCCAGTAAATTATATAAACTTTTCTTTTTAAACCCCCTGAGTGAATAACATTTAAGATGGGCAAACTTGATATTATATAGTGCCATATGCCCCAAGCAATTAAATTTGAATTGTTTTTTATTATTAAGGAAATTTAGAGCTAAAATGACCTAGTTATTTCAAAAATAGAATGATTTAGATTTTTGAGGATTTTGATAGCACCTAAGTATATACCTATAATATTGGCTTAATTTTAATGAAAGTTGTTAAATAAATATTTTCCTTGAATGTGGACACTACTTATGTTTCTAGTGAATTTTATTCACTTAAACATGTTTTTTTCCCCCAAATTTTAAGTGTTAATAGATGCAGAATTCAAAAAGAAAAGTTAGGCTAGGAGCCTTTTAAATTTATTTTATAGCTCTCTGTGAAAGATCTGCAGAAACCGAGCTCCTTTTAACTTCATGATTTTTACCACATGTTGAAGATAACTAGAATTGTCAACCAAGTCTTGTTGTGAGTTGCCAATGATCTGCCATCATCTGTGAGAATCAAGCTTCACTCATGTAATTTTCTTGATGAGTGCCAGACAGGAGCAGGTACTGAATATATGGTGTTGACATACTTAATTTAGTGCTTTCCACAAAGCTATTACATTGACTATTAATTGGCCTTCTGATAAAATTTCAGCTTAATGCAAATGATGAAAAAAGGCATCCTAGGATACTAGCTTCTGCTTCTGCAATTATTCACATGCCCTGAGATCTCATTAGTGACAGTGCGCATACCCACTTTTCTTTGGAATGTAATTAGGGTTCTTTTAAATATAATGGCTAAAATTTAGACTGTGATTAAAAAAATATTTTTGACAAAATCTCTAACTTAAGACTTTGTAGTTTGTTCTTCTGTTGTATAGTTGCACATCTTCCATAGTTTGAAAAGCAAAGAGGAGCTTATGTTCCATTCTTCACGCTCTCCTGTTTTCCATTATATTGGCCTTGCCTGGGAACAGTTTGCACAAGAAAAGTTCAACAAGAACTTTAAGTTGCGTTTTGGTTTATTGAAGTATGCATGGCGAACAGCAAGTAGATTTCTGTCTTTTCATGGTTTTGTCTTTTTTTCTTCTTCTTTTCAGTTTTCAGTCCTCTTCTCATTTATTAGCTTATATTTTAGGATTTTGCAAAATGTTATTCTTTTATTTATGTTACATAGAAACATGAGAAAATCCTTTAATTTTTAATTTTTATTTTTTGGAGACAGGGTTTTGCTCTGATGCCCAGGCTAGAGTGTAGTGGGACGATCATGGCTCATGGTAGCCTCGACCTTCTAGGCTCCAGGGTTCCTCCCACCTCAGCCTCTTGAGTAGCTGGGACCCTCATGTCTGGCTGATTTTTTTTTTTTCTAAATTTGAAAAAAAAAAAAGCCTTTAAAAAAAAGTCAGAATATTCCTTATGGATCCAAACCAAGTTCATGGATGTATATAAATGTTGAGTTATTTGGACTCTTTCATGTCATCTTAGAATTTTTTTAGTCAGCCCTAACATCTGACTCTAGCATGTTCTGATGGCCTGAGAATTATCTTATCATTAAAATTCTTGTGTGAAAATAGTGAAGTTTAAACAAAAATTCTGAAAAATAGTGAATTTATTCACAATATGTATATCACAGGAATGTATCACTTTCTGGTAAATGATGTATAAATGATGATGCCTTATTCCATCTTTTTAAAATTGTGTGATACGATGCTTTTTGCTTTTTTTTTAGTTTTACAGTCCTCTGCAGTGAGCACCTATGATATTTTATAATCAGAAGAAAAATATTTGTAACCATGTTTTAACAATGCCCATTAAGAGGCTACTGTTACATTTGCTTTGTAAATATTATCAGATTTTGCTTACGGCAATGCACATATAAATCCACATATGTTCTATAGGAGTGATCATCAGATGGGATGAAGTATAGGGTCAGTCAGTGGCCTTTAACTTTTTGGTTGTCTCCTCTGATGGGGTTTCTCAGCCTCTGCACAAATGACATTTTGGACTGGATTATTCTTTGTTGTGTGGGACTGTCCTGTGTATTGAGGATGTTTTGCAGTTTCCCTGACCTATGCTGTTTAGAGGTCAATAATATTGACCCCAGTTGTGACAACCAAATATGTCTCACACACTGCCAGTGTCCCCTGGGGGCAAAATTGCCCCTCATTGAGAATCACTACTCTAGAGTAAGAAATACATTTCACTTGGCAGCCCAGTGGGTACATGCAAGCATGTGTGTGCACGTGCACGCGCGCGCGCGTGCGCACACGCACACACCCCAAGCAACCTTACTACTTTATAAGTGTACATTGATATTTTCTATTTTATTTTGTTCCATTGTATTCATTCCATATCATTTTCTTTAAAAATGTTTGTGAGGATATTTTTCTGAAGAGGGTGGTTCCTGTGACAGTTAGTCTTCACTTTAAAATGTACATAGGCCAGGGTCGGTGTTGCTCGCCTGTGTCTCAGCTACTCGGGAGGCTGAGGCTAGAGGATTGCTTGAGCCCAGGACTTCAAGGCTTTAGGGAGCCATGATCATGCCACTGCACTCCAGCCTGGGCCACAGAGTGAGACCCTGTCCCACCTTCCCACCCAAAAAACGTTATGTGGGGTGAAGATGAGCTGTTTTGACTCTATGTGGGTTTACTTACAGCAAGGCATACAAGATTGAAGAATACTGCTTATTCTGGGTTCTCTGTGGATGGGATATGTACTGATGAATACATATAATATTGGCTTAATTTTAATGAAAGTTGTTAAATAAATGTTGTTTTCCTTGGATGTGGACACTGCATTTGTGGACACTTAAAAATAGCTGCAGTTTAGGCACCAGCACTTCCCAGGGGCCTCCTCACTATAATCTGACACATCACACACAAGGCAGATTCTCTGAGATGTGGTCTAAACATGAGCAGGAGACAAAGGTTGTGCTGTTAGCGTGAAAAGGTTGTGCCTTCTTGGGCTTCAGGGTTTTGTACAAGATTGAGATAGAAGGCTGCCTGTGAATTCAGAATGCATATACAGAAGATTCATATAGAATGAGAGAGTTTTGTTGTCCCTTCAGGAATATAGATTGTATCTTGGGGCAGATGGCTTTATGTGTCTCATACTGCAGATTTGAGAGATTTAAATTTTCATTTCTCTAAAGGAAACATTTATAGTTTTTGGTTCTTAAGCACACTGGAAGTCCTTCCCTTCTCTTTGCATTTGTGTTTCTTATACAAATACCATGTGTGAAATATCAGTTATACTGCAGTTATGTACAGGATGAAGGTTTCTCCCTAGGGAATAAATAAACCATCCTCCTTGTGCCTCATTAAAAAGATTGGAAAAGAAACGTGGCTTTGTCTTCTAAAAATCAGTCACAATTTTCTGTATTGCTATTCATGGTATGGCTTTATGGAATACTTTTATTATTTAATTTTTTGAATGGCTTTTTGTTTTTGCTTTAAAATTTTACTTATATCTTAAATTAAGGATGTTGGATCTTGAAAAAGTTGCTATGGTGACTATATACTTAAGCTTGATGTCTCCAATTCAGAAATGGGTCATTGTTCTAAAACTTCATTGTAAAATCTGTTACTTGGAACTTTACTTTCTCATGGAAACAATATTGCAAGTAATATATTCCAGACTCAATAAAAATAACTTATTTAAATCAGAAAGTAAAAAAATTACACCCCCGGTCCCCTCCGAGACAGGATCTCACTCTGGAACACAGTGGCGTGGTCATGGCTCACTGTAGCCTCGAGCTTCCCAGGCTCAGGTAATCCTCCCACCTCAGTCTTTTGAATAGTTGGGACTACAGGCAAACGGCCACCACACCTGGCTAATTTTTCTATTTTTTTTTTGTTTGTTTTTGTAGAGACAGCATCTTGCTATATTGTCCAGGCTGGTCTCTGAACTCCCGGGCCCAAGCCATCTGCTGAGCGGGCAGCTCAGCCTCCCGAAGTCCTGGGATTACAAGTGTGAGCCACAATGCCTGGCCAAGTAAAGGAAACATTATATACTTATATCTTTGTATTTATACTGGAGTAGTCTCCCCGCCATCCACCTTCCTTCCTTCCGTGAATTCTCGTGCTAGAAGACGAGGTATAGCAGATACTATGTTTGGCATTTTTTTTATTTTTAAATATAGTGTGTTGTGAATCACAGGGAGCTTTGGAGGATTTGTTCATTCCCTCAATAGATATTTACTCTGTACCTACTGTGTGCAAGACACTATTCTAGGTCCTGGGGATGCAGCAGAGCAATCCTGCTCTAACGTGTGCTGTTGTTTGACAGCATAACCTGTAATTGAATGTCCTGGGAAGCAGGAGGCAGGCAGCATGAAGAAGCCTTACAGCTGCCTGCAACTGAGGGCCACGACCCTGGGAAAGGACACTGTGGCTCCTGAGGCTTCTGTTCCGGGGGCTCTGACTCCCCATTCCACCCTCCACACTCGGTGTGGTTTTCTGGAGCTCCTTTTCTAAATAGGAAGATCTGAAAGGTAGTCGCGTATGCTTTCAAGAGAGCTTAAAGTGATAGTGTGTTCGTAAAATGTTTCACAACCACTCTCAGCTGAGGCTGAAGGACTGGAGACTGATTTGTAGTGTTTGCCAATTTCTGTGGTGTACACACTCTCGCCCTGGCCTATTTCAGGAAGCCAATGGGATGTCCCTGAGTGTGGAGTTGGAGAACACACCATCATACACTTTTACATAGTGTTTCCACTATGTAGATACAACAGACCTAGGACAATCCAAGGCCACACAGAGCAGTAAAATGTAACACAGATGATAGGAAGTTTTACTTTTTTTTTTTTTTTTTTTTTTTTGAGACAGAGTCTCGCTGTGTCACCGAAACTGGAGTGCAATGTCACGATCTCGGCTCACTGCAACCTCTGCCTCCCAGGTTCAAGTGATTCTCCCTGCCTCAGCCTCCAGAGTAGCTGGGATTACAGGCGCCCGCCACCACACCTGGCTAATTTTTGTATTTTTAGTAGAGAGGGGGTTTTGCCATGTTGGTCTCAAACTCCTGACCTCAGGTGATCTGCCCACCTTGGCTTCCCAAAGTGCTGGGAATACAGGCGTGAGCCACTGCGCCTGGCTGAGTTTTACTTATTTATTACTTTGCTTTTTAATTTATTTAACTGTAAGTTTATATATCTTAATTTTTAAATGATGAATGTGATAATAACTGGCTTGCAAAATTCCTGAAAACTTAAGAGTCCTCATGAGCCAGTCTTCACTGGCTCCAGCATCTGGGAGCACCACAATACTTTACCTAAAATCGTTATGGCTGGATGTTAGAATACTGAGTTGTTCAGATTTTAGGCAGGTAATATGGAATATGTGTCATAAGATGTAACACCTCCTGTGATGTCTGAGGCAGGACCCTGTAGTCAAAATTTGGTATTTCTGTAGCAAAATGCGAATATTCACTGAGTAAATAAATACTATAAATAATCTTGGATTGGTTCAGAGTTGCTTTTGCCACCAAATGTACTTGTAACAAACTTATGAAAAAATTTTCATTTTGAGATTCATTTGATTCTGGAATTGTGGACAAGGCATCATGAATCTGTGTCATTGTGTTTGCATGTCAAGGTTGGTGTTCCAGGTCTAGAAGAACCTGTGTGTTTGCTTTCTCACAATGAGAAGGAGAAGAAACTCAGCATGATCTCCTACTTGGATCATTGGTGCCCTGCCAGAGCGGCACCTCACCCCTGTGTTTCTGCAGCCTCTACTTCCTAGAAGGCTCCTGTCCCAGTGACTCTTCCACCCTTCATGACTCTTCCTGTACTTCATTCTTTCTGCCCAGCTCTTCTGGCCTCCACTCCTCGCCAAGTGCTTCATGCCAGATTGATCTGATTTTTCTTTTCACTCCCTTGGTTGGTGTGCAGTCCCCGAGCACATACTTGAAAGAGTGAAGTGAAACTTACAGCCACCTCTGAATAAACATCCCAGCAGTGGAACTGCATGTCCCAAAGTGCTTGAAATCTTGGCTTCTATGTCTTGGCAAAGCTTATTTTCTTTCAATTTCTATGATTCAGACAGGTTACGATCTAGTCAGTCATTACCCACATCTTTGTACACCTATTGTAGCCTGTTTATCAGTGAATGTATCTCTGAAGGATTTCAGCTGGTGAATTTGCATTAGGGGACAGAGGCAATTGAGCCAGTGTCTCCCAGAGTGGTCATACGTGCTAGGTGCTCTGATTTCTTGATGTTCCTGTTGTTTTTAAGATCTTACATGGAATATTTGATGCTAGGAACCCTAACTCACCGAATTCAGAGGTTTTTCTTTAGTATTACTTTTATGAGTGGGAAACCATAAACATTACATTTTATTTATTTATTTGTTTATTTTTGAGACGGCGTCTCGCTCTTGTCGCCCAGGCTGGAGTGCAGTGGCGCATCTCGGCTAAACAATTCACAGTCTTGTTGTGCGATATTCTGTTTTGTTCATTTATTACACTTAGGATGAGGTGTCACACTTTTTGAGGTGATTTTTTCCCCTTATCATTTGCCACTTGCCTAAGTGTACTTCGCTGTCTGACAGTACTGAATCAGGTCAGTTTTTAGGTGGCAGCAATTTATAAATAACCTTCTCTTTCCAAAGAAGAAGCAACAGCTTATTAGTGGTTTGTTTATATGAAGCTTGCTTTTAGTTTTAGGCAGCCTGGATGTTAATTGT
This sequence comes from Hylobates moloch, assembly GCF_009828535.3. Lineage (NCBI taxonomy): Eukaryota > Metazoa > Chordata > Mammalia > Primates > Hylobatidae > Hylobates > Hylobates moloch. The sequence goes on from NW_026652278.1 coordinate 91,174,168, forward strand.
CTAATCAGAGTTGTGTTTCACCATAAACACTAATGTGGTCAGTGTTTGAGTTTCTGTTTCTCTTTCTTGGACTGGTATTGAAAGACATAAAAACTGATTTTAGATGTCTAAGCAATGGCTTTTCTTTGTATTTGCTGTCATGTCTCCTTATTACCATGGTCTGTGGGGACTGGTGTATGAAAGTGATTTTATTGTCAGAGTGGCTTCCAGTTCCTGGGACATTAAGACATTTCTAGTAATTTCTGTGGTTGCAGAGATAAAGTTGTTAGTGGGAAGTGTAGGACCCCAGTGTAGTCAAGGTCTGGGTTGGTTGGACTTCAAATCTGTGAACACTCAGTGTCTCCTTGGCTTTGGCAGATGCATCCTGGTTGCTCCTCTTGTAGTACTGCTCTTATTTCCTTCTGTGTCATTGGCTCTCTCATTCTTCACCAGAAATTGTTTTTTCATTTTTTTCTTTATTTTCTTTACCCAGAATATAACTCAATTCAGAATTGACTAGGTCTTCAAGAGAAGGAATCAAAAAGTTAGAATACGGGCCAGACGTGGTGGCTCATCCCAGTGCTTTGGGAGGCCAAGGTGGGAGGATCACCTGAGGCCAGGAATTTTGACATCAGCCTAGGCAATACATTAAGACCCTGTCTCTACAGAAAATTAAAACATAAGCCAGGTGTGGTGACATGCACCTGTAGTCAAAGCTACTCTGGAGGCTGAGGTGGGAGGATCGTTTGAGTCCAGGAGTTTGAGGTTGCAGTGAGTTTAGTTACAACCATTGCACTGCAGCCAGGATGACAGAGCAAGACCTTGTCTTTTAACAGAAAAACAAAACTTAGAAGTTGCTTCCTGTTATATTTCTAACTTTGACCCCAATTAAGTTTATCACTGAAGCCCTAATTTTTCTTTTGCTCAATGACCCACCTAGAGGGCTCATCACTTTTTCTTTCAGTCTTTTGGTCATGAATACAGTTAATGTTTTAAATTAATTATGTCCCATCCAAGGTGTTGACTGTGTTGACTTCTGCTTAGAAGAGCAGGGTGATGAGTCAAGGCCACTGTGCCAACCCAAAGGGACAGGAAGTACCACTGCAAAGGTTCAACCAAGAATGGTGAGAACCATAATTCAAGATTTCACACTGGTGATTGTATTCTGGTGTGGACACTGTCCACACTAAAGATTGTGAGATGTTTTCAGGACCTTCTACAAGAAAATGTGATGGTTTTTGGGAAATAATGATTCAGTACTGTATTTCCTTGTAATATCTTTATATAGGTTTTAAATAGTGTTTTTTTTTTTTTTTTTTTTTTTTTGAGACGGAGTCTCGCTCTGTCACCCAGGCTGGAGTGCAGTGGCGCAATCTTGGCTCACTGCAAGCTCTGCCTCCCGGGTTCACGCCATTCTCCTGCCTCAGCCTCTCCGAGTAGCTGGGACTACAGGCGCCCGCCACCACGCCCGGCTAATTTTTTTTTTTTTTGTATTTTTAGTAGAGACGGGGTTTCACTGTGGTCTCGATCTCCTGACCTCGTGATCCGCCCGCCTCGGCCTCCCAAAGTGCTGGGATTACAAGCGTGAGCCACCGCGCCCGGCCTTTAAATAGTGTTTTTAGAAAACTGAGAGATTAAAGATAAAAGAGCTTAGGCCTTTTCCCACTTGGATACTTGACATATTATTTACAGTCTTTGAAACATGTTGGTATTTAAAGCAGTACTGCTAGCACTGTGTTACTTCTTTCATAGATGTTTGGGGTGATTTTAATGGAGCCTTAGTTTTTCTCCAAATTTTCTTCTGTTCAGTGAAGTCACTGTCATCACTGTAGATTTGAAGATATAACAACATTAAATGATTTAAGTACTTTTTATATGCATATTTGAGGGAGTGAGTAAAACTCTTAGAATATTCTAATTTTTTTTTTTTGTTGTTATACTGAAGTCCTACCAGTGGCTCCAATATGTGGAAGTGTAGGTGTTAAGTAGAGGTCAAGGTGAATGGTGGGAGAGACACCAAAGTTTTTCAACGAGAGTTTTGAATTGGTGATGAATCAGTGGTGAAGAACTTGGGATTATTTTTGGAATGTTTTATCAGCTCTTGATGGACAGAATACACTCTCATTCTCAGTTTTTTAACAACACTATTAATAACAGTACTGACTAGATTTATTACTAAAAACCAGCTCGGGTGTTTGTCCAGTAAGTTTACTGTCTTTGAAGGAAAAGCATTTTTGTACCAACAAAATTTTGAGCATTGACAGGGAGTTAATTATAATCAGATTTGGCTTTTTAAAGCCTAAATTTTTTTTTAAAGATAATTGTGGGCTAAACATTAATTTAAAACTGTCTTGGCCAGGCAGGGTGGCTCATGCCTGTAATCCCAGCACTTTGGGAGGCTGAGGCTGGTGGACCACCTGATGTCAGGAGTTCAAGATCAGCCTGGCCAACATGGTGAAACCCTGTCTCTATTAAAATACAAAAATTAGCCAGGTGGTAATGGTGCACGCCTGTAATCCCAGCTGAGGCAGGAGAATCACTTGAGCCTGGGAGATGGAGGTTGCGGTGAGCTGAGATTGCACCACTGCACTCTAGCCTGGGCCACAGAGTGAGACTGTCTCAAAAAACAAAACAAAACAAAACCCCAAAACCTGTCTTACTTTAATGTTGCTCTGTTTTAATTCGTGTTACTCTTCTTGGTCATGGAAGATGCTGGAATACTCTCGTCTCATTGCATGAACTGTCTGGTATCCGTTTTGATTTCCTTGTTTCCCTTTGTGTCGTAGATGGGGGATTTTCAGGCACACCAAGACAGCATTCTCTGATGACGATAAGCCCTTTGATCTTTTCCCCAATACTTAACACTTTTTGCTAATGTGTTAGAAGAATTTCTTCTTTCCATTCTCCTAATCTCTTCCTGCTTCTACCCATGCCAATATAGTTCCTCAAGACATATGGGGATTAAAACGTGGGAATATTCAAAGCAGCTACTTATACAGAGTTTTATGTAGATTGTTACATAATTTTTTTGTTGCACTTAATATTATTCTTAAATCCTGGGTATCCTGCACAGGACTACAGTTTGTCTGCAAAATAAACAAAATAGGATGATTCATTTTTTGAGACAAGGTCTTGCTCTGTCGCCCGGGCTGGAGTGCAGTGGCATGATCTTGGCCCACTGCAACGTCTGCCTCCCAGCTTCAAGAAATTCCCCTGCCTCAGCCTCCTGAGAAGCTGAGATGACAGGCATGCACCATCATGCTTGGCTAATTTTTGTATTTTTTAGTAGAGACATGGTTTTGCCATGTTGGCCAGGCTAGTCTTGAATTCCTGACCTCAAGTGATCCCCCAACCTCGGCCTCCCAAAGTGCTAGGATTACAGGTGTGAGCCACCATGCCTGGCCCTAAAATAGGATGATTCTAATGATAGCAACAACAACATCAACCACTGCCCCCACTGTTCTGCAGCTGGACCTTGGGCTCACTTGCTTTGTGCCTGTGATTTTGTTTACTGTACATATACAGGCACATTTGCTTATAATGACCTCGGAAGTTTATGGCAACTTCCTGTGGTTGGCATTGTAGCCCTCTTCATTTATTAGATGAATAGAAACTGAGGCACTGAGGGCTCATGTGACCCATTCAATGTCACCCACTAGTCAGTGAAAATGTGTGGATTTGAATCTTTGTCTTCTGACCTCCAGGGCTGCCCCCTCAAATTTCTCCTGCTGCTCTTCAGCCTGAGAGGCACACCCATCCTTTGGAGTGGAACTCAACTCTTTCCATTGACTTGACCCAGACAGACTCCTCCTGTCTGCGTTTCCACAGCATTCACATTCCTTCTGGGTCTTTTTTTTTTTTTTTTTGAGACGGAGTCTTGCTCTGTCGCTCAGGCTGGAGTGCAGTGGCGCGATCTCGGCTTACTGTAACCTCCGCCTCCCAGGTTCAAGTGATTCTCCTCTCAGCCTCCTGAGTAGCTGGGATTACAGGTATGTGTCACCACGCCTGGCTAATTTTTGTATTTTTTAGTAGAGATGGGGTTTCACCATGTTGGCCAGGCTGGTCACAAACTCCTGAGCTCAAGTGATCTGCCTGCCTTGGCCCCCAAAGTTCTGGGATTATAGGTGTGAGCCACCGCGCCCTGCCTGCAATCATATTTTTGATATTTTCATGTTATAATTCTCTTATAGTTGATATAGAGTGATTGAATATTGCTTTTTTAAAAAAAAATATTTTCAACTTTTATTTTGGATTCAGGAGATACATGTGCAGGTTTGTTGCATGGATATATTGCGTTATGTTGAGGTTTGGGGTATAGATGATCCCGCTACCCAGGTAGTGAGCATAGTACCCAGTAGGTAGTTTTTCAGTGCATGCCCTTTTCCCTTCCTCCCCCTTCTAGTAATGTTCAGTGTCTATTGCTCCCATCTTTATGTCCAGGTGTACTTAAAACATTGCTTACTTTTAGGTTCTGCCTTTGAACATTTATACAGTCATTTACTGAATAACAGTATTTTGGTCAATATTGCATTGCATATAGGATGATGGTCCCATAAGATTATAATCCCATATTCTTATTGTACTTTTTCTTCGGTTAGATACGTTTAGATGTACAAATACCCATTGTGTTTCAGTTGCATAGGGCATTCAGTACAGTGACATCTTGTACAGGTTTGTATCCTAGGAGCAAATAGGCTGTAACATAATAGCTTAGGTGTGTAATAGGCTATACCTTCAGGTTTATGTAATATACTCTACGATGTTCACACAACAATGAAATCACCTAACCATTTATTGCTCAGAATGTATCCCTGTCGTTAAGTGACATGACTGTATCATAAGGTAGAAAAATGGAGTAGAACAACTGGAAGAGATCTTTCAGTGTAAAAATAGAGTTAGATATTCAGAAGAAATTCACACTCTGCTAATATGTAACTTTGTAGTGTCAGAGTGATGTAATAGAATTGAGGAAATGCTCATTGATATTTAAGTGAATGTTAGAAAATGTATTTTTTCTTCTAATTTCTCATAGAGCAAGGATCTATGAATCTGCCAAAAGTATATCCAGAACGAAACAACTCTGTGCATGTTTTTATGGAGAAAGTTTATTTGTAGCTTTCTTAGATTTACAAAGTGTTCTATAAGGAGCACTTCACGCAGTTCACACCATGTGGCACATAGCGGGCACATGGTGTGAACAAAAGAATAAATATAAAGAAAACACGTGATGAGCCCAGCCTTATAAGCTAGTGCAAAGTTGTCTACTCAGAAATAATAGTTACAAAAGTATAGTTGACCCTTGAACAACTTGTGTTTGAACTGCTTGGGTATACATATGCATGGATCTTTTTCAGTAAGTATATTGGAAAATTTTTTGGAGATTTGGCATATTAAAAATTTTAGATGAACTATGTAGTGAGATAAGGAAAAAAAATTAAAAATATGTCATGAATGTGTAAAATATATATAGATATCCTGTCACTTACAACCATAAAATATACAAAAATCTATTATAAGAAGTTAAAATTTATCAAAACGTACATATACGCAGAGCATACATGGTGCCATTCACAGTTGAGAGAAATGTAAGTAACCATAAAGATGCAGTATTAAATCGTAACTGCATAAAATTAACTGTAGCACAGACTGTACTACTGTAGTAATATCATAGCCCCCTCCTGTTGTTACTTGCAGTGAGCTCGAGTGTTGTGCGTGTCTGCTTAATGTGAAGTGTGATGCTCATCATCTCCTTGTGAGCAATTTGTCTTCCCAGGAAATTGCATATCACAATAAAAAGTAATTGCTCTTGGTTCTCATGCATTTTTCATCATGTTTAATATGAAACTGTAAACCTTGAATAACACCAAGGGACCCATATGAAGTGCCACTAGTGATGCTGGAAATGCTCCCAAAAAAGGAAAGTCATGACATTACAACAAAGAGTTGATATGTACCATAGATTGAAGTCTGCAGCTGCTACAGTTGCCCACAACGTCAAGATAAATGAATCCAGTGTAGGGACCATTATAAAAAACAAGAAAGGAAATTCCTGAAGCCATTGCTGCAGGTATGCCAGCAGGCACAAAACCTTGTACTTTTGTGAAGTACCTTTTCATCTCATATTGAAAATGCGGCTTTTATGTGGATGCAGGATGGTTAAAGGAAAAGCACCTATTGACTAATATGATTTGAGAAAAAGTAATGTCATTACATGACAAGTTAAAGCAACAAGAAGGTGAAGGATTTAAAGCTGGAGAATTTAATGCCAGCAAAGGATGGTTTGATTTTTAAAATTTTTTAAAGAGGCTTGGCTTAAAAAAAATGTTCAGCTAACAGAAGCATTAATAACTTCTGCCAACCAAGAGGCAGCAGATGAGTTTCCAGATGCACAATCATTGAGGAGAAAGAGTGTCTGCCTAAACAAGGTTTTAATGCAGACAGAAGTGCTGGAAAAAATGCCAACAAAAGATATTTATTAGTAAGGAAAAGGATCAAGCACTAAGATTTAAGTCCAGAAGAGATAGGCTAACTCCATTGTATTGAGCAGAGGCAATCAGGACTGCCCTCATCTAGAAAGCTGCTAACCCCTGAGCCTTGAAAGGAAAAGATAAACACCAGCTGCCAGTCTTTTGACTGCACAACATAAAGGCCTGGACACTGGGAACACTTTTCCAGATTGTTCTATTGATCCTTTGTCTCTGAAGACAGGAAGTACCTTGCCAGTAAGGGCCTGTCACCTTTTAAAGTTCTTTTGATACTGACCAATGCCCCTGGCTACCCAGAACCCCAGGAGTTCAAGGCATTGAAGTAGTCTAGTTGCCTCAAACACAATGGCTCTAATTTAGACCTGTAAGGCTCATTACACACAGTACCCTTTGGAAAGGATGGTCGTTACTATGGAAGGGAACACTGATAGAACATTGTTATGAAGGTCTGGAAGAATTACCAATGAAAATGCCTTCCTTGTGATATAAATACCTTGAAAGCCAGTGAATCCCAAATAACAAATTCTTGCTGGAGACAATTGGGTCCAGATATTGTGAATGACTTCACAAAATTGACAACAAAGCCAGTCAAGGAAATCATTAAAGAGATTGTGGATATGGCCAAAAAAGTGGGGGATGAAGAACTTCAAGATAACAGTCTCAGAGAAATTCAGGAGCTCATAGATACCACAGCTTAGGAATTAATAGAAAATAACTTGATGGAGATGAGTATTTCCGAACCAGTGCTTGATCATGCGGAAGAAGACAGAGACGAAGCAGTGCCAAAAAACTGAAATTACACCATCTGACAGAAGGGTTCTGATTATTCAAGACTATTTTTGACTTCTTTTATAATATGGACCCTTCCTTGATACGTGTACTGTAATTAAATCGAACAGTGGAAGAAGGGTTGGTATTGTATGGAAATATTTTTAGAGAAAAGAAAAACACAAAAAGTCAGAAATTGTGATGTATTTCTGTAAAGTTACACAGAGGTGCCTGTCTCTCCTGCCTCCCTTTCCACCTTCTCCACCTCTTCTGCCTCTGCCACCCCTGAGACAGCAAGACCAACCCCTCGTCTTCTTCCTCATGAAGATGATGACGATGAAGACCTTTATGATGGTCCACTTCCACTTAATGATTATTAAATATATTTTCTGCCAGGCACGGTGGCTTAGGCCTATAATCCCAGCACTTCGGGAGGCTGAGGCAGGAGGATCACTTGAGGTCAGGAGTTTGAGACCAGCCTGGTCAACATTGCGAAACCCTGTCTCTACTAAAAATACAAAAATTAGCCGGGCTTGGTGGTGCACACCTGTAATCCCAGCTTCTCAGGAGGCTGAGGCAGGGGAATTGGCTTGAACCTGGGAGGTGGAGGTTGCAGTGAGCCAAGATTGCACCACTGCGCTCCAGCCTGGGTGACAGAACAAGACTCCATCTCAAAAAAAAAAAAAAAAAAGTAAAGTAAAAAAAAATATATTCTTTGCCTTGTGATTTTCTTAATAACATTTTCATTTCTCTAGGTTTACTTTATTGTAAGAATTCAGTGTGGAATACATATAACACACAAAATAGGTGTTAACTGTTTCATGATAGTGGCTAGGCTTCCAGTCAACAGTAGGCTTTGGTAGTTAACTTCTTGGGGAGTCAAAAGTTATACTCAGATTTTGACTGTGTGGGGGGTTTGCATCCCTGCATTTTTCTAGGGTCACCTGTTTAATAGCACTGGGGTGATAATGCACATGTGTCATTGTTAGAGAAAGAGCTCATGGGCCTCCTTGTGGTGTTGTGTACTGGGGATCCAACTCCTGCATTGTTCAGGGGTCACCTGTTTAGTAGCACCGGAGTTAATAGTGCACATGTGTTCTTGTTAGAGAAAGAGTTCATGGGCCTCCTTGTGGTTTTGAGTACTGCCGATCCAGCTATTCCATGCTACTTTTCTTTCCCTAGTTTTGTGAAACCCTGTTTCCTTGATTTTATTTATATTCTTTAGTCAGTTCTCAAAATCCTTTGAAAGTGATTTGGAGGAAGGGAAGAGGAACCTGCAATCTCAGCAGTTACCCAGGTTTGGGTTCTGATTTCCGTGGGTGATCCGCATTCAGATTGGATGAAACCTGTGGCTTCAATTGTACCTAAGTGTGGACAGTACCCAATTACAAGTAGTTAGCCTCGAACTCTTTTTTGTACCATGGACTCCCATCTCCAGTTGTGTCCCAGGAACTGGGTGAGAGCATGAGATAGTTTTCCCTGTAACTGAATGCATCTTTTCTCTTTGTTTGTCCTTGTGCCTGTCCTCTGCCCAACCACCCAAATCACAAACCTAGACACCTAAAATCTGTCATTTTCCTTCATAATGGCACCCATCCACCACATACCAAGTCCTTTTAAATAAGTCTCCATTCTGCATTTGAATAATTATACATCCTGATTGTCTTTTCACCACCTTTCCATTAGCCTTGGCCCTCATGACTTCCTCATTATTGGACTAATGAGCTACAAGTGTTTACCCTCCTAGTCCTTCTCTATACCCCTTGAAACCTCGTGCAGAATAAATGCAAATTAAACTGTGTCTTAATGACACCCCCGCAGTTTTCAGGATAAAGTTTATATGGCTTAACTTAGTTGTCTTTCATCTTCCCCTCTTGATTACCTCAGTCTCTTGAAACTTTCTCAAATATTAGTAACATTTCTTAAAAACTTGCTACTTACAGGAAGCATCCTAAGCAATTTGTCATAATCAAATGAAATTTATGGGGAAAACAAAACAAAGCAAAACAAAACCTATCACTACTGAGGCCAGAGAAGTGAAGAAGTTACCGAGGGGCACGCAGCTGGTGAGTTGTTTCTTTGAGGCTGACTCATCTTGAGCTCATTCATGATTAGCAACCTTGTGGTAGTAGAATGAGTGGAGTTCCTGGCAAACCGCAGGATAAAGTGTCTCTATCTCCATTATTCTGGGTCACTTGTGTGGATGTTGTCTTGGGAAGCAAATGAAGGCAAGTAGAGGCTTTGGCTTTCCTTAGAATAGATTTTCTTTAAAACTTAAAATTTCTAAACTCTTTGTGCTTGAGTAAGTCCATTAGATGGCACTAGTATTTACCTTCCAGAAGATTGGCATTAAATTTCAGTATTAAAGCAATTTGTGGATTGGGGGAAATATTTAACTTGCAAGTTATTTCTTTTATCTGTCAAATATGGGGGTGAAAAGATCGGCACACAATTAATATTTATTCTGTGTTCAATTTTTTAAAAACATTGCTAAACAGGTTATACTAATGAAGAGTTGATAAAAAGAATTTTATTATTTAGTTACTTTTTGAATAAATCTGCCAGTTGATTAAAATGAGCCTAATTTAATCAGTATTGTATTGCATACTGAAGATAATTTAGGCTAATGTCAAGGACACAGTTATCTCTCCTTTGTAGAAAGTGTTGAAATAATGAGAGTAGCAAAAAAGGAGTCAGAAAATGAAGTTTTTCATCTGTGCCCCTGGGTGGATATTTAAAAATCACACCCTTCCTTTTTGCATGCAAATTAAACTGAAAGTCATTTTGTACTGTAACATTAGCCTTACATTTTACAAAACAAATTTATTGAACCTTGATCTTTTGCTAATATTGGTTTGTGGTTGTCAGAATGAATTCGAGGTTTTCATTGTGTGTCATTTTCACCTGGACTTTCATTCAGAACTTGAAGTGAACAGAAGTAGTGGGTTTGATATATCTTAATTTGAAAATAAATCACTGTTAAGCAGCAACTCCTAGTTCTACTTTTTTCTTTTTTTCTGAACCACTTTTTTCTTCTCTATCTGCCCTCCCCACTCCAGCCTGTGTCTTCATAGAATCATCTGAATTCCTTTCTTCCTTTAAAGTAGTTAAACTGCTCTCAATTTTTCTTGTGATGCTTTTAGATGGAAGCTAAGTCATCGCTGAGGGTCTTGTTCAAATTGTGAAGTCAGCAGGTAAAGGGATTATGAACTCCCAAGTGAGTCCCCTATACAAAGGGCAGGTTGCCTTGGAAACAAGGCTAGTTCTTAGAGTTGGAAATACCATCTTGTCTTTAAATGCCAGGGCTGGTGATGTGCTGGCCCCTGCTTCATCATCTCTAGACCTAACATTGTGCGGAGAAGTTTTCCATGACTTTGTGCAAATTGCTTAACTGCTTCCCAGTTCTGATTGATTGGCCAAAGCCACAGCCAAGTTTTCTTTTCTGGTGCTTCTCATTTTAAATATAATTTGCAAAATTTAGGACTAAGGAAGTGATCCTTCAAGCTTCTATTTTAGAATGAAAAGTTTTCCACTACTGATTGCCAAAAAATAAAGTATAAAGTTTACCAGATTTGAATGGCAAGACATTTTAGTGATGAGTCATTTTTTTACAAGTTCAACAATGGAATGGATGGGTTAAGGAAGCCCAGCGAGGGAATGTCTCGGTTCTGTGAGATGGTGTTGCTTGATGGTAGAAACGGAATTACCCTTGTTTCTGACGACTCTGGATATGAACTGTAGCAGGGAGCTCAATGGTACAAGTTGGTAGGAGGAGGCCGTTGTAACTTAAGTGGGACTCCTACTTTCCCTGCATCTAGACATTCGTAACTTGCTGGTGGCACGGCAGGAGGAGGGTTTGAGGGTGGTGTGTGGGTATGGAGACAAGGTCTCCCCACCCATGGAACCCGGCCCTGGTTTACTCTATCCAGCTAGCTGAAGAGGTAAAAAGACTAGAAAGAAAGGGCCTTCCTAACTAAGGATCTCAGCTCTGGAAGACTAGAAAGGGCCTTCCTAACTAAGGATCTCAGCTCTGTTTTTGTGGACTCACCAATGGAGGCAGACATTCAGAGGAGCAGGAGAGCAGGGCATGCTCCTGCCTGGTCGTAACTGTCCTGCTGTGTTTCTGGGTTATGCATTCACATTGGCAGCTTTTCATGCCCTGGGACTATTACAGCGTAGGGACTGGGGGAAATTTCAGGATTTGACTTATGCCTGAGAGTGAAGGGAGTGGTGTTTTGTGGAGAGCAGGAAGAAGGTGGAAAGTATCTCACCTCCAGTTGCTTGCTCAGTAATGTTTAACATTGTGATTGGTGCTGTGGGTTTTGGTGGTGGTTGTCTTTTAATTACAGTTTAGAGAGGCTGTGTGTGTGTCTGTGTATGAGAGAAAGAGAGAGAGGTTTTGGTTTATCTCATTAAGACCTATCTATTTCTTACATGATGTTGGACTGTTTTTCTTTTTTTTTTTGTTTGTTTGTTTGTTTGTTTTTTTGAGACGGAGTCTCTCTCTGCCACCAGGCTGAAGTGCAGTGGTGCGATCTCGGCTCACTGCAACCTCCATCTCCCAGGTTCAAGCGATTCCCCTGCCTCAGCCTCCCGAATAGCTGAGACTACAGGTGTATGCCACCACGCCCAGCTAATTTTTGTATTTTTAGTAGAGACGAGGTTTCACCATGTTGGCCAGGATGGTCTCCATCTCTTGACCTCATGATCTACCTACCTCCACCTCCCAAAGTGCTGGAATTACAGGCATGACCCACCATGCCTGGTGGACTTTTGATTAATAAAAATATTTTGGCCGGGCACAGAGGCTCACGCCTCTTAGGAAAAAAAAAATCTTTTTTTTTTTTCTTTTAAGCAAAATCCCTACTGCAGACTATGTTGTTAATTTAAAGAGTTACTATTGAGGGATTCTCTTGTTTATCATTTGTTAATGGAGGCATTTCTGGATACACGTAAACATATGAATTGTCAAGCTAAATTGTTCACAGATTAGAACACCATGCTGTTGACCCCTGTTTCCATGTTGCTCCCTCTTAGATATGTTGGAAGGTTGGCAGAGTGGCAAGGCTGGAACATATACCCATAGGTGAGGAACTGCTCTAATATCACAAACCATGGGGCTAGAGCCTGAGACGGGTTTGAGGTCGAGTTTCCTGGTACTGTGTAGGTGAAAGTCTACCCACATTTTGCCATTCTTGGCTTAGCCAGTAGGAACATTCGCTAGTCTTTAATGTGCTCATGGTATTTTAGTGTTCCTTTCTAAGTTTTGGGTCTTTTTTATCAGACAGTATATACACTTCTTAAAATGCTGATGAAGTGTGGAATTAATCTTGCATGCGTAACATTTAAAGTTTTCCAATGGCAAGCTTGAGATTCTTGTTCTGTAGCGAGTTTTTATTGGTATAGTTTGTATTACTATGATTACAAAACATCATTGGTTCAAATATATCCTTTTGCTTACTCGTCCAGTTAAACACTAGCTCTATTTAAATGAGTTTTTAATGAACCATGCTAGCAAGTAAGGCTCAGAGAATGATTAAGGATTTAGTATTGTCTCTGTGTCATTAAAGTAAATGCAGTCATCAGAAAGCTTACAAATTGATTTTTAGTTCCCTTTTTGTTGTGTCTACATAATAATTAGTTACTACATCATTGCATTTGCTTCTGAGATTATTCATCTTGCCCATTTGCCAGTCTTACCATGTTCTCTTTGACGGAACACTGCATGTGTTCATGATAAAATCACAACTCGTGCCACTTCCTCCAGTTTGGAGTCAACCTATCTGTATGTGATTAGCCCATTTCAGAATTATTTTGTTCTGTCTTACTGTGCTATCTTACTTTTTATTAATACTTAAGCAGTAGTGTAATGTAGTTGTAACCTCGTGGGTGGGTACCAGTGTAACAGTGGCACTCATGATAGAGAGTAGAGCAAGAGGGGTTTATATCATATTTGGCAGGTGGATCAGTTAGCTGATGGCTATACAAATTTGCATATTTTCATTGTGGTTTGTGGTTGACATACTCAAGGCTATTAGTTGAACATAAGTCTTAAATTGGGAATCTAATTAGTCAGAAGGCTCAGTGGGTGATAGACTGTGTCACCCTGAGGGACAACAGAATTAAATTTCAGCTCTGAAATGGAAGCATCAGGGCTGGGGAGTATCATAGGTGAATATCTTTCACTGTGGTTTCCAGATGCAGTGGAATATCTCTATTAGGCATGAGTGTTCAAGAAATACTTTCTTCTTAAAGGATGGCATTAGCTCTTGTGGGATAGGTCTCCCTTTGGCAATTGACAGATAGAAGCTTATGATGGTGGTGGCCTCCTGAGTTGTTCAGGAAGCAGCGGAAATGTTCTGCCCTCTCCTGCATGATATTTTGTTGGAAATGGCTTTATTAAAGATTGATCTCATTTGGCTCCCTTTCTTATGTTGGATAATACACTGTGATAATCTACACAAGCATGTTAGTGTTTGGTTAGTTTTTCTTTTATGTAAGTGCTGCAGGTTATCAAGTGTGCTTTATGGGAGACAAGTGTAAATGAAATCTTAAAAAAAAATAAGAGATAGAAAAAGGGGAATCAGAAACTCAAATACTTGATCTAATTTATAATTTTTTGGACATCCTTGAGTGAAAGGGCAGAAGAATTTAAATGTATTGATAGGTATGATCCTAATTATAGAAATCTATAATTTATAAACTATGGAGAGGAAAAGTGATTTTTCAATTAGTGATAGTTTAGAATTATACATCATGGAACAGCCTCACTTCAAACTTAAAAAATGCATGTATCTCTACCTCCTTTAGTTTTATTGTTAAGTTTTTGAAATTTATTGCATTGTGCTGTAGTTCTCCCATATCTGCTGAATTTTCTTTCTATTCTCTTCTGTCACATTCTTTATAAGCACATCTGCCCATGACATCTCCCTGCCGTCTCTCAAACACGCACTTTCTGTGTCTTGCTTCTTGTTGACTAAGCCGCTGGATGTGGCTTGACTCATGGAGGCTGCTCATGTTTCTTAGATGAAGAGAGGGTCATGGAGGCATCTTCAAGTTTATTCTTGTTTCTAGTATTCTCCAACATGTTTTGTACTTTATCCAGGGCCAAAATATGATGCCTTTTTAAAAGAATTAAAAGTCTTTATTTCATAGGAAAACAATTCCATATATTGACATTGAGTATCCAATGACACCCATCATAATTGACTTTCCCTGGATATGTTTAGCTTATACATGAAGAAAGCAATGGAAAGTGAGAGATCGCTCACAGAGTGTCACAATCAAATGGCTTCTCAGGGTGTGTGGAGTTTGAACCTAGAGGTCTTTGAGATTTCACTTAGACTTGGCTTAAATCAGCTTTCATTTTCCTGTATGAGGGTAGAATCTGCAAGTTCTTTGATCCTTTTAAGCCCTCTGGTTAAGACTGAGTGATGGCATCAGCAGGATGAATTGTCTGTGATGATCTTCATTACCCTCAGATATGTTCAGAAAAATTTTAAGTGGTGTCATCAAAATTGCATTAATTTGGTAAAGGCAGGTTATTACGTTTGATTAATCAAAAATGAACAGAATCCTATTCAGAGGCCTGCAGATAATCTTAGTTTGTAGCCTGCCAGTGGCCTGTGCTGTGGATATGTTAGATGCTCCAGAGCAGGAAGATTTGGAGAAAATAGGATCTTTGACTTGATTTCCCATCTCAAATTTATTCTGTATTTATTTATATGCTAGTCTCTGAGCCTCAGCTTTGCTTCCTGTTAAGTGAAATAATAAAAACGACTTTGTGTTTCTGTGGGGCCCTCTAGAGGAGGATGTAGAGCGTCTGTGGAAGGTCTTCATTTTGTGCCATATCTATGTTGAACATGCATTTTCTAGCATGTTGTCTTCTTTCCGTGTTCTTTTTCCCCTTACTATTCCTGTGTAGATCCAAGACACAGCAATTGAGCTTTGCATCAGTCTTCTTTACTCTTGAAACTAATTCTCATATTTACAAAAGTAGAACATATTTATCAACCGTCACAATATAATTTAATAAAAGCTCATAGTAAACGTGCTTATTGTGTTCTGGAAGTTGTATACCTTATCTCTTTATTTGTCCCACATCTGTCAGAGCAGGCATAAGTGGCTGAAAACAATGCAAATTCATTACCTGGCAATTCTGCTTGGTAGAAGGCTGACATGGGTCGGAATGCTGTAAAATCAACGTGTTAACCATGCTCCTTTCTTGAGGCTCTAGGGGAGAATCCATGTCCTTGCCTTCTAAATGCTGATCACTTTCCTTGGCTCATGACTCCCTTTGTTCATCTTCAAGGTGGGCAGTGTAGTGTTTCTCTGGCCATCATCACATCTCTCTCTGGCCGCAGCCAGGCGTGGCTCTCCATTTTTCCAGACTTAGGTAATTAGATGGGGCTGTACCTGGATAATGAAGGATAATCTTTCCATTTTAAGGTTCTTAACCTCCATCCTGTCTGCAAAGTCCCTTTTACCTTAGAAGGTAACATTCACTGGTTCCAGGAGTTTGGACGTGGGTAACTTTGGGGAGACCATTATTCTGTCTACCCACAACCACCATCCTCTTTTCCAAATGAGGAGAGTAAGGTCTGGAGATGTTAGAGAGGCCACTGGATTTACCAACAGCTACCCAAAAAATAAGGTCAGAGCTGGCTTTGAATGTAGCTTTCTCTGATTCTCTATTGCTGTTAGCCACTTTACTACATGCAGTTGTGAGCTTTCAGGTCTTAATTTTACCTATTAAAGGGACTTCCCTAGATCCAAGGGTTTTATAAGCATTTCTGTGTGATGTTTCTATAACAAGTTTTCTGTTGGGAGATTCTGATGTTTCATGGTTAAAGTGACTTGTCCTGAGGTAGGGGAAAGTGGGTGACAATGTTTAGAGTTTATTTATACTGGGGCTATTTTAGGTGTTATTCAAATTCTGCCTGTCTTTTCTCATGGAGACTTGATAGATGAATGGGACAGAAGAGAGATTAATAATTATTGCAAGGAAAAAATGAACTTTCAAAATGGTCTACTTTGTAGACAGCAGTGAAGATTCCATCTGTTAAATTAGAATTTGAGTAGCATTTCACAAATTTAAAAGACTTTTCCTTTACTTTTTGAAGGACATGATAGAGATTTTTAATACGGAGTTTTTTTGTGAAGGTTCTCCCCCACCTTTTTTTTTTTTTTTTTTTTTTGGCTGTGTTACTATATGTATTCTTATAGAGTAGATTTTCTAAAATTATATATCTTTCCCAATTTAACACAAAATTATTTCATATCCGGACCTGGCACTTAAATTTTGGTTTAAAAGAAAGCTGTAGAATTGTACGTTATTGGCATATTGCAAATCACCAACTGTGATTGTATAATGTTTTCTAAAAATGCTGGAGATAATTATTGAAACTAATATATATGTATAAGCTCTTCCATCATGTGTGGCATTTAAAGACTTGTTCTTTGTAATTTTCAATCTCCATTTTCAGTTTGCAGAAAGGATTCGATTCTTGAGAGAACACATCATTGTGAAAAGTTAATAACAAAACATGAATTTCATTTGCTTCCAATTAAGCACCAAAATGTCAAAACTTAATATCTTCAAAATGCATATTAAGCCACACACCTTATGAAAAGTATGATGATATTAAAATCAAGTGTAGCAATACAAAATCCTCATGCAGAGCTTGAAATGAGTATTTTTAGTTTTTTTGGGCTACAGAGGTACCTTGACTTTTAGTTTTATTGCTCAAACTGAAACTAAAATTGCATGTTACTAGAAAGGTTGGCATTATACTTGGGCTGGGTTGTCAAACTAGGGACCATGGGCCAAATTTGGCCTGTTTATTTTATAAATAAAATTTCATTCAAATGTAGTCACAATCATTTGTTTTTATATTGTCTATGGGTTCTCTTTCATACTATAATTGGTGAGTAGAGTACTTATGAAAGAGACAGTACGGACCACAGCTCCAAAAATATTTACTGTCTTATTCTTTTCAGAAAAAGTTTGCCGATTGACCCCTAATTTAGTGGAATGTCTGTGTCTCTTATACAGGCAGACATTTGCCAGTCACTGTCAGATAAACAAACTGGTTTTACTATATATGGATATTTTGGTGTATATGTATGCATACCTTTCCATTTTTTTTGTAACTATTAAGGACTTCTTTTCCGATTTATATTGTTCATTATAAGGTTGAGTGGCCCAATTATTCATCCTACTGTGATTTCTTCATACCAGTTACCCTGGTATGGTATGAACCCTGGTTCTGGTTCTTCCAGATTGTTTAATCAGCTGATTCTATCTATACGTCAGCAGGTTTCTGAGCTTCCTGTCTCTTTGTGACTGTACAATGGTTTTCTTCGTTGTGTCGGTGATAAATGGATCGATGATATATAAATGTTCATGGAAATAGCATTTGTTCAAAATGAAAAGCCATTTATAAAATGAGGATTGTAATTATGAGTCCTACTCATATTCTGTACATTCGCGTTTCTGTTTTTGACCGGAGACAAGTATTAGCCTTGAAAAAGCTTGGATTGGAGGCAGGAGAGGGGTTCATTTTGGTTCCAGTCATGGTTCTTTTCTTGGAAGGCAAAGCTGAGTTGCTAGGTGTGGGATTGAAGGGTGAATCTCCAAGGTGACAGCCATTGTGGATCCTTAGAAGTTTTTTACTCTTTGGGATTTATTTTCTATGTTATGTTATGTTATGTTATGTTATGTTATGTTATTTTAATTTTATTTTTGAGATGGAGTCTTGCTCTGTTTCCCAGGCTGGAATGCAGTGGCAGGATCTCGGCTCACTGCACCCTCCACCTTCTTGAACTGGGTTCAAGCAGTTCTCCTGCCTCAGTCTCCCGAGTAGCTGGGATTACAGATGTGTGCCACTACACCCGGCTAGTTTTTTATGTTTTTGGTAGAGATGGGTTTCATCATGTTGGCCAGGCTGGTCTTGAACTCCTGACCTCAAGTGATCCGCCTGCCTAGGCCTCCCAAAGTGCTGGGATTACAGGCGTGAGCCACCACGCCTGGCCTACGCTTTGGGATTTATAAGAAGAAGTATATTAGCATTTTAAGAACTGTATTAGTTATAAGAAGACAGAGTCAATTTTTATTTTTATAGCTTTTTAAAATATTATAACATTTAAAATTTTTAATTTGAAATAATTTTATGCTTCAGAAAAGTTGGAATAATAGTTACAGAGTATTTCCGTATATGCTTCATCTATCCCTAATGTTAACATTTTACATAATCATAGAACAATTATCAAAAGAAAGAAACTCACACTGAGTCAGTACTGTCAACTAATCAGAGCTTATTAGAATTGTGCCTATTTTTTCGGTAATGCCCTTTTTCTATCCTCCCACTGCATGTAGTTCTCATTCTTCCTCAGACTCCTCCAGTTTGCACAATTTCTTCATTCTCCTCATTCTTTCTTTTACTTACATGACCGTTGATACTTCTGGAGAGCCTTATTTATGTTTCAGAATATCCCTCAATTTGGGTTTGTCTGATGTTTCCTCACAATTAGATGGACGTTATACATTTTTGGCAAGAATACCACAAAAGTAATGTTATATACTTCCCAGTGCATTTTATCAGATGGTACGTGATATTGCTACATCTTACTATAAATGACGTTAACCTGGGTACAGCAGTGGCTGCCAGGTTTCTCCACTTCAACGATATTACTGTTTTGCTTTTTAGTCAAAATGACTCTCCTGGGGAGACATTTTGAGCTATGCAAATATCCTGTTTATTATCATATTCACACCCATTAATGTTAGCATCTATTAGTAGGTTTTACCTGAACAATTTTTACTGTGGAGGTTGCCTAATGATGATTTCTGTTGCCATCTTTCCTTCTATTTATTATTTGGAATGCTACAGCAGGGAACAGCTGTTTATTCTCTACCATTTATTTGTTCAATTATTTATATCATTATGGACTCATGGATTTTAGTCTTTAGTTTATTCTTTGGATAATGATCCACTGCCAGTATGATTTCTTTAGTTCATAAGTTGTCTCAGCTTTGTCCGTTGGGAGCCCCTTCAGGTTGACACCTGCTTCCCTTTGATGTGCTTTCATCATTTTTGAGTACCCCTTTTTGACATCACAAGGCATTCCAGGCTTACCACGTGTTTCCCTGACCACAGCCCTGAAATCAACCACTTTTCAAGGAGCCCTTGTTCATTAATTGGAGAATGGTATTAGAAACCATGATCTGGGTACTAGGCATGCTCAGTGGCACTGGGGATGCCGTTGTTTCTAGGATCTCTGTGTGGACAGAGCTGGGAACTCTTTATACTCACACATTCATTAACATTTGTTGGTATACTTACCCATTTGTCTGTGTATTTACCTAACTATGTACTTATAGAAACTATGAGTTTGGCCAGGAGCGGTGGCTCACGCCTGTAATCCCAGCACTTTGGGAGGCTGAGGCGGGCAGATGACTTGAGGTCAGAAGTTTGAGACTGGCCTGGCCAATATGGTGGAACCTTGTCTCTACCAAAAATACAAAAATTGTCTGGGTGTGGTGGCATACGCTTGTAATCCCAGCTATTTGGGAGGCTGAGGCAGGAGAATCACTTGAACCCAGGAAGTAGAGGTTGCAGTGAGCCGAAATTGTGCCATTGCATTCCAGCCTGGGCGTCTCAGGGAGTCTCCATCTCAAAACAAAACAAACAAACAAAAACTGAGCTCATACTGATATCCTGGATTCCATTCTGAACATCAGTTTATTCTAGCTTTTTCTTCTCTGTAACTTCTGTTTCTGACTGTGAAAACATCTGCTTTCATTATCAAAAATATTTGCACTCATTTGTTCATTCTTCGTGTGTGTGTGTGTGTGGGGGGGGTGTAGTAGAGTAAGAACTGCTAAAGAGAGAAGTTTACTAACTAGAATAAATATTTGTATGACAGTTTTTCTTTAGCATGTATCTTACGCACAAATGAGAAGATACATGTTTAGTTTTTAATATCCCCTTTTTATGTGAATAGTAGTTCATACCATGTGTGTACTCACACACACAGATATATATGTGTACTCATATATATACACACACACTCTTTTGCATTTTTCTTTTCCATTTAAATGTATATCCTATATTTTTAAGAAGATTTATATCTATCCCTGACTTAGCATGCTGTGATAGCAAACAATTTTATTATTTTTTCACCCATAGACTTTTGAATATGAAATGTATGACTTAGAATTATACAAGTAAAGCATCAAAATTTAGGGAAACACTGTTTCTTTGAGGTTTTTCTTCCTAAAACTTACCATTTTAGGGTCATTTATATCTGTTTTTGCACGATAGAATTATGTCAAAATAGTACAAAATTTTGGTAGTAAATTAAGTGCCTTTATTTATAAGTGCACATTTACCTTTCATTTCTAGCTGGTAGCAGTGTTTGATGAGCAGGATCCACATCATGGAGGTGATGGCACCAGTGCCAGTTCCACGGGTACCCAGAGCCCAGAGATATTTGGTAGTGAGCTTGGCACCAACAATGTCTCAGCTTTTCAGCCTTACCAAGCAACAAGTGAAATTGAGGTCACACCTTCAGTCCTTCGAGCAAGTAAGTGAAAGCTCTTTCTTCTCTTCACATTGCATCTTAATTTACAGGAATACCAACTTTTGTTATTCATCCATGACCCTATAAATGGAATTAATTACCTGTTTTTTTTTTTTTTTTTCAAAAATTAAGTTTAGGACCCAGACAAATGTCCTTTGCAAGAGAAGTAGGCAGTTCTTTACATTGTAATAGATTAGGCTTACTTTACTTTCAACTAGTAGACTTTCCATGACTCGCTAACTGTAAATAAGGACAATAGTTCAAGTTAAATTATTTGGATTTTCCTTTCCATATATTTATCTGAATGCTAGAACAAGTAGAAATGACCAAAGAGCTTTGCATTGAAACAAAACATGGCGTCATTCATTGCAGTCAACTCTGTTACAGCCATCATTTATATTATTTGAACTTTATCTGAAGAGCTGGGGAAGAAGAGACCTCCATGTCAAAGTCATCTTCAGGGGTTTGGGAGAGCAGTGATTAGAATACCTCCTTAGGGAGGGGGAATATGGACATAGTGAGTCCTATATGAGGAATCCTAGGACCTTGGGTATTCCAGATCCAGGATACTTGCCTGAAGAGTTCTGTTAGCCATTCTTGGAAGGTACTCATAAAAGTCAGGTATTTTTGCTACAAATATTTAGTGTTCGTAGTTGTATAATCTTGTAATTGAGCAATTGTTAAGAGTTAGAAGATCAATTTCAATAAATGTATAAGCTTAAAAGATTTTTTGGCTGGGCAAGGTGGCTTATGCTTATAATCCCAGCACTTTGGGAGGCTGAAGTGGGCGGATCACCTGAGGTCAGGAGTTTGAGACCAGCCTGGCTAACATGGTGAAACCCCGTTTCTACTAAAGATACAAAAATTAGCCAGGCGTGGTGGCAGGTGCCTGTAATCCCAGCTACTTGGGAAGCTGAGACAGGAGAATTGCTTGAACAATTGGAGTTTGGAGGTGGAGGTTGCAGTGAGCTGAGATTGTTCCACTGCACTCCAGGCTGGGCAACAGAGTGAGAAAAGGAAAAAAAACAAAAAAAAAGAATTATTTATTTTTTTAGGTACATCTGTTTGGAAACACTTCAGTTTTTTCAGGTAGAAAATTTGGGTCTTACATGTATTTACTGATTGGTAGTCTTCAGTAGATCTTTATAAATACATGGGTAATAATATATGTTAATAAATATATATATAATTAGGATATGGAATATAGGTAGATAATATTTAGAATGTATAATTATTCTTCTAAAAATGCATCCTAATTCCCGTTTTTTGCATTGATAGCAATCTGTAGTAATTTGGCAATTTGCTTCTAGATGTTTACAGACTACTTCTGCTTCTATTGTCCCTTGAAGGTGTATATAAAGAGAACAAGGAAAGAAGAGCAGTTTAACAGTTAGAGATCTGTTAGCCCATTAGAACCCACAGGACAAGTGTGCCATACAGAGTGTAGAGAATTTAGAAGGTGTAGTTCAAGACGGGATATGTAAGTGATACTCTAGAGGGTTGCGTGCAGCTACAGACCAGTGCTAACAACTTCCTACAATTGCTTTCTATCATCCAGACAAGATCGGACTCAGATACGACGACAAATGTTTCCAAGGATACTTGGGGTGGAACAGAATCTATAAATTGTTTTAGTTGAATATTTTTTATATGCAAGAGATTTAGGTTTATTGATGCACATATGCAAGAAACTAATTTTGTGAAAACAATTTTGTTTACTACTAGGATATACTGTTTAAAAAGTCTTACGTTGGATTTGCTTTGGGCAGTGTTTTTCAAAAGGTGAGGCATGTACCATACAGGGTATACAAAATGATGTGTAGATGGTACACTAGTTACTCTGGTTGATTTTTTACTAGCTCATTAAGCCTATGACTTAGTGGATATCTGCTTGGAATGATCCTGTGTATGCAATGTAGACTGCCTAAATTTGACTCACGGAAAATTTTAATTAAATAATAGTTCAGGTATTCAGATACCAGAAGTTTGGAAAATAGTGTCTTTATTTGAGTAATAACACTGTAATGTATATACTTTAATACAGAACTTTGTTGTGTTATTGTTGTAGTATTGTACTTGTATCTTTTCTAAAGCAATATGTAGCTTTAATATAGCTGCACCATAAAAAAATCAGAAGAAAGGTTAATTTCTTTATGTTGATTTATGAATTTGATTGACATACTTTCCATCAGTTTTTACCTTTTGACTCCTCTGGACTCAACAAAATTTCTAACACATAACCATCCACATTTGACTGGTGTTAAAATTTAAATGGTGTTTTAAACCCCAAATATCTCTTTTTAGCTTGTTTTTATTGAGAAAAGTAAGTTACATTTGAAGCATATGTGTTGTCTTGCAGCCACCAGTGGGAGAATATGCAAATCTTATTTTCTCATTCTCATTTTGGTATGCGAAGGTTTAGATTTTCAGATCTTGGCAGGCATTGGGTTAAGCATCTGCTATACACAGGTCCATAACTATGTGAACGTAATGTATCACACGAGTCACCTGTCAAGGTGATTTTTCATACTGTATTAATGACATTCATTCAGACATAGAACATGAGTTTGTCTGTATTGGCCATGCCTTCTGCTAGGTGGTGAGTCCAGGGTTGAGTTAATAAGATCTAGCGCTTGCTATCAAGGAGCTATAGTTAGTAGTGAATAGTAGTCTAACTATTTACAGATACGAAAAGAAAGAAGCCAACGATATGTAGAGATTTGCTTAATTGAAGGATAATCGACACTAATTGGGGACATGACTGATAAAGGCTTTCAGATAAATAAATTTCTAATTTTTGCCTTAAAGAAGGAGTGGTCGCTTTCCTGTGTTTTCCAATGAATGAATTCACTCATTCCCTTTGTTCCATAAAGAATTGGTGGAAATTGAGAAAAATATATAGAGAGTATGTATTTTTTTCCATAGAAAAATAGATACGAAGTTTGGGTATTAAGATAAAGCCTAGATGGTTTTCACAGAATTCTCATCTTGAGGTCTTTTTATGTTTCCCTAGAAGCTGCCATTAATTTAGCCTTGAGCTTTTTTTGTAGAAAATACAGAGAGAACTCTGATTTAGTTAAATCATTGCTCCTCAACCACATAAGTGTTTTTTCCCCAAGGAACATTTATCAGTGTCTGGTGATATTTTTGGTTGTGACAACTGGTGGAGTTGGGCATTGAGTAGAGGTCAAAGACACTGGTATATACCTTACAAGCACAGGACAATCCCACATCAGAGAACTCTGCAGCCCAGATGTCAGTAGTGCCATGGTTAGAAACCCTGAATTAAATACATCATTGTTTGTGTAGTCAAAATAGCAGTTAACTTAAAACTTGAGAAACATTTTGTTGATTCCAGTATATTGAACAATATCCTGAATAACACCCTTAAACTAGAAGACAAACATGTGATTACTAGTTAATAAAAATTTAAGAAATGAGAAAGTTAAGTAAGATAATCCAGGCTGAGCACGGTGGCTCACACTTGTAATCCCAGCACTTTGGGAGGCCAAGGCGGGTGAATCATGATGTCAGGAGTTCGAGACCAGCCTGGCCAACATGGTGAAACACTGTCTCTACCAAAAATACAAAAAAATTACCTGGGCATGGTGGCACACACCTGTAGTCCCAGCTACTCGGGAGGCTGAGGCATGGAGAATCTCTTGAACCCAGGAGGTGGAGGTTGCAGTGAGCTGAGATCATGCCCTTGCATTCCAGCCTGGGCGACAGAATGAGACTCTGACTCCAAACAAACCAACTAACCAACCTATGGAGAAGGGAGAGAATAGGATGGAGGAAGTAAAATAGAAACTAGATGCATACTACTTCCTTCTGTATATTTGAGGTTGGAGCTATATCATCTTTTACATAATTATGAAATGATCAATTTTTAATTTTTACAGTAAACATTTCAAATGAATATTAATATTCATACACAATAAATTTTAATTTTAAAAACAAAAAATAAGTGAAATATCTGACTGTAAATATATTTTTAGTTGGTAGCCTAAATATAACAAGAGTAACTATTTCAATTAACTTTAAATCAAAGCAATTTGTACAAACAAAGGGAGATGTATCCTAAGGAAAAAAAGAACTGCCTAACGACATGGACCCTGAAACTGTTTGTTGTTGGTATTGTTAATCTTAGATTTTTGGGTGGGTATTACAGGATGAAAGAGATGGGAAATTGTAATATTCTAATTCTCTCATTCCTGGTGTCATTGAGTACCCAGTATTCTTAGTATAGAAGAAAAAGTGTACAGATATAAGTTAAAGGAGAATGAACAAAAATTGGGTAGTCCTCAGTTTAGACATGTTATAATTAATTCCTGATATGTTTTAGTTTTTAAAAAAGGATCCTGGAGGGAAGAAAAACTCCTGTGTATATTCACAGAAAAGGTCTGGAATCAATGACCAGCCCAGTAACTCAGCATTTCTCAATCCAGACTATGCTCTGGAAATAGTATTTTTCATTTGAGGGGATCAGAGCTTCTTAGAGAAATGCCTGAATGCGAGTCTGTACAGGAAATGTATAGGATCATCCTGGATCATCCTGTCATATCAGAAAATAGGGCAGTTATGAAAGATTACTAGGGTGGGCCAGAGGGCCTAGGAGACAACACGATGCTCCTGCTGGCCAAAGGTGGGACAGTGGGAGCATCAATAAAGATAGCAACAGCAATACATGCATGAGTGTATAATGATAATAAAGAAGCCAGCAAGCAAGGAGAAGGCTACCAGTGAACCACCTTATTATTTGGAAACCTTATAAAGGAAAGCAGGAATAAGTCATCTATTCTGCATTTCCTTGTAGTGTGGTTTCACGGGATATCCAAATACTTGCTTTTTATGTAAGTATTTCAGCTAATAAATGAAGACATAATGATAGCATTGGAATATTACTATTCTGCAACTTCTGATGACATAATGGATCTAGGTACTGATCATTGCTGGGGTCTTAATGTGTCCCCCCAAATTTACATGTTGGAAATGTAATCCCTAGTACAACAGTGTTGGGAGTTGTGGCCTAATGGGAGGTGTTCAAGTCATAAAGTTGCTTATTATTTGGAAAACTGTTCACAGAAAGATAAAATTAACAGCCCGGGCTGGTAATTTATAAAGGACCTCGTCTCTGTTAAAAATCAAAATATTGGATGGGCATGGTGATGTGTGACTGCACTCGCTGTGGCTCGGGAGGCTGAGGCAGGAGGATTTCTTGAGCCTGGGAGATCAAGGCTACAGTGAGCTGTGATTGTCCACTGCACACCAGACTGAGTGACAGAGAGAGACTCTGTCACAAAGGAAAAAAGAAATCTATTTTGTATATCCTTTGTTTGAGTGGTATCACTGTATAACCAAATAGTAGATGAAGAGGAAATCACTTTGTATATATGTACTAAAAATTACTTCTTAGTATAAAAAGAGTTTAGCATAAAAATAACTTAGTATAAAAAGAGCTTGAAGTATTGGGGTTAGTTACTCTGTCGCTTTGTCATGTGAGGACGCTGCATTCATTCTCTTTCCCTTCCACCTTCCTACATGTGAGGATGCAGTAAGAAGGTCCTCTTCGGATGCCAGCCCCTTGATCTTGGACTTCCTGGGCTCCAGGGCTGTGAGAGAGTACATTGCTGTTCTTTATAAATTACCAGTGTCAGGTACTCTGTTAGAGCAGGACAAAATGAACTAAGACAGTCACCATTAAAAAATAATAATCAAGGAGAGACAACCAAACATTGTATGCCTCCTGATGAAAAAAACACAACACCTCCTATGAGGTAGTCTTGACAAAAGAAATTAATCATGAATCTGATCAGACTTCTAAATCCAAGTGCCTATTTACGGGAAATACAGAACCCTGAGAAGCATGTGAACACGATAGGGGTGCAGTCAGCCTAGTCAAGATGGTGGGAAACTGTGTAAGACAAATGGCCCACGTTCTTCAATAAAATCAACTGCAGGGGCAGAAAGAGATGGAGAGGGAATTTATAAGTTATTAGAAACTTTTAAGAGATGTAACATCCAATCATAATGTCTGGATCTTATTTAAATCCTGATTTAAATGTAGCTTAATACAAAGAATGACATTTGTATGCTGATGAATAAAACACAAATTGGGCATTTAACAGTGAGGAATTATTTAGATGCAATAAGGTTATTGAAATTATTTTTAAAAGAACCTTTACCTTTTAGTAGCATGTAATGAGTTATTTATGATTAATATAATATCTGTAGAATTTTCTTCAGAATAGTACAGGCTAGGGGATGGGTTACCTAAAGATTCAGTATACTATTCTGTCTACTTTTATATGTTGGTTCAAAATTATCCTTAATAAAAGTACTTTAAAAAAAAATAAAGGAAACACACACTCAGAGCACTTCTTAGTAGTTTGAAGATTTATTTAATTACTTTTCTCTTTGAACTTTTTTCCCCCATTCCATATAGCACCGAATTTTAACCTAATCTTTTTTAGGCTTGAATATTTTTATTGGTCATCTTATTTCTTTGCAACAAACAAAGTACATTAAAATTTTAAATATAGTACTGTGTGATTATTAATATATAATAGATCAAAATAGCACAAATATACAAATATGTAACATGTTTTGCTTTTTAATGTGGAAATAAGTGAAGACCATCCAAATGAGAACAGGTGAAGGCTATTTATTCAGAGCTTGCTGTAGTTAGGGGGCAGCTATCATGGCTTGCCTTTGGCAGAGGCTCCCAGGCAGACTGAGGAGTGCGAATGCTTTTGCATGGAGAAATGAGAAGGCTTGGGTGTGCTCTGATTGGAAACTGCTGGCATGAGGTAGCTGCAGATGGGCTACCTAGAAGAGGGGCATATATGGTGTGATTGTTTAGAATTTCATATTTGGCTTTCTCTGGTTGTTCCTACATTGGAAGGAGAGTCAGAAATTAGGGAGTAAATGGAATTTTGTTACATTAGTATTACTCAATTCTTCTAATTCCCTCCAAGTTAAATGCTAAACACCAATTAGCGATCCTTTGTCAGAAATTTTTACAGATACATCAATGAGCTAAAAACTGGCTTATGATGTCCTTCTTTTTTGTTGAAAGGAGGGATCTAGAAACTAGTTGAGTGACAAAAGTGTTTGTTATCCAGAAGCATTTATGTTCTCAGTCTTGAGGCTGCTGTATTAAACTGTGCTTTGTCATCCTGGAAGTTTTTATGCACAGTTGTACATCAATTGTAAGATTCAGGACAGGTGATGCTTATTTTTTTGTTGTTTTGTCATTTTTTCAATGCGCGTGTTGTTTGTTTTTTAAATTTTGCAAAGCAGAAGAGCTATTCAGAACACCATCATGACTTTCCTGGACTCTGGGCACTTTGGCCATCATGGGCTGCCCTCACCATAGTAATATCAGTCATAAAATTATATTTTATATAACTTTAAATATTTCAATATTGTACTTTTTCCATTTTATGCAACATTGAATCGATTTTTGTGGTCCCTAAGAGTATAATTTTCTTCTGATGTGAGAAAAAAGTGAAAACATTTTCTTTGACTCTAAAAATTTGTTTTTCTTTTTTGATTTTAAAGGAAAATAAAACACTATCCTGGGCTTCTAAACTAATTGTGGCCCTGGACACTGCCTCATGGACATACTGGCTTTGGGGCTGTTGACCATGGAGAATTGGGTGGGAAGAAACCACATTACACCTTGACCCCCTTGTTTTCAGGCTCATAGAACCTTTTTAGGGAATGATGCATATTGAACACGAAGAGCTTGACATGGGATACCTTAAAATGTATCTCTCGGAAGGTCTTTGCATGCTCCCAGGCAGTTGCATGTTCTGCTCTAAAGGAAACTGGTTACTAGATATTCTACATAACTGTTGGGGTTTTTCCCCCCACCCAGATTTTGATAAGTTTGAGTGTATATTATTCTTTATGGGAGTATATTCTACTTTATACTTTCAACATGAGCTTGTTATGCAGATACTCCTTTGTAATATAGAGTGTTTACATTTTAGAAAGAGTACAGGAAAGAGAGTCACACCATCTTGGCCACTGGGCAAGGTTAGTAGGTAATTACACTGGTTGCCTCTCCGAGTACCTGCCTCAGGATGGTTTTGTATAGTAATGAGATGATGTTCACAGTTCTAATGCAGCCCGTGACACAGGAGAAGCACTGGACTAACAGTTAGTTGTGGAATGGTGTGGACGATCATGTCTTTTGAGTGCAGATCCACTTCCTGTGGATGTGTAAAGGGGTTGAGACGTTACTCAGCCCAAGTAACTAGGACGTGTATTCTGGAATGGGACATTAGTGGCCCCTTAGGTAGATGGAATGGAACTTTTACAGAGTCAAATTGGAACCTTGTCTGTGATATACATTTAACTGTCTTTATTTTCAATATTAACAAATCAGGCTTAGATCTAAAGCTTTCAGGGTCACACAGTTCAGGTGCAAATCATTGAGTCCAAAGCTGGTGATATTTTGTGTATGACTTTTTCACTCTGTGATTTTTTTTCTTCTTCAATTCCCAAGGAGTTTTTATAGAAGTCAGATATTTGAGGGTAGCCCAGGTTTAGGTCATGGCTAGATTCCTTTTACCTCCCAATTCAAATTTTTAAATGTCTCCTCTGGAAGATCTAAAGTGAAGAACGAAGTTTCCTTTGAAAATGATGTAAGCCCGAGGAATGGTGAAATTTCTGGAAACGGTATTGCTATAAAAATTTGGGGAAACAAAGTATCTGATTTATTACATTTCTTTTTTTGCTGCCTTTTAAGTCTTTTGTCATTTTTAACCTTTTATTAGCTGTGTTAATTTTAGTTAATTTTTATCCATTACTTGGGAAATTTGTCTGAAATGATGGTATTTAATTAACTGATAAGATTTTACTATCTTCTTAACATTTAGACCTTAAAGAAATATCAATAATTGTTATAGAAAGCTTGTGCCTAAATTAGTGCCCCCCAACTTCTTGATTTCTTAATTTTTTTTCTTAGCAAGAATATACAGATTGATTTTGTCTTTCTAGAATATCCAAGACCTTTGGTATAGAGATCTGTCCTCCTAACATTTGCTGGTATCAGAGTACTATTTTCTGGATCTGATTTAAATACATATTGCAAATAGAAATAATATTCCTATTGTATTTCCTTTTAACTTGTGAATTGGAGCATGGCATACAAATGGTATTCTCAGTATTTCAAATAATTACCTTCTTACTGTGCAAGTTCTATTCAGCATATAAAACCCATCCAGTTTTGTTGTAGATGCAATCTGATTATTACATGTTGACAAGGTCATATATCTATTAATTGGATTGGAGATGGGATACAAAATTGCTGTAATTATTGTAATTTTCTAGCTAATTGCAGGGTTGGTGGTGAATATTTTACTTCTGCAAAATGAAAAACAGTATTCCATCAGAAGTTGTTTTATGGGGTTTCAGACATTTTGTTTTATATCTTTGGTGCTTTTTGCCCACAAAGTATCTCCTTTTTTGTTTTGTTTTGTTTTGTGTGTGTGTTTTTTTTTTTTTTTTTTTTTAGTCGATCTGAATGTCACAGTGCTCATTGGCAGTGATCGGCAAAATCAGGCACAGGCAGAGAGCTGAGTAGTACTCTCAGCTACCTCTTTGTTCCCGTTGCCACGTTACCTCTATTGTTTATTTATAAATTGGAGTACTCTTTTTTCCGACCTGTAACAAAGGTTGGAGGGGTCAGAGCCAATTGGAAGAGGATCCTCTGCCCTCTTGTCCCCTGCGCCCCACTCAGAAATACTGTGTTAAGATGAGCATTTAAGAAATTAAGTTTATATGGTTTATGTGTTCTTTTTTGCATTAAAAAATTAAGTAAATTATTGGTCATCTTAGTATTTGTAATACAGGGCTTATTTTGCATATTCTCCCGTAGTTTTGGTTAGAAAACTGGGAGCTGTATTGGCATTTAAAAATAATGGTGTATATGCAAGATGTGTTTGGAGGGTTGCAGATCAGGGACCCTGTGCTATTTTGGGGGTGTTGGAAGCTCACTGCAGAAGATGGTAAAAGCAGGCTGATGTGTATTCCCTGTTGAAATATGAACTGGAGGCGCAGGTGAAAATTGCCAAACCTAATGAGCAATTTGGCAGATAAGACAGGCTGTCAGGCGGCGGCAGTGCAGCAGCAGGCGCACTGTGAACCAACTTGTGTGTTTCAGAGAACTATATTTAAATAACACAAATAAAATCTTCTTTTTCACTGATATTTGCAATCACAGTGAAATTTATTTTATCCTTCAGATTTCCAAGTAAATGGCCATTAACATATGGTGATTTTTGTTGTAAAATTATTTTTTAATTTGCCTGTTGACATTTTTCATCCATAAAACACAAACAAGATATATTTTCCATACATAGCGACATAAGTAATATTAGGTTTTCTAACACATTAATAACATATGAGTGATCACCTCGGTGGACTGAAACATTTCATCTGTGGACTTGACATTGGAGCAGACTTAGGTAACATTATACTCTTTTCAGTGTATCACGTCATTTATGTCTGCTTGCGTTACCCAGGAATTCTTTGCTCCCATTGGGCTCATGAAAATTGAGACATGTGCATGGCTTCTCCCCATTGAGGCCATCAATATATTGTATAGGAGAGATTTGGAAAAGATTTTTGTAAATCTGTTGGGTGTAACAGCTCCTTAGGAAACTTCCCAGTTCACCTTCCTGATGTTTACCATTTGGAAATTGAGGCTCGATGTAAAATAATAACATATTCTGTACTCATGGCACAACTGCAGCTCAGGTCTCCAAATTCAAGACAAGCAGAGGTATTGCTGAAAATGTATGAATACTTATTACCCCTCAAGATCTGTGGCATTTCCAAACTCCTGACTTTGGTGGGGCCCAAGCATCTTTGCAGTTCCTATCTGTCATGTCATCAGTATTTCTTTTTTGTTTTTTTGTTTTTTTTTTCCTTTTTGATGGAGTCTCCCTCTGTTGTCCAGGCTGGAGTGCAGTGGTGCCATCTCGGCTCACCGCAACTTCCACCTCCTGGGTTCAGGTGATTCTCCTGCCTCAGCCTCTCGAGTAGCTGGGATTACAGGCACCTGCCACAATTCCTGGCTAATTTTTGTATTTTTAGTAGCAATGGGCTTTGATGATGTTGGCTAGGCTGGCCTCGAACTCCTGACCTCAAGCCTGCCTCAGCTTCCCAAAGTGCTGGGATTACAAGCGTGAGCCACCACATGCAGCCTGGCATCAGTATTTCTAAGTTGTCTTTAAGCAGAATAAACATTTGGCCCATATATTTAATTGCATCTCTGTGACGCCTGAAATTAAAAATCTTTACATGTATGTAATATAATATTTTACACTTTATAATAGTAACTGGCACAGTCCATTGGCCGGGGAAGTATTATTTTTTAGAGATATTCTGCCCCATGTCATCAGATGTAGACATTGGCCTGGGGTTCATCTGGAAAGGCTTGCCGGTTGGGGGTCCACAGGGCTGCCTGTAGGGTATCCACAGAGCCTTGACATGTGGCCCTTTAGGATGGCATGAGTCACAGATTTCACCAGAATTTACCTTTGAAATTAGACCTAAACCATGTGCTACTGGACCCCCTGTGCACAAAGCTCTCTGTATCATTCAAAACCTGATGAAATCTTAGGGCAGAACAGGTTTACACATTCATTTTTTCCCACACAAAAGATTTCCCCACTGCCCAATTCTTCCCTCTTCACTTCTTTTTACCCTTGACTATTACATTTGACTTGACTCTGAGGTCTTGCCTGGTACTCTTACTTTTGCATGGGAATAAGCCTTATTTGCCTAATTATGTTACCGGTTTATCAGAAGCAGAAATAGTTACTTACACTTGAAAATTTGTAATAGGAATGTAGCTGTGAATATGTTAAGAAAGCCTATTTAAATCAAAGCAAGAAATCCCATTTCCAAATGGTAATAAGACGCGTGTTACATGGAGAAAATAATTGCATGAAAGTGTTTGTTTCATTTGCCAAGATTAGATTGTATACTGGTCAATAAACAAGAGTTCTTGTTTTTTGTTTTTATCTTTCAATCCAACCAGGTATTTGGGTTCTTTTTTCTGTTGGTGCATGTCACACAGAGACCCATATTGTGGATTATTTTGTCAGCATGAAAGCCTGGCAGATGCAATCCTTTCCCCTCTTCTTGCTGCACTTGATGTAGATCTCTCCTTTACTTCTTGAGAATACGTTTGCTTATTTATTTGTTCGTTGTTTTTAGTGTCAGCAGTGGCTTTGTGTCCCCAGTTCTGTTTGCTCCGGCCTGGCTCCTCTACCCAGCTGGAGAGGTGCCTCATATCTCAGAATTTCTGAGTCACTCCCAACCAGTGACTCCTTTCTCTTTCAGTGACTAAGAGAAAGCTGCCCACAAGCCAGCAATGTGCTGATAAGTGTGCCTCTGAGATTCTCACCTCTAACTTTTCCATGGAATGGACAGCTAGTAGTCTCTCTCTGGGCTACATTTTAAAGGAAAAAAAGAAGTCTAAATCAGTTTATTAATTCATGGTGTTATTTTGTGTTTACTCAATTTATATTGATTGGTAAATTAGTAATTTACAAACTATTATTTGTCAATTTATTGCCTACATATCAACAAATACTTTTCTTTTTTTTTTTTTTAATCTTGGGGACAAGCACATTGGCTCAGCCTGTAATCTCAGCACCGTGGGAGGCAGACGTGGGAGGACCACTTGAGGCCAGGAGTTCAAGACCAGCATGGGCACCATAGTAAGATCCCGTCTCTACAAAAAGAGTAAAAATAAAAATAGCTGTACCTGGTGGCTCACAGCTACTCAGGAGGCCAAGGCAAGTGGCTCGTTTGAACCAAGGAGTTTGGGCTGCAGTGAGCTGTGATCATACCACTGCATTGTAGCCTAGGTGGCAGAGTGAGACCCCATCTCTTACAAAAAGAAATCTGGGGGCTCCAGTGTGTGCACTGCATGGCTTGTGAATGTGAAAGTGCAGTGAGCATAGTTTTGCTCAAGAATGGGTTGATGATAGCACTTTCCCAGAGTAAAGCTCGTTTTTATAAAATCTCCATGTCTCAGAACTGATCCCTGCTTTTTAACTGCTTTTCTCACTGGCATTTGAAAGCAGTTAACCATATATGAAATGAATGATTTTCATAACTCTATAAAAGGAGCATTATGACATCATCTACTATTTCTCCTTTCTTGTTCTCGTAAATCCAAACCATCAACCTGTTTATTCTTGTGTACTGGCACACTGTGTATTCCCAGCATAGAATGCCTTTCTACCTATGTTCTCTCTAAAACTTGTAGAAAGTTTTCTGCACCTTAAATTTTCTACCCTAGGGATTAAACAGCCACTATAAATATGTAATAGCCATCACAGCAGCCTGTTGTCTTTCCTGTGGTGTGTTTCTACCATGTCACACAAAGCCTCTTTTTCTTGTCTTTTTAGTAGTACTTTGGTAGTAATTTTTTTAAAAAGTATGTAATGTCTGTATATATAAATATATATATACATATGCACACACAGAGCTGATAGTGAGGTTACATATGGAAGGATTATAGGAATAGCATGTAATTTAAGAAAAATAAATTATCTTTTAAAGATAGATCCCATGTTTAAGATGAGAAATTACAGTTAGATCAGTTAGGGATGCCTCCCCACAACCATAATATGGAAAAAGGGTAAGCAAAGGGCATTTTAGCGAACTGCTAGGGTACTCAACCTATCATCACATTTAATTAAAATGTCATTTTGAGCCATGGCCGACTGATTCGTTAATTTGTTATTTAAAACAGCTTGAGAAGTATTTATTTTAAATACAGAATTTGTGTTAATGAATTGGAAAAGGATATTGTATTGCTTGGCAGAGATGTTATAGCCTAATGATTTGTGGCTTAGAACAAGAAAAACCAGCTGGTGATCAGTTTGTCTAAGTAGTACATGAGTATCTTCTAATATTTGATAATAGCCAATTTTTTTTAATAACCAGAATAAGGGAGTTGGGAATGGGAGGCAGAAACAAGGACACTGAGGCATAAAACTGCATTTAATTCTGAGTATGAGTCTGCGATCCATGGTTCAGTTGGATCCCTTATGAGGAGGGGGAGGAAAGCCAGCTGGGCAGGGATATGCATGGGCCTGTGTCTGTGCTTCTGCTGGAAGAGAAGTCACCAGCTCTGCCTTCCTCACTTCTCCCCCTTTTCTAAGGTCTGTCCTCTTTTCTTCAAAAGTGGGAAATTAGTTTAATCAAAGTTGTTGTTTTTTGTTTATTTTTTTGAGATGGGATCCTGCTATGTTGAGATGGGATCCTGCTATGTTGCCTATGCTCAAGTAATCCTCTCTCTGAGCCTCCCCAGTAGCTGGGACTATAGGTAGTCACCACCACACCTAGCCAAGTCTAATGTATAGTTTATTTTTTCCAATTTTGGAAAGCAGGGTATATGTAGTTCTGAGTGTGTGTGTGTGTGTGTGTGTGTGTGTGTGTGTGTCTATATATCACTACACACACAATTAGTATTAGTCTATTCTTGCTATAACAAATCATCACCATGTTAGGGCTTAAAGAGTTTATTACAGTCCTGCATGTCAGAGTCTGGTGTGGATCTCACTGGGCTGAAATCCAGGGTTGGCAGTGCTGCCTTCCTGCGGGAGGCTCTAGGTGAGAATCTGTTTTCTTGCCTTCTCCAGATTCTGGAGTCCACTTGCCTTCCTTCGTGTATGGCCCTTCCTCCATCTCTAGCATTATCAACCTTGTACCTTGTGGACCCTTATTCTGGTTACATCTCTCTCTGACTCTTCCCTTCTGACCTTCTCTTCCATGTTTAAGACTCATGTGACTACATAGTCTTGAATTGAGTGAGACTCAGGATCATCCAAATGAGCCCACTGTCTAAGTCCATTCAGGCTGCTTCAACAGAATACCTTAGACTGGGTGGCTTATAAACAACCAAACCTCATTTCTCATGTCCTACAGGCTGCGAGTGCAAGATCAAGGTGCCAGCAGTTTTGGTGTCTAGTGAAGGCTTGCCTTCTCATAGATCTTTACTTCTCAATATGTCTTTACATGGTGGGAGGAGCAAACAAGCTCCATTGGGTCATTTTAATAAGGGCACTAATCCAAGTCATGAGGACACAGCCTCCCACAAGGCCCCACATCCTATACTATCACCTTGGGGATTAGGATTTCCATTCTTGAGTTTTGGTAGACACAACATTCATTCCATACCACTAGGGTGATGTCCTGATGCCAAGGTCTTTACCTTAATCACATGTATGATGTAAGGTAACATGGCAGGTTCTAGGGATTAAGATGCAGACATCTTTTTTTTTTTTTTTGACAGGGAGGGGGGTGGGAGGGCATTATTTTGCCTACCACATTTTACATACATTTAAATATTTGCAGTAGTGTGAAAATAATGCACTTCACAAATACATCGTCTTCCATGATAATATGAAATGAGCATCTGACCCAGTGATATTAAAGGGCTGATCATTTTGATTTCAGTATTTTGGGAAGGAAAGTAATGAACAGTAATGATCTAGTGAGTGTATTCACCCATTCTTACATTGCTATGAAGAAATACCTGGGACTGGGGTAACTTTCATTGGCTCACTGTTCTGCAGGCTTTCTAGGAAGCATGGCACTGGCATCTGCTTGGCATCTAGGAAGCATCTGGAAGCTTACAATCATGGTGAAAGTTGAAGGGGGAGGAGGCACGTCACACGGTGAAAGCAGGAGCAAGTCGGGCAGAGGGGGGTGCCACACACACACTTTTAAATGATCAGTTCTCCTGAGAACTCACTGTCATGAAGACAGCACCAAACCATGAAGGAATCGTTCCCAGGATTCAGACACCTCCCACCAGGCCCCACCTCCAGCATTGGGGATTACAGTTCAACGTGAAATTTGGGCAGGGGGCAAGTATCCAAACTATATCTGTGAGTATTTCTTTGAGACCATTTTTTATTTAGGTGAGCCATATGGGGCAATATTTGTACAAATAAAACTCTAGCCGTTATGTAATTGTGGTTGCTTGATAAAAAACAAAAATCTGTGGTAACAAATTGGTTATTTTTAGTTCTTTTGCACAATTAAACATAATATTTATAGTAATTTTTTAGTGCTGTAGATGTGAAATTTTGATGAGAAAAATTATGTACAGGTTGTGAATATTGTGCATGTTAGGAAGTTTCATTCTTTCACTGGTACTCTCTTGTTCAAGCTCTCCTCTTCCCTTCTGTATGACTTATTTTACTTTTAGGCATTAAGTTATTGTAACACAAGTTATGTTACTGTATTCATTTTATGTTATTATAATTTATGTTATTTTATGTAACTTTTGTTATTGGAACATAACAGGCTGGAGTGCAGTGGTGTGATCTTGGCTCACTGCAGCCTCCATGCCCTGGGTTCAAGCTGTTCTCCCACCTCAGCCTCCTGAGTAGCTAGGATTACAGGCATGAGCCACCACACCCAGCTAATCTTTGTATTTTTGTAGAGATGAGGTTTCACCATGTTGGCCAGGCTAGTCTCAAACTCCTGACGCCAGGTGATCCGCCTGCCTTGACCTCCCAAAGTGCTGGGATTACAGGTGTGAGCCACCGTGCCTGGCCTATTTTAGACATTTTAAATAATTCTGTTTTGAATAGAGACTTAAAAAATGATGGAAGATTGGTTCTAATGAGTCTTCATGAGCACATTGACCTAAAGGCCATTTTTGTTTTACAACTTACTTTCTTCTTTCGATTGTGAAAAAGTGCATTCTTGGGCATTTGCTAATCTTTTAGATAATTAAAATTTTCTTAAGCATAGCACCCTTTTCTAGTTTTGTGTATGTCCTACATTCTGCTTTATTTTGTAGCTACTTCCAGACCTCTGTAGCACATAAGGTTTTATAAAGTCAGAATCACATCATCATCCTTGTGTGTGTGTAGCACGGGTTTGATGCTTTGCATTCAACAAGTATGTCGTCAGCCCTCTGTGCCTGTGAGTTCCATATCCATGGCTTCAACCAACATGGATTGAAAATGTTTGAAAAAGATTGCATCTGTACTGAACATGTACGGACTTTTTTTCTTTTTTTGAGACAGAGTCTTGCTCTGTCTCCCAGGCTGGAGTGCAGTGGCGCGATCTCGGCTCACTGCAAGCTCCGCTTCCCGGGTTCCTGCCATTCTCCTGCCTCAGCCTCTCCGAGTAGCTGGGACTACAGGCGCCTGCCACCACGCCCGGCTAATTTTTGTTTGTATTTTTAGTAGAGACGGGGTTTCACCGTGGTCTCGATCTGCTGACCTCGTGATCCGCCCGCCTCGGCCTCCCAAAGTGCTGGGATTACAAGCGTGAGCCACCGCGCCTGGCCCAGACTTTTTTTCTTGTCGATGTTCCCTAAATCATACAGTATAACAACTATTTACATAGCAGTTACATTGTATTAGGTATTGTATATAACGTAGAGATGATTTAATGTGTCCTGGATGGTGTGTGTAGGTTATATGCAAATACTGTACTATGTCATATCCAGGACTTGAGCATTCTCAGGCATCTGGGACCAATCTCCCACAGACACTGAGAGATGGCTGGACTCTCCTTTCTTCTCAGCCCTCTCAAACTAGCAGTGTGACATCAAAAGGAAGGGCCGCATGGTCTTGGATAGAGTTGGCTTAGAGCAATAGAGAGTATGCTTAATTCATTTCAGGTTCTAGATAATGCAGCATGATAAAAGACTATTCATATGTTATAAAATTTCAACAGATCCATGTTTAAACGTGTACTTCATATCTTAGCAGATTCCTTTAATGGGATTTTTTTTTTTTTTAACACTGAGTAAATATTTCACACTATTTTCCACTGGATGCAATTTAAAAAATCTGTTTCAATTTGTATACATTCTCCAAGGTTGTAATTTTATATGGAAACCTCACAAATAACTTTTTGTGTCTATATCCTCACCTGGTATATGCTTACTGAGTGTCCAGTGCAATAGTCTATCATCGTAGAAAATGGAGATACCCTTGATTAGAAAACATAGCTACTGAAAGCACATTTGAAACGATAACTATTTGGTTTTTAATTTATCATCCATCTTCACATACTCTTTTTATTGTCAAAGTATTCTAGACTGCTGCATTTTGTTAAAATCTAAGAACAAAGCTTTATTGCTTAAGAGGATGATTTAGCTATAATTTTGTAATTATATTGTTCCTTATCAACTTAAAAAAAAAGAACATGTACTTAGAGAAAAAAGTCTTGAGCTAAACAAAAATTGAGTAACCATTGGGGGCGTACTTTTATTCTCAGGAATTTGGCTGCTGTATGTCTTCCTCTGGACTCATCTACAGTAAATGATGTTTCACCATCTGTTGGTAATGAAAATGGTGATATGTGTGTTATACTTTCTTATGCAAGAGTCAGGGCTATTACTTCAGTGCTATTCTAAGTGTCTAAAAAAGGTAGGAGTGTGTGTATGTGTTGCAGTGATTCATTACCTTTATTTTTCTATGTTCACACGTAAGTGATTATCCTTATTTATTGGCTGGAAATTGAGTATTAATGTAGGCTTTTTAATTTTTGTTTATTTTTTATTTCTTTTTGAGGCAGAGTCTTGCTCTTTTGCTCAGGCTGGAGTGCAGTGGTGCGATCTTAGCTTACTGCAGCCTCCTCCTCCTGGGTTCAAGAGATTATGTGTCTCAGCTTCTCAGGTAGCTGGGATTACAGGCGTGCACCACCACACCTGGCTAATTTTTGTATTTTTAGTAGAGACAGGGTTTCGCCATGTTGGCTAGGCTGGTGTCGAACTCCTGGCCTCACTCAATCCTCCTGCCTTGGCCTCCCAAAGTGCTGAGATTACAGGTGTGAGCTACACTGTGCCCAGGGGATAGTGGCCTTTTTACTTCAAGTATTCATAGCAGGAATAAAGCGTGACATAAATGGCATGTATGAAATGAGAATGATGTGTATAAAACTCACGGGACAGTGACTAATATGTCTTAAATAAATGAAATGTTATATTCCATGGATTATTTTCTAGATTTATTTTCCTCAACACTGTCTTTGAAATGAATACCTACATACCACACTTGTGCATCTCCCTCAGACTTTTAAAAGAATTATTAATCAAATGAAGCTGAGAAATACTGAAGTGTCTCTACATCTGACTGCTTCTTATAATTTGCTGTCAGTTCCTATGGGTTTCAAGCTTCTCGATTCTATGCTACTCGTATTTGAAATTTTTGTTTTTTTTCTGCCTACTTACCTACAATCTTATTGGTAAATAAATCTTTTTGAACATCTTATAGTAATATATCTTATGGAAATCAAAATAATATAAGAAGTTCTTTGAGGAGGTAGGAGAGGGGAAAAAAAGCACTTTACATTTCTTCATCACGGTTTTTGTATATTGCTTCATTGCCCCTTGAATTATTTTCCAAGATCTAAGTATGTGTGGGCAAAATGCAACTGTTTTACATTTGTAACTTCATTATAATTAAATGTGTTTCATCTTTTTTAAAGATGGAAGAAATCACACTACAATAATATTTGTTACTTCTTTTCATAGTCAAAGCACATCTAAGTAAATTGAGTTGAGGCCACATCTTGACCCACTGATCATCTTGTTAAATTTCATGTTGCTTCCTAGCTCATTTAACTTGTGAGGAACAGCATTTTAGGAGGCTTGATTTAGCAATTCTTTTCAGTAAAACCATACCTCTTCTCAATGAATGTTGTATAAAGTCAGCACAACCTTTTCTAAAGAGATTTATTACACTGTAGTGCAGAAAATACTGTAGAAATTATTATGGTGAACAGTGACTTTAGGCAGCTTTTCTTTAAAAAAATATAACCTTAATTGTGGGGAAAAGCTCACACTGTCATCCCTCAGTATCGCTTGGGGGTTGGTTCTAGGAACTCCTGCAGATAC
The DNA here is from genome assembly GCF_009828535.3 of Hylobates moloch. Classification (NCBI taxonomy): domain Eukaryota; kingdom Metazoa; phylum Chordata; class Mammalia; order Primates; family Hylobatidae; genus Hylobates; species Hylobates moloch. The sequence goes on from NW_026652278.1 coordinate 91,214,890, forward strand.
CAAAATCTGAAGATGCTCAGTTTCTTATTTAAAATCGTGTAATAGTTTACATATAACCTGCACACATCCTCTTGTACACTTTAAATCATCTCTAGATTACTTATAAGGCTTAACACAGTGTAAATGCTATATAAATAGTTGTTATACTATATTGTTTTTATTTGCAGTATTTTTAATTTTTGCATTATTTGTTGTTTTTATTTTCTTTTTCAAGTATTTTCAATCTGTTGAGATTCAATCCGTGGATTCAGTTTGAATCCATGAATGTGGAACCAACAGATAGGAAGACCAGTGGTATTTAGTGTTACTATATTGGATACTTTTCACTGGTCTTTATAGTCTTCTGCATTGCTGGATCACATTATTTCATTTTTTATTACGGAAAATTTTAAACATACAGCTCAACTATCAGCTCTCACAATTACTAATTTATGGCTAATCTTGCTGCATGTATACTCCTACGAACTCATCCAAACAGGATTATTTTGAAACATATTTCAGACCTCATGTCACTTCTTCTGAAAATGTTTTAGTATACATTTTCAAAACATGAAACGTTAAAAATAGTACTGTTTAATAACAAAAATACTTAATGCTATATGTAATAGTGTTATTAAAATATCTGAATGTTTTGTAAATGTTGCTTTATATTTGGCTGGTTTAGAATCCACACAAAATCCACACCTTACATTTGATTGATATATCTCTTCAGATTCTTTTAGTCTATAGGTTATTCCTCCTGCCTGACCCCTGTGCATGTGTTTCAGTTTCTTCATTGAAATCGGGCTTGCTTTCTCCTGCAGCTTCCTCCTGTCTTGACTTCGCTGAATCCATCCCTGTGGTATCTACCATGTTCTGTAACCTCGGTGTTTCTTATAAACTGATAGGTGGATGTAGAGTCTTAATTTAACTCTGATTTGAATTTGTAATAATATTATCTCCAGGCATTGTATGGTTCCATCAGCAGATGGGAGGAGTGTGGTTGTTGTGGTTGTATGTATGTATGTGTATGTATGAGTGTGGAGTGTGGTTGTATGGTTCCATCAGCAGATGGGGGGAGTGTGGTTGTTCATCATTTTGTGAGCAGCCCCTCGTAATTATTGCCTGGATCTTTTATCTATCTACCTGTTATTACTGTATTTCCTTTATTTATTAGGAGAATATTTCTATAAACAGAAACTTTTTCTTCTCAGCTATTCTTGCCAGTTACTCTGAGGTATACAGTTCATACAGAAAGTGTAGGACAAATGCTTAATTTCATCTCTTTCCTTATCAGTTTTGTTTTTGTTTCTTTTTTTTTTTTCTTATTCCCTTTTGAGACATGGTTTTACTCTGTCACCTAGGCTGGACACCCAGTGCAGTGATGCAATCTTGGCTCACTGCCAGGACCTCCTGGGCTTAAGCATCCTCCCACCTTAACCTCCCAAGTAGCTGGGACTACAGGCACACACCACCATGCACAGCTAATTTTTGTGTTTTTGTAGAGACAGGGTTTTGCCATGTTGCCCAGGCTGGTCTCAAACTCCTGAGCTCAAGTGATCCACCCACCTTAGCTTCCCAAAGTACTGGTATTACAGACATGAGCCACCATGGCTGGCCTCTTCCTTTATTGGTTTCAGAAAAAATAAGTTGGTTTTCTAGGGCCACATCCTCACGGTTCATATTTACTGTTTTTTTTTTCTTTTTAAAAGGTATCATTAAGAACTCACAAACATCAACATAGTTATTATTGCAGCTGGTTGCATTATTCTTCTTACTGATGTTTCAGTTGCCCCACATTTGAATAGCCAGACCCCTCTAAGCTGACTCCTGAGAGCAGTTGGTAGCAGCATCCTCACTTTCTGCTGTGACAGTGTGTTTCATGCTCTTCTAATATATTTTCTGCCCCATACCTGAAATCAGTCATTTCTCAAAGTAGCCTTGCCCCTATTAATGGGAAAGGGTATTCAGAGACCACTATTTGGAATCATTGCTTTTATTTTGCAAATGCTTAAAAGTAAGTTAACATCAAGAACACTCTGGCTCTAAATTCAGTTTTCACAGCTATGTCTGAAAATGTAGTGAGTCTACCCTTGATTATCCAAGTGATGAATCTTTCCAAGGGTACCAATAAACGTGGGTTCTCCTTGCCAATTCAGATTTTCCTTTATTTGGACTCTGATGAACTTCTTACAGAACTGTAGACTGACGTTTCTGTGAGCACTGTGACTGTGTGTTGGATGAGGTCTTACTTGGCAGGTGTCAGAAGCAATGATGGGCAGATCTGCTTGTCTGCAGTAGGATGCCAGAACACAGTGACCACTGTGCTTGTGTTGAGCTGTGGGTTTTTGTTTTTTGTTTTTGCCTTTTTTGTTTATGAGTACAAATAGTTAGGAAGCAATGGCATCTCAATGAGTTTAACATTTTCTATTTGCCCCCGGCGAAATTGAGTGCCAGGAAATTGGGCTCAACCATTGTGTTATCTTCAGTAGGCAAATTGGGGTGGGGGGCTGGAAGTTGGTCACAGTCATGGTGCTAAGTTTTGAAGAGGTTTTTCCTAGTGTGGAATGTCTGAGCATGAGCTTGGTCTTCCCTGACAGTGGAATCGGCTCCAGCTCTGCAGACCTTATCAATCCTGTTACCAGTGCATCCTACATTTCATCTCCCAAAGCTGGCTTCATCAGTGATCTGTGAAGTGTGATGTGGAACCACTGAGGCATGGAAAACGAATGGGGACCTTTGATCAACATGGGGATTAGGGGAACAACAATTACTAAAAAAAGAATATCAGGACTTAACATATCTGTATTTTATTATCTCACATTGTAAAATTTCCCTATTCCTTGTATATGTTTAATAATGTTTATATTAGTGGAATTGAGCATTTAAATGATCATTAAATAAAAGTCCTATACAGCTGCATGCTCAGAAAGATTTTCCTAACAGGGCTATATTATCAGGAAAGTTTGGAGGCACTGAACCTGCTTTCTGGTCACTTTTTCTGCATCTTTTCTTGGGCAGTCTTTTGATCCATTCTCCAGTTTAGTCAGGTGTGATCGTTTAATAATTCACATCTCTCTTCCTTCTACCTCCATGCTTAAAAACCTTCAGTAGCTTCCCAGTACGGTTAAGAATACTGGTATGTTTTGTTCAAGTGTATAAGAATTGTTTTGTGTCTTTGCAGCCTTGTCTCTTTTCTACCTCATGACTAGCACGCTGGGCCTCTGAATTTCTTGGATGAGTCTTCTTCCTGCTTAATTCTAGGCATTCTCTTTTCCCTTTGCCTGGTAAAACTTCTCTTTGGTGTTCCCCTGTCTAACCTTACTTATGCCATAGGCATCTGGTCAAGTAACAGTTTCTTCAGTAGGTGTTTTCGGATTCCATAGAGTTGCTACATAATCCTGTAGCGCCCTGTATTTTTGGTGACTACCAGAGAGTAGGGAATTTGTGTGGGTTCTCTGGATCCACTGCTGTGTTGGGAAATGTTTAATAGCTGGCTCTCTGAAAACTGCAGAAACCTGGCTTTGTCACATTTTCCCATTTCCACGGTGTAAATATGAGTATTATGGCCAGATTCAGGCTACCAAATTGATGTCACTGAATGTTGAGTTGGGATGAGATGCATGGTAGCAAACCGTAATATGGTATTTCCATGATAACAGATGGAGAAGATGCATCATGTGTGTAGATACTAATAAAATATAGTAAAATAATTAGAACATGAAGAGTTTTGAGTATTATCTTTGTTTTAATATAACTTAGTTGGAAGTTTATGTACTATAATTTTCTTTTCTTTTTTTTTTTTTTTTTGAGACAGAGTTTTGCTTTTGTTGCTCAGGTTAGAGTGCAATGGCACTATCTTGGATCACTGCAGTCTCTGCCTCCCAGGTTCAAGTGATTCTACTGCCTCAGCCTCCCGAGTAGCTGGAATTACAGGTGCCTGTCACCACACCCAGCTAATTTTTGTATTTTTAGTAGAGATGGGGTTTTACCATGTTAGCCAGGCTGGTCTGGAACTCCTGATCTCAGGTGATCCGCCTGCCTTGGCCTCCCAAAATGCTGAGATTACTGGCATGAGCCACCATGCCTGGCCTGTATTATAATTTTTAATAATTTTATTTAACCATCAACTCTCAGAAATTCCTGAAAATTTAATAATTCTCTCTCATGCAATGGTATGAGCCAGGAGTAGAGATCCCCTGTGCCACATGCAGACAGGTCACATTTTTTTGAATTGATTGAAGACATTGGAATAAGGTAATGTATGCATGTGCTTCCATTTCTTGGCATTTACTTTGCTTTGCATTATCAACTTATTCTTTTATAACTTGCATGTCTTGCATTGTACTAGCTTTTATATGAGGAGAAGTATGTATCACAAAGGGAAACATGCACAAATGCAGCCAGATACTCAAGACCACTCCAGTAGTGCAACTGATTGACTAAGGCATTAACATTGATCTAATGAAGTTCAATGGCAGGTGGTTGGCTCAGAAAAATGAATTATAATACATTAATTTTGCTTTGTGGATATACAAGGTAGACAGAAAAAATGGTAAACACTTTCTTTCTTGGAATTCCCATTTTGCTATTCATTCCCTCATTTACCAGTCATTGAGAGGTGAATTATCAGAAAAACGCTTTAGCGATATTTGCCTGCAGCTACTAAATTGGTAGTTTTGACTGAATTACTTAATCAATTCGACCTAAGTTTCTAAACTGACTAAGCGTTTGACTGAAAAGATTCTTTGGAAGACAATACAGATGATTTCACAAGATTATAGTGACATATTGTGTGAAAGTGTAGATTAAGGGCACCCAACACATTTCTGTTAATCCAAGTAAATGTTTCTGACAAGGATATAAGAGTAAATGCCATCAGGGTTACAAAAGCTGGTGTAAAATTTAGACATTTTAATAGCCATGTGGTAGGACATTTCAAATATTATTTTCTAAAGGTTAACTGTCAATATTTAGGTCCTATAAAGAAAAAGTTTTCAAATGCTTTAGAATATAGTATTTATTTTGTAAGCAGTCTTTCTAGACAGAACAGCGCTTCTATATTTTATTTCTAAAAATCAAAAGCTGTTAGGGCCAGAAATTTTTAAGATAGAAGGTAAGCCCTTTTTGTTATAGATGAGGAAACTAGAGCCGCACGTGAATATGGACAGCCTTGTTCTGTTTGAATTTGTGTTTTGAAATGTGTGGTTTACCATGTGAATTAAGACCTGAGCAGGTACGAGCCTGTCTTTGCAGCAGCAGATGATCTTCAGCCACATGCTTCATCCTATGCTAGCCCGTCATCCTGGATGACTCTTCTTTTTAGGTTGAATCAATGTATGGTAATATTTGCAGAGAAAACTAAGGAGGCATATTAGAAATCCGTACTAATGTAGATAACATTTTGTAAAATCAAATAAGATTGATCACCATCCCTACTTAATTCAGAGCAAAGGAAGGGAATCTAATTTTTCTATTTTTCCACACCTCGTTTGCTGTAATGAAAATGGCATTCTGATTTGAATCATTTCCAAGGAAATGATTTTCAATATTGTTGTCTGTGACATTTTGACAATTAAAATACATTTCTTAAGCCTACTGGAAATACTGCGATGCTTTTTCTTGTTTTCATTTTTTTTCCCCCAGTGGTTCTATCTGCTTGTTGCCTAGGAAACCATGACTGGGTTGAATTCTGTTTGCCTGGTTGTCTGACAGACTGGCAGAGTTATGGATAAAGTTCTTGGCTTTAGAGTTGTAAAAGTGCTACTTAAATAACAGAAATGTTTTATCAATATTAAAGTGCTTTATCTCCTCAATTAAAAAGCAGCCAAGCATTTGTTTGGTTTTCTTAAAATGCTAAATAGAGAATTATTGTTTTCCTTGATTATTATTGAAATTTCCTGTTTTGTATACAAATTTGCAATAGGATTTGAATTGTCACAGTGAGCTAGTTCTAAAGATAGCACTTTAATAAAACAAATGCTTCTGTAAATTTGTTTACTTCCTTGGGGAGTCATGTGCATGTATTATCATTCCCAAGAGGGACAAACATAAACATATTTCATGAAAAAATCAAAGAGGTGTTAGAAAATGCAGATTATTTTGCCCTATGTTTGATAAGTAGAAAAACAATTACTTCTATATAACTTTTTCAAATTAAAGTTAGAAAGTAGTGGAAATCCCTCAGATCTTTTCTGAGTGATTAAAAGTTAATAGAACTGAGAGTATATAATTAATGGTTATTTAATTATACTTTTCTTTAGCTAAATTCAGTGTCCTATAACATTGCTTAATACTAAAAAAATTTCAGTGTTTTTGCATGATCCTGTGACCACTAACTCCATGAAGCTGTAGAGCCCTTGAAATGAGGCAAAGGTAACTGAGGAGCTGAATCTAAATAGCTAGTGTGGCTAGTGACTCCATCATCCGGGGACTTGATGGAAATTGCAGAGTCTTGGGCCCCATCCAGACCTATTCATTCAAAATCTGTATTTTTCATGAGGTCCCTTAGGGCTGATATGCAATGCTGTCTCTTCTAGAGCAATAATTCTCTTCTAGAGCAGTCTTGGCTGCATGTTACAATGACCTGAAGAGCTTGTGAAAGTAATTCCTGGGCTTCTTCCTAGACCAAATTTTCAGTATTTCTGATGGGGATCCTGGAACCAGCATTTTACAGAGTATTCCCACATCGTTTTAATGACTGGTGAAGTGTTAGAACCACATATATAACTCAAAGAGTATACAAACAAGTGTGACGTTTGGATGGGGAGGTCTTAAGTACTGCACTGGATTTTCCACTTTTTGTTGAGGTTAATATAGGAGCGATATATGTAAGAAAGAGTTAGTCTGTACTGAGTGCTAAGTATATTATCTTAAATTGACTAAACATTTGACTGAGAAGACTCTCTTGGTGAAAATATACAAGACTGTATTGACAGGCTGGGCGTGGTGGCTCATGCCTGTGATCCCAGCCCTTTCGGGAGGCAAAGACGTTAGTGACATACTTTGTGAATGTATAGATTAAGGGCACCCAATTCATTTCTGTTAATCCCAGTAAATGTTCCTGACATAGATATGAAACACGAGCATTTTGTTTTGTGTACACACACCCTCTCTCTGTCTCTCTCTCTCTGTAATGTGCCTTTCCTTCAATGTACCACTCCCCATTTCTTCTCACAAATCCCCTAATAATAAAATAAATTGTGATGAATTTTCTGTTTGCTTGTCTTAGCTAAAGGGAACTTATTTCATTCTTAAAATTTTTTTCATGGTCTTTCTTTTTCCCTGTGAAGAACGATTACAAGATGCAAGCACGAGATGAGTCATTGTCTAATGAATAGTGTCTTTTCTTCCAGCTCTGACTTGCAGTGTGGTTGAGTTCAGCTAATGTGCATTTACTGCACTCCTACCGTGTGATGGCAGTGATGGTAGATGTAGGTGAGAAAGGTGCAAATAAGCCAGAGTCTCTTTCTTTCAGTTCTTGGTGTTCCTGGATTTCATGCATACTGGATAGGAGCATGTTTTCTGTGGCTTGACTACTGAGGCTTGGATTTTTATCTCCACTAATTATTGTTAGATTAACTTTTGCCAGGATATCTTATCTCTGTAACACCAAGTCTTCATACCTATAAAATAGGAATACCTATAAAATGGGAATAATAATAGAACCTATTTTATAGCCTTATTCTGAGGATTTGATCAGTCATGACATTAAGGTTCTTAGCATATACATAGCCCATAGTAAATGCTCAACAAATGTTAGTGATTACAGACTTAATTGGCTTATTATAAATGATCAAGGCATGTTTACTTTTACATTACTCTTTCCTTAAGGAGGAGAATGAATGGTTTAGATTAGCTATGAAAGATCTCTGCACTTCGAAGGTAATATAAACAGACACGCAGCCATGTGTTTCAGAGCCATGAAGTCTTATTGCCGCCTTGGAGCAACCAGTTGGTGCCAAATGGCTTTATTAATCGCCAGTGTGTACAGGGTTGTGTGGTAAGGAATTAATTTGAAACTGGAACAGTTAAGACAGAGAAGTGGATAATGAGCCATCTGAATGTTTTTAAAGTGCTTCCGTCATACTCCCCCTGTAGAAAATAAAGCTTTTCAACTTCTGGCAGCATCCGATCCTTTACTTTGTTTTCGTTCCTAGCACTGATCTCCACATGGCACGGTCTATGTTCACATGTGTATTCTTTGTCCTGTCCTCACCAGAATGGAACATCCTGGAGGGATTATTGGCCTTCCAGTTCAAACGATTCTTCTGCCTCCTGCCTCAGCCTCCCTAGTAGCTGAGACTGCAGGCGTGCACCACCACGCCCAACTAATTTTTGTATTTTTAGTAGAGACAGGGTTTCACCATCTTGGCCAGGCTGGTCTAGAACTCCTGACATCACATGATCTGCCCCCTTCAGCCTCCCAAAGTTCTGAGATTACAGGCTTGAACCATTGTGTCCAGCTGTAGATATTTGTCTTTGAAAGAAAGACTTTAAAAAACTCCTTAGAAAGCTTTTAGTGGGGCGGGCAAGAGGCGGGGCCATGCGCATGGCATGCTGGGCTGGGAACCCGGCAGCATGGCCACGCATGCATGCTGAAGGGAGAGGTGGCTGCAGGGATAGCGTGTTCCTCATGATCCAGTGCCACTGCATCACCATCTTCACAGATGCCAGGGTGTCTAGCATGGTGTTTGAGTTGAAGTGCATCGTCGAGGGCATCCTCAGCAGCTGTACAAGGATGACCAGCTCTTGGATGTTGGCAAGACACTGGGCGAGTGTAGCTTCACCAGCCAAAGTGCACGGCCACAGCCCCGGCCACAGCGCTGCCGGGCTTCCAGGCGGACGACGCCCTTGAGGCCCTGCACATCCCGTGATTAGGAAGCCCAAGGACACAGGAAGCAGTGCCCGTGAGCAAGCCGTGCACAGAGGGCACTCTGCCCGTCCATGAGAGGCCCACTTCCCCCAGTAAAAGAGACTTAGATGTCGGGGGCAAAAAAAAAAAAAGGGTTTTAGTACCATGAAGATTCATGTGCATCCCAGTGCCTGTGGTCCCAGCTGCTCAGGAGGCAGGGGTGGGAGGATCCCTTCAGCCTGGGAGATTGAGGCTGCAGTGAGCCCAGATTGCACCACTGCACTCCAGCCTGGGTGACAGAGCGAGATTCCATCTCAAAAAATAAATACATACAAATATATAAATAAAAATAAATTCATGTGCAAGATGAAAAGCCCAGCTCTGATAAAAATGAAGTATGGAGATTCGAGTGGAAGTTTAACACCTCATAGTTGTAGAGAGGCTTGCTGCTGTGAAGTAATTGTTGATGGTCAACATACACTGGGATAATTATAAAATCTTGTAAAGTGCAGGAGCTTCAAACGCACATCCTGAGGTGACAGAAAACTGGCAAATGAAATTGGCAAATTGCTAGTCCCCAGGTAAGAGAAAAAGATTACACTTTTATATAGTATTGTGGAGTAAATGTTATAATAATAAAGAAATGGGGGAAATAATGCTCATCGAAAGTTAACTTGACAGTTACTGCTGTACTTGAATCCTTAATAAAATAATAGAAGACAAATGTCAAAGGAGAGGGCATTGAGCATTTAGAGAATATCTTCAATGCAATCAATAGTCAATGTCAATTTTTGAAAGACAAATTACTTGTTAGGTGAAGTTATAATTTTAAAATTTAATTACATGATGAACTAAATTGGTAAAGTGGAAGTGATATGAGGAATTTGGTGCAGATATACCTATAAAATTATATGTGAAGAATTAATTTAGATTGACTCCCACTCAGATATTCTCATAAGGGAGTCAGCACTGCATGAAGGACCATAGTGCAAAATTAATAGTTAAAAAAAAAAAAAGTAAAACCTAGATGGGATTTCTAGCCAGGGAGTTTATCACCAGTATTTGAAGCGGCAATTCTTTGTCCTTTTCCTGGTAGAAAACTCTTTTTTTGTTCTCTGGGGCCTTCCAACATCTGTAATTGTTTCTTTGCTACAGAGATTGCCCTTTCAATACTTGAGACAATCAATGTGAAAAGGCAGAGATAGATGGAAGTCCTGTATCTCTAGATGGAAATCATTCATTTTCTTAATTTATTTGTACAGTAACACTTCAACAAACATTTCTCAGTGTCCTTTGCTGGATTAAAAACTGGGGGTAGAATCACAAAATTTAATGAGGCAGATAGATGAGAAAGTACCAGATCTAACAAGTGAAATCAAGCATGATTTCACTTAGGCTGTAGAAACCTGTTAAACTTCTCAGAGATGGCAATGCCTGCCTGGCCGACCTTAGAAAAGAGAGTGGGTGAGAAGAGGGCCCAGAAGAGAGAAATGGGAAGCCTCTTTGGCCTTCTGTAGTTGCAGAGTGTTCCAGTTGAGTGTAAGGGTGCAGAGACATTGTTCAGCTCACAGAGGGTACTCTAATGGTATTGTGGCCCAAGCAGACCGAAAATTCTGAGTTATGACATCTAGTTTGTGGTTTGGAAGAGGTATCATGAGTGCTTTGTAGAGGATGACTTGGAGACGGCCAAGCCTGGAGGGATAGAATAAATCAAGCTGAGAAATGATGAGGATCCGTGACTGCCAGTATGAAGTTCACATTTTTAAAAATCACAGCTGAATTATATATGTGTACATATATAATATATTTATTTTATATATAGCAATTATATGTATATAGCATGACATAGCCCTGCTGCTCAGAGTCACAAAAGGGTAACGGTCACTCAGACCAGCAGCACTGATGTCACCAGGACATTGAAATGCAGAATTTCAGATCCTGCCCACTCCAGACCTACTGAAGCTCTTTAACAAGATTCCTAGGTGATTTCTGTGCACATCAACCTTCCACAGTCTCTGACTTAGAAGACACTGAATTGCCTCATCCAGAGCTACCTTGCTTGCTTTGTCACCTTCCAGTCACATTGTTTCCAGTCACATCTGGTATAGCTATACTGAATTTCTTATAGTTTTTTTAATTCTCTTGAATTTCAGTGTCTGGCTTTTGCACCTGCAGTTTTCTCTGCTCGTGTATTCTTTTCCTTCTGCCCCATTCATCTGGCCAGGCACCACCACCATTGCCCTGAAACAAAACCAAAACAGACTGTAAACAAAAAATAAAATTCTAAGACCCCTAACCAACTGAATGGACCCATTCTTGGCCAAGAACATACCAAAGTAAGCCTGAAAACTAGTTCAGGCCATGATAGGAAAGGGGGATTGGATGTACCTTTTTATATCCTCCTCCCTTTGGAATTCAGGTATTACTGACCAGCATTAACATTAAAACAGGCTGGCTTGTGCCTGTAATCCCATCACTTTGGGAGGTCATGGCGGGAGGATCGCTCGAGCCCAGGATTTTGAGACCAGCCTGGGCAACATGACACTGTCTCTACAAAAATAAGAAAATTAGCCAGTCATCATGGCGTGCACTTGTAGTCCCAGCTACTTGGTAAGCTGAGGCAGGAGGATCGTGTGAGCCTGGGAGTTCAAGGATGCAGTGATCTATGATCGTGCCACCACTCTCCAGCCTGGGTGACAAAGTAAAACCCTGTCTCAAAAGAAAAAAAAATCAACAAAAAACCCAAAACATTAAAACAGCCACCTTGTAGTCTCTTTGTAGCAATAAAATATATAACAAAGTGACAGGTAGCTGGACCTTAAAGAAATCAAAGTATTTTACCCCAAAATATATTTCTTTGATGTATTTTGAAATGACCTCGCAAATCTCTCTCGTAAGGAGTCTGGTACCTTTTTAAGTCTGATTAAAAATCATTTACTATTTATTCTCCCTGAAGCCTGCTACCTGGAGGTTTCATCTGCATAGTAAGAACCTTGGGCTCCACAACCCCTTATATTAACCCAAATACTCCTTTCTGTTTATTCCAGATCTTTAGATAATAACTTAATTCTTTCAACCAATTGACAGTCAAAAAGCTTTGAATCCATGACCCGGAATCCCTTGCTTCATTGTCCTAGCTTTCCAAACTAAACCAGTGTACACCTTACGTGTATTGATTAATGTCTGCTTATAACTTCTGTCCCCTAAAATGTATAAAATCAAACCGTAACAAATCACCTTGGGCAGTTGTTCTTAGGCTCTCCTGAGGCTGTGTTGGGGGCATATTTTTTTTTTTTTTTTTTTTCTTTTTTTTTCGGAGAAATTGCTCTGTCTGAATGAATGCATGATGGTCATTGCCTACCCAGTTCGGTCACACTGGTCTCGAACTCCTGACCTCAGGTGATCCGCCTGCCTTGGCCTCCCAAAGTGTTGGGATTACAGATGTGTGCCACTGTGCCCGGCCTAAACTTCTAAATTGATTGAGACTTGTCTAAGATACTTTTAAGGGCCTGGCCTCTATGGATATGACAGTGAAAGGTGGGGTTGTCTAGGAGTGGGTTGCCAATGAGGAGGAAGGTCCTAAAACCTTGGAGGGCAGCGTGGCAAACACAGTGACACGATCTGGCAGCCACGAAAGGAGCTTGTGGAGGAGTAGTCAGAGGCTTTCCACAAGAGTTGGCCTGCAGGAGAATGCAAAAGGTTCATAGGTAAAATTTAGCAGTTATTTTTCACTTAAAGTCTTTGCTAAAGCTCTTAAAGACAGTGCCTCTCTTAGATGTTCCTGTAGTGCTGTGTACTTATGAAGCAGCAGGATCACACTGAAGTGCTGGATAATGTCTACCTTCTCCAGGGCACTGAAAACTTCACGAGGGCAGAGACCAGGTCTATGTTGTATACTATGAGATCCTAGGGACATGGGGCTCAAAAGTATAGGTTGATAAAGGGAAAGACATTTATGGCACTCTTGGCAAAACAACAACAACAACAACAACAACAAAAACTATGTTAGTTGAGTACTGGAGAGGAGCAATGAAACAGCACACTTGTGTCAAAAGATTGCCTATGAGGAAAAAAAGCGCAAGAGCAGTATCTGGAATGGACTCTGACAGAGGGAGTGGTATAGTTCCTTTAAAGATTTATAAGAGTCGTCCATTTAGCAAATATTTACCTAAAATTCTCATGCTTTGTGAAGTCCATATTTGTGACTTTAGCTGTTTGCTAAAATTTATTTGTAACTCCTAAATTAATACTCGGGGCACCTTTGTGCTCATTCATGAACATGTGTTGGATGGCAAACAGTTTGAGTCACTTGACTAATATGTTTCCAGTTGAGGTTGAAGAATGGGAAACTGCCTTCTTGCTCTGGTTTTCATATTTTAAAAAAGTGTCCTTTTCATGGGCTATTTGGTGCCATCTTTTTCGTGCTTTTTGCTGGTGATTTTGCTGTTAAAATGGCGCCCAAGCATAGTACCAACATGCTGTCTAGCATTCCTAAGCACAGTTAGTCTGTGATACACCTTCCGGAGAAAATATATGTATTAGATAAGCTTTGTTCAGATATGAGTTATAGTCCTGTTGGCCGTGAGTTTAATCAACAATATATGTTAAATAAGATGTCTTTATACAGATCACATCTAAGGCAAGTCTCTGTATTGAATGGTGAACAACAGGGTTGTGGTCAGAGGCTCTACCTAACCTTGTCGTTCTCCTAGGAGCAATGGTTGAGTATTTGCTAATTCAGTGGTTACAGTTACTTTATATAACATAACTATTGTGCAAAACTAGAATCAACCATATTAGTTTTCCAGGCACTGTTTTGGGCACTGAGGGTGAGACAGTGAGGAAGAAAGATACGTTCTATCCCCTTGTGGGTCTTACATTCTAGCTGGGGCTGTTGGCCATATGGAAATAGAAAGGTAGCACATCTCTTGCTCAGCACATATATGAGGAAAAACAATATTATAAATAACAGTAACATAAGCCTCCCCCCTTTTTTCTGTTTTCTGTCTCTCTCTCTCTTTTTTTTTTGGTAGCAGTCTCACGCTGTCATCCAGGCTTGAGTGCAGTGGCATGAAATGGGCTCACTGCAGCCATGACCTCCCAGTCTCAAGCAATTATCGTGCCTTGTCTTCCAGAGTAGCTGGGACCACAGATGTGTGCCACTGTGCCTAGCTAATGTTTGTATTTTTTGTAGAGACGAGGTCTCACTATGTTGCCTGGGCAGGTCTCGAACTCCTGGGCTCAAGTGATCCACCTGCCTCAGCCTCCCAAAGTGTCTTTTTTCTTTCACATGTTTTGTTCATTTTTGTTTATCATCTGCAAGAGAAACACATTTTTGTTTATTTTCTGAGACGGAGTTTCGCTCTTCTTGCCCAGGCTGGGGTGCAATGGCGCGATCTTGGCTCACCGCAACCTCTGCCTCCCAGGTTCAAGCTATTCTCCTGCCTCAGCCTCCTGAATAGCTGGGATTACAGGCATGCACCACCACACCTGGCTAATTTTTTTTTGTATTTTTAGTAGAGACAGGGTTTCTCCATGTTGGTCAGGATGGTCTTGAACTCCCGACCTCAGGTGATTCACCCACCTTGGCCTCCCAAAGTGCTGGGATTATAGTCATGAGCCACAGCACCTTGCATTTTTTTTTTTTAATTTTAAGGAAAATAACTCACTCTTACCTGCTCACATGCCCCTCTATCCTCCCTCTAACTTGCTTCTTTTTTCTTCTCTCAGTTTCTTTCCACCTTATATTCCCCTGGTCTCAGCTTCAGTCTCCTCATTGCTCATTAAGGTATGTTTCTGAAAGTACAAGAAGAATCTAGAAAAATAATTCCATAATATTCTCTCAGTGAAAGTCTTTGGTACCAGGTGTGTAAATACCTTTAGTTATTTTCATCTGGGCTTCTCATCATATTTAGTGCTCTTCTAACTGTCCCTGTTGGACATTTACTAACATTTGCCTTTTACCTGTCCAGAGCCAATCACTGGGGAGTAGCAATCTGTTAGATGATTTGTTCCTTTTTGAATGGTCAGAGGCCTGGGGCAGGGGCTCACACCTGTAATCCCAGCGCTTTGGGAGACCGAGACAGCAGGACTGCTTGAGGCCAGGAGTTTGAGACCAGCCTTGGTAATATAGCGAGACCCATTAATTTAAAAAATAAAAACATTAGGCCAGGCGCGGTGGCTCACGCTTGTAATCCCAGCACTTTGGGAGGCCGAGGCGGGCGGATCATGGGTGAAACCCTCTCTATAAAAAACAAAAAAAATTAGCCGGGGTGGTGGGGGGCCTGTAGTCCCAGTATCGAGGCTGGGCAGAGAGTGGGTGAACCGGAGGGACTTGCAGTGACCGATTGTGCCATGATCCAGCCTGGGGACAGAGTGAGATCGGTAACAAAAAAAAAAAAAAAAAAAAAAAAAAATAAAAATAAAAACATTAGCCAGGTCGGGCATGATGACTCATGCCTGTACCAGCACTTTGGTAGGCTGAGGCGGGAGGATAACTTGAGGCCAGGAGTTCAAGACTAGCTTAGACAACAAAGTGAGACCCTGTCTCTACAGAACATAAAAAAATGAGCTGGGCATGGTGGGGGACACCTGTGGTCCCAGCTACATGGGAGGCTGAGGCAGGAGGATTCCCTGAGCTCAGGAGCTTGAGGATGCAGTGAGCAATGATGGTTTCACTGCAGTCCAGTCTGGGAGGCAGAGTAAGATGCTGTTTCAAAAAAAAAAAAAAAAAAAGATAGGAAAAATTAGCAGGGCATGGTGGTGTGTGCCTGTAGCTGGGCATGGTGGGGGGCACCTGTGGTCCCAGCTACATGGGAGGCTGTGGCGGGAAGATCGCTTGAGCCCAGGAGTTAAGGCTGCAGTGAGCTATGATTGTACCACTCTACTCCCATTTGGGAGACAGAGCAAGACCCTGTCTCAAATAAATGAATGAATAAATGGTCAGAATGGGATTCACTTCAGAGTGATTTTTTTTCCTACTTTTCTACCGTAAATGACTCTCAACAACTTGGCCCCATATTTATTAGTTTTGAAAATCACTAGTTTAATGATGTCTAGTTAGATGATAATCAAATATTTATTGGTTGAAGTAGCCGGATGGTATCTCTACCATAGCAAAATAGGGACACCAAAATATATGTAAAAGAGAAAAAGTCATTGTTGTGAACTGCTGCTTTCCGTTTGCTCTCTGGGTGGCCAGATCACTCCCTGATGTGTCTGGCAGGGGCTCAACTAACTTTTCCCCTGAACTGTACTGGCTTAGCAAAGGACCTGGGGGTACTACGTTTTTATGCACAGGATTCAGTAGCCAATGCCTGTTTTGATAAGTAGCTGGTCATTTACATCATTGCCTCAGGCCAGGTCCTTCACTCTCCCCTGAGAGGCGGGAAGAGAGAAGTCAAAGGCTTTTCACCTCTGATGTCCATTTCTTATGCCCCTTAACTACTCTGTTCTACCCTGGGGCTGAAAGGAAAGGAGTCCCTGAACACACACTGGGGCCTATATGAGGGTGGAGAGAGGGAGAGAGAGAGGGAGAGGGAGGAGGGTGATGATAAAAATAAATAAATAAAACAGCTATTGGATACTATGCTTATTACTTGGGTGGTGAAATAATCTGTACACCAAACCTGTGACATAAAATTTACCTGTATTAGAAACCTGCTGGGGCTGGGCGCGGTGGCTCACACCTGTAACCGCAGCACTTTGGGAGGCTGAGGCGGGTGGATCACCTGATGTCAGGAGTTTGAGACCAGCCTGGTCAACATGGTGAAATCCCATCTCTACTAAAATTACAAAAATTAGCCAGGTGTGGTGGCAGGCACCTGTAATCCCAGCTGCTTGGGAGGATGAGGCAGGAGAAGAGCTTGAACCCGGGAAGTGGAGGTTGCAGTGAGCCAAGATCGTGCCACTGCACTCCAGGCTGGTGACAGAGCAAGACTCTGTCTCAAAAAAAAAGAAAAAGAAACCTGCAGATGTCCCCCTGCAGCTAAAATAAAAGTTTAAAATAAAAATAAAATATTGGAATACATCTATTTAAAAAACTAATTGGGAGGTATTTTTGTTCCTGACTGATATATCTTAGCCAACTTTAAAACATTTTGTTCCTGCTTTGTTGGGGTGTGTGTTTAGAATGGATGGGTTGTAAAAATGAATAGAGTCAATACTTGTCCTGTAGCTGAATAACTGGCCGATGCTATTAAAAGTAGAAACAGGTGGGCGAGGTGGTTCATGCTGGTAATCTCAAGGCTTTGGGAGGCTGAGATGGGAATTTCACTTTGAGGCCAGGAGTTTGTGACCAGCCTGGGCCACACTGTGAAATCCTATTTTTACAAAAAATAAAAAATTAATTAACCGGGAGTAGTGGTGTCCACCTATAGTCTCAGTTACTGGTGCAGCTGAGGCTGGAGGAGCACTAAGCCCAGGAGTTCGAGGCTGCAGTGAGCTGTGATCTTGCACTGTACTCCAGCCTGGGTGACAGAGCAAGACCTTGTCTCTAAAAAAACAAAAAAGGAGAAGCAAGGTGCAGTAGGAGAAAGAGGCAGAGGAATTTTACTAGTACGTCTGAGCTGGATCGTTTCCTTTGGTCCTCCACACCTGTCTGTGCTCTGCTCCATATGCCAAGAGGCCAGCCCCTCACACTGACTGTCCAGGCTATATGCCCTCTGCCTTGTGCCTGCAAGGACTGTGGCAGCAGGGCATTGACAGAAGTGGAAAGATGGAAAAGGCAGGCTTATTCAGCCTTGCTGGCTGTGGCTTTTGTGTAGCTGTGGCCCTCTGGGGAATGTCACAGCTCTCCTTGCCTCATGTGAGCAGAGGGCACTATACCCTTTGTTGTCATTCCTTAATCCTGCCATGTATTAGAAACAGTCTTTCCGCTAAACTGTCCTCAAAGACCCCTCTCTGAGTCTGCCAAACACTTGCTGCCAGGACACAAATACTAGATCTGATGGGTTGGAGGAGGTGGTGTCATTTGAGGAGGACTTGTAGAGTACAGGACACACTGAAGTGGGTGGAGAGGAGGGCAAAGGTTCCTGATAACGGAAGTTTGAGCACTGGTGCACCATGCAGTTGTCTACTGTGGTGCATGTTCAGGGAGCTGTCTGTGTGGACAGGCTACAGGGCACCGGCAGTGGCTATAGGGGCTAAACATTGGGTGATAAGAAGAATATTATAGGAAATAATGTTAGGAAGGTACCCTAAGTCTCAATTGTGGCAGGCCTTGACATTGAGAATTTGCACCTGGGATTTTGTTTAACTCTTTGTGCTTTAAAAAAAATGTAAAGGCTGGGCACCGTGACTCACGCCTGTAATCCTAGCACTTTGGGAGGCCGAGGTGGGCGGATCACGAGATCAGGAGATCAAGACCATCCTGGCTAACACGGTGAAACCCCGTCTCTACTAAAAATACAAAAAATTAGCCGGGTGTGGTGGCGGATGCCTGTAGTCCCAGCTACTTGGGAGTCTGAGGCAGGAGAATGGCGTGAACCCGAGAGGCGGAGCTTGCAGTGAGCCGAGATTGCGCCACTGCACTCCAGCCTGGGCGACACAGCGAGACTCCGTCTCAAAAAAAAAAAAAAAAAAAAATTTAAATTTGAGCTAATTATAGAATCTCATGCAGTTATAAGAAATGATACAGAGAGATTCATTTCAGTGGTAAGATTTTGAGAAAAGTTCCTGTTCTGTCATAACCACAATATTAACATTTATAGAACATTAATATCAGCCTTTATATAAAGTGTATACAATCTTATTCAGATTTCCTCTTGTACTCAGGTGAGTGTTTAGAAGATTTTTGATCAGAGTGGTTATATTGTCAGCTTCAGAGTGAGAATTGCAATGGTATAGATTTAATATGCCTCAGAAAAATGCTTGGCTTTGGGGTGGAAACATTAATATGTCATTAGAAAATTGCATATATTCACGCCTGTAATCCCAGCACTTTGGGAGGCCCAGGTGGGCGGATCACCTGAGGTCGGGAGTTTGAGACCAGCCTGACCAACATGGAGAAAACCTGTCTCTACTAAATATACAAAATTAGCCGGTTGTGGTGGCACATGCCTGTAATACCAGCTACTCGGGAGGCTGAGGCAGGATAATTACTTAAACCTGGGAGGCGGAGGTTGCGGTGAGCCAAGATAGCACCATTGCACTCCAGCCTGGGCAACTAGAGTGAAACTCCGTCTCGAAAGAAAATTGCGTATATTTTTTTCCCCTTGACTTTGTTTTCTCTCCTTATGTGTGTTGGATTCAGTGCAACCACTGAAAACATCCTGTTACATACAGAAATATATCTTAAACTTACCATTAAATCACCTGTTGTTTCAAGTGCAACATGGGCATCTTGTACTTTTGATATGTCTTATTTTTGTCTGGATAGCAATGTGATCAGATCTGAATTGCACAGGATACAGAGTCAATTACCAAGTACTCCCGATGCAGCTCGGTCTTCTTGGAGCATAGTGATTGACCTAGCCCTTAAACTATGTATGTGGTGCTCATTGCACTTATCTGTAAAATGTAATATTTCAGTTCATCACTAAGCATCTTCCAACCATAGTATCCTGTATTTATTGCTTATATAGAAAAAAATATTTAATAACGAGGTGATAAGATTCATTTTTATATCCTTCTCTCTGAGTCATTTGTTGCTTTTCAAAGCTTATTTCTTGCCCTGCCTTCCACAAATTTCTTCCAAAGATTCTAGGAAATAAGTGAAATATGCATAAATACCTTTATGAAAAGGAGTAACACATATCTGAAGGTTGGTTTTGCAATCGTGATGACAGGTTTGTATCCCCACAGCATGTGATAATAACTTGGTTCTTCCCATGGTTAGATGTCTCTTCAGGAAACGTATAATTGCCCTGAAGATGGGAGAGAGACAGTTTTCATTTTGCATGAAGAGTAATTTTGCTGTTTGTGTCATAAGTTCTAAAAGCACACATGTAACTGCATATTATATTTAGATTCGATTAAATACCTAGATGATTTATGCCTGTCTTCTTGGCAGAGGTTTATTCATTGCTTAAAGTGGTTAAATAATTGAAAAAACAACTTGAAGAATGAAGGAAGAGAGACATTGGGCAAGTTGATGAGAAGAAAGGGTGGGATATTTAACGGTTAAAAATGTGTATGTCTACCCTTTGGTATTTGCTCTAATTCATAATTAGATCACCATTTCTTGCACTTATTTAAAAGGCACCTTACCTAGAGAGAGACATCAATATTTACAGTGCATTACTGCCATGGAGAATTTCAGATCTTGTGATGAGGGTTTATTGCTGTTTTATCCCCTCTTCAAAGCAGTGTACACATCAAACAGTCTCCACACTTGTTCTGGACCCAGTGACATCGCACCAGTGGCTCATGCAGCAGCTTAATTATTGAAGATCCTTGTCTTTGAATTTTCTTTTTAATATTTCAGAGGATATACTTTGAAAATCTATATATTAAATAAATCAGAAGATTCTGGGATTATAAAGTTTTATCATATTTTAAAATGCATCAGTTTTGCCAAAATTTGAGAGGAGTGGCCATAATAGTGAACAAATTACCCTAAATGAGAAGCTCCTATTATTTCTAATTACTGTAATGAACACAAATTCCATCAGATTATTAATAATGCTGAAATAGGCCATGGGCCCCAGAAATGTAGCAAATCATAGGTGAGAAGATTGTGTTTTATTCATCTGAGGCTAAAGCAAAATTACCTTCTTTATGCAATATTATATTTAGTCAGGACAGTTAGAGGTGGGAAACCTTTTAGGTGAACTTTTAGATGAATCAAGCAGTTGTGTTTCATGATTCATTTTGTTGATAAGGCCAGATATTTATACGAATGTCTTTCCTTAAAATAAGGTGAAACTCGTGAAAAGACCTCATGCCATTTGTGGCTACTACTGCACCATTCTCTAGAACTCTGTGTTGCTTGTCATACTTTGACCTGTTGGGAGCTACCTTGAGCATGGCTGCTGAGACTGCTTTGCAGTGCTTTTATGTTTTTTTCTAATACATTTTTCATAAATTGTTATTCTGTCAGGATGAGATTTGGTGGATGATCACTGGTTGGGGGTGTATGAACATGTGTACTCGCACCTTTTTGGTATTAAAGGGAACTTCTAAACCCAGCAATGCAGCCTCTGAATTTATAAATTAGGGATGGAGGCCCAGAGAGGCGACTGATGTACCAGTATCACAGGTCTAGGCCAGTGGTTCTTAGCGTGTGGTCTCTGGGCTCTAAGGGATCACTAAGATCATTTCAGGAAGGCCGTGAGTGCAGTACTGTTTTCAGAGTATTATGAAAACCAATTTTGTGTTGTTCACTTGGTTGACATCTACATCAGTGGTGCCCAGGCCCTGAGGGGCAAAAATGTAGAGATCACTTGGCACAAATCAAGACAGTGTTACCAAATGTATTCTTTACCCCACACACTCACAGTGTTTTTAAAAGCCATTTTCACCCACTGTTTTTGACGAAGAAACAAAATTAATTACTTAAAACCTGACGCTTTAATATACAGTTTAACATTTCGTGTGATGATGTAGGCATACAGCACTTCTCCAACGTATGGAAGTTCAGTGGTTCCTTTTTAAATTTTAATTTAATTTTATTTTTGTTGAGGTAAGGTCTCACTGTGTTGCCCAGGTTGGCCTCGAACTCCTGGGCTCAAGTGATCCTTCTGCTTCAGCCTCCTTCAGTAGCTAGTGTTACATTCGTGAGCCACTGCGCCCAGCTTCTCAGTGGTTGTCTTGACTTTTATGCGAAGGCTTGATTTACACGGTGAGGTTTTCTCATGGAACAGCGTTTTCATTTGAAATACGGACAGAAAAACTGGTTATTCAGACTTGAGTTTCTGGCAAAGAGTTTATTAAAAATGAGTGACACAGGCCTGTCACTATGAGGCAAAAAGTGGGCAATATTTGCTGCTAAAGATAAAAGTCAAACTTTCTAGGTAAAATTAGGTTTTGGAAAACTTATGCCCACTGTGAGCATGACTGCTTCCCAGTACATAAAGATATTTCTGATTAAATTGACAGAGATATTAACATGTGATTTTCTGAAATAAAGAAATGTATCAACATTTGGAAGACTGGCATAACTCAGTAACTAATATTTTCCAAGTGACTAATGTTATGGAATTTTTCATGTGTAGAAGTTTAATTCAAAATGTGAGACAAATAGATTTTAATGTAACAAAGAAAGAAAACTTCACATTCATATTGTAGCTGACCTTTTAGAAACCACCACTGGTCGAGTTACGGTGTGGTATCAGAGAAGAAAATCTAAAATTTTCTGGAAAACCTATTAAGATGTTATTCCCTCTTCCAGCTACATATTTGTGAAGTTCTGTTTTTCCTTTATATACTTTTTCATATGGCAGCTGAGAATGCAGAAGCAGATATGAGAATCCAGATGTCTTCTATTAAGCAAAATGTAAAACATTGCTGCTCTTTCCACTAAATGTGCTTTGTTTTATAAAATACAATTTTCATAAAATTGAGTTGTGTTAACATGTGATGGGTTTTATTATTATTAAAGTGAATTAATACTTATTTTAAAGTTGTTCTCATTTTCACTCCTAAAATGGTAAGTATCACTAGCTCTACCCTCCCATAAACAAAAACTCTTTGAGGTCATCAATTTTTAGAGTGTGCAAGGGCCCTGAGATCAGAGTTTGGGAACCATGAATCTAGTCCTATTTCCTTGCAGGCATGCTTTCCTATTTTATATATAGTACTTCCCTCATTTAACAATAGATTTTTTTCCTTTTCCTATCTTAACATTTCTGAAATTTGGATGTCTGTTACAATATATGTTTATGGCTAATGTAACATTTCCTCCTCTTCCCCAAATGAAATACTATGAATTAAAATCAGGATACAATTTCTCAGTGCATAATTTTACTAGGAAAACAACAAAATTCTTCTCTTTTAAAAAACAAACTAACATTTGTATCCACAGGTAGCTAGAAATGGAACTTAATAGATCTGATTTCATAATTTGTGATTTGTGATTGAGCACTGGGCTCAGGAGCCTGAAGTCTTCGCTGGAAAACTGACTTTTCATGTCATCTCTCTGAGCCTCAGCTTACTCATCTGTGACGTGGGTCACATGTTTTTCCATGTGTCTAATGTAGTGCCTTATTTAAATAAAAAAATTTCAGATCCCTCCATTTAAGTGGTGGGTTCTAGTACAATGTTACTAAACTGTATGTGCACGTGTGTGTATGTATGTGTGAAAACTCCATAAAAATGCCTTATGATTTTCATGCACCATAAAACCAAGAAGAAATCATAAACCAATACACATCCAGATGTGTAACAGAGATCCATCAGATAGAAGCACATCATTGTGAGAGATGAAGATGTCTTGCTGAGGCTAAATTGTAGGCTGTATGAACCTAGACCTGCCCTGGGATGGCATGGGGTCTTTTTATTTGGACCTGGGTTATGCTGCCTTTATGTACTATGATGACTCAGGTCTTACAGCACTTCCAATCTTAAGAAAACCTTGATTTCAACATAATTATGATGTCATTTGGCCATCCTTTGATGAGAAAATGCTGTTGAGTGACTGACTGACTGACAGGGCCTTGCTCTGTTGCCCAGGCTGGAGTGCAGTAGTACAATCACAGCTCACTGCAGCCTCGAACTCCTGGGCTCAAGTGATCTTCCCACCTAAGACTCCTGAGTAGCTGGGACTGATGCAGGACATGTGAGCCCCACAGTGGGCCTTAGCCCATAAGGGTCCTTGTCTTTGCCCAGGAAAGAATTCAAGGGCAAGCTGGGGTTAGAGGAAAACAGCTTTATTTAAGCAAGAGTGTTGCAGCTCTGTGACTGCTTCTGCAGAGCAGGGGTACTCTATGGGCAGAGAGTAGCAGCCCAGGGGTTTTGCAATCATATTTATAGTCACTTTTAATTACATGCAGATTAAAGGGAAGTTTATACAGAAATTTTTAGGAAAGGAGTAGTAACTGGGACATTAGGTTATTACCACGGAAACGGTAGGTAACACCTAGGTGTTGCCATGGTAATAGTAAACTGACATGACAGCTGGTGATGTGTGTGATGGAAAACTGCTTCTGTCCCAGCCCTGTTTTAGCTAGTCCTCAGTTTGGTCTGGTGTCCAAGCCCTGCCTCTGCAGTCAAGTCCTGTCTCCTATGCTAGGACTACAGGAAAGTGCTACCACAGTCACCTAATTTTTTTTATTTTTTGTAGAGACAGGATCTCACTGTGTTGCCCAAGTTGGTCTTGAACTCCTGACTTCAAGCAATTCTCCCACCTTGGCCTCCCAAGGTGCTGGGATTATAGGTGTGAGCTGTTGCACCTGGCCTTGTTGACTTCTTTTATTGGGTCTTGTTCTTTCTCATCAGCATGGTAATCAAATCTAGGACTCCTTCCTGAATTTGACAGTGGATATAAATGTAAACGTGGCATCTGAAATTGCATGGGAGTACTCAGTGACGAGGTAGTACAAATAGAAGATCCAGACTATATTTATTTTAATTTATTTTATCAATATTGCTGAAATGCAAACAAAAAGTTTAATGTTGGAAGAACTCACAAGAAGGGCTACATGATAGAGCATTCCCTGTAGCATCCTTCACATTGCAGTTTATGCAAACCCCACCCTATCCACGAGCTCCATCACCCACCATAAGAGACATCCACAGGTTCTGGAGCTCCCTGTGTTATTTTCCTCTTCTCAAATCCCCTCTTTTCTCCCAGTCCACATTTTACTTCGAGAGCTACAGGTATATAGAGATAAATGCTAGTTATTTCTGTCTGTCTGTTGCAGACTAACACATTGACTCAATGTTTCTATCTAGTCTTAAGAAGATAGTCTTAATTATTTAATTGAAATCATGTATGCAACGTATTCTCCTGAGGAAAATTTCAAACACAAGTAGGGTAAGCAGTTTTATTGTGACCAAGCAAATTCAGTATATAGTCCCTGAATTTATTGGGGGGTTGGAATATACTTTTATTTGATTATTTTACTATAGATATTGGGTACTGCTTTTGGTCCTATGTCTGTGCTATTTTTTAAAGGCCTTCTCTTCTGAGTTAATAGTGCTTCTTGTAGACTTACACACAGACGGGTGACAGGAAGAGGGAGAGAAATTGAGGTGTACAGAGGTACTTAACAACTGAATAACTAACTAACCCTGTAATTGGAAAGCAACAGAATCTGTGTTCTAAAAGTTTTTAGTCTTTTCCTGCCCACCTCTCCCCATTTTGTTGCTTTTTTGCTTATAGTTTTTAATTTGATGATTCTGGAAATTTTGGTTCCTCTTGGTAGAGAACTTTCCTTATAGTAAAGGCATTGTAATGTTAATGCACATTGATTTTTTAGATGTGTATTTTTGCGACCTTGTTCTAAGAGTGACTGTATAGTTCTTATTGGTGTTTATTTTTATTTTGGGGGGTGTAAATTAATAAGCAGCAAAGACTGTCATGAATGTTTACAGACACTAAAATCCAGAAATTATTAAAATCCTCATGTTTATGTTTCTGCCAGCAAATTAAGATAGCCACCAACAGTATTAAATTCGGAGTTGACTAAATTTTTGCTCTAGTAATGTTGCTCAGACTGTGTTATTATCGAATCCTCATGATGTAGAAATCCGTGTTCAATTTGTTATTACTATGTTTCATATGCTTCTGTTTGCTCTGATAAGTTCTAATTTGCTTTCACATTGGAGACTATTGGATTGACAGTGGTTTAAATATAGCCTTCACTGTATATAAATAGCCTGTCTTTAGTTTGGTATCCTCCAGGTTTCCATATCTTTACCAGTGACCAGTGCACCAGTGTTTCAAAAATATTCCTCCTAGAATAAATGATGAGTTTACTGCTTCATGTTTAAAGCTATGTCATTAGACCGGACGTGGTGGCTCACACCTGTAATCCCAGCACTTTTTGGGGCCGAGGCAGGTGGATAACCTGAGGTCAGGAGTTCAAGACCAGCCTGGCTAACATGGTGAAACCTCGTCTCTACTAAAAACACAAAAACTAGCTTGTCATGGTGGTGCACGCTTGTAGTAGCCTGTAGCTACTTGGGAGGCTGAGGCAGGAGAATCACTTGAACCCAGGAGGCGGAGGTTGCTGTGAGCCCAGATCGTGCCACTGCATTCCAGCCTGGGTGACAGAGCCAGACTCTGTCTTAATCACTCAATCAAGCTGTATTGTTCGAGGCTTTAAAACAAATACTTACATCCTAGTTTTTAAAAACAGAGTACTCTAAACATAATTTAAATTTTGTGTTATGTTTTTGAGTGATTTCACTCAGTTGCTGAGTGGAACTTTTAGTTCTGATTGCAGCTGTTGCATACTCTTTTCTTCTTTGCTTTGCATTTTTAATTCTGTTTCTTCTCTGCTGTGACAGTGATCATATTTGCCAGGCTGTTCTCACTGTTACTGATAATGATACAAGTGTTCACTTGAGTTTATTATCGATGTTGTTACAGCAATTGCAAGCAAGCTCTTCTGTGCAAATACATTTGCTAAAATACTACTTTTCGTGTCATTGTATATGTGAGTATATGACAGAAACTACCTGCAGATTAACATATTACTTTGAGTATTTTCTGTCTTAAGTATAAATAATGTATTTGAGCACTATACTTTCTGATAATACTTTATTGAACAAAAGAGAACATTTTAATCAACAAAATTTTTCAGTAGAGCAGCCAAATGTCTAGATTCTATAGATTTTTAAAAATTGATACATAATTTTATATATTTATGGAGAATATGTGATGTTTTGATACATGCATACCATGTGTAATGGTCAAATCAAGGTAATTAGGATATTCACACCTCAATTATTTATCTTTTTTTGTATTTGGAAACATTTCAAATCCTCTCTTCTAGCTACTTTGAAATATACAATAAATTATTTGTCAATTATGTAGATTCTGTGTTTTTATTCCAGTAGATATGATTAAAAGGTAGGTGAAGTTTGTTTACTTGCTTAGATTTATTATTTTTTAAATGATTTATGTGATGATTATTTAGAAATATTGGGGTAATGATCGTAGTAATGGTTATTACTCTCTGAGTACACACTATATGTCTAGCACTGTTTAACCCCTTTATATTATTTAGTCCTTACATTACCTTGATGAAAGAGGTATTGTTTTATTTTCATTTGAGTTGGAAAGGACTAGAGGCAGAGAACAGTTAGGCACCCTGGCCAGGGCCACATAGATAACAAGGCGTGAAGTCCAAATACAAACCTGGGCCGTTTTGCTCGGAGCTGACACTTGACCTCATCTCTTTCACCATGTAGTATTTTAAAGGACCTAAAAGAATTTGTGTTTAGAATAGTGACCCACTGTCCCCTTTTATGAAAGTGTAATTCTGTTGCTTAATCTTTAGGATTTCCCTACGTTCTCCTAACATGTAGTTTACCAACATTAGTATCTTATTTTTTACCATAGTGCTTTTGTGTTTACAGATATGCCTCTTCATGTTCGACGCAGTAGTGACCCAGCTCTAATTGGCCTCTCCACTTCTGTCAGTGATAATAATTTTTCCTCTGAAGAGCCTTCAAGGAAAAATCCCACACGCTGGTCAACAACAGCTGGCTTCCTCAAACAGAACACTGCTGGGAGTCCTAAAACCTGCGACAGGAAGGTAACCACCTCTGGTTGTTTGCTGCCATCCCTTGCCCCTCCTGACTTCTTGGTGTCCTTGATGAGTGTTGTGTCTTGGGTAAACCATTGGTTTCCAGGGCATCTTCATGATGGCCTTTTGTGAGTGTGGTACCAACTTTCATATCAAAGTTCAGATAGTCTCCTATTTTATATCACACTTGGATTTTCTGATGCAAATTAGTGCCATGTATGGTGTGCACTTATTAATATATCCATTTTTTGAATAGATTCCATTTCATATCATTAAAAATGAAAACATTCAACACATTGTGTGCCATATAAAGTCCCTTTCTTGCTGTGTCTCCTGGTTTCCTCTCCCGTTTCTCCTCACAGGCAGCCTCTTTATTTGCTTTTTCTATGTTCTTACAGGGATATTTGACACATTCATAAGCAGATATTTATATTGGTTCATGAGGTACATTAAGGAACTTAGAACATTATGAACTCTTAAGGATGAAAGTGGACTTCATGGTAATTTAGTTTGACTACCCAATTGATCATTTTATCCTAAGTCTCCTTGTAAATGGAAGTGTGTTGTCTAGTCTTCATAATACTTTCTTCCCTGACCTAATTTATTTTAGTCCTTGACCTAATTTATTTAATCCGAATAAATAAACTTTATTTTAACCTGCTTTTTCTGTTTTAAAAAATTTGTTGGCTGGGCGTGATGGTTCCCACCTATAATCTCAGCACTTTGGGAGGCCAAGGCGGGTGGAACTCCTGGCCAGGAGTTCAAGGCCCGTCTGGCCAACATAGCAAAACCCCATCTCTACTAAAAATACAAAAATTAGCCAGGTGTGCTGGCATGCACCTGTAATCCCAACTACTCAGGACGCTGAGGCACAATAATTGCTTGAACCCAGGAGGCGGAGGTTGCAGTGAGCCAAGATCATGCCACTGCACTCTAGCCTGGGCAACAGAGTGAGACTCCATCTCAACAACAAAAAAAAATGTTGATGCTCTTTGTCAGAACCCTTGTTGTTCCTTTTTATCACACTTTTCACCTCTTATTTAATGTGCGTTTTGCTGAATCTGTCATTTTCACTTTTGAATCTGTAGATGCTCAATAAACTTCTGTTGAAAGAATTAATAAACATTTTTTCAGTGCAGCCAGTAATTTAGCACAGTATATATTGAGAAATGTCGACATAATACTAATCACATAAGATTAAAAAGGATGTAGCTTGATATTTGCTTGATTTATTCTTTGCATAGGTATAAAAATACCTGTTTTAAATATTTCTTTCAACTTTGTTTTGCATTTCAGCACACTGCTCTCTGTAGTAGTTCAAGTAACAAAAAAGTGCATGGAAAACATAGGTTTAAACTGAGAAGAATCTACTTGAAAAAAAGACTATATTTAGTTTCTGATTTTTTTGAATTATGAACTTAACTGTTAGGCTTAGTCTCCTGAAATACTTTGTTTTTATAGATGTGTGGAGGAGCCACATCGGAAGATCTTCTCATTAAGATTAGCTTGAAATTTTTGAGGACTTTATCTTGCAGTAGACTATCCAAAGAAGCAGAATCCAGTTTATCAGTGGGTCTCGTGGCAGTTAATCTTTTTTTAGAATAGACCTAATTTAATTTACATGGATATTCACAAATGTGTAAACAAGTCAAGTTGGCAGTTAAAAAAATTTTTTTTTTAACTAGGTTTTCAACTGTTGGAAGCATACTGTAGTTTCTTTTCAAGTCATTCATTATCTTGGATGTGTGAGTCCGTTTCAGTTGCAGCAAACAGAACCTGTTTTTATCATAAAACATTTTTGAATAAAAGGGATTTATCACTTAGAATTTTTTTCTCACAAAATCACTGGAAGGGTACAAAGCAGGTCCTAGGTGGTCCTGGAGAACCTTTAAAACCATGCAGTAACAAACATGTGGCTTGCCTGTGGAGCTACCCTCTCGGCTTTCGTGGTGAAGGAGGTGCTGCAGCCCAGGGGCCTGAGCTCCTCCCACCAGAGCCTGCCTATTACACACTATGCACCGCCCTGCCTCCAGGTGTACTCACCTTGCTTCTGTCACTTGTGAAGTGGAGACCCACCGTAGAAATGCTGCCAGTCATAACAACCCAGGAAAATTCTGTTTCACACCACTATTAAAATCTCATGCTACTGAGTCTGAGTAGGTGGAGTTCAGTTTGTATCTAGACCCTTATCTGCAGAAGAGCCTGGGAAATAGAGCATTAGCGTTAAAACCTCTGCAGCACAGGAAAACATGTTAGGAGAGCGCTGAGACCCTCACTGCCAATTAACCACATCCACCTAGCTGACATAGTTTCATTTTTAAATATTTATTTATTTATTTATTTATTTGGAGACAGGGTGTTGCTTTGTCACCCAGGCTGGAGTGCAGTGGCGCAATCTCAGCTCACTGCAACTTCTACCTCCCAGGTTCAAGCATTCTCCTGCCTCAGCCTCCCAAGTAGCTGGGTCTACTGGCACTAGCCATCACACTTGGCTGATTGTTTAATTTTTTTAGAGACAGGGTCTTGCTGTGTTGCCCAGGGTGGTCTCAAACTTTTGGACTTGGGTGATCCTCCCATCTCAGCCTCCCAAAGGCTGGAATTACAGACATGAGCCACCATGCCCAGCCTGACATTGTTTTGAATAACATGCTTGTATCATCGTAGAAAATTTGGCAAACTTGTAGAATAGAACAAAATAAAATTATTCATAACTCCAGAACCCAGCAACAACCAGTATTCACACACACACACACACACACGTTGGAGTCATGTTATGTTCATATATTTGCATCCTGATTATTTCAACATTATTTTTCATATAATAGGGATTTTCCCTGGTGTGAATTTTATTATAAATATTTTAATGAGTGTAAAACATTTCATTGTAGGTTGTATTCTGTTTTCTCTCGATTTTGGACATTGATGCTCTTTCTCTTTTTTTCACATTTTAAGTATCAGTGTTGTGAGACATCCCTAAATATAATATTTATCTTAAAAATTGTTACATATTCAACAATCTTTTTACTTACATGGAGCAGTATTTAATGTAGCCAGATGCCCATACTTTCCCATAGGAAAAGCCTTGATCTACATATATATTTCTAAATGAAGTGATAATCGCATACAATATACTTGAATAGTAATGTGTAATGAATTAGTCTTTTCAATTTTCGTTGGCTTTACTCTTCAAATACTAATCTTGCTGTCTGCGTTTTATGCTGTTTGTATTTTAGTCTGAGAGCTCATATATAAATATGATTAAATGGCATTTTATTTTCAGTTATAAAAAGCCTTCTCATCTTTTCAATATTCAGAAGGAAGGAAAGCATACTTGCTGCTTAGGTACAAAGCATTCAATTTATTTATTTCTGTTAAGCCCATGAGAGCTTACCTATGCTTTCATGCTTTAAGATGTTATAAATTCTTATGAGTCTGTAGTGGTTCAGATTTTCCGTGTAAGAGTGTAGAAATAAATTAGTTGTGCATTCATAGCCCTCTGATTTAGTGATCTCTAGTGGTTAAAATAAGTTAACATTCTTAAATAACTGATCCACATAGTTAAGTGGTTTATATTCTTCCAAGTTAAATGAGCAAATTATTTTAGAATAATGTTACCAATCAATGAAAATCTTGTTTCTAAGCAGGAAAGTTGTATTCTGATACGTTAGAGCACTATCATGTCAAACCCTCTCCATTGGTTCAAAACCACAAATGAGAGGTGGAGTCTTCCTTGTTGAAATAGTGGTCATAATCTCATTCCACTATTAGGCTTAGTGGGCAGGGTGTACAGATGATGATGATACTCAGTTGCTTGAGAGCCTGAAGAAGCCGAGGGTCCCATAGGCTTCTGGATTTCTTAAAATTTTTCACGCTTTCATTTGGAAGTGAGATGGAGAGGGTAAGGGAGTTGTAGCTTTTTTCAAAGTTATTTGAAATTCACCTTTGTGTCCAGTATTTTGTGGCTGACTACCTTTTCCAACTGTTTTAGGGAACATTTTGTTCATACTTTGTGTGGAAAGTTTCTTGCTAGAGGCTGTATTTTCGTTTGAGAGTTAACATGTGGTTAATATTTTATCCTGAGGAAGAGTATTTCAATTGGTGTGAATACTTAAATCACCTTGCCACCTCTTTGGTCTTCCTTATTAAGTCAGTGTTGCTGTGAATAAAGAGGCCAGCTAGTCTGTGGAGAGCATGTGATTCATCCCATCAAGAAAGATGTAATGAGCTCTTAGAAGAATCAGCTTTCCATGCAGTGCTGGGGATAAGGACTGTGGACTGTTTCACTGTGCAGTTGCTGTAAGCCATTGTTCCTTCCCTCTAAATAATGAGTGGCATTGTTTTTGTAAATTATATTTCCCCCTAAACAATTAACATAGTTAGACTTAGTATAAAAACCAGGTCTGGACAAGTTTCCAAAAGAGATTCTCACCTGATTAGGGAAAGGGGAAGAAAGTAATAAAGAGAACCTATTGCATTGACATCATTAGCTTCCTTTTCTTTTGATTTTTTAAATGGAGACCTTGAAATGTTTCTTACCCCTTGGGTTTATTATTTCTGTTTGGTTTAGTTGCTTAGCATGTTTGATATCTTTCCAATACACCCGATACACACAACCTCTTGTAAGAGATGCTTTCTTAGTTATGTCTTTGTCATCTTGCTTTTCTTTCTATTAGAAGGGTGAGATGTTTTGTCTACGTTTAGGAAATTATTTTTATAAACATTTTTGAAGTATTTTTCAAGGTTCCCCAAACCCTTTTTTTCCCTGATAGTAATACAGCTTGCTCTTTGCATATGTACAGTAATGAAGGGTATATAGAAGCAAGGAAATGCCATCAGGCTTCTGTGTCCATGGGTTCCGCATCCATGGATTCAGCCGAGATTAGATTGAAAATATTTGGAACAACAACAAAAAAAGAATGGTTGTGTCTGTACTGAACACGTAGAAACTTTTCTTTGTCCTAATTTCCTATATAATGCAGAATAACAACTATTTACACAAAGCATTTTCTTTGTAATAGGTCATGTAAGTCATTCAGAGATCCTTTAAACTATATGGGAGGATGTGCGTAGGTTATGTGCCGTAGTTCACCATTTTATGTAAGGGACTTCAGCATCTGTGGATTTTGGTATCTGCAAGGGGTTCTGGAACCAGTCCCCCATGGATACTGAGGGATGATTGTAATTTGAAATTTTGAAGATGAGTAGTAATGACATTTTGATGTATTAACTTCAGGACTTCTGTGGAGCATGGCTCTATACAGATGTTGGCTATTCTTATTACCAGGGGGAACCATCCAAGTATAGTTTAATTTCCTGCAATTTTTCCAATTTCTGCTGTATTGAGAGAATTTTCCTATGCCTCATAAATATGGATAGTTTGCATAATGTTATATTATGTGCTGAGTTTTATAGTTAATGTTTAACTTTATTTGATGGTTTTTTTCTGTCGTATGACATTTGTATTTTTGCCAATTTTGTTTGCTTTTATAAATAACCTTTAGAAGTACCCTTCAGAGAATGTCCTTATGTATCAATTTATGTTGGCATCTCCGATTATTTTCTTTGACTAGATTCCTCAAGTAGACTTATTTGGTAAGGAAATGAACATTTTTAAAGCTATTAGTAATTGTTTCACATAAATTCTAGACTAATAAAGTATGAATTAGTTAGGATGTATAAAATGCTCTGAGAAGTCCTAGATAAATAGGATAGGAGTGAGGCTTGGGGGTGGTGGTGAAGGAAACAAGCAGCTGGTACTATTCTTGAGTTCCAGAACTTACTGTCTTACTAGATAGCTTAAGGGTTCTACATGGGTGTGCATCAGAATTACCTGTAGACTTCCAAGAGATGAAACACAGGTATTACTCACACCAACAGATTCCTTTACCCACTCCAGAAAATTTGTGTGCTTCCTTAAAGCTCTTCTGTGGTTTTCAGGGCTCGGTCTTTTTTTTTTCCCCCTGCCAGAACCTCGGGTCTAGCTGAAAACAAAGTATGGTTAC
The DNA here is from genome assembly GCF_009828535.3 of Hylobates moloch. Lineage (NCBI taxonomy): Eukaryota > Metazoa > Chordata > Mammalia > Primates > Hylobatidae > Hylobates > Hylobates moloch. The sequence continues at coordinate 91,248,360 of NW_026652278.1, forward strand.
ACTTTAAGGGAGAGCAAATAGGAATATAGTCATGCCTCGCTTAATGACAGAGATACATCCTGAGAATTGCACTGTTAGGCGATTTCATCCTTGTGTGAACATCATAGAGTGCACTTACACAAACCTAGATGGTGTAGCCTACAACACACCTAGGTTACATGGTATATCCTGTTCTTCTAGGCTTCAAACCTATACAGCATGTAGCTATACTGAATAGGCAGCTGGGACACAATGCATTCATATTTAGATATTTGTGTATCCAACGTATCTAAACATAGAAGAAGTACAGTAAAAATACAGTATTTTAATCTTATGTGATCACCATTGTATATGTGGTCCATTGTTTATAAGAACGTTGTTATGGGGTTCATGACTGTATAATTTTTTTTTGAGATCTCTTTTCTTTAAGCGAATGCAGAATAGAATCTAGTGCATTTGCTGTATTTGGGTTTGTGACATTTCACTTCCTCTCATACTTAGATTGCACAAATTTATCATTTTCAAATGAAAAATTAATTTTGAGTCTTTTAAAAGTCCTACAACTCATTTAATATTGGATGTTGACTATCAATACAAAAATAGAACTGGAAATATTTTTCTAGATACAAGCCTTAATAAAAACAATGTTTCTGTCTACTGTTTCTTTCTGTGTGTTCCTTCATTCTTTTCAAAACCCCTTCGTTTCTTCTTTTCCTTCCCTTCCTTTTCCCCTTCCCCTCCCCTCCCCTCCCCTCCCCTTTCCCTTTCCCATTCCTTTCCCTTTCCCGTTCCTTTCCCGTTCCTGTTCCTTTCCCTTTCCCCTACCCTTTCTCGTTCCATTCTCCTTCCCCCTCTTCCCCCTCCTCTTCCCCCCTTCCCCTTCCTCTTCCCCCTTTCCCTTCCTTTTCCCCCTTCCCCTTCCTTTTCCCCTTTCTCTTCCCTTTCCCTTCCCTTCCCCTTCACCTTCTGCTTCCCCTTCCCCTTCCCCTTTTCCTTCCCTTTCCCTTCCTCTTCTCTTTCCCTTTTCCTTCCTCCCCTTTCCCTTCACCTTCCCTTTCGCTTTTCCTTTCCTCTTCCCTTCCCCTTCCCTCCCCTTCCCCTCCCCCTTCCCTCCCACTTGCCTTTCCTCCCCTTCCCCTCCCCATTCCCTTTCCTCCCCTTCCCCTTCCCCTTCCCCGCTTCCCCTTTCCCCTTCCCTTTCCCCTCCTCTCCCCTTTTGTCTTCCGTTTCCCCTTTCCCTTCCCCTTCCCCTTCCCCTTCCTCTTCCTCTTCCCCTTCCCCTTCCCTTTTCCTTTTCCTTTTCTTTTGCCACTGTCTGGCTCCACTCTTTTGCCAGGCTGGAGTTCAGTGCATGGCTTACCGCAGTTTCAACTTTGTGGGTTCAAGTGATCCTCCCATCTCAGCCCACGGAGGAGCTTGGACTACAAGCATGGACCACCCCACCCAGCTATTTTTTTTTTTAAGAGATAGAGTCTCACTATGTTGCCCAGGCTGATCTTGAACTCCTGGGCTCAAGTGATCCTCCCATCTTGGCATCCCAATGTGTTTGGATTACAGGCCTGAGCCACTGTGCCTGCACCAGTTTGACTTCTTGATTTCTGCTTCTCCTCATTTATTCTTTCTAATTTACAAGGCCAACTGTCATATTAGTAAATTCGAAAGCACTATTTTATTTCTAAATTACGTTTTTAAAAGTTCATTTTATTTATTTTTTTTCCCTTTACGCTGTTGGATTTGAAGAAGATTATTTTAAACCACAAAATACACTTGACCAGTTTGCTGCTGAGAAGAAGTTGTTTATCGTTTGGTTATTTGTGAGCCAAGCGTAGCTTCCAGCATTATGGTAACCATCCAAAAGCTTAAAGGATGAGCTGAGATAGTTCTTTAGAATCACGTATCCTCTGTGACAGACCTGTAGCTCTCTTTAATTTTCTGCGGCATTAGTTTCAAGGGAGATCCAGCTGAGAGTAGACTTTAAACTATTCTGATGCAACATTTGTATTTCCTGTTAGAGGTCTCTATAACTATAAATTTTAACCTTCTATTTTGCATATTAAAATACCTTAATTTCAATGCAGCACATTTTCGAACTTTCAGTCAGTTATGGTTATAATCATTTCTACAATACGCTGGGCTCGCTGAGTTACTGGTAACCTAGTCTCATCTTTTTCTATGCTACATTGGGAATACAGTTTGCCTTCATATGCTTTAAATGTTTTGTGTTCAAAGTGATAAAATCCTAAGGTGTTATTGATAAAATTTTGGAGCCTGGATGCGATATTTTTAATAAGAGTTCACAAACCACTACGGGAGTATAAATCCCTAATAAAGTCAGAAGCCTTCTTGAAAATTGACATTTAAAAATGAAATATTACTTAAGTAATTTGAGCTAAAGAGGTGCTACAATACGTCTTTTGGCATTCAAAATCTCTGGATTCTGACCAGTGTTTCTGGTTTCAAACTCCACCATAGTTTAGCAAACTATTAATTGTCACTAATAATCCCAATGTGGTTGTTTTGACAAAAATGTATGGATGTTTGAGTTTCCTCTTTGTCTTGCCATAGTTCTGTTACAAAAACTTTATAAACACATACTCTTTCATTTGTCTTTTCCACACCTCTCATTAATAGTTACAAAGAATGTGGGGGAAACCTGTTAGCAAAAAGGAGAAGTAAGATGTATACATGTACCAGTGCTGATTTATGTGCTGGATACTGGCTTAGGAATTACAGATAATATAGGAACAGATTACTTGGCCTCAGTTCTACAACATTAGGCATTACACGTAGGAAGTTGGTTTGCATGGATTTCAAATATTGCTTTTTAGTTAGTTCACTGTACTTAGGAATAGACATGCACCTAGGGTAAATGATAATGAATACTGTGTTTGGAGTAAAATTCTAGGTTTCCTTATTTTCAAAAAAGTCTTAATAGGCATTTAGTTTATTTAAACCAAGAGGAACTGCCACATTTTCTGCCTTCTTTTACAAGTTGGTGATTAAGCCTGCATTTTGTGTGTGTGAGTCATTTTATTTCACCCTTATCTGTCTCTCTTTTTTTCTGTTATTATTTATTTTTTAGAAGATAAATGAACGAAGGTCAGAAAGTACAGATCATATTTACAGATCACCTTCTGGTTGTTATCTTCTCATACACTTTAGCTATGGCATTGCTTCCAAGATCATGCTCTGGTGTAGTCATAAGGAGGTACAAAAGATAAACTCCTGCCCCAAAGGCAGTAAGGAGTCTGTTACATTAAATCAATAATATGATTGCTGATAATTTTAGCAAGCTTCATGTAATTAAAATTATTCTGGCTGGGCGTGGTGGCTCACGCCTGTAATCCCAGCACTTTGGGAGGCCGAGGCGGGTGGATCACGAGGTCAGGAGATCAAGACCCTCCTGGCTAACACGGTGAAACCCCGTCTCTAATAAAAATACAAAAAATTAGCCGGGTGTGATGGCGGGCACCTGTAGTCCCAGCTACTCGGGAGGTCGAGGCAGGAGAATGGCGTGAACCCGGGAGGCGGAGCTTGCAGTGAGCCGAGATTGCGCCACTGCACTCCAACCTCGGCAGCAGAGTGAGACTCTGTCTCAAAAAAAAATTATTCTAAGCCATCACTATTAATTTTACTTCAGTCTCCTAATTTCAGATTAGATATCCTAAAAATAGTTCCCTTTGTTTTTTGTGTATCATTTCCTGGAGAAATAATTAAGCAGAACATTGAATTCTCTTTCACCATAATTGCAGAGTTGAAAAATGTGGGAAATGTAAAATCTTAACATCACACGGGAATATTTGAAACCATATGATGCATAGAAGGTTCTGAATGAAATGTATATGCATTGAGTGTTTTGTATTTCAAAATATGCTATGATTTCTCATAATTCTTAAAAAAATTGAGATTTTTGCACTGAAACGAGGTGGAAACATAGTTGGGTTTCCTGTGCCAACACAGAAATGTTTATGACTTCTATCATGTTCATGAAACCCCAGTTCTGACTTCTGCAACACAGGGATATAGTCTTGCCAAGAAATCTGACCATCAGCTAAATAGCTGTTTCTGGGAGATAAAGCCTTGGAGTTGCAGCTTAGTATGCCAGGAATGAGCTTCTATCTCAAGGCATTGGGTGGGCTCTATGTGATTTTCCTGAATTGTAATAAGCTTGGGGAGGGCTAATGTGGGAGAAGACACTTACTTTCCTTACCCTGAAAGAAATTTTCTCCATAGCCAGGATACCGCTACCAGGGAGCAGCAAATTAATATGCATTTCCCAGCCGGAGTGGCTTTTTGACACCTGATGCTGTGGCAGTACATTTAGATGATAAGGAAAATCCCTGATCACAGCAGGAACATCTGTTTTTCCCTGGAAAGAAGGAAAATTTCCCACCTAGCACAAAGCTGAGCAGCTATTTGGGGCAGCCTCATAAGTGGAGGATTAAAGTTATAATTTAAAAAAGGGAGAGTAATTTCTTATGGCATTTTTTTTGTATAATCTTTTAGATAAAGTAATAGCTCTAAAATTAATTTATGCCATTAGTAAGTTTTATAATTAGAATTATGTATATTTGATTTAAAATTTTTGATTTATAGTTATAATTTGATTCATAAGTGAGTGTATATAGTCTTGAATAGATTGGTTACAACTGCCATATTTTAACAATTATTTACACTAAAGCAAATATTTTCAAATTGAAAATGGAGTGCATGATGTATATTTCAGTGGACAGTGGTATCTAGTATAAGTTGTGTTGTAGAAAATATTTAGCACATTGTATGCTGCGATGTTTATGGATACCTTTCCATCATAAATACAGATAGACAGCTTTACAGGCCTACAGTCCTTGTATGCACTTGATACACATTGTATGCAGTAGATGGTGAACTAGATTTGTGGCCAGACTTCAGGATTGGGAGGAAGAAACGTGACTGAAATGCTAGTAGGACCTGCATGATGCTATCAAAAATATAACAAATATGTTGATAGGAATTAATAATATATTTTAAAGATTCTTCAGTTGATTGATAATAATTCAAGATTGCTGTAAATAACTGCACTTCTCATACATTATTTAGAAGTCAATATATGGATTCATTATTGATTTTACATGAATTAGGAAAATTGCTTTGTTATGAGAGTGAACGTTAGTTTTAGTTTTATTATCCATGAACTCAAAGTTGATTCCACAAATATAAAATTGTAGAATTCTTCAAGTGCAGTGGAAAAGTGCAGACCTTGCCATCTTCAGCCACTTTCTCTTATTCTGATTATTGTATGTTGCTGTGCTGCAGGTACTGCGTGTCATAATTGACTTACATGGAGAAACAGTGTACTGTTTTTTCTATGCAATTGGAAATAATCACATTTGCCACAGACATCATATGCTGTAGGTGTGACATGAAATTGAAATAGGCATGTAACAGTGGTATACATCTTTTAGTATAAATCTAAACATACAGTGATTACATTTCACTGAAAATACATTTTACTAAAGTTTATCTTAATGCCTCTTTGAAGCATTCCCTGAACAATTTTTAAAACAACTTATCAAAATGTTCTTTTAAAATTCCAGGATTCTGAAACCATGTGAAATAGGGAACATAAAAAATATTCATGAAAAAGTCATCCACATTGGTGTAAGCCACTGTGCTAAGTGCTTGGGTTTAAAGGTGAATGATGATCTGCCTAGGCTTCCCTGTAAGATTAGAAATAGCAATTTTTAAAATTAACTAAATTATAAGTTAGAACCATAATTAAAATAAAATTAGAACAGACTGGTAACAAAAAGCATGGCATGATTAATTCTATTGAGAATCAGGCAATGCTTCTTAGAAAGTAGCATTTGAACTGGGCTTTGAAGAATGTTCAGTATTTCTATAGAAGAAATGATATTGGAAGTACAGGTCTCAAAGCAAGAATGAAGGTGAAGAAGTTTGTGTGGTACAGCAAGCACCATTGTCTGAAATTCCTTCTGGTCTACCTATAGTGTTTGCTGGAGATTTGATGTGATCCAACATGTTTTAGGAAACTCCTCTGCCAGAAAGTGGTGCAGAACATTGTTAGAGAGGATATGGCCAGAGCCTGTGTCCAGTTAGAAGGCCACTGTTAAAATTTCAGGTAAGAGACAAGTTGACCCTGAACTAGGTTTATGGCTGAGGACCAAAATCAGCAAAAATGTTGTATCAATAAGACTTAGAAGCTGTGGAGATCAAAGAGGGAGGAAAGAGAGTAAAGTTACTTCTAAATATTTTAGGGAACAGTGCCCAAGTCAAAATAGGGAGCTCAGTTGCGAGGTATCTTTGGGACCTCTTGTTGGAAACTGAGATCATGAATTCAGGAAACAGTTTCGTTTTCGTGACTTGTGCTTAAAAATTGTCAGGGTAAGACATGGTGAAATTGCGCACTTTTTGAGCTTGTCCAGAGAGATAATAATCAGCAGTCCATAGAGCCAACAAGACCATTTACGGGAAGAGGAAAAATGGCATAGGTTCAGGAAGGAGCAGAGGGGTTGGTACCAGGAGCATACTGGATTCCAGACACCAAAAGGTGAGAATTGTGTGGAGCCTGATCTCTTCATTTCGAAAGTAGACTCTTTTTCTTTTCAAGTGATATTTTGTCACTATGCAAATATCCAGTTATTTATCAACTCTTAACATAATAGTTTTAGTATGATTATCTTTGCCTGAATTAATTATTTCATTAGAAGTTGAAAATGGTTGTATTTCTAATTCTGTTATTAGTTCTGTTTCCATTATTTGGCATTCTTCTGAAAAGACAAGTTTCCCTTCATCAACTGGTACTGTTGATTTCTCTGAAATACAGTTCCTACTGAAAAAAGAGGGTAGATTTTTAAAAATACTTTTGGGTTAATTATTCATTTTCTAAGTAAGCAGTTGGTGTAATAATCACCTTAAATGGTGGGAAATGAGTATGAAAGCCTGGTCCCTAGTCAATGATAGCCTCAATTTTTATTTTTGACATAAAAATTATACTTGCATTTTAGCGTACTTTAATTCCTCCTTCTCTTTGTAGACACATGAGGTTCTGTCACTAATAAATAAAGTTCTGTCATTAATAAGTTTACCCTTTATGACTTATCTGAACTTCTTATTAGTATAAGAAATTCTTATCAGAATAAGCTTATCAGTATATCTATGGACTATCATATGAAACGGTATTTCCTTTCCTTTTTTCTGAAGCTTAAATTTTAAGGAGAGACTCTTAGTATCTTGAGATATGGTGAACCTTAGTTTCTAGTTTGCTTCCTTAGTTAGTTTTTGTCCATGTCTTCTCCTTACCATTTCTATTAAAAAAAAAAAAAAAAAACTTGCTGCTGAAGTTTCATCTTGCTACTGAGTTTTTAAAGATTTTATTTCTTGCAGGTTAATTCTTAAAGTTTATAAAGTTTCATGTCAAAGTTTATGTTGGTAAATGTTTATCAATTTCCTTTTGTTTGAACGTATGTCCCAATATTGACATAAACCCAAGACTATCAATTCATTTTTAAGTTTTATTCCCTGATGGAACTCATGAAGGGAGAGCAAATAGTATCCTGATCTATAACTAAGTTTTATACATGGCAAACCTATTATATTGCACTTTTTTGTTTCTGTGTTTGTATTGGGTGTTCATATAGTTTAGCACATGAAGAGTAAGTATCAATCACGCATATAATACTTATAGCCAGATTACTCTTAACAGTGTTACTAAGGATAATATGTTAGTACTTCTTCTAACTTGGGGTACTGAGTTAAGTGGATCCAACTGAAGGTAATATTTTACTTTGTTCTTGTAGGAGATGATTTAGATTTAGTCGTTGAACTAAAAAGTTTGACTCCCCTAGTTTATCCTAGCTTTCTCATTTCTTTTCAGAACATTGAAATAAAGTTTTACAGCTCATAAGCCAAAGGAAGTTATTATAATTTTTTATTTGAAGGAAATATCAAGTAGCATTTGGTTGTTCTGGGGAGTATTAAAAACTTAGTTGATAAATATTTATGTAAAAACATCACTTGTCATATCCATGTCACAGTGAACAATTACGTATCTGTTATGTAACAAATAATTGTGATAGGCCAGTTTTTTCCCCTGATATTTGAGTTAATGCTAACTACTATCTTGTGAAGTAGGTAATAGAAACAGCCTGAATAATCTAAATCTCTTATCCAAAAATCACAAAACCATAAGGCTTTGAAGAAAGGGCAAATTTATTAGTCTTCCTTATTTTTAGCATTTCTGATGATTAAGATGGTATCTCATAATTTAATTATGAGACTGGAAAGAAGAGAAAATGCCATAGTTGAGAGAGAGTGAAAGTCTCGTATAGAAGTACTTTTCACTTTTCGGTGTACATACTTGGTTTAGGTGATGGATTTGGGTAGGAGTGCAAAGTGTAGTGTTTTATCTGTGTGCCGTGTGTGTGCCACCCTTCCTGCTGTAATTATTAGACTTGCCTGTCCTCAGCATGTGGTTATAATTCCGAGGTCTAATCTGGGTGGAATGTCCTCAATCAGCTATTTTGTGTAGGATTGGATAGATGTTTTAAATATGTAGAATCATTTTTCTGCTACTTTTGAAAAACCAGGTGCATTACTGATTTGCAAGGTCTAGTTTTTTACAAGACACCTTTTTGTTTCTTTTTGAATAGAAAGATGAAAACTACAGAAGCCTCCCACGGGATACTAGTAACTGGTCTAACCAATTTCAGAGAGACAATGCTCGCTCGTCTCTGAGTGCCAGTCACCCAATGGTGGGCAAGTGGCTGGAGAAACAAGAACAGGTAACATGACAAATCCTTATATGTGCGTCATTGCTGTAACATCCTGTCCCATACCCCAAAGATGTTTCTCCCATCTCAATCATTGGTGATGATTAAAAGTTAATTATTCTAACAAACTTTAGTTAAGTACCAATCTCTGTGTCAGAGTTTATCTAACATAAATGCAGGATATTTCTGGCTGGTCTCTGATCACAGATTTATTGTGAGCAGTTATGAATATTTGCAGTAGATTCTGAAGGTTCAGGGCTTTAGAGTTTGTAACGCTGCAGAGGCACAGATGTTTGGCAGTGAATCATGCTGTTAGTGAGTAGACTTTCAAGGCTCTTCTCGTCTTTGATAGGCAATAAGTCGAAGGATCTGAAGACGCAAATTAAAACTTTTTGTTGTATCTGACTTCACTGTACGAGAGAAATATATCCTATGGTGTTGTTTTAGAATTTAGATTACAGTATTTTGTCATGTTTGGGCACTTATCCTTTCATAAATTTCAAGGACCTATTTTAGGTTTATCAGTCTTTAGAGTTACCTGTTTCACTGTGCAGTGCAGCCACCTACGATTCGTGAAATAAGAATTGTTTACCACTCAGAAACAATTGTTTTCTGACTTGGAAAGAATGACTATTTACAAAGTTGTTGCATCACTGTTAGAAAAGTCCTCCTTTCATATGAAGACTCAGAATGTATCTGATGAGTTACTTCTTTTTTTTTCCACTTTTCTTTTTATACTTTAAGTTTTAGGGTACATGTGCACAATGTGCAGGTTTGTTACATATGTATACATGTGCCATGTTGGTGTGCTGCACCCATTAACTCGTCATTTAGCGTTAGGTATATCTCCTAATGCTATCCCTCCCCCCTCCCCCCACCCCCTGATGAGTTAATTCTTTCAGTGTTTTTTTTTAATGCCTCAGTTGTTTATTATTGACTCACAATGGTTTTTTTGTAGTAGGGAATCCCAGTGTTTTATAATTGTAATTGTGCTTTTTCCCAGCTTTATTGAAGTATAATTGACAGATAAAAATAGTATATATTTAAAGGGTACAGTATGAGGTTTTGATATGTGTATATATTAATACAATGATTACCACAATCAAGATAATTTATCTGCCAGGTGCAGTGGCTCACGCCTATAATCCCAGCATTTGGGAAGCTGAGGCGGGTGGATCACGAGGTCAGGAGATTGAGACTATCCTGGCTAACACTGTGAAACCCCGTCTCAACTAAAAATACAAAAATTTAGCCGGGCGTGGTGGCAGGCACCTGTAGTTCCAGCTACTCGGGAGGCTGAAGCAGGAGAATGGCCTGAACCCGGGAGGCGGAGCTTGCAGTGAGCTGAGATCGTGCCACTGCACTCCAGCCTGAGCAACAGAGCAAGACTCCTTCTCAAAAAAAAAAAAAAAAAAAGATAATTTATCCATCACATTACATAGATATAATTTTGTGTGTATGTGTGGTGAAAACACTTGAGATCTATTCTGTTGGCAAATTTTTTAAATTTTAATTTAATTTAATTTTTTTGAGATAGGGTCTTGTTCTGTCAACCATAGCTCACTGCAGCCTCGAACTTCTAGGCTCAAGTGTTCCTCCTACCTCATCCTCCCTGGTAGCTAGGACTGTATGTGTACACCACCACGCCCAGCTAATTTAAAAAAATGTTTTATTTTGTGGAGACGGTCTCACTTTGCTATCCAGGCTAGTCTTGAACTCCTGGCCTCAAGCAATCCTACTGTCTTGGCCTCCCAAAGTGTCATGGTTATAGGCATGAGCCACTGTGCCTAGCTTCTTAGCAAATTTCAAGTATAAAATATGTTTATTAGACTCACCATGCTATACATTAGGTCTCCAGAGTTCATTCATCTTACAATTGAAAGTTTTTACCCTATGGCCAATATTTTTCCTTTTTCCACACCCCACTCCCTGTGGTAACCGCCATTGTACTCTGTTAGCACGAATTCATTTTTTTCCCCCAAGATTCCACTTATAAGTAAAATCATACAGATTTTGTCTTTCTGTGTTTGGCTTATTTCTCTTAGCATAATGCCTTTAAGGTTCATCCATGTTGTCACAAATGTCAGAATGTCCTTTTTTATTAAAGGCTGAATAATATTCCATTGTATACATTTATGTGTACACATACACGCACACATACACACACACACACACGCAGCGTATATCACATTTTCTTTATCCGTTCATCTGTTGTAGGTTACTTAGGTTGTTTCCATATCTTGGCTATTGTGAATTTATGCTTCTGTGTACATGCAATTGCAAATATGTCTTTGATATAGTGATTTTATTTATCATGGATATATATGCAGAAGCAGAATTGCTGGATCATATAGTAGTTCTATTTTTTTAGGTTTTTGAGGAGACTTCATACTGTTTCATAGAGGCTGTCCTAATTTACATTACCACCAGCAGTATGCCAGGGTTTCCTTCTCTCCGCATCCTCATTATCACTTATATTTTGACTTTTTTTCCTTTCTTTTTTCTTTTCTTTCTTTCTTTCTTTCTTTCTTTCTTTCTTTCTTTCTTTCTTTCTTTCTTTCTTTTTTTTGAGACAGAGTCTTGCTCTGTCACTCAGGCTGGAGTACAGTGGTGCGATCTCGGTTCACCGCAACCTCTGCCTCCTGGGTTCAACCAATTCTCCTGCCTCAGGCTCCTAGGTAGCTGGGATTACAGGTGCCCACCACCACGTCTGGCTAATTTTTTTTTTTTTTTTGTATTTTTAGTAGAGATGGGGTTTCATCATGTTGGTCAAGCTGGTCTTGATCTATTCACCTCGTGATCTGCCCACCTTGGCCTTTCAAAGTGCTGGGATTACAGGTGTGAGCCACAGCACCTGGCCTTTTTTTTTTTTTTTGAGACGGAGTCTTGCTCTGTTTCCCAGGCTGGAGTGCAGTGGCGCAATCTCAGCTCACTGCAGCTTCTACCTCCTGGGTTCAAGCAGTTCTCCTGTCTCAGTCTCCAAAGTAACTGGGATTACAGGCACACACCACCATGCCCAGTTAATTTTTTGTATTTTTAGTACAGATGGGGTTTCACCATGTTGGCCAGGGTGGCCTCAAACTGCTGACCTCAAGTGATACACCCGCCTCAGCCTCCCAAAGTGCTGATTTCAGGCATAAGCCACTGTACCCGGCCGTATTTTGATGTTTTGGTAACAGCCATCCTACCAGTGTGAGGTGATGTCCTACCTTGCTTTTGATTTACACTTCCCTGGTGATGAGTGATGTTGAGCATTTTTCAGTGCTTTTAATAAAAAGCCATGTGTTTGTTTAGTTGGTCACTTCTTTTCTTTTTTTTTTTTTTTTTTGAGATGGAGTCTCGCTCTGTGGCCCAGGCTGGAGTGCAGTGGCACAATCTCAGCTCACTGCAAACTCCGCCTCCCGGGTTCACGCCATTCTCCTGCCTCAGCCTCCCAAGTAGCTGGGACTATAGGCGCCCGCCACCACGCCCAGCTAATTTTTTGTATTTTTAGTAGAGATGGGGTTTCACTGTGTTCGCCAGGATGGTCTTGATCTCCTGATCTCGTGATCCGCCCCCCTCGGCCTCCCAAAGTGCTGGGATTACAGGCGTGAGCCACCGCGCCTGGCTTATTTTCTTTAAAAAGTTTATATGGATGGAAAACAAGGTGAGTACTCAGAGAGAGTTTAGTTGCTTTATTAATTTTTAAAATTATTAATAATTTTGTTGACTAAATACTGGAATAAATTATTTTTCAATTTAGATTAATGACAGCTGTAGAAAGAAATCATAAGTGTTTTACATATTTCATCTCAGCCTATGTTTTATGGTATAAAGATCCTAAAGTAACTTTGTGGATGTAGGGTATTCAAATATGAAACAGCAAAAAGGGACAGCTTGCCTTGCACACCGTGTTGGCACAGGAAATGTCCTAATTTTATCATATATTAAGTGTTAGCATACAAACGTTGTGTGATGGAAATAATTTTAAATAATAAGACAGCCATGGTAGTTCTATGAAGGAAACATGATTTTCTCAACGTAATTCAAATTTGTAACTAATTGATGTTAGTATCTTATTATTACTTTGAAATAAATGTTTTTAAGATTTAGATAGTTTCTCATGGACCCAGAAGTCAGACTGACTGGTGACTAGCTGTTTTCCGTATATGAGATTTGGGCACATTACTCTACTTGTCCATACATCAGTTTACTCATCCAGCAAATAGGGATAATTGTAGACCTTGTCTCAGGGGTTGCCATGTCAAGTGATACAATACCCGCCAAAGGCTTAGAATCAGGCCTAGTACCTAGAAATACTCAATGTATTAATATAATAGGACAGATAACAGACAACCTGGAATCTAGAATGAGGAAATGTTTGGCATATATGTATCAGGAAGTCTGGAGCTTGGGAATATGTGGGAGTTAAGTCTGTAGCTTAGCAACCTCACTCGCATTTTTTCAGGGAGCCTTCCTGAAGGCCACCTTAGCTCTGTGCTCTAGCTTGTCCTTTTCTTCCAGAGCCACATCCTTGCACAGAGGAAGGGGAACAGGGCCTGTGGCTCTTTGTAAAAGCAAATACATTTTTCCTAATAACCTCCTGACAGATCCCTGATCATGTTTGTTGGCTGGAATTGCCCTATTCTTCTGCCCATATCAAAATCAAAGGGAGTAAAAGTACCAGTACAGGTTTCGATGGATAGAGCTTGACCCCTGGAGCTAGGGCTGCGGTGGGCGCTCCCTTGTTTACCTTCCCTGAAACACAGTTTCCCATCACTGCACACAGTCAGATCTGTTAAGCAAGGGATATGTGGGCAGGGGTGGGGAGTCACAACCAGAAGTTGGCTGAGTATGCTAAATAGGACCTTTTTTTTTTTTTTTAAATACTGCAAAATTGGTAGAAAAAGATTGGTAGCCCAGAGTTTCTAAAATATGATACAACTTTTGTGTTTCTATTGTCTTTGTAGACCTGTTTTTAAGGAAGTAGTATATTCTTTGTAATTTTGTTATAAAATAGTTTCTTTTTAAGCAAAAGGGATGGCATTGAGAAGCCACACACACCAAAGACTGAGCTTTGATTTGCTTCTGTTGAAGTTATTTGAGTTAGTTGTCTATGTAGACTGAGAGGGTACCTAAGTCTAAAAACATCTTCTTTGGCATAAGTGTAAAAACATGATGTTCCATTCCTGAAATTTGATTTGAGTGAGACTATATACTAGAAGAGTAGAAGCCATTGATGTTTTCACATCCAGTAGAATAATTAAACTAAAATCTATTGAAGAGGACAAGAACCACAGAAACAAAACAAAACTCCCGCTCAAATTTTTTCAGAAGTAAGCACTATTGTTTGTGCAGAAGACGAATCTTAGGTTATGCTTTGTACACTAGAAATCTATTCCAACTATTCCCATTTAATTATGGATTTATTCTGTTAACCATTCCCAGAAAGTCGTCTGACTTTAATGACCTGATGTCTCTTCTGAGGCTTTCTTTTTCTCTTTAGTTTTTGCTATTAAACATATAATAAGGAGGATTGCATCATGTAGACGAAAAAGTATTTTGTATGCTTAAAAAAAAAAAAAACACTCTGCCTTTCCAATCTGGGAATGCCAGAGTAAAACTGAGGACCGTCTTCCTTTAGTTGTGTGGTCTGGAGCGAGGTCAGCAGAGGTCTAGATTTTATGTGCCTTTGCTCTGTTTTCTACTTAGTGCTTATCTCTCATTATCTGTTTCTGAAGGCAGTTATGACCTTATCAGCTTTTCTAGTGAGAATAAGCAGAAGGAATGGAAAGGCAAAAGAGTGCTTTAATGTGCTAAGCTAGCCGGCCCCTCTAGAAGTCTGGGGTGTCTTATTCTTTGGGTGGTGTTGGTCCTACTTACGGGGATAGTGAATCTTCTTTCTATAAGAATATTGGTTAGTTTTACTTCAATAAGAAAAGATAGGTTATGTGTCTTATTAGAAGTCTGTAGCAGCAAGCACAATATGATTTCCAAAAAGAGTAGCTGGGGTTTTCAGTGACTAATCACCTTGTTCAGAATAGCCCATAGCTGAATCCTACATCAGAGTCATCTCACAAGTTAGAGGACTGTGTATCTCTTAAGCATCCTTTTATGTCAGTCTTGACATAAGAGAGGAGATCTCAGTGGAAACAAAAGATTCGAAAACTAAATGGTTTGTCGTTGTCTTACTTTGAACACATTTTTATGCTTCTGAAATTTTGTCTCTGACACTCAAGAAACAAACAAAAAACAACACTTTTAGTTTTGATGTTTGACAGTGTTTTAAGAAGTTCAAATTCCTTTTTAATGGTAACTGTGTCCCTGACTCAGCATAGAATATAGTTTGATATTGGCAGATAATAGGTCATAAGCTAACTTTGTTCTTATATCCCCACACTTTATTGCAACTAATAAATTCCACAGAAGAGGCAGCAGGAACTTTGTGATACATGATTGGAAGAATTTAGGACCAGAAGGTAGAGGGACCTTAAGGAAAACATAAGTTAATTGGGAGCCTGCCATTTTCACAACCTTCTCTTGATGAATAGGCCTGAGCCCAATTAGCAGAAACAGCAGAGGCACAAGGCATGTTCCAGCCACTGCTTAAGCTCTGTTATAGGGGAATGACTGCCCTGACCTTTAGAGCAAAATTCATATTTTTTCCATGTTTTAGGGCTCTCTCCATCAAGAAAAACATCACTTAATTGGAGATTATACAAACTGCGGCAAATTGGAGGGAAAACTAACTTAAATGTTTATTGATGAAGACACAATGCCAATGTGTACGTCATTTTCATACCTTTGGCAGCCACAAAGGAATCCCACCAACCAGTGTCAAGTCTCAAAGTCTCAGAGGCCAAAGTTTTGGGAGTAATGATGATACCTTTTTTCCTTTTTATTTTATATACCTTTGTCACTTTCTGCAGCTGTGATGCTTTTTCTTTATACTTTTCAGAATATTTATGCATTATAAACAGTATTCACATGATACGTGGTATGGTTTGGCTGTGTCCCCACCCAAATCTCATCTTGAATTGTAACTCCCACAGTTTCCACATATTGTGGGAGGGTCCTGGTGGGAGGTAATTGAATCATGGGGGCAGGTCTTTCTCATGCTGTACTCATGATAGTAAGTCTCATGAACTCTGATGGTTTTAAAAATGGGAGTTCCCCTGCACGAGCTCTTTCTTTGCCTGCTGCCATCCATGTAAGACGTGACTTTCTTCTCCCTGCCTTCCACAATGATTGTGAGGCCTCCCTAGCCGCATGGAACCGTATGTCCATTAAACCTCTTCCTTTTGTAAATTGCCCAGTCTCAGGTATGTATTTATCAGCAGCATGAGAACCGACTAATACCATACACAATATATAAGTTATATTCACAAATTATTTGAAAAGGTAAGTTTCTATAAGTTTAATTTTTTGTTTTCATTATAATTTACAGCCGAATTCTTGAAGATTGAGGGCAAAAGTAAATTTAAAAACTAGTGAAGAAACGTTTTTCAGCATATCCAGGTTTTATGGAGGCAGTTTTTAAAAAATGTATTTTTCTCCAGGCTAGTCAATATAATTGTGGAAGTAAGTTTTGCCTAGGTTTTAGCTTGTTCTTATAAAATGGTCGGTGTCTGGGATGATCAACCTGTGGTTCCTGTGTCCACACGACTTACCAGAGTTGTTTTTTTTCCACTGATCTGCCTACATAGAAGAAAATCCCCTTCCTTGCCCAAGTGCTTACTAGCCTTTTCTAAGTGGAAAAAAAAAAAAATTCTCATTTCTCTGAGATCTAGAACTATCCAGATGACATAAAGATGTTTTCTGGAGTATGAAATGATAATGTTTTCTTATCTTTTTTTCTGTTTTAATCTTTAAGAGGCTGGGTTCTTGCTCTGTTGCCCAGACTGGGGTGCAGTAGTGCAGTCATAGCTCACTTCAGCTTCAAACTTCTGTGCTCAAGCAATCATCCTGCCTTCTGAGCAGCTGGGACTACTGATGCGCACCATCACCCCTGGCTAATTAAAAAAATTTTTTTATACTGGTGGGGTCCCACTATGTTTCCCAGACTGGTCTCAAGCTCCTGGCTTCAAGTGATTCTCCTGCTTTAGCCTCCCAAAGTACTGGCATTACAGGTGTGAGACACGATGCTTGTATTTTCATTCTTCTTTTTTTTTTTTTAACCGATGTGAGGCTTTTTAAATGTTTCCCAGGTTGGCCTCGAATGCGTAGCCTCGCCTCCTTGTGCGCCAGGACAACCGGCCTGAGCCACCAGGGCTCCCCCCAATGCCTATATTTTCTTAATTACAATAGGAGATGGTTTATTCAGCAGTCTGATTACAACAGCTTCAGATCGGTCAGGGAAATGACTGAGGGGTCACAGCATTAAACCGTGGAAGAGCTATAGAAATTCTGATATAGGAATAGATAGGGGTTCATGGTATCTGCCATCATTGGTGAGACTTAAGGATAGATTCTGATGCTGCCAGATAGTAATTAAAATGTGGGTTTTTTGGGTTTGTTAATTCTGTAGCCTGTAGTCAATGAGGATCCAAATGACTGTTCATATTATTTGGTTAAAAATAAACTAAGCCCCTTGCCTCCAAATTCTAAAAGTTCTGTGGAAAGGAAGGGATTTATTAATATTATTTACCAGTTGGCAAACCTTCATAAAATTTGTAGAGAAGCAAAATAATCGTGTTTATCTCTAGCAACACCAAATGTAGAAACTAAAAACATCAAGATCGTTTTAAAATTAAACTTACTTTTCATTATAAAATACCAGAGCTTTTATCTTATAAGAGAAATCTGTTATGTTCCCAATAATACCCAAAATAAAACCAAAACAATCTTTTAAGAGACTTGTTACCCGGATATATTAATGCCAGTAGCAGATTATTTTGTTGTGCTTTGATAATAGAATGCCTGGTATTCTAACACGTGTTAAAATTATTTTTTTAAAAAACAATGATCAAAACACCCTATATGTATGGGACACATTATTTTCCATGATCCCTACATATTTTCTGCTTTTATTATCCAAGAATTCTGGGTTAGAAACCGCAGTGGAAGCACAGGACCGGAGTGTGGGGCTCTGGTGGACGTTCTTCTTAGAAGGACACACACATTTTCTGGGGATCTTCCAGTCATGTGCAGGGTTACTTTTAGGAGTACTAGATGGCATTTTACTTTTCCATATATTTAACAACAAAAGACATAGTGAGACTGGTAAGCATATTTCAGGGTTGGAACGCTGCCCCTCCAATGAGTGTGTCCTGTTTTCTGACCCCTAAGACTGGTTGTATAGAAATAATCAAAGATAGATAAACTATGCAAACTTCATTTTCATTGTATACAAAATAGGGAAAATCATACCCATTTGGCAGATGTTAACTTTGTGGGCAAAGCTGAAGTGACACAGCACACATTCCAGTTCAGACCGAGTTTCTTGTATATTGAAGACACTCATAAGATGTTTTCTTTCCTATCTTTTTAGGTAACATTAGGTTTATTGGTTACACCTCAACAACTCCCTCATGTATTGGGTATCTCATTTTCTTAAATTTTATTT
Source organism: Hylobates moloch (assembly GCF_009828535.3). Taxonomy (NCBI): domain Eukaryota; kingdom Metazoa; phylum Chordata; class Mammalia; order Primates; family Hylobatidae; genus Hylobates; species Hylobates moloch. Next base: position 91,266,654 of record NW_026652278.1, read on the forward strand.
TTCTCCTTGCGTATTGGAAGTACCATTTGGTATGCTGGGGTGGTTTATTTTCATCCCTGGTGTATTTCTAATGCCCCCATCATCATTTCGCAATTTGATTTTTGCTTCTGTGGCATCTTATCAGAATTAGAATAAAATTTAACCTTTTAAAATCATCTCTGGTTCTTTTCTGAAGAACATGATCTGACACAAAAATGACATCAGTGTTAATCTCTATGTCTGCTTCCATTCCTTATATTCTTTTTTGTTTTTGGCGAGTGTGTGTAGTTTTAATAAGATTAAATATAAGGATACCATTAAGAATGCTAAGTATCTTTTTAAGAGCTTCTGCTTGGCCACTTGCTAAGCATCTGGGTTCCTTTGTGATATAAATGGAGTTTGGAGGGCACAGCATCACTCATTTGCTTTTGGACCTGGGGTATGCAGTTGAATGGGGTACTCATCAATTTCTCCTTTAAAACAAATTTTACAACTGTCTATTTATTGCTTTTTTGGCCTATGGAGCTAAATGCCTGCAAGCAGCGGGGAAGTAAGTTAGAAATTTTACTGAGTGAAAAATCTTTGGTGGTGTGTAGATTAACCTTCAGGGGAAATCTGTTAGGAGCTGATGGTTTTCTTACCTGTGAATACTGCTGCTAGAACTAGACATTTAGAGCTTGCACTACAGATAAAGATACATTTTCATTTTTAACTTTGACCTTCAGGTGCCTTTGCATATTTTCATTGCAGGCAGTCTTAAAGATTTTTGTTGTGAGCTGTGTGATTAAATATGATAATGGAAGGAATACATGCTTTATACTATAACTCTCTTTATTCCCACCCATCTGTATGTCATTTGCTTTTGAAATTTTATTCTTTATTTCCACGTTCCATGTACGTTCCATGAGCTGTGCAACTGCTATTCTTTAAAAAATACTGGTTATGAAATTGCATTAACGTTTTCAGCCTACAATGTGTTGTTTTCACTGCCTGTGTCCTACAAGCCTGCTTTTAGAAATTGAATCACTTTTATAAGTCATTTTTAATTTTGGAATTTTATGATCTAGCTATATAGACTTTTTAATCTGTTTCTATCCAGGATTTTCCCAGTTACCTTCAACATGGTCTTGAAATGGCCCTAAAAAATTCCTGTCTTCAGTGTTCAAACATTTTGTCCAATGGTTGTATGTTTTCTTCCCGCCACTGAGGGCTGGGTATATGTGCCCTATAGTATTTTTGTGACTTCCATAGATAAATGAGCCGTGTTTTTCCTTTATTTAAAAATTTTTTTTTTCCTGTGCTCTGATGGCAGTAGGAGATTGTAGATTATCTTTTTAAATAGCTGAACAAATTATAAAGAAATTAAAGTATGGTATTGGGGTAGGGTTGGCGTAGGCTTTTGGGTTTCATTTCATGTGTCAATATTATTACTGTCCTTTATAGTAGGCATCTAATGCTTTTGACATGTTATTAGTTTTAGTAATCTCAGCACTTTGGGAGGCTGAGGCAGGTGGATTACTTGAGGTCAGGAGTTCGAGACCAGCCTTGCCAATATGATGAAACCCTGTCTCTACTAAAAATACACAAATTAGCTGGGTGTGGTGGCGCACGCCTGTAATCCCAACTACTCAGATGGCTGAGGCAGGATAGTCATTTGAACCCGGGAGGCAGAGGTTGCAGTAAGCCGAGATCACACCACTGCACTCCAGCCTGGGCAACAGAGTGAGACTGTCTCTCAAAAAAATAAAAATAAAAAATGTTTTTATTTTTAATACATAACTTTGCAAGGTTGGAAGACTGAGCTTTTTTTTTTTTCTGCAAATTACTGTCGTTTCCAAATTGTAAGATGGAGTTGCAGTCTTGATATGTATTGGAATTAAGTTTAACCCTTTGAGAAGCACCACCTCTTTTCCTACCTTTAGTAGGCCCTTTAATTCTCTGAAGTGATTCATTAACTCTTCTGACCTAGCTTTTTTATTCAATTGAAAAAATGAAAGCGTGGTTCTCACCACCATTTTTACAGCCCTGCCCTTCCTCGCATGCAGAAGCTTCCCTGACCTGTCAAACATCAAAGTTTTCACTCTCATCCTGTCTCCCAACCCTTCCCAGTATAAGGACGTTGCTTTTGTATTAATCTCCTGTCTATGGAGTCATGCACATAATCTCCTGTCTATGCAGTCATGAATGTCTCTTGTTTTTCTCTCTCTCTGCTAGAACTTTCCTATCAGCAGGTAGGCTCGACCAACCCCAGTCCTCCCTGGCAAACCCCTGTCTCATTGTGGCACCAGCCTGGCTTGTGCTCCCTCACAGTTCACACACTTGGTTCCCACTTAGTGTTCATGCAGTCACCTGTCTTCCTCTCAGTGACCTTCCTCCATCCCCCCATTTAACGGCGGGAGATATCCCTGCAGCCTTCCATTATTGTCTCTTTGCTCACCATCCTTTTCTGTGTGATATTTATGAATCTAAATTTGTCTTCTTTTTTATTTTTTATCTTTCTGTCTGTTTTGCTGTCCTAAAATTGCCCTGGCATTGTCTTGTTTACTGTAGCTCCTAGTGAACCCTCATATACTTTTGGGTAAATAGTCTTTCGATAAATTGAAAGGAAAAAGTTCATAATGTCCTTACTTTTTCTGATATCATGTATTATAGGTGGATCTTTGTTGGGTGAACTATATTTGACTCTTTTATAATGCCATATAATGTGATATTGTGATTTTAATTATGAGCTATAAACTGTGGATGATAGGTAAATGAAAACTTGATGAAGACATGTACATTTGTAAACCTCGTAAATAGTTGTACTATTTTGATGACATTATTGCTTATAACTTAGCATCTGCATATGACAAAAAGAAAAAAATGATTATAAACCAAAAGACCAAGAAATGGGGGGAAATGTAAGTTCTCTCAAAGTAATGCAATGTTCCTATTTTTTAAAATCTTGATATGATGGAGAGCACAGCCTTTCCTGTGCGTAAGTTTAATCGTTTGTGAACTTTCTTCAAGAATGTCTTGTAGTTGAGCATGGATTCAAGTGTTAGAAGATGAGCACACTCAGTCTATCCCTGCTGGCCTGTGTCCAGTGGTGTCTGCTGTATCACTGCTGATCACAGTAGCCTTGGGAAAGCCACCTAGCTCTCCAGAGGCTTTGTAGAGGGAGTGAGGGGGCAGAGGGTAAGAAGTGCTGTGAGCTACTTATGTGAGATTTTTGTGGGACAAAAGGAAAAGCCAAAAAAGTGTTCTTATAGGCCCAAGATAGTTGTCAACTCTATTAGCTCTAAAAATATTTAAATATTTAATTAAATATTTAAGATGTTTAATTATCAGGAAATATTAAATAACTCTTCATGTTTATATAACTAAAGTGACAAATTTTCTGTTGAATTGGAAAAACAATATTTGAACAAACCATTTGATTATATTGAATAAGTTTTAAGCAATGGATTTGAACATAACATAGTTAAATATTCTCTCCATAAAATATTAGATATTTTATTTGTTTGCGAGCTGATTTTAGCTGTTTAAAATTTTTTTCTTCAGAGAGTCCAGGGGTTTTTCATTTTTATTCAAAAGAAAATAAATTATACTGTTAATTTAGGACCCCAAACTGGCAAAATTTTTTTCTTGGAGATGAATTTTTTCTTATTCTAGGAACAATGGATGTTTGCTTACATGTTCAATATATAAAATATGGATGTTACAAATTCTGATCTACCATTAATATGTAATACCTAGTATATAGCTTTTACTCAGTTCTCTGAGTAAAGCTTTTTTTGTGCATGGATATTTGGTAGAAATTGACATTTGGTATGAGAATTATTTTGAGTTTTGGAAATCATTTTCAAATACAGAGGAAATATTCTTCATTATGGTATTGCATAAAAAGTTTCTTAGTCAATGGAGTGTATCCTGGTGTGAGGATACCCCATACAGGCTGTAGAGGATTTTTTGTTTTTTTGAGTTGATGATGATAGGTGTCCCTATTCCTTATTATCATTAGGGTTCATTAGACTTCTATATGAGACACAGGTTTCTAATCTTCCCTGTTCCCATGGGATACGGTATAACTCTTCAGACTATAGGGGGATTAATTTGATAACATTATTTCTTTTTTTAAGTTTTAAAATATTTATTTGAATTTTGCAAAGGTAATATATTCACAGTTCCAAAATCAAACATTATACATGGATATGCAAAATAGTAGTCTCCATCCCCCAACTGTCTATTAGCTAGCTCTCCTCCCCATATGCAGCCACAGTTATTTGTTTCTTGTGGCTCTTTCAAATGGTACCATGCTTTTATGAGCAAATATGAAAACATATTCTCTTTTCACCTTTTTATATAAATAGTACTACAGTATCCTGTGCTTTGATTTTTTTTTTTCTTAATATAGCTTGGCAGTCCTTACAGACTGGCACAAAAGGTGTCCATTTTTGAAACCCTTTGACAATTGTCCTTTGTATAGCTGGGCCAATGTTTATTGGTGGTCATTAAGGTTATTTACTGTCCTTTGCTATTGCATAAATATACTGCAGTAAATAACCTGTTATAGATAAGTCATTTTGTATTGAGTTTCTCGCAGATATATGCCTAAAAATGAAATTGTACGTTTACACATTGTACAGGAATATTATATACATTTGTAACTTTGATAGATGTTGTCAACCTGATCTCAGTAGACATTGTACCATGTTGCACTCCACAAGCAATGCCCAAGAGACCCTGTTCACTCTATCACCTCACATTGTGACATGATATTGTATGCAGTCTATTAAACTGACTTGATCAGTTATACCTTTAAAATATCTCCCTTTACACATTCTCTAAAGCAGAAGGCTGTTGATGCAGTTGGCCAACATACAGGCTGCAAGTGGGCTTCCTATACTGTTTAGGAGCACAGACCATTCAAAACCTTCCCCTTTCCTCCAACAAATAAACAACAGTTAAGGAAAGGGACATCTTGGGGAGGGAGTTGAGTTCTTGTTGCTGTGTCAGAGCACGGAGTTCAGTTCTTTAGCATTTGCTCAGATGTCAATCACTCTGAAATGCACATAAATCAAATGAGACTTTCTGAAAGTTCTTACCTTTGCCATAACTTATGTATTCTTTTCATATTTTAAATCTCGTATTTGATTCATATTTTTATATTAACAAATAGAATTGAGTTATTACCCCTGACCATTCCTATCTCCTATTTGATAGTTGTTGTTTTTGCATACTTTGCTAGAATGAAAATGAGTAGAATGACGGGGACAGAAAAGGACAAGATTTTCTTTTTTTAAGATGGGTAGTTCACTAAGTGCTTCTTGAAAAGGAAGAGTTTTATGCTGTGTAACTTTGGCCATAAATTGTGTCTGAACAGAATCAACAGTGTTTTCTTCCCTTAGTATATCCCAAAGTGGGGTGCTTTGTAATTTACTTCTGTGTTAACTTTTTCCTGTTATGTCTTAGACTGTATGTTATATGATAGTATAGAAGTCACCTATGTGAAATATTTAAACTTTTGTGAATGAATGTGGTCTTCTTGCCAAACGTAAACATACTGTGTTTTTCTCTATTGCTCGGGTTCACTGAAGAAAGCACACCTTCTTAAGATACAAGATTTCTGTTGATGGGATTGGTCTCTTTGGGGGCTTAGTCAACAGATATTAGTGTCTCATTTGTAACATTTCTCATTCCATGGAAGGTTGTTGGCAATTTGTATTCTCATTATTTTACTACCTATTCAGATCTGGTAGTCTTTCTCTTTCTTTCATTGTTCCATCATTTATTGGCTTAAATGAGTATTTGGAAGTCCTGGCTGGTAAGAATTCTGTGTCTTTGGGTATATTGATTAGTTGACTCTAGGAAGCAACTGATTTTAGATTGTTCTTGATGTTTCCAAACTTTTCCCTTTCTGATGTTTAAGAAGTTGAGATGATGAAGTGTTGCCATCTGCAATTACAACAGAAAGTACCAGAGATAGCCACAGTGACTTCCTTTTTTTTTTCCTGTTATTTGTAATATCAAAATATAAACCAGAAACAGCTATGCACACATATACACAGGATAAATAAGTGTTAAATTAATATTAGACATCAAATGTGGAATTTCTGAAATTGCATGTAAGTGTTTAGAATGACAGAATGTTTAAATGTCTTTTACCATTCCCTGATACCTTTATTTATTTTGGTTTTCTGTCTCTTATATGTCAACTTGTTCTAATTAATTAAATTAATTTTATGCTCGATCAAAATAAATACAGAATTTGTGCAGCTCACAGCAAAGCCTCGTGTGAATGTGAATATGTGCTGATGTATGAATGTGATAGTTATGATGTTGTTTTGAGGCTATTTTCACTAAGGAAAAGACAGTCCAGGATCCTGATATTGCACCTTTTATCAGCCATTGATATTTAGGGTGTTCTTTACTTTTTCCTCCTCTTTTCTGTATGCCTCTAATCTTGGCAATTGTCTTTTTAAATTCATTCGTCCCTCGCATCTTCATTACTACTTCCAAAGTCCAAGCTGTCAACAGCTCTCACCTGGGTCACTACACAACACTGCAGCCCTCCTCCCTGTTTACATCTCTTTGTCCACTGTGGCTAGACTGATGTGTGGTCAGGAGCACTGCTTGACACACTCTGGGGGTCTGACCATACCCAGGAACACCGTGGGTGAAGTGGTTAACAGCTGCTTGAAGTTGCAGCAGCCTGGATTGGAATTGCACAGCATGTCTTATGCTGACCAAGCTCCTGAATTTTCTAAGTGTCAAAGCAAGCTTCATAATCTATTGTGATATATTTCAGAGGATTGTGAGGATGAGATAAGATGAGTCATGGAAAGCTCTTAAGACAGTAGCTAAAACACATGAAATACTCTGTAAGTGTGAGGACCGATATTGGTGTTTTTGTCCTTTTTGAGTCTTCCTGATGTTCCTTCACCGTGTGGATCGCAGCTGCTTCCAGGGTGCATTCCCAGGTTAGGCAGGCCTGCTGAACTCACTCTAGTCTCCAGATCTACCCTGTTCTTGCATCTCTGGGTCTTTGAACATGCTGGCCAACTCTTCCCTTTTTCCTGCCTAGGGTCTGCTGTTCTGATCTCCTGCCACCTGCCTCCTTCAGCTCATTATTCTTAGCCATACCCGATCCCTGCCAAAACCAATGTGAGACACACATAATAGTGTCTTATTCTTTCCCCATCTTGCACTTTCCAAATTTCATTTTAATTATGTCTTTCTTTTTAAAGAGGGCAGGACCCATATCTGTTCCTCTGAGTTTTTAATTTGCTTTGTTTTCGAAGGAGGCATGACTCAATGTGTGGAGGCATTGGGTCTCTGTCACATAAGTTTGCAGCCTAGTGTAACCATGCTTTTATTGAATACATTTGTTATTATAAAGGGCTTTCTGCTTGTGATTTGTATATCTGGAAATGTTCTTCTCTTAAAACATTTTTACAGCAACCATTTTGATAAAAAATATCTTATTCCATAGATAGTATATATTTTCTTACATTGAATGTTTAACTTTTCAAGAATCTTCTCTAGATTAAATTGGAGAAAGTTTGAGGGGAGGGCAAGGAATGTTAGTTTGATTATATCAGCAGAAATCTAGGCTTTTTGAATTACTCATATTTTAAGTCCCTTGGGGGACTAATTTTCCTGAGAACTCTGTATTATAATCATAAACAGATCCAGTTCAGTAATACTTTCATAAACTTTTGGCTGAGACTTTGGTATTAATGTCCTGAACTCTTAGAAAGAGAAACATATTTTTGTAGGTTGGCCAAGAAAAATAGGTCTTGATTCAAATAAAATAATGTATTTGTTATTTTTAAGAGGTTTTTCCATTGAGCAATCTGTGAAACTTTTTGGTAATTTAGTTGTCTAATATTGGACATGACTTAGGCAGTGACTTGGTGTATTTTCTGTGGCTCAATATAATGACTATTTGAATTTTTAAGTTTTTGCTTTTGACTTGGGAGTAAGTTATGTTAGATTACACATTATTACAGAACAGTTAACTGTTATTCCTTTGGTTGTAGATTTTAATAAAAGGTAGAATCCTGTGTCTTATTTTCTTAAATATATTTGAAATGGTAAAATATGCAGAGAAATTTTTTATTGAAAGTAAACATTTTATTTAAGGTACTTTAAATGTACTTTAAGGTACATGTGCAGTTTTCCTCCTGCTGTTAGTAAATGGCTGAAATAGCACTTTGGATCTGTGGCACCCTGGAGAAGCTTCCCTCTTCACTCCTCTGACATTCTGTTTCTAAGCTCATTCATATTATTTATAGAAATTCTTCTTTTTGCTCTACCTCCATGAATGCCGGTCATTTCTCTGGATGGGTTTTTACATGCTCTTCCTTGGTGAACTTATATGTTACTTTAGTTCCTCTTCCTTTTCCTTCAGACTTGTGCTTACCTGCAAGGACTGGCTGGTCACTACTGTCTAGATATCTTTTTGATCACTCAGATTCAACATGGGTGAAGGTAAACCATCTTTATGTTTTCCCTGAGACGGGAAGTGGTCCCTAATAAAAAGGGCAATGTGACTTGAAACTGCCAGTTCTGAACCTCATTGTCCATGGATCTGGGCCATATATAACAACCTCTGTGTGCAGAATTACCTTACCCCTGTGAAATCATAAGTAGTTAATTTCTGGTGTTTCCTACACCCAGAAAATTCTATGATTGGCCATTCTTTTCTTGTTTCTTTTAATTTTGCTCTGTGTCTCCCAGGCTTCAAACTTACTCTCTTATTATCTTCTCTTTCTAATTTTTCATGTCTTACCTAGTGCCAGGTACTATATATTATACCTTTACTCCTCTGTGTGTGTGTGCGTGCGTGCACGTGTATATCTTTCTATTTTCACAGCACCTGTTCTCATTTCAGCCATATTCCTTTTGACTAGACCTATGTAATATTTGTCTCTCTCTCCATCTGTTCCTTTTTAAAATCAATTCTGTGTTTTCCTATTTGCTTAGTCTTCCAAATTGCCACTTGGATTGCCTCACCTGCAAGTTTAAAAGCATGTAGAAATCTCCCTACTGTATTTTGATTTAAGTTAAATCAAATTTATTATCTTGATATTCTGGGTTCTCTGCAATCTTTTTTTTTTTTTTTGAGACAGAGTCTCACTCTGTAGCCCAGGCTGGAGTGCAGTGGTGCGATCTCGGCTCACTGCAAGCTCTGCCTCTGAGGTTCACGCCATTCTCCTGCCTCAGCCTCCCGAGTAGCTGGGACCGCAGGCGCCCGCCACCACGCCTGGCTAATTTTCTTAGTAGAGACGGGGTTTCATTGTGTTAGCCAGGATGGTCTCGATCTCCTGACCTCATGATCTGCCTGCCTTGGCCTCCCAAACTGCTGGGATTACAGGCATGAGCCACCACACCCGGCTTTTTTTTTTTTTGAGACAGAGTTTTGCCCCTGTCACACAAGCTGGAGTGCAGTGGTGTGATCTTGGCTCACTGCAACCTCTGCCTCCCAGGTTCAAGCAATTCTGTTGCCTCAGCCTCCCAAGTAGCTGGGATTACAGGCACGCACCGCCATGCCTAGCTAATTTTGTATTTTTAGAAGAGACAGGGTTTCACCATGTTGGCCAGACTGGTCTTGAACTCCTGACCTCAGGTGATCCACCCGCCTTGGCCTCCCAAAGTGCTGGGATTATAGGCATGAGACCCTTGTGCCCAGCCTGAGCACCACGCCCAGCACAAATTTCTATTTAACTTTTTTAGGCATCATCTTCTACCATGACCTCATGCATATTTTGTGCTCTGGTGGACTGCTGTGCCTTCCTTTTAAAATCAATTCTGTTCCTTCTGACTTCAGATATTCCTACAGTGCTAGATTCCCCCCACTTTTTGAATCAGCATTGTGTCATTCATTACTTAATTCTGTCTTTGATCACGTGTATTGATGCTCACGCTAAGAAGACACTCTGCTTGAAAATGAAGGAGTAGGATCAGGGGTGTTATTCATGTGCAGACCCAAGATGGATCTCAGCATCATACTTATTAACTGGAATCTGGAGTAAGCTACTTAATCTGTAGTTTCCTTGAGGGGCCTCAACCTGGGCTAAAATGGTCACTTAATGAAAACTGATATCCAAAAAAGAAAGTGTGTGGATTTTGTGGAAATCCAAATCATTTATTTCAGTTAATGATCTGTCTAGAAAACGCCAATCAGTTTTTATCACATGACCTACATGTTCCTTTTCATTTCTGTGGAGTAAAAGATGTTGTGGTGCTCCCTCTGTGTCACACCCTGTGAGGAAGTGGTGTAATATGCCCACAATCAGATGGCCTAGATTTGACTTTCTGAGATGTTCATTAGACTGACCCCTGTGAGCCTCCATTTCCTCATCTGGTTAATTGGGGAAATTGCCTCTTTCTTCCTTATGCAGTTGTTCAGAAGCTTTAATACCACAGTGGACAGCTTATGCTCTTGACCCAGAAAAAAATAAAATTTCTGTATCTTTTAGTTGTGTGACTTGGGCAATATTGATTGTTTCCTGATGTAGTTTTCTTATTTGCAAAATGGTAGATAATAGAACCGATTTCATGGACTTCAGTAAAGATAATGTAAAATAATATAGTTCAATATTAATCAATGTTAGTTATTTTAGTTACCATATGCTAGTTCACTCAGGCCTAATATAAAATGTATTTTTCTTCTTGCTGCTTATCCAATCCTAGTGATTGCTACAAATTTTTGATAGTCATATTCTATCATTAGGAAGTCAACTTGCTGCTTAAAATGGAAAGCCTTATTAGAATAATATAAGTAAATTACATACAATAGTCTATTCTATTATAAGATATTCTAGGTTAGGATTTTTAAAATTTAGAAAAAATTTGTAGTATATGATCAGTATTATCTTTATATTTCTCATATGCGTTAGATGGTTATATTTTTCATGTAGTCATACATATGGTTAAAATCCTTTGATAAGAAAAGAAAAAATACCATATAGCCAATAATTCAGGAACATGCCAGTTGGCATATTCTCAGATTGTACTTGAATGGTATAAACACTTTCAATAAGGCATTTCTTAATATCTTATTAAGAAGTACTAGCATTATGGCTAAGCTGCTTTTTATAAATAAAACAGATTTTTATAGCCAGGCTTAGTGACTCATTCCTATAATCTTAGCACTTTGGGAGACCAAATCAGGAGGATTGCTTGGGCCTAGGAGTTCGAGATCAGCCTGGGCAGCATGATGAGAATCCATCTCTACAAAAAAATTTAAATATAACTGGGTTAGGCTGGGTGCGGTGGCTCACGCCTGTAATCCCAGCACTTTGGGAGGCTGAGGCGGGCAGATCACGAGGTCAGGAGTTCGAGAACAGCCTGGCCAATATAGTGAAACCCTGTCTCTACTAAAAATACAAAAAATTAGCTGGGCATGGTGACAGGCACCTGTAATCCCAGCTACTAAGGAGGCTGAGGCAGGAGAATTGCTTGAACCCGGGAGGCGGAGGTTGTGGTGAACCGAGATCACACCATTGCACTCCAGCCTGGGCAACAGTGCAAGACTCTATCTCAAAAAAAACAAAAACAAAACAAAACAAAAAAAAACTGGGTTAGAGTGGGGCTGTAGTCTTAGCTACCCAGAAGACTGAGGCAGGATGATCCCTTGAGCCCAGGAAGTGGAGGCTGTAGTAACCTATTATCGTGCCACTTGTACTCCAGCCTGGGTGACACAGGGAAACCTTGTCTCAAAAAAAGGAAAAAAAAAAAGATTTTTATTTACTTGTGGTTCTAATGCTTCTCATCTAGGTTAATCTTTGCCTAAATTCAAAGAGGTGTCTAGACAGAAGTAACTTTGTCACTAAAACCTTCATTCATGACTGTATAATATATATATAAAATAAAATATTTCATGAATATTTTATCTAGCATACATGGGATATAAAAATGCATTTTCCCAGTTTCTGAGATTTTACTTTCTTTTTCTTCTCATAGAAGCGAAGTCTTTTTCAAGTTCTGCACTGTACCTTCTTTTGGCTTTAAAATATAAAAGGAATTAATTTGTATGATGTTTTCAATGTGAATTCATTTACAACCTGAATTTATAAGCATTCTACCCTGACTATGACTTCTAAAAAAATTTCCATATGCATACTGTGGTTTTAAAAATAATTGTTTATTGTTTATTCTTTACTACCTCCAGTCTGGTCAAGAGTTCTTTCTTTGGTGCACCATTTTGCATTGCTAACGAATTTTCCTTCACTGATTCGTACGTTTATTTTGGATGTGTGTATATATTTTTGTGATTGTGCAAGCTTACATAAAATTTAGCGTTAGTGTTTCTGCATGATTTCCTTTAGTTTATAATGTAGGAAAAAATAGTTCTTACAGTCTCTCACCCCACCGGTGATTTGAATTAGCAAAACCACTAGCTTTGTAATCCTTCCTGGCCCTTTTGTCCTATTGGCAGGGCTCTAACCTCTTTACTCCAGAGAAAACACAGCTATTGTCTTCTTCTTTCTGAGCAGTGAAGGGGGCTACATCATTTTCAACTGTATTTTGAAGAATTAATTTGTGCACTAATATAAATGAGTTTTCTAGATATCAATGTTTGAAATAAAGACAATTTATATAATTTTAGACCTTTTTTTTCTTTTAGAGATGAGATCTCACTATTAGGCCCAGACTGGATTTGAGTTTCTGGGCTCAAATGATCTTGCTGCCTCAGACTCCCAACTAGCTGGAACTGCAGGCGCACACCACCACACCTGGCTTAAGACATTTTTAGCAATAAAGCAATCGTAGGTATTTGTGAGTAGATGAAGAGCCTTTAGTTATGTTGGGCTCTTTGCATTGTCTCTTACGACTAGGCTTATTCATAAGAATCCTATAAGTCATACTGCTTTAAAATGTTTATTATCGCTAGAGTTAGGGGAATTGGGAGAGATTCTTCCTCAATTAGTTGTTCTATCTTGAAGATTGGGGAAGTGCTGGAGGTTTGCTGATGGGGAGAGAGTCTTCCTCAATTAGTTGTCCTATTTTGAAGATCAGGGAAGTGCTGGAGTTTTGTTGTGGGATGATGTTTCTTGGGAGTTGCTCACCTTGCAAGAGCCTTGGTCTACCTGCCTTCTCTCTCAGGTAGCATTTGCCCATTGTCATTGCATATTCCACCTCACTGTCCAGCTCCCCCATTCCTCTACATCGTCATATGGGGTGTTTGTATCTTTGTGTCTGTGCTATGTAGTTGCCACTTCCCCCTACCCCTTCGTCGCCTCCACATATCGAGGGAACCTGTCCCCGATAATTCAGCGTAGGTTCTTTTCTATTTTCCCTAAGTGTCAGCCGGTCTGAGAAACAAAGGGAAAGAGTACAAAAGAGAGAAATTTTAAAGCTGGGTGTCCGGGGGAGACATCACATGTCGGCAGGTTCCATGATGCCCCCTGAGCCGTAAAGCCAGTAAGTTTTTATTAGCAATTTTCAAAGGGGAGGGAATGTAGGAATAGGGTGTGGGTCACAGAGATCACATGCTTTAAGGGCAACAAAAGATCACAAGGCAGAAGGTCAGGACGAGATCACAAGGTCAGGGCGAAATTAGAATCACTAATGAACTTTCATGTCCCGCTGTGCACGCGTTGTCATTGATAAACATCTTAACAGGGTTCAAGAGCAGAGAACAGGTCTGACTAGAATTTGCCAGGCTGGAATTTCCTAATTCTAGCAAGCCTGGAGGCACTGCAGGAGACCAGGGTTTGTTTCATCCCTATCTATGTCTGTGTAAGGCAGACACTCCCAGGGTGGCCATTTGAGAGGGCCTGCCTGGGAATGCATTCTTTTCCCAGGGCTGTTAATTATTAATATTCCTTACTGAGGAAAGAATTCAGCAATATTTCTCTTAGCTGTTTTCAGTAATAAGAGAAATATGCCCGGCCCACAGGCAGCCAGACTTTAAGGTTATCTCCCTTTTTCCCTGAAAGTCGCTGTTATCCTGTTCTTAAGGTGCCCAGATTTCATATTGTTCGAACACACATGCTCTACAAACAATTTGCGCAGTTAACGCAATCATCACAGGGCCCTGAGGCAACATACATCCTCAGCTTATGAAGATGACAGGATTAAGAGATTAAAGACAGGCATAGGAAATCACAAGAGTATTGATTGGGGAAGTGATAAATGTCCATGAAACCTTCACAATTTATGTTCGAATATTGCAGTAAAGACAGGCGTAAGAAATTATAAAAGTATTAATTTGGGGAACTAATAAATGTCCATGAAATCTTCACAATTTATATTCTTCTGCCATGGCTTCAGCCGGTCCCTCCGTTCAGATTCCTGACTTCCCGCAACATCCACATGCCTGGGATTCTGGGATTGCTCTTCTTCTACTTCCTTTCTGGTTGTGACTCATCTTCTAACTATAACTTATTGAAGGTCTCCTACATTTTTAACACTGAGGTACTTGTGAAGAAAAAGGACATTTATTTGAACAAATATTTACCACTAAATATTAGTCTTAAACTTAAGCCGATATGGTACTGTTATTTAGAAATATTTTAACAAGTAAATTTTTTGGAATAATCATGTAATTATTGCTTCTTAAGTTGCCTGTCTTATTTTTTTAATTATAGAAGTGGATTCTATAGCACTGTAACTATTTTGGTTCTCTTTATCTCTTTTCTACAAAAGAATACCATTCTCCAAAAGGACATTTAAGTGTAAAGTAAGCCACCAAGCACATGCAAAAAGTGGATGGATTCTGTTTACTGTGTTTTCAATTGTTTAACATTTATGTCGAAAATGCTACGAGTAACGAGGAAACTCAGTTTGTTGAATGTTCACCATGTACCAAGGTTTGTGCTAAATATCAAGTGTTCATCATCTTGTAGGTAAAGCAGGCATTACTATTCCCATTTAAAGGGGAGAAAACTCATCCTTTTACTAAACTGTTTGCATGTTACCTACCTAGTAAGTGATAGAGATACAATTTAAAAACCAGTTGATTCTGGTTTTTAAACCTTTTTCTTGTATAGTTGAAAATATAATACTAAATTTGCCGTTTTGTTTTTGCTCAGTTAAATATTTCTTTAGTATTGACTCTAGGCTTTGGTGTTCAGTATAGATTAAAAAAAATTCAACTCTGTTCTCAGATACCTGATAGTTTATTGGGTCCACAGAAGATTGGAATCATTGTTGTGTTTATGATGAAGTAATATAGGTGGATGTAAAGCATCTGTGAACGTTTCAGTGACTTTGACAGTTGAATAGAGATTTGGGTACTCTGCCCAAAACACTAAAGCTGCTTTGGGTGAATAGATAGTATTGACTTTAGGCTTTGAAGCACCAGTAAGAGTTAAACTAGAAGGGGATTAAAATCCTTGACAAAAAGTCAGAGTTTAGGTGAAAATGGATTACAGTAGCATGTCCCCATGCCCAGCCCCACCTATTTTCACAGGGACATGCGCCTGTAATCCCAGCACTTTGGGAGGCCAAGGCAGCAGGATCATTTGAGTCCAGGAGTTCAAGACCAGCCTTAGCAACATAGGGAGACCCCCATCTCTACAAAGAGTAAAAAAGTTAGCTGGACATAGTGCTGCACACCTGTAGTCCCAGCTGCTAGGAAGGCTGAAGTGAGAGGATCCCTTGAGCCCAGGAGTTCGAGGCTGCAGTGAGCTATGATTGTGCCACAGAGCGAGACCCTATCTCCAAAAAAAGAAAAGAAAAGCAAATTGGTGGAATTTTTGTTTGTGAGTAATCTGATGTGTTGAGAGTTGTTTGTGAGTGGCCAGGGTGCATAGAACTTAAATTGGCTTTTGGTTGTGAAAGTATCCAAATGTATAACGTTAAGAGGCAATGTTGGTGAAAGAAGGGGTCTAGAGTGTCACATTGCTTCCAAATGAATGTTTCATTCATTAAAGTATGATGAAAATGGATTTGAGAAGAGAGAGACAAAAGAGAGAACGCTTAGTTAGGAGGGTGAGCAAAAATATTCTAAATGCAGGCTATTCCAGCAGAGACAGAAAAAAATTGGAAGAGTAGGAGGTAGAATTAAAAAAAATTGGTCTTGGTCATGATTAAGATGTGATTTTTGTATGATTGAGAGATTAAAAATGGCTCACAGCAATGTCAGTAGAATGGAGGGACACACCCCAGGTTTCTAGGAGGCTGTGAAGAAAATGGGAGGTATAAAATGTGGAATGCTAAGAGAAATAGAGGAACCTTCTTTGTTTTAATTTTTTAAATAGTAAAGGAGATTTTTGCCCAGTTGACTGCTGATAGGAGAGAGCCATTTCTCATGTAATAGGTCTTTTTGCTCAAAATTTAAAGTTAGGCCAGGCACAGCGGCTCACCCCTGTAATCCCAGCACTTTGGGAGGCTGAGGTGGGTGGATCACCTGAGGTCAGGAGTTTGAGACCAGCCTGGGCAACATGATGAAACCCCGTCTCTACTAAAAATACAAAAATTAGTCCGGCGTGGTGGTGTGTGCCTGTAGTCCCAGCTACCGCTGAGGCTGAGGAATGAGAATCGCTTGAACCCGGGAGGCAGAGGTTGCAGTGAGCTGAGACCATGCCATTGCACTCCAGCCTAGGTGACAGAGCTCTCAAAATAAATAAATAAATAAATAAATAAATAAATAAATAAATTAATTAATTAATTAATTTAAAGTTAGAATCTTGATTACTTGA
This sequence comes from Hylobates moloch, assembly GCF_009828535.3. Taxonomy (NCBI): domain Eukaryota; kingdom Metazoa; phylum Chordata; class Mammalia; order Primates; family Hylobatidae; genus Hylobates; species Hylobates moloch. The sequence goes on from NW_026652278.1 coordinate 91,283,270, forward strand.
ATTACTAAGCCCAATTTCATCATGCTTCATATTTGATTAGTTCCTTCTGGAGTCTTTCAAAGACTTTCTGGTTTCTACTTACCTAAATGGTTTTCTGTTGCTCGAATACATCTTGTTGCCTATTTCTTCCAACAGATTATTATGAATGTATTAAATAACATTGGTCTTGATTCTTATCCCAGGGGATTCAGCTACTAAAATCTCTGTTCATCCTAAGAAACTCTTTATGTTTGTTTGTTAGAGAAAATGATATGACTGGTGATTTTATTTTTCATCCCCTGCATGCATTGCTGTATGTAAGAAAAGAATGGACGTGTTCATCAATTTTTAGCTGCTCTTTGACTTTTCTATTATGTTTGTGTTGTATTATATTAGGTAAGATGTTAATATACAATAACAACACTTGCAAATATAGAAATATATATGACCTTAAAAATAAAAGGGAATTTAAGGGTTAATCTTCAGTCTGTGGTGAGTTGCTTTTGCTGGAATAATATTGCTTGGGGACTTCCTATGAATAAGTAGATAAAAATTGCACCAGAGTTTCATGATTTCTTTTCAATTCCCCATGTGATTATAAATTTGCCAGTTTGTTAATATTTGAACTTTAATAACGGTTCTGTGAGTTGAAAAACACCACTATGATTTTAAGGTGGTCTGGAAAACCTAGGTAGTTGTTGCATAATTTGACATAACTACTTGAAACTCTGGTTCTCATAAAAACAATTTTGATAATAGTAATAACATTAGTAGCTTTTTAAAAACATGCCCAAATTCAGTTGTATATGTATTTGTGTATATGTGAATGATTGTGCTATATTTAGGGTAATTTTTGGTTAATAACAGCAATTATAAGAATTATTCCTTTTCAAATTTTATAAATGTTTTAATTGACAAAAATGTATATATTGTGCACGACTTTATTTGAAATCTATACATTATGGAATGGCTAAATTGAGCTAATTAAGACATGTAACACCTCACGTACTTCGTTTATTTTGTGTGGTGAGAACACTTAAAACCTGTTTTCTTAGCAATTTTGAAGTATACAGTATATTGTTATTAACTACAGTCACTATGTTGTACAGTAGATCTCTTGAACTTTTTCCTCCTAATAGAAATTTTGTATACTTTTACCAACACATCCCCACCCACCTCTAACCCCAGGTAGCCACAATTCCCCTCTCTACTTTGATGAGTTCAGTGTTTTTAGATTCCACAATAAGTGAGATCATATAGTATTTGTCTTTCTGTCCCTGGCCTATTTCACTTAACATAATGTCCTCCACTATCATTCATGTTGCCACAGTGATAGATTTCTTTCTTTTTAAAGGCAGAATAGTATTTTGTTGTGTGTGTGTGTTTGTGTATGTATGTATCTGTGTATTACACATTTTTCTTATTCAGGGTCTATTAATAAACACTGTTGATAAACAACAAGATAGGTTGATTCCATATCTTGGCTAATGTAAATAGTGCTGTAATAAACATGTGAGTACAGCTATCTCTTCAACATACTGATTGCATTTTCTTTGGATACATGCCCAGTGGTGGGATTGCTAGGTCATATAATAGCACTATTTTTAGCTTTTTGAAGAACCCCTATACCCTTTTTCATAATAGCTGTACTAATTTATATTCACACCAACAGAATGCAAGGGTTCCCTTTGTCCACATCCTCTTTAGTACTTGTTATCATTCATCTTTTTGATAGTAGCCATTCTAACAGGTGGAAGGTGATATGTCATTCTGGTTTTAATTTGCAATTCCCTGATGATTAGTAATGTTAAGCATTTTTCATATACCTGTTGGCTATTTGTATGTCTTCTTTTGAGAAATGTCTATTCAGATTCTTTGCCCATTTTTAAATCGAGTTATTTGTTTTCTTTTTGTTAAGTTGCTTGAGTTTGTTTTTTTTTTTTTTTTTTGTATTTATTTTGGGTATTAATCTCTTACCAGATATATAATTTCCAAATATTTCTTCTATTCCTTACATTGTCTATTTACTCTGTTGATTGTTTCCTTGGCTATGCAGAAGCTTTTTAGTTTAGTTTGGTGCAATCTTGTTTGCATATTTTTGCTTTTCTTGCCTGTGCTTTGGGTTCATATCTGACAAGAACTAGCATGTCTTGAATTTTACCCTGCTAACTTTTTTATATACATTATTCTTAAACAGATCTTATGGGGTAGACGTTAACATTATTACGTCAGTTTTCTGGATGAGGAACTTGAGTTATGAACGCCATATTATTTGCTAAAGGTCACACAGTAAATACACCTTGGCTTTAAATCTCAGCCTTTCTAACTTTAAAATCCACGATATTATCTACTAAATTATAACTGCATAGACAAAGGTGGATTATTCATAAACTGAGATTCCTAGGGGTGAGAGTGGGTGTCCCTGGATGTGCTGTGGGAAGTCTGTGAAATCTGTTCCTTCCTTAGGGCCCTTGGTCTGGTCCTCTGCCTGGAAATTGCTTTACCCAGATATCCCCTTGCTTAATTCTCCTGGGTCCTTCAAGTCTTTACTTGAATTTCACCTCCTCACTGAGACCTTCTCTGACCTCTGTTTACAACTTTATCTTGCTGCCTCTGCAACGTCCCCACCTCTCCAAACTTCTGTATTCCCGGGTCTCCTTACCTTACTCATTTTTAATAGCACTAGCATACATACAATTCTTTACATTTATTGTATATTTTCTTTCCCTGCCTATTAAAATATGAGTTTCAGAAGGGCAGAAATCTTTTCTGTTTTGTTCACTCATCTGTTCTAAGCACTTGGGATGGCGCTTAGCATATCATAGGCATTCAATAATTGAATAAATAAGTGAATGATTCAGGGTGAGAATTCTCTCTGAATTCACAAATAAGATTTATCGTTTAATGAGCTTGCAGCTAGGAAAAGAGTTCATGGTTTTTAGCAGATTTTCACTTTAACAGACCAGACCCAAAGTTTACTTCAAGCGGTAGTGATCCCTGTGCTTTTAAGTTGAATGAAAAAAAAAAGCATGGATGCTCATTTGCAGTTGTATATGAGGCATAGAAATGTATAATCTACATTAATAACTATTATAATTATTAATAACGAATATAACTAATTACTAATACTTTAAATAATTTTATATTTACTTTAAATATTATAATTTATTACTTAAATAACTAGTTATAATAATTATTAATAACTAGTACAATAACTTGTATAATATACGTTAATAACTAGTAAATGCTAGTTCAGTTTGCAGTTTTCCTTGGGATCATTTTGGAAAGATAAATTATACTTTGCATTTCATTTTTGTTTTGTTTCAAGACAGGATCTTGCTTTGTTGCCAAGGCTGGAGTGCAGTGGAATGATCACGGCTCACTGCAGCCTTGACCACCCAGGCTCAAGCAGTTCCACCTCAGCCTCCTGAGTAGCTGGAACCATGGGTGCACACCACCACGCTTGGCTCATTTTTTTTATTTGTAGAGATGAGGCCTTGCAATGTTGCCTGGGCTGGTCTCAAACTCCTGGGCTCAAGCAATTCCCCCCACCTTGGCCTCCCAAAGTGTTGGGATTACAGACATGAGTCACTACTCCTGGCCTGTTTTGCAGTTTCAAATTACAGATTGAAGATTATTAAAATTTGTTCTGAACATGTTAACATGCATATATTTTTGAATGTCACCATTTGAGAAAAGAAACTGAACTGTGGGATTTAATGCTTACATATTTGTTATAAATACACAGTACGAATTGCTATCGTAGTCTTTGTCTTCTATTTGTGCATGCAAGTGATGTGTTTTTATTAATTTCTACAAGAATTATTGTACATGTACATGTAAAATATGTAACAAAGTTGATTAGGCAGTGACCATCAAGAGAGAGGACTCCTGTCGTCTGTCTTTTAAATAGTTGCCCATAATGCTGCACATTCAGTAAACTTAAAAGCAGGAACACTTGTGTGGATGCAAACATAGTGAGGCCCATTGAATTCCAAGATCATGATCTCTGAGTTATTTAACTGTTTCATCCTCTTTAAGATCATACACCCTTATCTTGGGCATCTGTCTCCTATGTATAAACTGACTGTTAAAAGTTTGAATGCTGTTGATCAGAGTGAATAATTTACTAAAACAAGTAGGAATAAAGAAATCCGTCTTCACGTATCTACGGAAATATTTGCAGGTGAATAAGGATGCTAACTGTAGCAGTAAAAACGGTGCTAGAAATAGGCTTAAGTGTCCATTAATGGAGGAGTGACTAAATCAATGATTTTATATTTGCACTGTGGGGATACTCTGCAGCTAAAACAATTGATTTAGCCTGGGCAATATAGGGAGCCTTTATCTCTACAGAAATTTTAAAAATATCAGACGAGTGTGGTGGCATGCATCTGTAGTACTAGCTACTCTGGAGGCTGAGGTGGAAGAATCACTTGAGCCCAGAAGGCAGACGCTGCAGTATGCCAAGATTGTGCCATTGCACTCCAGCCTGGCTGACAGAGCAGAGCAAGACTCTGTCTCAATCAATCAATTAATTAGTCAATACAGTTGAGGTAAAAATAAATTCCTAGGTATTGAAATATTTGCAAGTCATGTTGTTAAGTAAAAAGAACAAATTTTACATAATTTGTATGTTTTAATTCTTGTGAAAAATTGCACTTGAGTATATGGATATGTCCTATATATAAAATAATAGAGAATTGTTTTCCAAATTGTAATGATGGTTAATTCCTTCTGAAGGGAGAGTTGGAATAGAAATGTGGGGTGAAATATTGTATTTTATATACTTTACCACTAATTAAATATGAAACTACTTAATAATGGCGAAATACTGCCTAGTTAACTCCCTAACATTTAAAACATTTTCTAAGTAGACATACATACACTCCAAACTGAAATGGATTGGTTTTCCTTGCCTTAAATAATATTTCTTTGCACATTACTTCTTTTCTGTTTTTTTTTTTTTTTTTGAGACGGAGTCTCGCTCTGTCATCCAGGCCGGAGTGCAGTAGCGCAATCTCGCCTCACTGAAACCTCCGCCTGCTGGGTTCAAGCAATTCTCCTGTCTTAGCCTCCCAAGTAGCTGGGACTACAGGCACATGCCACCATGCCTGGTTAATTTTTGTATTTTTAGTAGAGGCGGGGTTTCACCATATTGGTCAGGCTGGTCTTGAACTCCTGACCTCAGATGATCTGCCCGCCTTGGCTTACCAAAGTGCTGGGATTACAGGCATGAGCCGCCGCACCTGGCCTGTTTCTTTGCATTACTTCTTATCCATTCTCCCCTCAACACTGAACCTTTGCTCTTATTTATAATTTACTTGATGACAAATTTTAAGATTTTAATATTCAACAGTTTAAATTTAATTTTATGAACACATGTCTTCTATTAAAAATTCTAGGCTAGGTGCAGTGGCTCATGCCTGTAATCCCAGCACTTTGGGAGGCTTAGGCAGTTGGATTGCTTGAGCCCAGGAATTCGAGACCTGCCTGGGCTGGGCAGCATAGTGAGACCTTGTCTCTGCAAAAAATACAAAAATTAGCCGGTTATGGTGACATGTGCCTGTAGTTCCAGCTATTCAGGAGGCAGAGGCAGGAAGTTTGCTGGAGCCCAAGAGGTGGAGGCTGCAGTGAGCTGTGATTATGCCACTGCACTCCAGTCTGAGTGACAGAGAAAGACCCTGTCTCCAAAAAATACAGAAATTCTAAAGCTCTCTCAGGGGACAAGGTTGGAGTTACTTGCCCTCTGAAAATGGAACACACTAGACAAATGTTTTTATGTCATCTACAGTGATTTGAAGTTAGTCACTCAATAAAGACTAGTGAGTTAAACATTTCCAAAACAGGTTTAGGTAATTTTCTAAAGATTAATAATCATGAATATTTAAGTAGACCTGTAATTTATTTGCTCATGTTTGTGAGATAAAGGATTAAGGCTTGCAGACTAACAGTTATTTCACATTCCCATTGGAAATGTGGTAAATGTGCGAAATAAAGAATATATGCTGGGTGCGGTGGCTCACACCTGTAGTCCCAGCACTTTGGGAGGCCTATGTGGGCAGATTGCTTGAGTCTAGGAGTTCAAGACTAGTCTGGGCAACATGGCGAGACCCCATCTCTAGAAAAATATAAGAATTAGTCAGGTGTGGTGGTGAGTGCCTGCACTCTCAGCTACTCAGGCGGCTGAGGTGGGAGGATCACTTGAGCCCAGGAGGTCAAATGTGCATTGAGCTAAGATCAAGCCACTTCACTCCAGTCAGGCGATAGAACAAGACCATGTCTCAAACAGTAAATATCTAAAAATAAAAAATATATAATATAATCATCCATGGCACTTTACTGTCTTGAAAAGTTAAATGATAGATACTTAAAATTTACTTTTTAAATTTCGAAGTTCACTATTCTTGCTTCTAGAGTATAGAATTACACTCCTTTTTCAGAGTTAGGACAAATTGTTGAAAATGAATAGCTCTGAAATAGATTTATTTTTATGAACTTAAGTTTTTATGAATATGCTTTTACTGAAAAAAGATGTTGTATATTTAATTTCTAAAATTTTATTTTAGACTTGTCTTGCTACTTTCTCCAGACTCTGAAAGAGGAACTTTATTTTTTCTGGATGGGTCATTGGTCATTTTTACTCAGTGGAAATTTTTTATAAAATCACATTGGTAACTTGGTTAAGGAAGGATATTTCTCTTTGTACCACATTAAAAAGTACCTGTGGAATTTAGGCTCAGCCTATTTTCTCCTTTTTGTGGTGAAAAGTCAGAAAAGCTGAACAGTAGTAAATGCAGTTGGTAATTGAAAACCATTAAGACAAATGCACTCATTTCCTTTCAAAAATTTCCTCAAGTTCAAAATAAACCCAATCAAAATTATTCTCTTTATTTTGAAAATAATTAATCATTACCTTCAAATCACCTTTAAGAATTTCTATTTCAACTTAATCATAATGATTCAAAAATAAGAAAAAAATCATTAGAGAGGAGACACAATGTTGATGGTTCATAGGTGAAGGGGATATGATGTTGAGCATATTCTTTCAATTTTCTTGAGGTTTGAAGTTTTCCCAAATAAAAATTTTGAGCATAGGAAATTCAGTGTAATCCATGTTCTTTTCTGTGGCTTTTTTTTTTTTTTTTTTTTTGAGACAGAGTCTTGCTGTCGCCCAGGCTGGAGTGCAGTGGCGCTATCTCGGCTCACTGCAGGCTCCGCCGCTCGGGGTTCACGCCATTCTCCTGCCTCAGCCTCCTGAGTAGCTGGGACTACAGGCGCCCGCCACCTCGCCCGGCTAATTTTTTGTATTTTTAGTAGAGATTGGGTTTCACTGTATTAGCCAGGATGGTCTCGATCTCTTGACCTTGTGATCTGCCCACGTGGGCCTCCCAAAGTGCTGGGATTACAGGTGTGAGCCACCGCGCCCAATTTTCTGTGGCTTTTTAAAACTGCAAAGTGAATTCATTTTTACCTGAATACTGTAATCGCCTGATGGATTCTTCCTTCCTGCTGCACAGACAAAATCAGTCCACTGAGACCACAGCATTACAGTAGAGAAAGTTTAATTGACACAATGCTGGTTCATGCTGAAGAACTGGAGTTATAACTTAAGTCAGTCTCCCTGAAGGCTTGAAGCTTAGGGTTTTATGGACAATTTGGTGGGCAGAGGGCTGGGGAATGGGTGCTACTGATTGGGTGGGGATGAAATCATAGGGGTGTGGGAACCATTCCTCATGCCTCTTGGTGGGACCACAGGATCTTTTGAGTTATGAGTAAAGGGTCCCCTGTTATCATCCTTGCTTTAAGGTTAAACTATAAATTCCTCCCAAAGTTAGCTTGGCCTATGGCCAGGAATGATGAAAGACAGCTTGGAGGTTAGAAGCAAGATGACGTCAAGTATGTCAGATTCCTACTGTTACAGTTTTGCAAAGACATTTCAATCTGGCCGTTGCAGTTCATGTTGTAATACGATCTTTTTTAAAGGTATTTAAAGTCACAAAATTCATACACTATTTTATTTGCAGCCACCTCTGTTTGTTCATAGTCTCACCTTCCATATTCTATCTCTAGCAAATGGATGTCGATGTTAATACTGGGCAGTGTCTGGCTAGGTTTTCATTTTCGTTTTGCATCAGGTTGTTCCCTTAGTAATCCAGTGCATTCTGGACAACTAAACACTAGAGTCAGGGACTGAGCTAGATGCTGTAGGTGCAAAGATGCCTGAGGGAAGCCTGGCCCTGATAGGTGCTTAATGAGGAGCTGAGTTTGCTCACTGTTACTATAGAACCTCTCATCTCTGCAGGCTGCCTTCTTCTGACATGGTCTCATTTTGAGCAGGAAACTCATGTTGTTTGTTGTTAGTGATGTTCTCCGCAAAGTCCCCCCTGCCCTCCTTATATTGGTGTGAAGTGTCACTGAAACAAGCCACTCTCCTGGACCTCTTTTAAGAGTGCATCTAGTCTAGTTATGTCTGCTGAAAGCATAGCTGCCTGTGACATGACAAGATTTGGGTTATTGTGGGGCTCTCTCTGCTCCTTCCCTACCTATTACACCTTCCCCGGTAAACTCTATTTCCCATTTACATCTTGTGATTTTGGCAATGTGTATTTTGCACTCTGTTTACAAGTGGTGTGTCCTATTCTTAAGTAGCTCTCTTTTGAGGAGGGTAGACCTACATACACATAGACTTCGTGGATTGATAGCACAGACAGGAGATGGATTACCTAACTACTCTGAGCTGCAGTTCTCTATTCCTAGAATAGGAACAGCATGTGTATAGTGTGCCTGGCAGATTCATGAAGGCTTTTAAATCTATGACCACTCAGTTAATGCCTTCTGTCCTCTTACCTATCTTTACCCTCTGAGGGTACCCTCCATGTAAAGTTGTTTTTAGTATTTAAGTATAATATCCATAAGATAAACTGCTTTCTCCAGACAGTATGTATGCACTTAATAGGTATACTTATAAAACACCAAATAGCAATTCTATGTTCAGGACCACTTTGTTGATGGGTATATTTGGGGATGCAATGCCACCTATACACTGCACCCCAAGCTGTGTCCCCTCCAAGTGTCTCCTTTCCTTAATCCCACTGAGGTGCCATACCTGTGAGCAGAGGCACTGTGGTGTTTAATCCCTTTCTACTGGTCTTTTATGCAATTTCGGGTTCCTTTTTAGATAAGAATCATTCTTTGCTGTTTGACTGGTTTGTTATAAATTCATTGGTTGATAGCATTTCATTTGTTGGTTCAAGTAACATTTAAACATGTGATATATGAATAGGCTTTCTAGAATGTAAAACAATACATATAAAAGCAATAATCTGGCCAACTATGAGTATCATTCAGAGTGTTGATACTTTATATTATTGATTTTGCTTATTTATTGATCTTCTAGGAACTCTTTTTCTTTCTAATGGTACTCAAGTACCACTTCATTCACTTGGCTGACTTCTCCCTTCTCCTGAGCTGACTGTGCATGTGTCTTCCTAACTCTGTGTTCAGTGACACTATATTGGTTGCCAGGGTGGGAGTGTTTGTGCAACAGGTATCAACAAACACTACATATAGGGCTTCCCCCCTCACCCTTTTTTTTTGTTTGTGGAGATTCTATTAGATGTTTATTAAAACGTTCCTGGTTCTCTCATTTCTTCACACCAGTTCCTACGCGTTGGTGGTTATTCCTCCAGAAGTTCGTGGTTCTTCTTCCTGGTCATGGCTTTAACAGTCTGTTCCTTGCATTGATTTTTGTCTTTCACCTGTAAGATCAAACTTCTGGTTACTGCAAATGAATCTGCATGTCTGCATCTGCTTATCTGGTCTGCCCACCCCTATTCCTCTCTCTATGAGTCCCTGGAAGAGTTGTGATATAGAGGCACTTGGGGAGGTATTTTCAGTTTCCTTTTCCCAGTACTTACTTAGTGACATTGCGTTTTAAATTTTTTTTTATTTTTTTTCTAAATATATAATACTTATACATGTGAAATTTTGTTATATCCATAGAACATATAATGATCAGAGTACTGGGCATGTCCATTACCTTGGGTATGTTTCAAGTCCTCTCTGCTTTCTATTTTGAAATATACAGTGGATTGTTTATTTTTTCTTTTAATTTTTTTTTATAGAGACTGGGTCTCGCTGTGCTGCCCAGGCTGGTCTTGAACTCCTGGGCTCAAGCGATTGGTCCATCTTGGCCTCCCAAAGTGCTGGGATTACAGGTGTGAGCCCACGCCCAGCCAGATTGTTGTTAACTGTGGTCAGTAGATTCAGCTTTTATAGGAACCCTAGGGTTTTGACCCGAGGATGTGATTTAAAACTGATCCTTTCCAACTTCTCAGTCCTATCCTAGTTGCAAGGCCGACCAAGTGTTCCTTTAGGATGTTTTATGGCTAGCAATGTCATAGGGTTTTAAGTGCCTTGAGAAAACAGCTGAGCCATAGCAGTGCTCTTCTCGGGCATGTGGGTACAGTAGACATGCTTCTATTTTTTAAATATGATTTGTACTTTGTACTTTGATGATATTTATTTCTCCCCCCTCCCTTTTTTTTTTTTTTTTTTAAGAGCGAGGGTCTTGCTCTGTCACCCAGGCTGGAGTCGCTCTGTCACCCAAGCTGGAGTGCAGCGGCATGATTATAGCTCACTGCAGTGTTGACCTCTGGGGCTCAAGTGATCCTCCCACCTCAGCCTCCTGAGTAGCTGGGACTATAGGCACGTGTTACCACTCCCAGCCAGTTTTTTTGTGTGTGTTTCTTTGTTGTAAAGACAAGGTCTCACTGTGTTGCCCAGGCTAGATGGGATTTCTTTTACACTGTCAGAAGAAATGAGATCGTTAACTATTAATCTCTTTGACGTTGTCAATTATTTAACTCAACTACTTGACATTTGCAATGTTGTTACTAGTGTCACAAGTTTTCTCATGGTTTAATGATTCTTTTAGGGTAGAATTTTACTAATATCTGACTTGCTACTCTAAAGAATATTTATAGTCATCAACTTGCTCTCCCTTTCCCTTGCAATTCCAATTTTTTAAAAAAATCCTCATATATAGGGGTGATTTTCAGAATGATAGAGAACAGAGCCAAAATGGTTTGGCCACATGAGGAGTGGGTTTCCTACTTAATGTCCAAGGGACAGACCTAAGCCTGCGAAACTCAGTGTGGTGATAGAGACCTGTGAGGCAGGTAACTCGGGACCCATAGAGATAAAGAAGAATCTGGATAAAAGAGCTATGAGACTTATTTTAGAAATTGCCTAATGACAGATTCAGGGTTTTGAATAGGGAATAGTATCTGTTATTCAAAAGGTTTCTCAAATAAGTGGAAGAAAAAAAAAAAGGTAGAGCTGGCCCTTGAAACGCTAATCTGAATAACAAAAGACCAAGCTGACTTTCCAGGAAAAGTGTGAAAGGCTTCTGAACCCACTTTCCTTGTCTTCGTCTTTGTGTGACTGTACTGCCCATTGTTCCTACACACAATTAAACACATCCATGCTCTGGAGTCAAGTATTAATGCATAGGTGTTATGGTTTTTAAAAATACACCTACAGTCCGATATTTTAAAATTGACTTTAGTTTCTTATCAGTTACAAAGTATTATATATATAGAGTGTGTGTGTGTGTGTGTGATGTATATCTATATCTATATCTATATCTATATCTATATCTATATCTATAGCTATATATCTGAAGTACTGCCTAATGTTTTTTCAAGACAGAAAATTTCTGTTACTAGTAACCCAGTTCACCCTAGTCTATTATTTCAGAACAAATAAGCAGTCATCTTGATCCTCTTTTATCTGAACATTTTAAGAGTAAACGTTTCAAGAGTAAAACAGTTCTGATCCCCCAGTATGACCACAACAAATATTTCAAATCTTTTATTTTTGTAAATGAAAGTAATATCTTCTGTATTTTCTGTTTATTTGTCCTATGTATCATTTGTTTAATCATTTTTCTAAAAATTGTAATGTCTCTGTCTCTAAAGGCATCTCTTTCTGGTAAATATTGGTATGAAAATGTTTCATATAAAAGGAGCTGAAGTTCTTTTAGTCCATTTGCAAATCATGAATCCTGGATTTAATTATATCCCAAGGGAAGAGCCTGAGGAAACCAAAAGTACTAACATAATTGGGCCAAATTGTGTAATCAAAAGCAAATGATATGGTTATTAAATCTAATGAAATGATTTCCCAGCATTTAATTCATTTCTCTGATTCAAGATATTTTAGTAATAAATAAGTTTGTTGAAATGGACATTCTGTGCTGTCACCACTTTTAAACAGTTCTTTTCTTAAGACCATTTCTGGTAAGAAATATTTCTAAAGGTTACACCTTAATGCAGATAGTGGATGTCTGCTGGGGGAAGGTGGAACAGGAGGTAAAGTGTGGGTCCTTATTAAAGTGGAAGGAAAGGAATGAAGAGAGTACATCGCTTTTTAAAAAGTGTTATTCTCTTGTATCAGCATCTTCATTTTACATAAAATGAAAACACGCCATTGCTTGGTAAAATCTATGTGATATCTACGGGACTAATGGCTAGTTTGGCTGGGGCCGGGGTTCATGCCTGTATTCCTAGCACTTTGAGAGGCCAAGGTGGGAAGATCGCTTGAGGCCAGGAGTTAGAGACCAAAATGGGCAGCGTACTGAGACCCAGTCTGTACAAACCTTTTAAAAATTGGCCAGGTGTGATGGTGCACACCTTTAGTCCTAGCCACCCAGGAGGCTGAGGCAGGAGGATTGCTTGAGCCCAGGAGTTTGAGGCTGCAGTAAGTTGTGATTATACCACTGTACTCCAGCCTAGGTGACAGAATGAGACACTGTCTCTTAAAAAAGGAGGAAATACACACACGCGCACACACACACACACGACTAGCTTATAAAGATTTTGTTAAAATACATAGGAAAAAAAACTCCTGATAAACTTGCAAAGAGTATATGTAATCATTCCACAAATATGATCGTATTAGGGTTTTTCAGAGAAACAGAACTGGTAGAATGGAGATTCTATCTATCTATCTATCTATCTATCTATCTATCTATCTATCTATCTATCTATCTATATCTATGATATGTATGTCTTTAGCTATATACGCACATATAACATTTACTATAAGGAATTGGCTCATGTGATTATGAAGTCTGAAAAATCCCAAGATCTGCAGTCACCAAGCAGGACCCCTAGGAGAACCAATGGTGTAAGGATCAGCCAAATGCCTGCAGCTCTAGTCCCCCAGAAGATCTGATACTTCAGTCCAAAGGCAAGTAAAGGCCAGTATCTCAGCTCAGCAGTCAGGCAGGACTCCTCTTCCTCAGCCTTTTTATTCTATTCAGGTCTCCAAATGATTAGATGATGCTCACCCACATTAGGGAGGACACTGGGCTTTTCTCGGTTTACTGATTTAAATGTTAATCTCTTTCAGAAACACCCTGGCAGACACACCCAAAATAATGTTGGGCCAAATGTCTGGATGTCATGGGACCCCGTCAAGTTGACATATAAACTTAACTTTCACTATGATATCTTTAATCTCACTTACAATCTTAAATTCCAGCTAGAATAGCAGCAAGACTTTTTGCTGATAGATTAAAGGGAATAAGGGGTATGTGTGTCTTTTTGTCTATTTCCCTATCTCCTTCGTCCCCCATCTCTTGTCTGTTAGAGCAGCTGTCTAAGAACTGAGAAGGATCTAAGATTTTATCCTACTTGCAAGCTAACAAGTTAGCCTGCCTCAGTTTCATGGTTGCTGACAGAAGACATGAGGCTCCTAGGTCAGAGATGAGAAACTGTATTACTCTTAGCACAGCATGCAACATAAGCATCAGCATATTTGGTTCAGTTCTCCTTACTCCCTAGACCTATGGAAGTGATGCCCTTGGGCCCAGATGGATGCCTGCATGCTCTATGGGTAATATTACAGGAGAGCTGTAACATTCCTCTGAGCTGAGGAATCTTTTATAATGGCAGTAAGCAAGACTCACTCCCCTTGGCCCTGGAGGGAGACACTGTCTCTATCCCCCACAGCTTATCTCTGTACAGATATCTTTGAAAAACAAGTCCAGAACAGAAGCAATCAGTGCCTCTGTTTGTAAGACATGCAGATTTGCAAGAGACAAATGGAGAATTGTCTCCCAATACAGAAAATAAAAGTTGTGAAATGAACAGTTTAATAAGAGGCTGGTAATTATATCAATTGGCTCAGTCATTTTAGAAAGTAGTTTGATACTGGCTACCTTAAAATGATCATGCCATTTGAAACATTATGTTATAGACTTCCTTCAAAGAAGTGAATCCTAAATATTGAAATGCTTTTATTTAGAAATTTGTCAAGTTACTGGAGTTGAAATGTTCTTTGATGAGTGAATTTACCCGATAGAATACTGAATCATTAAAAATTGTTTTTTTAATGATTGCAATAAAATGATACATTAAATATTTATATTTTATTACTATGTAAGAAAATAACCTATATGATCTAAAAAAAAACTGGAAGTAAACACCAAAGGTAAGAGGAAAAGACAGAAATTATCTCACATCAGTACAACAGTGTCCTGGAGAACGTGGTGTTCTTTAATCACTCTAAACGAACTTTTGTGCCACAGAAGATGAAGGACACTTATTTTTTAAAACAAGTATGTTACCAAATTCCCATTTTCTTTTTTTAATTTATCTAGAGGGTGGTGTTGAGCACCTAGTTAGCCCTTAATAGTTACAAGACAGTTTTCTGAGTACTTCAATTAGCTCATTTGATTTTTATGGAAACTCTGAGATAGATACTATTATTTTCCACAGTTTATAAATGAGTAAACTGAGGCACAGAGAAGTTAAGTAACTTGTCAAAATGATTCTGCATGCAAAATCCATTTTTTTATTACTGTGCTCAGCTGCCATATCAAATATAACATGTTTAATACTTTATTGTATTTGTTTAATATCTTAATTTTTGTTTCACATTTGTATCATATACTGGGAATTAAGGACAATGCAACAAATACATAGCTAATGAGTTTTATTTTCAAAAGAAAAATAAGCGTTACTCTGGTAAGCAAGCTGCTTCTGAAAAGAGATTGTTTAGTCTGAATAAAATCATGTCAACTAGAGGGTGGCCACTTGGTCACTAGTGTGTGGTGGGAGAACCCTGAACAGTGCAGACGCACTTCGTGCCAAACAAGCGGTGCCAGTGTTCCTGGCATGGTGGTATCTGCTTGAGTAGTCATCTGGGATAAATATGTATAGGAATGCGGCAGATGACGGCAGGTGAGGTGCTGGGACTAGTTATTAGATTCAGTGATTCTTAGTAAGCATCAATATGTAAATGTTCCTATGCGAATCATTGATGACAGGCAAAATGGAAGAAGAATGTGAAGACAAATTGCAGTGTACTTTTGGATGTTGGACTAAATATCTTCCAAGAAGATTCCTCCATGCTCTGGAATCCTACTAATCAATGAGAAGACTTACACATTGGAACTGAATTTTAAAATTCCATTATGCATGGAACTGGTGCAAAGATACATACTTTTTGTTGTTCTCTGTGGTTAGATAGCTTTCATAAATCAGCACCATCTGTTCTTTTGCCTTTGGTTGTATGGAGTCATGTTGTATATGTATCAAGACGGGAGGCATTTCATTTCTCTGGGAAATGGAAATTTCATGGACTGTGTTAAATACTACATTTGATCAGTACTAGCTTGAGATAAGAATAGTAGGAATCTGGTTGAGGGGATGAAGCTCATACACAGTAATTACATCACAGGCGCTGAATAATTCTTCATAGAATCCTAAATAATTTGATGTTGAGCTTTGTTTAGTAGAGCATAGTTTATATTATAAGGAATTGGACTTTGTCTAAAACTATAACAACTATTAGTTTCCCTCTACACGGGAATATTTTTAATTTTAAAATATCTTATTTTTGCTATATATTATTATATTATTATATCTTATCTAACATTGTCTTTTCTAAAAAGTATTTGCATTTTTTTCATGAATGTTTTTATTCTGGCAGAATATAATGATCATGAATTAAAATTGTATTACACATTTCCTGACTTTATTTCTTTGGAAGGTTGCTATAGATTTATCATTTTGAATTGTGAAGACCTCTCTGCTACAGATGTTTTCAATTGTTTTCCATATATGATGGGAAATTACTTTTTCCTGGTGATTCGGCCAGTTAATCAAGTAGTTGGGACATTAACACGAACGCCTTCAGGAATCCTATTTGTGATACCTAGGAGACTTGGAAACAGATTCCCTTTGGAATTATTTTTCATCAAATGTAATCCAAAGAAAAAGTGCTTTAATTCACTCTGTCAACATCCTAATAAATATTTTCTCTAGGATACCATAGCTCACTAATAGTTAACATGTCTCTCATTAAGTTAGGAAAATCTTGGAGGGATTCTAAAAAGTATGAAAAAGAACATTTAGTTGAGTGTTTTTTTAACAATATATTTGAACTGATTAAAATGTTTTACTGTTATGAATAATTTTTTAAAAACACTTGACAGAAAATATTGTAAATTGTACCATGAGAATTTTCATTTTTTTTTGTGCTTTCTAAACATAAAAAAAAGATAGATACATAGGAAATTTAAGTGGAGAAGTGTAACTTTAAGTTTTTATAAAACATTTTTTAAATTATAAATATAAGCTTTTCTTTCAAGTGATAAATATCCAAAATATTTACTTCTTGGACCTCAGAATTTGAATGTAGATATACAGATGACTGGTTTCTAGATTAAGTTTTATAGTATTCCTCTGAATTAGACAGTATGGTTTGTTTTTCTTGTTTGGTAAACATTTGTGTTCCTGTTTTCTGTGGTGAGAGATGGAGGCAGGATTCTAGTCTAATGTGTTCTAGTTACAAGTCCCGTACTTTTTTGCGGTAGGATCACTTAAGTTTTTGGATTTTTTTTCTCTTTTTTAGACATAAGGACTCACTCTGTTGCCCAGGGTGGAGTGCAGTGGTATGAACATAACTCACTGCGGCCTTGAACTCCCTGGGCTCAAGTGATCCTCCTGTCTCAGTCTCCCAAGTAGCTGAAACTACAGGTGCATACCACCGTGCCTGGCTCTTTTCCAATTTCTGCATGAGAAGTTAAACTTTAGTTATTTTTTGCCACCCCTTTTCTGGAATCCTAATAAAGGTAGTATGTCAACTGCCTTTTTATGGCATAAGTAACCACTGATTGGTAAATCGTATAAAGACTTGAAAAACTATAAATATCTGAGAAGCAGCTTACGCCTATGGCATTGTTCCAAGAGACACTGGCTTCTCTGGGGCATGAGGCTTTTCAGCCGTGGTAGCTCTTGCAACCTCCTATGTGAGTCACCACGCCTGAGCTGTCTGCTAGAGACCCCAAGAGAATGGCTCCTGCACAGCTGTGAGGACTACTGGGTGCACACTCCTCTGGAAAACAAGGCATGATACAGCCTTGTTGGCAAGTGGGGTCTCCTGCCTTACACCCTGCACTGTCAATCAATGCCAGGCGGTCTGTGGGGGCCTTGACAGTCTGCATGTTAGTTAGACCCAAGAAGCCCCTCCACCCCCTTGGCAGTCATTTCAGAATAAAAATAAAGACATAATGCTAAAAGACTTATCATAAAAACGAACAGCCTCTCTGTGCCACTGTTCCCATCTTTCTCCCTAAATGTCTGCTCTGATATTTACTTCCATGTTTCTAAATAATATATTTATGTTTCTCTTTCCTGATTACCAGTTACTGACATCTGTTGACTTGCCATATGGAAGATGAGAGTTGTTCCTTTTATACTGCTTCTAGTTTCTTGTTCCCATCCTCTCAATGCTGTTACATCCAAAGTCTAAGTTCAGTCAATAGCCAGTGTCACAGCACATTGCTCACTGCATAACCAAGTGGATACTCTGATTATATTTCCTCTTCTACAGTTTTTTTTTTCTCCTGGAGCAATTTTTTTTTATGTTGCTTTGTTTTCTCTGTATATATTTTTGATTTTCCCCTTGCATTCTGTGTCAGGTCTGTCAAGATGCCTTTTATTTTTCAAATACCCAGAAGTATCAGACCTGAGCCCAGGGAGGAGGTGCAAACTTGTAGTCTATTTGGGAGGCCTAGACTGGAGGATTGTTTGAGCCTAGGAGTCTGAGGTCAGAACTGGGCAACACAGCAAGACCCCATGTCAAAAAAAGAGAAAAACTAAAGGGGAATGAAAGAACTTTTAGAACGATATCAGACCAATTATTAGTTTCTTTTTTTTCTCATGGAGATGTACTTACTAGACGTCTCCATCCTCCTGCTCTTATCTGAACTGATTTCTGCTTCCTTAAACTGCCCTTTCTCCCATCTTCTAGGACTTTCCTTGGGTTCTGACTGATTTCTTATTGTGTTTTCTGGATTTTGCTGGAGCACATCCAAAAAGAGCTTTATATAAGAAAGTGTTGATGCGAAGGGAAATAAAGATCTTCTTTGCAAGTCTCAAAATTTCTCTTATCTTTCATGCTTGATCTTTTTGAGCATGTAGTTCTACACTGAATTGTTTTTTCAGTGTAGAAGATATGACTTTTAGTAGAATTTAATATCACTATTCAGAAGGCATTGTTATCATAGATCATTTGTTAATAATATTCCTAGTTTTAGTCTGCTAGCAATCATCCACATCATTTGTCAATCCTTCGATTAAACTCTGCAGTTTGGAGATAACTCCTTGTGGTTCTCTTGGCATTTTGTACAGATGCCTCATCTACGAGGAGGTGGTATATATATATAAATAAAAAAACAGAACAGATGTCTTCATTGTGGACAATGTTTTCAAGGATGTTTATAGAGCAAGATAGACATAGGATCTCCTCCGACAGCAGCAAGCAAGGATACTCCCTGTCTGTGTAAAAGATTCGGGTTCCCTAAGCCTAGGGTTCTTCTGTGTGTGCCAGTGTCCCTGGATCCTCTTCACATCACCTTGTGAGAATCTTAGCTGAGGAACCACTACATAAAAGCATGATACTCTGGCTAACGGTGTGGCTATGAGTTGTGAGTAGTTCTTTGTCTGTGACCCAGGAATCTTCTGCCTTCTGTCAGCATTGATGAAGCTGTAGCTTTCAGGTAGGGTAAAAATTCTAGACCCCTCCTACTTTTTTTACATCTACTTTCTCTCTGAAAATGTCTTCAACCACCACCCCATAGAGTTTTCTTCTTCTTGCCATGCACTTGATAGTATATAGCATTTAGTTATCTTTTTCTTGGTTTCTTTACTCGTCCTAAAGACATTTTACAGTGATAATATTTTGTATATAGCAAAGCACAGTAAATATCAGGTGTCAGCAAGTTTCTAAATTATAAATAATATGTTTTTTATTTGATTGGGTAATATGTTTCATATTAAATTGTTTTGCAAGGCACAGTGTATGAATAGATGAATACATGTATATACTCTTTAAAATGTCATATATTTGTACATAATTGCCCTAAAAGATTTATCAAAGTATGTTTTCTATATTATGTATTATCTATTTCTGTCTTCAATAATGTTTATAAAATCACCATTTGTTGGGTAATTACTGTGTGTCAAGGCACCATGTAATGCTTGTGATATGGAGGATTTTCTTACTGATTCTCTCAGTACTAAAAGGAAGAGTTTTTAAAGAGAGAGTGTGTGTGTGTGTGTGTCTGTGTGTGTGTGTGTGTTTGTGATGGGGTCTCACTCTGTCACCCAGGCTGGAGTGCAGTGGCATGGTCATAGCTTACTGCAGCCTTGAACTCCCGGTCTCAAGCTTCTTGCTTCAGCCTTCCCAGTAGTTGGGACTATAGGCACGCACTATCTCACCAGGTTTTTTGTAAAGACTGAGTCTTGCTACGTTGCCCAGGCTCGTCTTGAACTCCTGGTGTTAAGCCATTCTCTGCCTCAGCCTTCTAAAGTGCTGGGGTTATAGGTGTGAGCCACTAAGCCCAGCCAAGGAAGATGTTTTTATTGTTCACATTTTACAGAAGAAGGGATAGAAACATGGAAAGGTACATGACTTGCATAAGGTTATAAAATTGGCAAATGATAGAATTGCTATTCACACCCAGGTCTGTTTAACTCTTGAACCCAAGCTCTTAATGTCTGTACTCTGCTGTGAAATGGAGAGTAGGGAAAGGAAAAAGAAAAAAAACAAATGGCTGTATTGTCTCATCTGAAAGTTCTTTGGTGCGGTTTAGTTTAAATGGATACTTTATAGTTCTATTTTTTCCTTACTTTAAGAAAAAAATAGAGGCGGGGTCTCACCATGTTGCCCACACTGGTCTTGAAATCCTGGGTTCAAGTGGTCCTCCCACCTCGGCCTCTGAAAGTACTAGGATTACAGGCATAAGCCACCTCACCCAGCCAATACTGTATAGTTCTTAAATATTGATTTGACATACGTAATAACAGCTTTGTTTACTGTAGTTATAATGGAATTCAGTGTATAGTTCTTGCTAAAAGTAACTACATTCAGTCACAGCTTAAAAAAAAGTACCAGACAACAGAATAAAACCATATAGGAGCTGATAATTTACACATCCAAATATTGGGAAAATCTAAGTTGAGGTTCCACAGCAACTACAGCTCAGCCTCAGGGCAGTGAATGTTGCCATCCAAACTGGACACCGTATGTAGCTTCATGAAATAATATTCTCCATGCTCTTAGATGCCTGATAACGGCCACTGTGGGAACAATGTGTGAATTATCAGTGACTGTTTTATCATTGTAGTTTGGGGCATTTCGTTTATGTGGCTGTTTCGTAGTGCAACATAGGTGTTTCAAGTGGTGATACATCTTGGTGGCATTTCAGTAGTCCTTTAATTATTAATGAATCCTGAAAAAAAGATCTGTAATGTGTAAGATTATTTTTGTGTCCTACATCTGGTTTATAAACAAATCACATTTGCTGTCCTTCCTGCACCCACTCCCATTGGAAAAGCATAGTTTTGGGAGTTCGTGTTTACATTCCAAGTGCACTTCTCAGGCAGGTTCAAGATGCTGGTTAACCTTTGAAATGTATTATGTGCTGGTGCTTAAATGAGACAGATGACTAAGAAGTACATGTTAGAGCCTTTCAAGACACAGCATCATCAATCAAATAGCCTGGCTTCATGCAGAGCTCCACCATCCAGAAAGCATAGAGCACAGCTATGACTCACAGAAAAGTTTGGTGCCCTTAGTTTCTACTTCTCATAGATTCGCAAAGGAAATGTCAATTGGGCCTTACTGCCTGCTTTGTCTTCTCTTAGTATCTCTTCAGTGATTTAATATATTGTTTGACATTGTATCTTGAACCTATAACTCTTGCTTATCTGTTGTTCCTATTGATGGCATACACCTTTCTACTGTGAGTCTCTCAAATAACATGATTGAAAATACAAAATTTTTCTCTAATGTTGGACTTCCTGCCCTAATATAGGTGGCTTAATAAGTTTCCAATGTGTGCACCTATGAATTATGTTGAAAAAAGTTCACAATAAAATCACCATTGTTAAATTTATGTAATAGAAAAGATATACCTAACAAATTATATGTATACATAAATTATACATATAAACTTCTAAGAAATAGATTAAATACATTTTACTTAGTTGTATGTGG
Organism: Hylobates moloch; assembly: GCF_009828535.3. NCBI lineage: Eukaryota > Metazoa > Chordata > Mammalia > Primates > Hylobatidae > Hylobates > Hylobates moloch. The sequence goes on from NW_026652278.1 coordinate 91,304,828, forward strand.
GGGAACATATTACCACAGAGATTCCTAGGCATGATTTTACTTTAATTAGCAAAACATTTACAAAGCTTCTACTAGGTGCCAGAGACTGTCTCCATCATTGTGTTTGGAGAATCTGAGGATCTCTTCACTGTTCTAATCTGGCTAGTAAGTCCATTGATCTCAGTCAAGTATCTTTATCATTATTCAAATGATTTTGAAAAGCCAACTTTTAACTATTAATAATAGTGAACTCTCTAATGAAAAGACAGTGGCCGAGATTATAAATGAAGGTAGATTCTTGGGTGGCTTTTCATTTATTTTTGTGAACTACCACGTTTATTCCACATGCACCTTTTTGAGTACTGATTATCCCATTTGAACACCTATCTAATCATTGGTTTGTAAGCTAAGAATAGTATAACTTCAGTAAACTGACATGTGTAAACACCAGCAAACTTATTGAATTTCTGCAACACATTGGAGCAATTTGTGCAAAATACTGCCTTTGTCAAAGGAAGCATAGGAGGATGGGGGCTGAGTACTCTGTTACTTTTGCTTGTCTTTTTGTTTGGTCCTTCATGCACAGAAGTAAACAAAAGTGGTCCATTATGGCTAAGACCTTAATGACTTTACAGATACCTCTAAATAATCAGTCGATTGGCTTAGGGTAACTTTATGTGAAATTTTATGGGATGAAGCCTGTAAAATCTGGAACTATACCACTGCCTGTTCCTTTTGACAAGCTGCGTTAGTAGGAATCAAGAACTGAGAAATATGACTTTGAAGCTTTTGGTAATGGTTATGGTTTATAATCGTTTTAACTGTTTTGAGTATGAAGCTGTTTTCAGACGTGCATTTCCAATGTCATGTATATTTGTTTATCAATACATTGTAACAGTGGAGTAATATATAATTACTTCCTAAAATATACATGAAAAGAAATGAAAAATGACCAGATAAGAAAATTAGCATAAAGATAAGTTTTTTTCTTTGTTTGTTTTCTTTCCTTATCCCAGTAGCATATCTTATTCACCTTCTGCGATACACTATCTCATGAGACTCTTGTTTTCAATTTTAGCTTTTTACAGCACACACTGATCCTATCATTAAAGGTCATCCTTCTTTGAGGAAACAGTTACCACGATCATAATGCCTATTAGACTCCCATTTTATCCAGTTTCCTTTCACATTGTAGCAAGAAACCTAACACAGAGTGTACTTTTCTTTATGTTGGCTGCCTCTAGGATGAGGATGGGACAGAAGAGGATAACAGTCGTGTTGAACCTGTTGGACATGCTGACACGGGTTTGGAGCATATACCCAACTTTTCACTGGAGTAAGTTACTGATGGTTTCAACTAAATTTGCAATATACATGTAGCATCATTAATTGCAGCAAGTATTCCGAAAGCATATGGCATGAGGAATGTTTGTGCTTAGTTAAAAACATGCCGTGCATTGATTTATTTTTCTAAAGAACATCTTTCATCTCTTGAGTTAATTATGTAATGTAAGCAGTATAGCATGGAAGTTCATGTGTACCTGTCCTGACTTTCATGCCCTGGCAAATACTATTAAATTATAATATAAAATAGTATTTGATTGAAGATGTTTGTCATGTTAACAACACTGTAAACACCGTAACTCTTTTCAGATTGCTTTGTGTGTCAATATTTTGATCATGTGTCTGTTCTTCACTTTGCTAAATTGAAAAAATTTGCGGACATACTTGAAAAACTAGTTAGATCATGTTAGCATTAATTATTATAGTGTGTGTGTATATATATGTATTTATTGTTGTTTGAAGAAATAGAATCTCTCAAGATATTTAATGAAAAAGGGAGGTCCTAGGTTAGGGACCTTGAAAATGATTTTAAGTATAAAAGGACAAAGAAAAATCTCCTATTTGTTCCACAGTGTTCTGATTATTTTAAATATTGACATGTGTAAATGGTAGGCATTCTCAGGACTTCTTTCCTTGGTAGCTTAGAGCAGGGAGGGCAGTCATTTTGGATTTTTTTCTTTGACTTTGGGCAGAAGTTGGGGATATAGACATTGACACTTATGTACTTAATTCTGTCTTCTCTTGGTCTTCCAAGAGAAGTGAGATGAAGCAGGCACTAGGATCAGATGTTGTTTGAATGTATGGCAACCAGCACGCTGAGTATTTACATTTAGTAAAGTACTTGCCATGCCATAGTTCTGTTTAGAATGTAAGATAAAATCAATTTATTGAAGTTATGCTATTCTTAGCTTACAAACCAATGATTAGATAGGTGTTCAAATGGGATAATCAGTATCCAAAATAGAATTTTATGAAATTTGGTAAAAAAAATAAAAGTAATAAAAAATCCATTTAACCATTTGGCAGTATGGCAGAATTTTTATGTTGTTTTAATTAGTGCATGTGATTAAATCTGTGCACATATTTTCAATTTTGATTTGTTTGATATTCCTGTCTTTATGCAGGACATTCATAGTACATAGGATAACTTCAGGTTTTTATATTAGAAACATAATTGAAAAATTGGCATTTTCCATCACATAAAATTATATTGTGATCTTTGTGAAATTCATTGGTAATAATTGATTGTTTTCCAGCTGGCTTAAAATAGATATTTAATTGAAGTACTATTTCCAAATATTGGTTGTTAGGTAAATACTGCTTAGACCTCTGATGTAATATGTATATATAAAAAAATCTACAAAGAAAGCAAAATCTCATTTAAATAGTTTAGAAAATTACATTGTCTATACCAATTTTCATTAAACTCAGGCTTTATTTTATTAATAGTAAAGATTCATAGACTTGACAAATCCATACGTTATGTAAGGTTATGTTCCTTATGCAGAATAGTTTTGTAATAGAAGTAACTTCATGTTATGTCATATAATATAAATAGCTTCATAGCTGTAGTCCCAGCTCCTCAGAATACTGGGGCGAGAAGATTGCTTGAGCCCAAGAGTTCTAGGCCAGCCTGAGCAACATAGCAAGACTCCCTTTCTAAAAAGAAAATTAATTACGAGCAATTTTATGAAAATTATTTGCTTTGTAGTAGATGCCTGTTGGCTTTGAGAAAAGAGTTTTGCAAGCTGCACTTGCAGCACTCTTATAGCAGTTTAGGGAAATAGTGACTTTGAATTGTCATGAAGTAATGAGCAGTAAGGACAATGGTGATCTCCCTTGGGCTGTCATTTACAGGAGTGAAAACTTTGATGTCATTGGATTATTGGAAGGATTAATGATGTGGCATATAAAAGAGCACTTTGTAAATTAGAAAGTGTTCTGTAGCTGCAACATCTTTATTCAGTTAATCTTTAGAGTCCTTGGTAGCCACAACATCTTTATTCAGTTAATCTTTAGAGTCCTTGACAAAGGTGTTGGGATGGAAGAGTTTCAGTGTAAGTCTAAAGATTTGACTTGAAAGACATAAACTTGTATTACACAGAAGAATAGGGTCGGTCCAAGAGAAATGTTCTGTGTCATTTTAATGTAGTTATCTCTGATGATTGCTCTCCCTCCATGCCATCAGACTAGTGTTCAGGTATGTAGTGTTTAATGTTGCCTTCATCACCATGCTTATATTCCAGAATATGTATATATATGCCTGTGCACTTGGTGGGATTTTTGTTCTGTTCTCTTTTGTTGTTTATTGTGTGTCTGTGTTGTTGCAGTTTTTTGTTTTGTTTTGTTTTGGTTTTGGTTTGTTTACAGTACACGTTCATGCTCCCTCATTCATCATTGTCTCACAGTGATATGGTAAAGCTCGTAGAAGTCCCCAACGATGGAGGGCCTCTGGGAATCCATGTAGTGCCTTTCAGTGCTCGAGGCGGCAGGTAACGTATCTTGGAGGTTTTTAATTGAATCATAATGTAGAGTGTTTTATCTTCATTTATGCTCAGATAGAGAGTGGTGTTGACTTAGCATATGCTTAATAGGAAACATTCTCATTTGGAGGCAACTGCTCCTTCATTCCTATATATATGTCATAATCACAGAAAGCACTTAGCCTGATGAAGAGAGGTTTTGCAGGAACGTGAAGAAACTGCATTTGAATTATCCTAATAAATTTATTGTTCATCACACTCAAGCAAACATTTTACTTTGCTGTAAATTGATGATGAACTTTGAAGTCAGAACTCCAGATGGATTTGCAACGTTAAGGAGAGCTTAAAAGCAGTATTTTTGGGAAAGCTTAATGCAATAAAAATTATCTAGAGGACTTAAATTTGATTTAATCTTTAAATTTGTGTTTATTTAGTTCTTCAGTTTTTTGAGTTTTTTTATTGTTAAAAACCTTTAATGTGAAATTTTTAAAAATTAGGCAAGCCATAGATTTCTGAACAAAGAGTCTAAAAATGTTGTACTGTTTGTTAATCTCAACTTCATTACTTTACAGAACATGTGTACTTAAAAACTTCAAATGTTATATCAGTTTCCTTGATTCTGTTCCTTTTTGTGTGTGAAAGGACTGTTGTGATATCTTTGGTTTTAATGTATTCAAATAGTAAGAACTGATTTTCCAACAAAGGCTTGGCAGACCTCTGTAATAGACAAGTGAGGTGCACCGCATCCTTTCCCATGAGTCTGAACTTGTGCATGTTTAACTTGTTTAATTTAATTGTATCTTCTCTTACTTGCTCTCTAATGATTACCTGGGAAAATATATTTATGAACTATTTTGGCTTTTTAATTTTTAACTTATTTCTTTTATCGTTATCACCTTATTTTTTTTTTCTTTTAATTTTAACTTTCTTTACATGGTGAGAAAAAGTGGGGAAGTTGGAGGGTAGACTTAAAGCAGTGACTGAGACCGTAGAACATAGTTTAAACTGTTGTCAAGTAATTACAGGCATCTAGGGTGTTGTAAAAGATAGATGTGTGGGATTAAAGTATGCATTTTATTTTTTAAAATGAGTATTTGAGCAATGGTAGTACTTTCTTGTTACACGTAAGTAACTGTGGTGAGTTCAGATTTCATCTCTCATGGTTCATGCAATGTTCTAAAGCTGAAACTTGACTTAGAACTCTGCTGGAATATGAATGAGGCTTGAATGGTAGTGTTATATAACAAGGTATAAAATTCACCTTGAATTTTCGAGTGGTGTTATATTCACAGAGTTGTGGCTGCTTTTACTTTTTAATTCTCTTTAAAATTCTTTTTTTTAACTTTAGAGAAGCATTAAAATTTCTTCAAATAACTTATAAACAATATTATTTTCAACATGGCCTTGCCTTTATTTCATGTAAGAAATTGAGTTCTAAATTACCTCAAAAGTTAAATTTTGTTTTCATTTCTTTCCTGAGTAGGAAAAAAAAGATAAGGTAAAATGCATGGATTATAGCTTCCCAATATGCATATGCCTTAAAATGCCTGTGAAACATAACTCATCACAAATGAGATTTAATTGCGTCTGTACCAACTTTGAGCCAGCATTTCAATTACATGTTATTATATTTTCTGTCGTTTATTGTGTATTTTCTACCTCACTGTGAAAGGATATTAGGGTAAAGTGAACAGATGAAAAGCCTAAAGCAAAAGGAGAGTAAGATGGAAAAGTAAACTTACTATCTAGATTAAGTCAAAGGAAGGCATTCACAAAATCCACCACAGTTTCTGGTTACCATGGCATTTAGTTTTGATAACCAAACAGATTCAAGAAAACAAGTATGTCTTTGCAGAACTAGAAGTTCTTTTATAGCTGAGTCATTTTTAAGCCCTATTAGTTTGGCACTTAATGAAGAAAGTTGGGCACAGAGATTTTCAAAGAGACAAAGAGATTTAAGAAAAGCAGATTCTTTATAACCTCATTTTAGGCATCACCAATTTTCATATGGAAGCAGAACAGAAATAGTTTGTGATTCTCCAATACCTGTGTTACATGGTTAAGCTTCCTTGTGGAATTGATAGTCATGGTTCCTCACAGTTGGGTTAATAATGGGAGAGAAAAAGTAGGTGGTCTGTTCAGATTGACAGATACAAATCTCCAAAAACCCAGAGATACCCACCTTCCTCATTCTCAGAAATGCTCAGAAATGGATTCCTGTTATTTCATAAGAAACTTTTCCAAGCATTTCTCTTGTGACAATCCCTGTGTTAGGCGCTAGGAAACAGAGATGAACAGAGTATGTTCTTCCTCCAGAGATTTGCAGTCTAGATGGAGTGATAGCCAAGAAATCACACAATTATAATTATGTGATAAATGTTGATATAGTTATATAATAGGTGCTCTGTGAGCTGACAGGAGAAGAATGGTCTGAATTAGGTAACTGAAAATGGCTCGTTGTGGAAGATGATTTTAAATGTGATGATAGCTTGTAAAGGTAGCTGTGTCAACTTCATGGTGGCTTGTGCAAGAGCAAATTAAGCAATGTAGTGTAGCAGGAAGGAAGAAATTAAGTGAAATTAAGAAATTGCACATATATCTAATAGGAATACAATAATATATATTCATGATATATAAGTAGAAATTTCTGAGATAACTTCCCTTATATAAAATTCCAGTCATTCTTGAGCCTTCTCAGTTTTGGAGGATAACTAATTGAATGACAGTTACTGAATACTTACTTTTATAAAAGTGACAAATACATGTCAGTATTGCTTTCTCATTTAGATTTTCAAAGTCAAAGCATCTAATGAATAATGCAGAATACCAATTGTATATTTTGAAGAGAAGGAACACAACCCAGACCACCTCAAGTATCAAATGTCATTAAGGAAAACAGTAATGTAAGCTTGTGAAGTTAATGTTAGAGAGATTTTTACACCTTATTATGGCCTGATGTGTGATGAAGTTTTTTTTGTTGTTATTGGTTTTTTGTGTTTGTTTTTTGTTTTTTTTGAGATGGAGTCTCACTCTGTCGCACAGGCTGGAGGTCCTGGCTCTCTGCAACCTCCGCTTCCCTGGTTCAAGCAATTCTCCTGCATCAGCCTTCCTAGAAGCTGGGACTACAGGCGTGTGCTACTATGCCTGGCTAGTTTTTGAATTTTTAGCAGAGAGGGGTTTCACCACGTTGGCCAGGTTGGTCTGGAACACTTGATCTCAAGGGATCCGCCCGCCTCAGCCTCCCAAAGTGCTGGGATTACAGGCGTGAGCCACCATGACTTGGCTTAAGTTTTTTAAAATAAGAATCTTGCACTGCTTACTTTCAAAACTATTTTCTAGACTAAGTTGAATATTGTTTTTCAATGAGGGGCATTAATGGCAATTAGCTCATCCTCCAACCCCTGCCTTAGTTGACTACCTGCTGATACTTAGAAACAGAGACAAATAGGTAGAGAGACAGTATTATCTTCCCCATGATGATGTTTTTCTTGAGTTATTTCCTTGTATATTATTCAAAAACAAAGTTAACTGATCCTCATCTATAACTATTGATTCACAGTTTCATTACTTCGGTGATTCCTTTTTTTAAATTATTTTCTTAGTAGAAAAACATTTACCTAAAATGTTTCATTACCTTGGAATCAATTTTTATTTCACCCATATCATTTCATTTCCTCCTGATTTAAATGAGAAACATCAGCTGGGCGCAGTGGCTCACGCCTGTAATCCTAGCATTTTAGGAGGTCTAGGCGGGCGGAGCACTTCAGGTCAAGTGTTCAAGACCAGCCTGGCCAACATGATGAAACCTCTGTTTTCTATTCATATCTCTGGGGAACAAGAGTGTACAGGATTTTGATTTCCACTTACTGTTTGATAAGAAAGCCTCTTTTATTGTAACTACATATTAATTCCCAGCAGTGCATGCCCTTGATTCTCAGGAAGAAGGGAAGTTGAAAAAAAAACATATAAACCCATTTACCATACTCTCATTAGTAGTATGTACTCACAGAACAATCCTTCTTAACATCTACTTGTCAATCATAAGACTTAAGGAAAAATCTAAAGTTTCACAGTTAGAAAATCAGGCCCTGTGAAGATGGTGGTGAGGGAAATGCAGGGACTCTGGGTGTAGGGCTGGCTTTCTGCTACTGACTCATGTTGGCAGATATCTTATTTATTAATTTATTCTCAACTTTTTACAGATTTACCATCATTTGATTTGTCTGATTAACTTTGATTTTTATCCCAAATAATTTTTTTCATCTGTTTATCTTCAATACAATATTCAGAATATTAGGTGAAGTGTCCACATCCTTTGGAAAAAGCTTCTTCAATTTCTGTGTTAAAGTTTATTTTTATGACTTTTCCCCTCTTTATTTATTTGCTTAGTTACATTATTGTCCATAAATTCCATCATGAAGCTGAAAAATGAAATCACATCTCTAAGAGAATATTTTTTATTTTTAAAATTGATTTATTCTTTTTTTTACTTTCTTTCTTTCTTTATATTTTTTGAGACAGGGTCTCCCTCTGTCACCCAGGCTGGAGTGTGGTGGCAGGATCTCCATGCTCAAGTGATCCTCCCACCTCAGCCTCCCTAGTAACTGGGACCACAGGCACACACCACTATGCCTGGCTAATATTTTGTATTTTTGGTAAAGGCAGGGTCTCCCCATGTTGCCTAGGCTGATCTGGAACTCCTGAGCTCAAGCGATCCACCTACCTTGGCCTCCCAAAGTGCTGGGATTACAGGTGTGAGCCATCACTCCTGGCCACTAAGAGAATATTTTTAATGTTTTGTGTTTTTGAGTTGAAATAAAAGTGACCCTGTTGGAAAATATGTATTTCATAAGTATTATTATTTGCATTCTATTTAAACCTGAATATAGATTAATTAGAAGGTGATTAAAATAATCTATATGCAGATTGTATTGTGTAATTAATCTATATTCAGAAAATCACTGAAATATAAAAGTTTGTTTTTTACATCCTGCATTCATGTCTTGAATAATTTCCCCCTCAAATATAAACTGATGTTTCTCTGTCTACAAGACTAGTAGTCAAACATCTTTGGATGGTCTTGAGACATACCATACTCATCTATTTAATTCTGCAGAATCTGAGCTTCCCTCTCCTCTCAACTAAGATTTACATGATTATAATTATATTGTTTGTCATTTTTATCCCTTCCTGTCTGAACAAAAACTGTATGGAATCAACACCACCGAGCTCTGTGGGAAAAAAGAAAAACCTGCTCCCTTCGCTCTGCTGGAAGCTGGAGGGTGCTAGGCCCCTGGGTAGTAGTGCATAGAATTCTAGTTTTTTTCCTCCTTTCTCTGTATTTTGGGCTCAGAGGGTACACTGTGTCTCTATGTGAATATGGACAGTTTGCATTTACCAACATGTATCTGTCTACTTTCTCTTGTTTAAAAAAAGAAAAAAAAAAACTTAAAAAAATGGGGTTATAGAAGGTCAGCAAAGGGTGGGTTTGAGATGTTTGGGTGGGTTAAGTGGGCATTTTGACAACATGGCTTCTCCTTTGGCATGTTTAATTGTGATATTTGACAAGACATCCTTGCCATTTAAGATGACACTTTTAAAATAAATTCTCTCCTAATGATGACTTGAGCCCTGCCACTCAATGGGGGAATCAGCAGACCTGTAGGATCTTACTTGGAATTGCCATTCTCTATTGTAATTTTGTTCCTGTTTATTTTTAAATTTTCTTTTTGTTTCACTGGAAAGGAAAGATGATGCTCAGTTTTAAACGTTAGAAGTGTACAAGTTAGGCCGGGCGCGGTGGCTCACGCTTATAATCCCAGCACTTTGGGAGGCCGAGGCGGGTGGATCACGAGGTTAGGAGATCGAGACCACGGTGAAACCCCATCTCTACTAAAAATATAAAAAATTAGCCAGGCGTGGTGGCGGGCGCCTGTAGTCCCAGCTACTCGGAGAGGCTGAGGCAGGAGAATGGCATGAACCTGGGAGGCGGAGCTTGCAGTGAGCCGAGATCGCGCCGCTGCACTCCAGCCTGGGTGACAGAGTGAGACTCCGTCTCAAAAAAAAAGAAAAAAAAAGTGTACAAGTTGCTTTGTTACAATGAAACTAAATGTGTACACACACACAAAAAAATTATATTGTTTTTGTTATACCCTTTTGTTCATCTAAGATATTCTTTATCATTTTTTGCTCTATTATGTATTGAAAACAGAATTTATTTTCCCCAGATTGGGAGTTGGGAATTTTGTATTCCCTCTCTGTGTCAGTCAGTGACTGACTTGACCTTATGTTGTCCTCGTTTTATTGGCACGGGGACTGTGAGGACTGGATAAGGATACCTCGCTCAGTAATTTTTACGTAGTGTGGCCTTGGGCAAGTTAGCTTCACTTAGCCCTACTCCTTACATATGAAGGATAGGAATCATGACTTTTGTATGGTTTAAATAAGAAAATATATGTAAATCATTTAGCAAGGTCCTTGGCAGTGGCAGCTAATAAGAATGATCAAATCTTGAGAAGAGATTTTATACTCAATTTATCTTTTGTTATGTACCTTGAAATTGCCTCCTGTGGTGCTTGGTATTCTGGTTGTCTAGGTAGGTAGTGATTAGTCTACCCAATGAGAGAAAGTGATCATTTTCCTCTTATATCATGAATCTGGGAGAAAATTTACTATTATTTCATAAAATTGAGAATCCCAATACACATTTGTTTAGTTAATTGGGTACATATGCTAATGAAGAATTACAGTCAATTTGAACTTCATGAACTAGCTGAGAATAAATATGCTCTTGAACTTTGAGTACTTAATTTTAATTTAATTACTTTTGAAAAAAACGCAATTTAACTTTATTTGCTGAATCAATAGTCTTTTGTCTGAAAGTTTTCAATTGTGCATTCTCAGCTGCAGACTCATTTGTTATAATAAAGAACTATAACATACGCATTGGTTTTAGAGAGAGAAGTTGCAGTTTACACTAACATGAATCATGTCTCTTTCTATATAGCAATATGACATCTGTGATTTCTGCTCTAATCTAAAGGAATTCTCCATTTTTATTTACCTTTTTGGCCTGATTTATCTCATTCATTGAAGTTTTTCTAAAATTAAGATTTAAAATTTTAACTTGGCATTCCTTTAAACTTTCTCCTTTCGGTGTTCATGCTTTCAGTGGCAGTACTTTCTGGGCTCATGTAGGTAGTTGCTGGCCCCCATGGGCTGTACTCAGGGAGCTGAGCGGTTCTTGTTGATGAGACCCTATTCTGCCCACTCATATTCTGCCTTCCCTACCGTTGTGATGTTTATACTGTGTCAACCTTTATTAAGATGAATTATAATCATTTCCATACAGCTGGGTGGCAGTTGTGGTAGTTTACATTATCAACGCAAAACTCAGACTTACTCAGCCAATTTGGATGTCAATAAAACATTTGTTACTTATTTTCAGTTTTATCATTGGTTGTAATTTATACTTAGAATTGAAAATGTTAACATGTGTGACTGCGTTTGTTTTAATTAAGTGTATAATTAGGCTAATGAACCTTGTAAAAATGTAGTGGTGCAATCCTTAATATAATCTAAGTAGTTAAATTCTAATTATGCATCCAAAATCATGTACAAAGATGCAGCATTTCAATGGCTCACTTTGTGCGACTGTACCCTTGCTTGTCTTTCTTTTTTTAAGAAACATTGTTCAAAAACGATGAAGTCTTGAAAGAAATATGCGTGTAACATACTTTTGTATTAGGAAAATTATTCAGAAGTGATATTTTTATGCAGTAGATGTAGTGTTTTCTTCTTTTCAAATTTTGAAGAAAATATAGGAAACTAGAAGAGGAATAGATTTGGGGATGTTTCACCTCCATCAGGAAAAATCCATTTGCTTGAAAAGCATAAAGCCAAGTAGGGTTTACCTTAGATTCATAAGGAAGGTAGAGGAGGTTCTGTTTCACATAACCGTAAACCCTATAGTCATTTCTTCTTAAATCTGCACCACTCCACTAATAAATGCCCAACTCTTTTCTCTTATGTCTTTTGTCCTAGCATAACCAATCTGGGGTTGTTCTGCTCTTGGAACCATTCCCCAAACAGTTTACTCCAATGTCTCCTTTACTGACACCTACCTTTTTTATTTTTTGCAAAGTGGTTTCTTCTTAGGATGGAACATGGTTGCCCCAATAAGGAATTCTGGTATTAGCTGCCAAGAAGGGACACTGTTCTCTCTACCAGCACACCGACATGCCAAAATATCTAGAACTTCATTTGCTTTGATTACTTTATCTAATAAAACTGTTGCAGCAGCCATACCATAGGCAGTTGGTTCTTTATTACTTTAGAACAAATTCTGATTTCTAGTTGAGTTTACAAAATATATCCCTAAAATTTGTTTTTAATTATATTGTTTGATATAGCTTTAAGTTGCAAATGAGGGCTATGGAAATGTATCTGCTTGCGAGCACACATTTTTCAGGAAAGTGTCTCTTCTTACTACTTTTGATTTCCTTCAGAGGTTCTTTTCATTCTCAGACTAGCTGTTATCAGTTCAATTTTCTTGTGATTTTTTTTTTCTTTTGATAGTTCATTCCCATTCCTTTGTAATCATTTTCACCTAGTGGAGTAAATGAGATAATTTTGCAGATTGTACCACTTTCCTTTTAAATTAATCCATTCTTTTTGAGAGAATGATTCTAATAGTGTGGTTAAGTACTTAGAAATCAGCAGGCTACTAACTTCACCTTAATTCAGTCTGTTCCCTTGATTCCCTGGTCTCTTGCTGTGTCAGTCAGGGTGATGTTCTTTCTCTTCTGCAGTCTTCTTCCTCCCTCTAACTCCCGCCCCCCATCAGGTCTCTAGTACTGAGTAAAAGGAATCTGAGATTTTCATAACTTACAACAATGTTGGTTGCTAAAGCCTCAGTTAATAAATTTCCATTATATTTTCTGTACATATGTGGTGTATTTATGATTTGTAGAATTTCTACTGTATGTTAGGATTACTAATGCATTTGGCCATTGATGAGGACTTGTTTAGAAAGACAACCATTCAAGAAATGGAACATGACATGCTTTTTTACTTTGGATTACTAGTCTAGAATGATTACCAGAAAAAAACACATAGGTTTAAAACAGGAAAATTATGAGATGAATATAAATCTATTCATCTACTTAGCTGAAAAAAATTATTGATGTTACTTCTAGAATTAAAGAGCAGATTTCAGCTGGCACAGTGGCTCAAGCCTGTAATCCCAATAGTTTTGGGAGGCCAAGTCCAGGAGTTCAAGACCAGCCTGGGCAACATAGTAAGAACTCAACTCTACAAAACAAACAAACTAGCCAGGGGTTGTGGCATACACCTCTAATCCCAGCTACTCAGGAGGCTGAGGCAGGAGGATTGCTTGAGCCCAGGGGTTTGAGCTTGCAGGGAGCTGTGATTGAGCCCAGTATACCTCCAGCCTGGGTGACGGCAAGATTCCATCTCAAAAAAAATTAAAGTGAAAGGATTTATAAGTTACACTGTTTTAAGTTGTCATAAATACTGAAAGGATGTATCCAAGATAGCTTTATAAATTTAAGTAAATGATCAGTGCTAATTAACTGCTAAGTAATTTCCACTGAAGATAGTTTATATATTTTTTTTGTAAAAATTTTCTATGGACTATTTTAGATTACACAAAATATAATACATAAAAACATACTAATTGTTAGTCACTTATATTGCAGTAATATTGTATTTATATTGCAGTCATATTGAGAAATCGCTTATGATTTCACCAATTAAAAACTCATTAACTGGAGTGAGTCTTGGTAGGGTGTATTTTTATTGCAAGGACTGAAAGCATACACATTCCAAAGTGTGTTTGGTTTATAGTGGTGGCTTTTAAGTACAGCTGTAGCACCTCACATGTGGTTCTGTTATGATTACCTGTGGGTGACTGAGACATCGTTTCCTTCAAGATGTTCTTTGAAAGTGAAGTGGTCAGATATCTTCTGCATGTTCTAGTGGTACCAATAACTGCGATTTAATTTAATTTCTTGTATTAATCTTCCTCATTCATTGGAATCATAGATAATATCTTAATAATTCCTTTTTTTTGGACAGAGTTTCGCGTTGCCCAGGCTGGAGTTGCAATGGCGTGATCTCAGTGCACCGCAACCTCTGCCTCCTGGGTTCAAGCGATTCTCTTGCTTCAGCCTCCCAAGTAGCTGGGATTACAGGTGCCCGCCACCATGCCAAGCTAATTTTACACTTTTAGTAGAGACGGGGTTTCTCCATATTGGTCAGGCTGGTCTTGAACTCCCGACCTCAGGTGATCTGCCCGCCTTGGCCTTCTAAAGTGCTGGGATTACAGGTGTGAACCACTGTGCCCGGCCAGTAATTCCTTTGATTCCTATGATAGAACACTTTGTTCAGTTGCAGATAGAAACAAACAATAGGGAATCCTAGGGAGATAAATTATGGACATGATCACATTTAAACAATAAATTAATTTTTGGTTTGGCATATTATGGAATCTCTTTCTCCCAAATATGAACTGAGAGTTAAGTTGCTCCTGAAGGTAAATCAGTGTACTTTATTCTTACCTTTGAGTTGAGATAATTTTATGTCTTTATATAGCTGCAATAAATGATAATAAGTAACTAAATATTACCTACATAATATTGTTTTTACTAGTCACTAATATTTTTAGACTCATACAGTAGTAGGTGCTGATTCTCAACTGCTAAAATTACAATTCTTGCAAGCTGATAGGCTTGACTCTAGTATAATGCCACCTTATATTTATTAATAAAAATTAGAATGAAATTAATCAGTGACCTTATAAATATTGTAAAAATGTTAAACTGCAAAATAACAAGTGAAATAGGACTTTTGCCTGAGTTTAATTTATTTCAGTTTCGTCGTATCTTTAGTAGAAATGATACTTTCATGAAGAAAGGATCTGAATCTAAGTTCTGTTCACTTGTATTCTATTTTGCAAAAAGCTTATAGAAATAGACTTGTTTGCCTCAGCTAACCTCAATCATGCCTTCATTCAGTTGTCATTTATCAAGACCTTACTACTAGTTCAGTGCTTGAACTGCCAAATCTTATGTTCTTTGTCTGCTAGGAGCTTACAATGCGCTAATAGAGATAAAGTATGTATATAACAGAAGAATATGATAAATGCCCGTGGAACAGATACAACAATTACTGGAAAAGTATAGAAGCAGCAGCTATTTTGGTATATTTCTACTGGAAAACATACACAGATGACTGCAAGTTGTAATTCTCTTGGAAATCATATAGCCATTATTTGAAAATTAGGGTGTCTTCAATTTTAATTTATGCTAGATTCTCAATCTTAGTGCCTGTCTAGGCGTTTTTGTCTCTTTATTAGGATTATGAAAGAAAATACAAATTTTGGAAGTAAAAAGAATAAGTTCATATAAAAATTTTAATATCATGATACAAAATTTATGTCAGCCATCAAGTAATTAACAGCAGTCAGGCCGGGCGCGGTGGCTCATGCCTGTAATCCCAGCACCTTGGGAGGCTGAGGTGGGTGGATTACCTGAGGTCAGGAGTTTGAGACCAGCCTAGCCAAAATGGTGAAACCCCAGCTCTGCTAAAAATACAAAAAAGTTAGCTGGGCATGGTGGCGCATGCCTGTGATCCCAGCTACTCAGGAGGCTGGGTCAGGAGAATCGCTTGAACCCAGGAGGTGGAGGTTGCAGTGAGCCAAGATCATGCTATTGCACTACAGCCTGGACGACAAGAACGAAACTCCATCTCAAAATAAAATAAAATAAAATAAGACTAAAAAATAGAAATAACAGCAATCAGAGCTAGGTTAAGACCCCTGTCACTTATACTGTGATTTAAAGAAGTATTTCTTATTTGTCCCAGTCTGTATAGAATGTCCTGTCAGTTATGAAGTTAGTGTTCTAGAGCAAGTAGAGGGTCTCTCAAAGGTCATTCACACTTTTCTTTCAACCTGAGTGAGTACATATATGGAAGAGATGAATGGTGATTGGCATTATTTGAACCTCTCACTGACGTTTTTCTGTTGGGTCATTTGTTTTTCCAAATGGGAATATTGACAATAAATGACTTACTTTTGGGAGACCTAACAGGTTTTGAAATTCACAGTACTAAGCACTATCAAATTCAAATGCAAAGCACGGAAACTGTTTTATTTCTGAAATCTTTCCTATTATCATTCTCAAACCTGCAGTGCAATGAGGTTAGCTTTTCCTCATTACCTTTACTTTCACAGAAAGACGGGAGTTGCAGTCGTCTTTTAAGCTAGCGTACCAGCTGGCTTAAAACAGAAAATTGCCCAAGCCATTCAAAAATACATGCTTATCCATCCCCCACACTGCAATACCCACTCAACCATTAGGTGGGCTCTGTTTGGGGCATTTGTAAACAGAGAGAGTGTTATAGCTTGTTCTAGAAACATAATACTGACCAGCCAGAAAATGATTTTTTACATTTATGTAAGGGATGCATTTTTACATGTCATTTAAACTGTTGTGGTTTTTGTCTGTCGTTTAAAAATGTATGAATAGTGATTTTAACATGCTCCTTTGTAAGGAAATCTTTGTAAATATAATAACAGCATTAAAGTGGTAGGGCAGTGTGCATGGTGGAGATATTACATGTGTAATCATTTGCATTCTTAATGTTCCAGAACCCTGGGGTTATTAGTAAAACGACTGGAGAAAGGTGGTAAAGCTGAACATGAAAATCTTTTTCATGAGAACGATTGCATTGTCAGGATTAATGATGGCGACCTTCGAAATAGAAGATTTGAACAGTAAGTGTGTGCTCGCTGCACTTCTGTTCTTACTTGAATTAGGCACGACAGAGTGCAGTCACTTGAAATGCTTCAAACATGTCTGTGATCTCAGTCTATATACTGGAGAGGAATATTTTCTGCCATTAGCTTTTAAAAATTTAAACATACTCAAAGTAATTAATACCATTAGACCATATTTCAAAATGTCCTCTGATGGATATAGCTCTTCTTAAGTAGTATGGCCCCCATTTCAACTTTACAATTTTGCTGGTTCCTCTCCTTTTGGAAAATTGACAGTGTGCCCATTTTTATCATACTTTAACTCACCCGTCCACCTTTGCTACACACAGTTTCTCTAGATACAAACAAGCAGATGAAGCTGTTTGTATCTGCTTGAGGTTGTATTCAGATACAATACTGGATTATATTTAGATACACTTTATCTTGATTCAGGCCCTTAGTCAATGAAAAACATAAAAGTTGGCCAGTTCTTTTAAAACAAGGCAGGAGCAAACAGAACTCTTAAGAACTTGAGGTCCTGACCAGGGAACCAGCATGAGAAAGAGCTGCTTCCCAGGCTGGTTGTATGGTTGCACTGTGACCCACAGCTGTTAACATTTTGAATTATTGAGCCTGGATTGCTGTTCTTGAGATTTTTACATATACCAGCTTAATAAATAATTAATAGTTACTTTCTATAGTCTTCTGTGTGTGTGTGTGTGTGTGTGTGTGTGTGTGTGTGTGTGTGTATTTTAAAAATTTTAAATACACATCTAACCCAATCCAAGATTCTAAATATAATTATAAAGCTCTTTCTTTGAAAACTTAAATGGAAGTATTTTGTAATGTCTACAGATTGTATTAGACAATGTTGTCGAGAGAAGGTTCCATTTGTTTCTGTTATTGAAATTATAATACCTCTGTTGTACTTAAAACATGTTTAATGATTTACAATTGAGAGAACAGAATTTTATCTGTAGTTGTAGATAATTTTTCTATTTTTATTGAGAGAATGAGAAATTTATATTTGACGAAACAGCTATTCATAGATCAGAGCTGCAAACTTGATTGATAAATGGGTTATTAGAATTTTGCTTTTCAATTTCAACAGCCTGTCAGTTCTTATTGCTTAATTAGTATACTTAATTAAGTTCATAATATCTTCTAGTCTGCCAGTCTTAATTTGCTAATTTTCTATTCTTTCTCAAACCCAGAGCACAACATATGTTTCGCCAAGCCATGCGTACACCCATCATTTGGTTCCATGTGGTTCCTGCAGCAAATAAAGAGCAGTATGAACAACTATCCCAAAGTGAGAAGAACAATTACTATTCAAGCCGTTTTAGCCCTGACAGCCAGTATATTGACAACAGGAGTGTGAACAGTACAGGGCTTCACACGGTACAGAGAGCACCCCGACTGAACCACCCGCCTGAGCAGATAGACTCTCACTCACGACTACCTCATAGCGCACACCCCTCGGGAAAACCACCATCCGCTCCAGCCTCGGCACCTCAGAATGTATTTAGTACGACTGTAAGCAGTGGTTATAACACCAAAAAAATAGGCAAGAGGCTTAATATCCAGCTTAAGAAAGGTACAACCTATCTTGTTTTTGTTTTGTGGAATTTCTTTTCTTAGTAGCCACACACAAGGGTAGAAATGAAATTTAATTTAAAAGTCAACCTACTAACCCAAAGCACCCTGAGTCTTATCTAATTATTTTGTGAAAGAACTGATAGATTTTTTAAAGCTACTTACCTTTTAACATATTTAAAATTGTATTTCTTACATGTCTCAGGTTTATTTTGCTCTGTAGAAATTAAAATGTAAAAGTGCAGAGAATAAGACTTTAAAATATGTCTATGAGAAGAAGATAGCAGTTACTGTAGTAAAATTTTTGATTGTGAATGAAAATGTCTTCAGGACATTAATATCAAATGCAGAACAATAGTAAGGATTTGACCATTTTGACTGCCCCATTTGCTGTCTAAGTCCAGCCCTCAAGGAGGACTTTAGTGCACATCAATTTCAGTATTTGATGTGGGGAGGGACCAATTTGTTTGAGGCTGCCAGGAGTTTATAGTAGGTTGCTGAGAAGCCAGGCCATTGGCTCTTGTCTTTTGTTTTCTTATATTACTGCATTACTTCCCTTTCTTTTTTTTTTTTTTTTTTTTTCCTTCCTTTTTTTTTTTTTTTTTTGAGAGAAGGCCTTGCTTTGTTGTCCAGGCTACAGTGCAGTGGTGCAGTCATAGCTCACCGTAGCCCACAACACCCCACATCAGCCTTCCAAGTGCTGGGACTAGAGGCACGTGCTGCCATGCCCATCTAATTTACAAATTTTTTGTTGTGTTGGAGTCTTGCCATGTTGCCCAGGTTGATCTGGAACTCCTGGCCTCAAGTAGTCCTTCTACCTTGGCCTCCCAAAATGCTTGGATTATGGGAGTGAGCCACCATGTCCAGTCCTGCTTCTCTTTCTTATGGTGGTGTGGAAGTCATGATGGCGATTACCGATTCTTCATACATCTTCCATCCATTATGTATTTTAGTACCCTTCCTGTATACAGTGGATCTCTGTATAGAGAGCATGTTCTTGCAGTTTGCCTCCTTCAAGTTGAGTGCAAACTATTGCACTTGACTTTACGATTTTCACCCAGTGTTTCGTCCAGGCACCAAGATACACTTTTACTGTTCATGATCCGTTTTAGCTGAGCATTTTGATATATTTTTAAATCATGTCTTTCAAAATGGTATTATTATAAAGAATATTTATTTTTTTTTATAGGCTCAACCATCAACTCTTATAGTTGGATGGAAATGATTCCAGGAGAGGTTCATTATTTCCTCAGGTCATGTGGCTGTTGGCCACAGATTCTTACTAGAATGTTTTCCGTATCCGGATATTCAGACCATTCTTCTTTACATTTGGGGTAGCATTTACAAGGTTGTAAACTCTGAGACTGCTGTTTCCTTTCTAACTCATATTCTTTCAGTGAACTTTATGTGAACCTCAAGTTTCTTATTTCTGGTTACTGGCTTTTAAGCTCTAAATACTTGGTTGACATGATCAGGAGTTGACAGCTTGCCTCGTTGCAAACACAGAGTCATATCAACAGAAACCCCTTTAGCTCTGTCAATTCCTAAATGAGAGAAATATCACATCCTCTTTCCTCCTTTTGCTCTACTTAAATGACAGGCCCTTGTTTTTAACCAAAAACATACCAAGAACCACAAATAGAATTGTATAAAAAATAAAATTCTGCTTGAGATCTCTAAACAAAGGTACAGTATTTTGCTTCACCATTGTCATAAAGATATTGGTTCATAAGTATCTTTTCCTTTTTACACTGATACAGCAATATTCATTTAGTTAATTACGGTTTTTCAAAAATTAGGATATTTGACAAATCACGATATAACATGAACTTTTTAAATGAGGTGATTTGCCATTAAAAGTACCATTGTTTTGAATGCAGATAGTATTTTAATAGCATTTAATGAAAAATATTGCATTTACACAAGCTAATTTAGGAAGACTATGCTTAATCACTGTAAGGAGAAACAATGGTTTTAAGTGTTTTTCAGACCTTGAGTACTCTTAATGATACAGAGTCCCACAGATCTATCTTGATTTTACTTTACCAGCTGTGTGAATGTATGACAAAAAGCACATGCTGCTTGTGCATGCTGCCAATACTTACAAATATTTTATATAAAAATTATGTTTACTATAAATGTGGGGAAGAATGCTGATTATCTTTGATTAGGACTAAATGCATATATTTTAATAATAATGAATGTAGGAGAATTGAACAGGCTTTCCTTGTAGCTAGCAGATTTTTTTCTTACCAGTTATTACATTTATTAGTGAAGTACATTAAAAACGTAGGATGTGTCAGTGTTAAACTTCAGATTCAGTTCAAAGTGAGCTGATGTGCTTTGAGTGGCAGCAGTTCTTCAAAAACTGGGATCAACTCTTAGTACAAAAAAAGATGTCAGTATAATGATTCTTTGGCCTAATTTTGGAGCTATATTATATAACGTGACAACAGAATAGCCTCAGTGTACTTGCTTCCATAATTATGATTTCTTAATATTTATTGCCATTTTGGTATTCTCAAATACCCTGCTCTTTCTAGAAATTAGCTTTTTAATAAAGTCAGAGGAGAAGGTCAGTAATCTGTTTCAGTCAGTGCAGAATGTTTTGTTGGCTTTGTTAAATGAAAATTGATACCTACTTATCTTTCCTTGAAAGGTCATTGCCTGAACTTTTAGCTTACAGATTTAGGGGTTATTGCTGATATTTTAATAGTATTGAGGTTCCTACAGCAGTCAGCATTCATAGTTCAAAAAAATTAGCATTGCAAAAGGAGAGTAATTAAGAATTATTTCTTAATAAATGTTACTGCAAGTCATTAGAGTTTCGTGAAAGCAGAGACATATGGAAAAATCTCACCAGAGCAATTACAAACATTTCATATAGACAATATGCCATTCGGGTGTTCAGCATGGAAGACGTCAGAAATATTAATAGTCCAGGCACCCTAAAGTGACTTCAGACTAGAAGTAAATGAATGCTTTGTTTGATGTTGAGAATAGCTATGGTAGGTTTTGCTACAGGAATAATTATGGAGTGTTTTCTTTATTTCTCCTTTAATGTTTCTTTAATCTACATTTTTATTCACCCATTTTTTTGTTCACTTATATTTTATACTTTACAGTTTTACACTGAGTGATGTATCAGATTAATATACTCTTTTCTAGATTTTTCAACTTTACAGATCTCTTTATTCTTCCCATAATGAGCAAGCATTTGCCTTAACAATATTTTAACTGAAATGGAAACTAATATCTTAAGAAGTAACTTTTAAAAAAAGCTTAGATAGAAATCATTATTGTAAAAATGTTGTGATTCATTAGAAATGTATCATTATCTTCCCATTTTTTCCTGGGCACATGTTGGCTTCTTGTATGTTGATTCTAGTGACATATAAACGCTTTTCTGCTTTGTATTGAGTATGTAAGACTGCCTGTCAAGAAAGCTGCCAAAGAAATGAGAATTTAAATTCTGTGAATCATCAGAGTAATTTATAAATGCGTCATTAATTTAGTACCTTTAAACATAATATGATCCCCAGATTTGGTAGCCATGATCTGAGATGGAGTCTTCACTGAGTAATTTGCCTTTTTTGGGAGTTGGGGGTGGGGAAGGAAATATACATGGTAAGATTTAGGTGAATTAGAAGTGAACTAAGCAAAGATAATTTGGTTCATGGTTTATCCTCTTAGTAAACTGCTTTGAATAATTATGATTTGGGGGGGTTCCATTACCTCTATATAGAGATATCTCTCATTTCACTATTCTTTTCCATCTCCCTGGACATTTTTGTTTTCCTTGCTCATACCTCCTACCCTTAAAATTTGGATGTCATTATTGCACAATAATACTTGAGTTTTGAGGTACTGTGGGTCTTAACAGAAGTTTTTTTCTTTCTTCATGGAGTGAATTTCCTATTCAAAGATTTACGTTGATTTAAAAACTTTTAGCAGTCATATTTACATATTAACTTTCATCTGTCTTTGAGAAGATTGCTGTTTCTTCTTAGATTAATAACTGTTAATATGTAAACCATTTAAACCTTCCACAATTTAGTCTATTTTGAAAAATTTATTACAACTTTTAAAGTATTAGAAGAAATGTGGACCATTGTGAAAGTTACAAAATGTCAAGTTGAGGTTGAGTATGCTAGTGCAATACACCTGTAAAATTCAAGATATCTCATTTTATTTTCTTACCCTTCACATACCTAGGTACAGAAGGTTTGGGATTCAGCATCACTTCCAGAGATGTAACAATAGGTGGCTCAGCTCCAATCTATGTGAAAAACATTCTCCCCCGGGGGGCGGCCATTCAGGATGGCCGACTTAAGGCAGGAGACAGACTTATAGAGGTAAGTGACTTCCCCATCAGGATGTTCCCTAATTCTTGAAATGTTCCATTTCCAGGAGCCAACTTTTAAAAACATTTTCATAAAATATGAAATTCAATTATATACATTTTAGCGGAAGTATGCATCACAAAATGTGTTTCTGTTTTACGTTTAGATTTTCCATGTTATTTTATATATGTATATTTTTAATTGTTAAAATTTTTTGTAGTGGCAGATTCTTGCTATGTTGCCCCAGCTGGTCTTGAATTGCTGGCCTCAGGTGATCCTCCTGCCTCCCAGTGTGCTGAGATTACAGGTGTGAGCCATCGTGCCCAGCTCTTTTTTCCGTGTTATCTGATGAGAAATTATCTTTCCATTTATTTATTTATTTTTTTATGAGATGGAGTCTCACTCTGTTGCCCAGGCTGGAGTGCAGTGGCACAATCTCAGCTCACTGCAGCCTCCACCTTCTGGGTTTAAGTGATTCTCCTGCCTCTGCCCCCCTGGTAGCTGGGACTACAGGTGTGTACCTCCATGCCCGGCTAATTTTTGTATTTTTCATAGAGACAGGGTTTCACCACATTGGCCAGGCTGGCCTTGAACTCCTGCTTTGGCCTCCCAAAATGCTGGGATTACAGACGTCAGCCACCATGCCCAACCCCATTTAGTTTAGTTATAAATTTTTAGTTACTCAGATATTTGGTTTATGAGGTAACATTTTGTCATATAAGATGTCTGTAAGGTTACATTTTGAAATGGCTTTATATTTATGTCTGGCAATATGGAAATGTATTCAGAACAGAGACAGATGAAATAAATGAAAACAGTGTATCTTGATAAGAGGAGCAAGGAAATCTTGAAATGGCAGCATGGAGAATAAATTGAGTCATAAGAGTCAAATGTCAGGAAAGAAAAGAAAAATCGTTTTTGAATTTTTTTTCTGTCTTATGAGTTTGGGTTCATTGGTATTTGAAGCTGCCTTGGAAATACATTAACATATATAATTTGTGTTTGTGTGATGATTTGCACATAAAAGAGAAAATTGAAAAATATGTTTTTAACCATTTTTCTTAGTTTTTTAAAAGAAAATATAGTCTGTATTTTTATTAGCAGATACTGCATTTCCTAATTAACTAGTATTCAAATATTAATGCTAAGGTAAACTTTTACCACACTATCCTTTTTTCTTATAGTTTCATATATGGTTTCTATCTCTCCAGACTGAGTTCTCCTAAAGAATTTTTGTAAAGTAGGGGAGGAGAGGGATACCGTCCGTATTTTTTTCCATGTCTACATTTGGAGCCTAGATCTTTTAAATTTTATTCCCACTGTTTTGGTCCTGTGCGTGTGACAACGTATGTTAAATAGGCACTGTTAGAAGCTAAATAACAGATGTTTGAGTACAAATTATGTTTAGGGTCCTGCTTCCTGAAAAAGCCACTTGTCTTGGGGGTATAAATTGAGTGGTACATTAGCCCACGTCTGCAGTCGTAGCTTGTTTTATTTGTAAGAGTCTCCGCTGGGACTTGAATTCAGTCCTCCTGTCTTCTGAGTCCAAAAAAATATGTCTGTCCTTTTCTGGCTCTCTCCCTCTTTCTTTCTAAAGATAATTGCTTTATTATTGAGTCACTTTTTTCTTTTATCGCATCATCGCTTTACTTTCAACATATTAGAAAAACCTTTTTTATTTTAAAGCAATGAGAAAGACCTGCAACCTGTATGTCTTTAGAGTTAGGCTTTATTTCCATAGCTGTCATCTTTGTCTTAAAATGGAAACTTCATTTCTGCATGCTTTAAGCCCAACCTTCTAGTATCTACAGTTGTAGCTATACAATATTGATACTTATGTGCATTTTCTCTGAGTGTCCAGATAATTAGAATCATACAAAGAAAAAAGTATCAAGTGACTTAATTGTCTAGATTTTTTTTCACTTTCTTTTGTTTGAGTACAAATTATGTTTAGGGTCCTGCTTCCTGAAAAGGCCGCTTGTCCTTGGGGTATAAATTGAGTGGTACGTTAGCCCATGTGTGCAGTCATAGCTTGTTTTATTTTGTAAGAGTCTCCACTGGAACTTGAATTCAGTCCTTCTGTCTGCAATTCCTTAATAGTAATACCTTGAGTTATATGAGGTTGATTTTTTTCAGAAGGGGAAATATTCTGAAATATATTTTAACTGCAATTTAAGTTATAAACTTATTTGCCTTGGACAAAATGTCTTTTTTGTCTAAAGAGAAAAATGTAGAATACCTTTTAAAGAAAACATATGCTCTCATTTCTGTGGAGTATATAGTGCTTTCTGATAATGATGTTATACTTCCTGTTAGATAAAAGATTCCCTAAGAACAAGTTGTTTTAAAATTTTTTCCTGCTTGAATTTTCTCATAACATTGAAAAAATTTCATTTGAAATATTGCTTCCCTGCTAAAAAATATTGTTTTGTAGTTGTGTTTCTTTAATGTTTACCTTTCAGAGGTAAAGTGTTTTATTTATATTTATCAGTAAAATTTCATTGAAAGTGAAAATACTGTACCAAAATATTTTTGGTGTGTTTTTATTACCCTTTATAAGAGCAACACCTTTTTATTTTGGTATAAGAAAACCTATGATGCACAAGGCTATCAAAATATCTCTATTCTAAGCCAGTAAGTTTTGTGTTAACTTGACATTTTTGAAATATTTATTACTTGGTACTTGTCAGTGCCCTGGTGATTGTCACTTTGGGTTTAATGATGAACACTAAAAGATTGACCACTTCCTCTCTTACTTCTAGATATCTGGTCTTAGTTTCTTTATTAGTCACAAAACCTTAGTGGTTCCCAGATCATGGCAGAATTGTGCATGAAATGAGTTATGTTCCATAGCAGGTATGGCTAGTCCTGGGGTGTGTGTGTGTTTTGTTTTTCCTGTTGTTTCCACAGGATTACAGCTGAAAACTTTTGTTTTGTTTTGTTTTAGGTAAATGGAGTAGACTTAGTGGGCAAATCCCAAGAGGAAGTTGTTTCCCTGTTGAGAAGCACTAAGATGGAAGGAACTGTGAGCCTTCTGGTCTTTCGCCAGGAAGACGCCTTCCACCCAAGGGAACTGGTGTGTAAATTTAGAGTAGATGAAAGATTTCTGATATGCAGCAGCCAGGGTTCTGGGTTAGTTGCCTGATGGCAAATGTTTATTGAGACATTTTCCAAGGAGTTTCTAGATCTTATATTTCTTTCAGCCCTCACTGAATACAAACATTCTTTTCTCTAATACTCCCTTAGTTTCAGAAATGGATATCCTCAGTAATGAATGGAGGGGTACTTAAACATCAGACTGTAGGGATATTTTCAAGGGCATCAAATGTTCGTCACTGTACACCCTCAGATGTACTGACTGAATACAGAGACGCCGATTATTTCAGAACTGTCACTCCACAGACTGTCGCTGAAAGCTTGCCATCTTCCACACTGCATATGACAAATTTTCATATTTCACATTTTCATAGTACATGTCAGTAAGCCAAATAGATGCTTGCTTCCTTACTGTTGTATGAAAAGGAATACCTTTTTAAAAAAATTATTATTAAAAATAAAAAGACCTAAGTGGCAATAAGCCTCATGGCTATTAATTATACAAATATAGGTCATGTTATTTAGGATGACATAAATGAAGGAAATGAAAAGGCATTTACAACTTTTGCAACCTATCTCCTTCACTTTCCATACATACATTAATACATTTGAGTATTTACATGGTATTGGTGTGAATGAAATAAATGTCTTAAATGTACATAGTTCTGAGTGTTTTTCTGCAAAAGTGCTAGGTTTCATTTATATATAAAAATGACATAATTGGAGGAGTTGCCTTTGTCTTTTGATGGGGTAAGAAAATTGTTTTATTTCAAGTACAAGTGGTATTTTAAATATTTCAAAACAGATTCTACTTGGATCATTTTGGAATACATCCTTTTCATCTAGCTCTTAGCTCTAAACAAAAATTAATTTGTATAATCTAGAGTGACAAGATTTTAGGAATGAGGTTTCCAAATTTATCATATAGTCCAAATTCTCTTAAGTTATGTCTTCAAGTATGGATGTGTTATGATAAAATTTATATTTTATTATAAATACAATAACTATATTTTATTCTCTATATAAACTATGTATTTCCATAAATATTATAAATGAAAGTAAATTTTAGTCATAATATCTTATCCCCTGGTTACCCACAGGTCTTAAAACTTAATGTGGATTTTGTGGAAATTTCAGACTGTGATAGGGTTGAAAAGTGAACACTTTTGTTTTAAGTAGATTTTGAATAAATTATGAAAACTTCTTTATATTTAAAAATGTTTAATGCATTATTTCTCAATTTAAATTCAGTTTTTCGTTTTCCCCCCACTGTTATCCAATTTTGTGCTTAAAATGCCACCTGATCCTAAATCTGGAGATGTCTCTATTAAATTGTAAATGAGCACTTAAAAAAAAAACAACTAGCTTTCCATGTGATTTGCTGAAGCTTTAATTCTTCCTCAGTGTCTCGGAGTGCACTAGTTAGCATTATTAGATTGCCAAAGCTTAGACACTGCTCTTAAGCAGCCTTTTCCAGAGTTAGTGCCAGCATATAGCCAGCTTAAGGTTATTCAGGTTCTTCTTGTCCAATTTTGATCTTCCAGGCTTCTGTTTTTCCCTTCTGCTACCTACTTTTTTTTTTTTTCTTGGTTATGTAATTTATTGCTTGTGAGCTTTTCATTAAGGAGTACGCCAGTAGGCCGTCAGTCTATTATGCATGTTGCATCTGCTTTTCAAAATTTAAGAGAATAAAATCCTGAAAATTTAAAGGGAAGGGGCATTTAAAAATAATCTTGAATCCAGTAGACATAACTATTTTCCTCTGTTTGGGGTGTCTGTGTTTAAATTCTGTGTGTCTAAATCTAAATACTTTTATCAATCGGTGCCTTTTTTTTTTTATAAATCATCCTTGTAAGTTCCTAGGTAATTAAGGCAAATCAACATTATATGAAAAAAAACCACATTTATTTCCTGTGCAACATTTTAAAGTATAAAGCTGTGGTTCAGACTGTGGTTCAAACTGTTATTATCTGGTCTAGCTATCAAATGATTCTGTACATTAAAACTTTGATTTGATTGGGAAAATGTTAAAGCAAAATTAGAAACAGTGCCATGATTAGAAAAGCAGTTTGGTGAGACTTGTTTTCCTCCAGATAATAAATTCATGATGTACTGTGAATGAGCAAGTAAAAATGTATATCTAGAAAAATTTCTTAAAACACACACATAAACACACACATCAGCAAAAGGTTGGAAGACAGAGCATTACATCAGCCATCATATAATTACCTTTTATATATTTTGTGGATTTTAAGAATCAACAAAATTTTCTTTAAAATAAATCATTGTGTCCCTATGTGTTGAAGATGGCTTTGGTCAGTCTGTATTTATGTTTTTCTTCAATTCTTCTAGAATGCAGAGCCAAGCCAGATGCAGATTCCAAAAGAAACGGTAAGAGCTTTGTCTTTTGAAGGATGCAGAGATGTTGGAAAGATACATGGAACTAACTTCTTACTAATTTAATATGAAGTTACTTGTCCTGCCTTTTCCTGGCTCATAATATTTAATACATGGGTTTATTAAATGCCAAAACGGTCTTATTTTAAGGTGACTTATTGTTACCACCCCAAATGGAGTATATTTTGTGATTAATTTTGGTCAGATAGATGCAAAAAAGAGAGAGACTTCCTATTCACTTGCATAATGAGGACCAAAGCTTAGTTGTTTGGCATATATGCAAAGTATTTCATGAGTTGTGAAATGCTAAATTATAAGTGGCCACAAAATGGAAAGAAAAGTTAAAAAACTTGATTCAGTCATGGAAAAAAAGGGAGGGCTAAGAGAATACAGTAAAAAAAAGTATACACAGGAAAATTAAAGTGATGTGTCAGTATTAGGCTAAGCATAGTTGTTAGAATAACTATAAAAGAGATAATTTAACAAAAGTTAAGGACTCACAGCTCACATTAAAATGCAAACATAGTTGCATCCTGTTAAGAAAACAAGTCCTGAGACAGACTGGGGATAAAAGAGTAAGCTTAGTTCCAGCAGGCAGAACTAACACAATAAAAGGAAGGATTGCTCTATCAGTCTCTGTGATGATGTGCTATATGGGAGTAAAAAGGGCATTTTATATTGACATGGTAGAAATTCTAACAATCAGGATCTTTTTTCCTTTTTACATCAAACAACATAGCACAAAAACATTCATTCTCAAACTATTGTAAATGGAAAATTTAGCAAAGTCATTTCCATAGTAGGTAATGTCAGTATGTATGTCCCTTTCCAAAAATTTTTACATTGTTGACTAAAAAAAGTAAGAATATAAAGAATTTAAATAACATAATAAAAAGGTTTCATTTTCTGTACAGCTTTATAAACAGACAACTTTGAACTAATGTTATTTTTCAAATATTCCTTCTTTTTTTTTTGAGTCTGGAATCTCACCATATTTCATGGCTCACTGCAGCCTTGACCACCTGAGCTCAAGTGATCCTCCTATAAATATTCCACAATTCTAAAAACAGATGACAAATTACATCTTGGAGGAAAATCAGTAAACAACCTTGAGAATATTCCACATTAATAAGTATGTGTTGTAGACAATTCCTAGCTTTAATTTTTGGTTTATAAAATAAATAGGGCAATTATATCTAATCAAAATCACACTGATATTTGTGTGTTGGGGGTAGGTTAGACAAGGGGAAATTGGACAAATTGATTCTAAATAATAAAATGGGGTACA
The DNA here is from genome assembly GCF_009828535.3 of Hylobates moloch. NCBI lineage: Eukaryota > Metazoa > Chordata > Mammalia > Primates > Hylobatidae > Hylobates > Hylobates moloch. The sequence goes on from NW_026652278.1 coordinate 91,334,135, forward strand.
ATAGCAATTTATACTACTCTTTGAAAAGACAATAATTGTGGCAGAGTATAATGTAAAGCTACAATACCTAAAACAGCATGGCATTGTTATAGGGGTAAACAAATAGATCATTTAAACAGATTAAGGGTTACAGAAACTGACATGATGTGTATTGGTATGTGCATGTATGTTAAAGATGGCACTTCAAATTAGTGGCTTTAAAAGGATAGTTTACGTAGTGTTTATAACAATTGCCCATTTACTTAGAAAAGTTAGCTTTTTCTCACCATATCTCAAAATAAATGGAAAAGATCTATAAAACAAAATAGATCCACAGTCATTTATACACACAGACACACACACACACACCTTTTGTATCTGTACCATGAAATAGTTATAGAATAAATGCAAAAGGAGGAAGTATTTACAATGTGATCCTTAGGGGAAGAGCTATTCCTTTATGGTTTAGGATAAGTATCATAGAATATTTTGGAAAACACAATGACTTTGCACACAAACTAATCTATTAAAGTCTGAGACAATCTGAGATGGAAAATGATGCTTTGAGTAGTAAAGATAGGGATGTTCTTTCAAAACATGTAGTCAGGGCCAGGTGCAGTGGCTCACACCTGTAATCCTAGCACTTTGGGAGGATCACTTGAGCCCAGGAGATTAAGACCAGTCTGGGCAACATAGCGAGACCTCATCTCTACCAAAAAGTTAAAAATAAACAACAACAAAAAACATGTAGTCAGTCGTGTTGAGGAAACTGATGATCGACTGTGAACTCCTCACTCACCAGAGGGAAAGAAGCATCTTTTGATGTGGTATTCTGTTAAGAAATGCAAGGTGCATTTCAGTTCACAAGCTGTGTGTTTATGGTAGCATGACATGGAGATGGGGAGTCACCTAAAAAAGGAAGTCATATATACTTTTACATGTGTCTGACTTCTGGTTACACTTGGACTTTTTTTTTTAATATGAGTTTCCCAAACTAAGTTAAAAGTATAGTTTAAAATATTGTTTGTTTCTTAATTTTTTATGCGTGCTCTCACATCTGTGCCTCTCTTTGTGCTCCAGGTATGCAGTATCATTTTGAGTTGTAAAAGGCTTAATATTAACATGATAACTTAAGAAATTGACAGGGGCACAGTCTCTGCCTTTCTACCTTTTGATGGCCAAGGATCTGTTTTAGGCTTTTTGAATATTGCTAGTTCTTGGCACATAGTATTGCTCAAGGAAAACTCCATGATAGGCTTCTGCTGTTTTTACTAGTGTTTCTTAATGACTTGTTTTAGGTTCTAGGTCTGTGAAATCTTTGATTATCTATTTTGTCAGTGCCTAGAAATGGGGAGGAGGGGAGCACTAATGATTTCACCACAAATCCAAGTCCAATGCTCACTTTCATTTTGGGCTTTCTCAGGGTTGATTTTGGAGCAAACCATGGTGTATCCACTTTAAACCACAGGAATGGTACCCGTGCATACAGTTATGATTCTTTTTCTTTTCCTGCAGGAGATATATTACTTCTGTCAGGAACTATATGTGATTTGTACAGGCTTACAAAAAATAGAAGACAGTTTCTTTCACCTCTAATGCTTAACACTGCTTATAACATTGCAGTCCTATCTATGACTGGCATTTATTCATCAGTTATTGTGTGAAAAAACTCTTTATGTGGATTATCTTATTTCATCTTTGCAATGTCCATGACTTAGTTCAGGCACGTCCAATATCTTAGCTTCCCTGGGACACATTGGAAGAAGAATTGTCTTGGGCCACACATAAAATACACTAACACTAACGATAGCAGATAAGCCAATAAATAAATAAATAAATAAATAAATCACAAAAATCTCATAATGTTTTAAGAAAGCTTAGGTAGGAATTTGTGTTGGGCCACATTCAAAGCCATCCTGGACCACATGCGGCCCACAGGTCTCAGGTTGGACAAGCTTGACTTAGTTGGTGATATTATCCTATTGAAAGGGGAGGAACAAAGAATTAACCTTAGGACACTCCACATCTTGGAGCCAGCCATAAACTCAGGTTGTCTGACACCAGAATCTGCAGGGCAGATTTTATTTCTCCTTAATATGACTTGGTATGTTGAGGGAAAAAAAAAAAAAGCTAAGCTACATACATAGTTTCAGGTAATACAGTATGAGTTCCATGTTGGAGGTTGATAAACTGTCATTGAATTTAAAAAAAAAAAAAAAAGTAATAAAGAAATCCAGGGTTAGATGCCATCTCATTAGTCAAGATAGTGGGAAGAGATCTTGTTGATTTTTTTTTTTTTTTTTTTAACACTGCTCATGGATTGATACGTAGGCTTTCCTAGAACACGTGTTTAGTACCATTGATTTCCATTAACTACTGCATGGACACTTCTGTCCTTTCCCAGCCCAGTGACCAGTTTTGCAAATACTTCTCCTGACTTGGGCTGCTCTCACCCTTTTTTTTTTTTTTTTTTTTTGGAGATAGAGTCTCGCTCTGTCTCCCCAGGCTGGAGTACAATAGTGCAATCTTGGCTCACTGCAAGCTCCACCCCCTGGGTTCACACTATTCTCCTGCCTCAGCCTCCTGAGTAGCTGGGACTACAGGTGCCCGCCACCACGCCTGGCTAATTTTTTGTATTTTTGGTAGAGATGGGGTTTCACCGTGTTAGCCAGGATGGTCTCAATCTCCTGACCTCATGATCCACCCGCCTTGGCCTCCCAAAATGCTGGGATTACAGGCGTGAGCCACCACGCCCAGCCTGCTCTCACCTTCTTTGCCTGTTCATACGGACACCAACTTCTAATCCTACTGACTTCTACGTATCTCATAAGGCTTACCCTAACCGGAACTAGTGCTCTCTCCCATTTTGTAGTTCTTTATCATATTTGTCTTTGTTCGTTTTTATTTGTAGAATGCATTTGTCTTGCTTTATTAATAAAGTTCACTGATCTCGGCTCACTGGAGCCTCCGCCTCCTGGGTTCACGTGATTCTTTTGCCTCAGCCTTTTGAGTAGTTGGGATTACAGGCATGCGCCACCAAGCCTGGCTAATTGTTTGTATTTTTAGTAAAACGGGGTTTCGCCATGTTGGCCAGGCTGGTCTCAAACTGACCTTCAGTGATCCACCCACCATGGCCTTCCAAAGTGCTGAGATTACAGGTTTGAGCCACCACGCCCAGCCACATGCTTAACTTTCAAGAATGCAAAATGCATTCTAGAAAGTGTTAATGGGCTTTCCCTACAGAAACCACAGGGATACATTGGGGATTCTTTAGGAACTTTTTTGAAGGTCAGAAGCCATCTTGATAGGCTAACTTCAGAAAGGTTAGAGTCTCAAATTAGAAATTTAATGAGCTAGGAATTAAGCATGGGCCTTATTAGGTTTATTTTGCTAACAGTTATATTAATAGATCTAGTGTAGGCTGCCATATTGTTGGTGTGTGTGTGTATGTGTGTGTGTGACCAAGTCTCACTCTGTTGCCCAGGCCAGAGTGCAGTGGCTCGATCTTGGCTCACTGCAACCTTCTCGCTCAGGCTTAAGCAATTCTCCTGCCTCAGCCTCCCAAGTAGCTGGGATTACAGGCACCCCCCCACCATGCCTGGCTAATTTTTGTATTTTTTTTTTTAAGTAGAGATGGGGTTTCACAATGTTGGCCAGGCTGATCTTGAACTCTTGACCTCAAGTGATCTGTCTACCTTGGCCTCCCAAAGTGCTGGGATTATAGGCGTGAGCCACCTTGCCCTGCCTAGGCTGCCATATTGATCTACTGTAAGTTGAGGAAACAGTTGAGTCAGACAAAGTGAAGAGGAACCTCAAAGAGGAGTGAATCTGTGAGCCATTACCTCTTAATCCAAAAGTGTACAGATTCTTTGTGATAAACTCATCATCAAATACTTCTTTAGGCCTATAATGCAAATTAATTTTAATATTCTTGAGAACATACATGGAAGTATACAAAACTCTAGATTTTTGTTGAAGATTTATACTGACATACAGTAATCATATGTTGACCTCAATAGTTTGATTTTTAGCAGCAAATGTTGCTGTTGTCACAACCAAATTTTATAAAATGTGTGCCACTTCTAGTGCCTTAAATGTTGATTCAGACTTATTTTAAAACAATCTTATTCCAAAATTGGAATTGAGTGATGTTTTCATGATCTTACAGAAACGGTAATGATTATGGAAGTGAATACCTGCAGCAGTTTTTACGGAATTCATTTGAGATGGCTTACTATTATTATATTAAGATGGCCATTTTTTAATGTTGGGTGTGTTTTCCCTTCGGGAATACATCTTAGTTTTTGTTTAATTGTAGCCCTTTGCAACATAGTGATAAAATTGATAATATCTTTATGATTTATTATATTATCTTTTTGCTGTTGAAGTCTTAAGTTATAATAAAGATGGTTTTAGATACAGCAAAACTATTGTGGCTTAATTACTGTATGTAATTTTTATTCTGAACTGCTAGACTTTTAGAAAGGTTTCAAGAATAGTACCAAGAACTCTACAAAGAATTCTTTATCCACATTCCCCAATTGTTAATATTTTACCGCATTTGCTACATAATTTTCTTCCCTCCTCCCCGTCTTCCTTCCTCTACCTATTCTTCCTCTTTCCCTCCCCCATATAATATTTTTTATTTTTTTTGGGAAAGATTCTTATTCTGTTGCCCAACCTGGAGTGCAGTGGCGTGATCTCAGCTCACTGCAACCTCCGCCTCCTGGGTTCAAGCAGTTCTCCCGCCTCAGCCTCCCATGTAGCTGGGATTACAGGCGCCCGCCACCACACCTGGCTAATTTTTGAATTTTTGTATTTTTAGTAGAAACGGGGTTTCACCCTGTTGGCCAGGCTGGTCTCGAACTCCTGACCTCAAGTGATCCTCCTGCCTCGGCCTCCCAAAGTGCTGGGGTTACAGGCGTGAGCCACTGTGTCTGGCCCCCATATAATATTTTTGTGACTAATTATAGACATATTTTCGCTTTATCCCTAAGTACTTGAGTGTATCTATCCTAAGAAGGAGGACATTTTCGTTCTTTTTTCTTTTTCTTTTTTTTTTTTTTAAGACAGAATCTCATTCTGTTGCTCAGGCTGGAGTGCAGTGGTGCTATCTCGCATCACTGCAATCTCTGCCTCCCTGGTTCAAGTGATTCTCCTGCCTCAGCCTGCCGAGTAGCTGGGATTACAGGCACGTGCCAACACACACAGCTAATTTTTGTATTTTTAGCAGAGATGGGGTTTCACCATGTTGGCCATGATGGTCTTGATCTCCTGACCTTGTGATCTGCCCGCCTCGGCCTCCCAAAGTGCTGGGATTACAGGCGTGAGCCACTGCGCCTGGCCAGAAGGAGGACATTTTCTTATGTAACTGTGTTATAGTTACGAAAATGATTAAATTGATTGTATTATCAGTTGTCCCAATTAATGTTCTTTATATCATAAATGAATGAGAGAATGAATGAATTACAAGTATGAATAGAATTTGGTCCTGTTTCCAATTCAGGATCATGTATGACACTTAGTTCTCATGGCTCGTTAATCTCCTTTAACCTATTATGTTTGTTAATATTTTCTCAAGAACAAATTACTCCAAGCAAATTTTTAATTTTCGAAGGGGCAGATTACTTTGAGAATGTCCCTCAATTTGAGTTTGTCTGATGTTTCTTTGATTGGGTGAGTATTTTGGGGGTTAACATTAGAGATTAATAATTGTGCAAAACATTTTTTCCTCAGCATTATTTTACCAAGCAAAAAATTTAAAAGTCTTTCAAAATGTATTTGGCATCTACCATTCGAAATAGAAAAGAGCATTATAAAGCCAGATATGACATCTGAACTTTACTTATAAGAATAATGAACTTTATAATATCAGCACAAATAACATACAGAAATGTTCATCTCACATATGGGATAAATTAAAATGGGGAACTTAAGGAAATTTTGGAGTCTGATTGGAGGGTTATTCTTTTATTAAGAGGTTTATCATGGTTCTTAAATTTAAGAAAAATTTAAGAACCATGATAATTTCTCCATTTAAAAGATCCTTCTGTTAGTTAAAAATATAAATGGTTGTTCATATTGTCTCAGATACCTACCTGCATATTATTTAATCTCTGTTTGTTTAATAAGTATATTCTCTCTCTAATGTCTATGAAAATTTCTGTTCTCCATGACGCTATGATGGTCTGCTGTCATGGCATGGTTGTTTTTTCAGAGCTGTCCTAAGGTGCTCATTCATAGCCCATCTTTGTCCCCAGCAGCAGCCCCTGCCCATCATATACAGGTGCCCCTCAATTTATGATGGGGTTACTTCCCCATAAATTTGTCAGTAAACCCACTGTATGTTGAAAATATTGTTACGATGAAAATGCAGTTATTCTCCTAATCTACAACGCTGTAACCCAGCCTAGCCTACCTCATGTGCTCAGAAGGTTTACCTTAGCCTTCATTTGGGCAAAATAATTAACACAAAGTTATTTTACAATAAAGTGTTGAATATCGTATCTAATTTCTGGGATACTGCACTGAAAGTGAACAACAGAATGGTTTCATGGGCACCATCAAAAGTGGAAAAATCATTAAGTCGAAACATTGTAAGTTGTGGACCATCTGCATAACCCTCTACTAATTTCCCCTCCCTCATGCAGTGCTTTTTGAGGAAGCAGAATTAAAGAAATGGTATACAATGGATTTTTTGTATTGTAAAGATAATGCATATCAACTGTAGAAAATTCAGTCATGTGTAGAAGAAAATTAAAATCACTTGTAATTCTGTGACTTCAGTATCATTTATATATATATATATATATATTTTATATTTCTGTCTGTGAGCCTGGCCAAAGATAATATATTTTTTTAAATGATTTTCTTGGTCTGGCGTGGTGGCTCATGCCCGTCATCCCAGCACTTTGGGAGGCCAAGGCTGGTGGGTCACCTGAGGTCAGGAGTTTGAGACCAGCCTGACCAACATGGCGAAACTCTGTCTCTACTAAAAATATAAAAATTAGCCAGGTGTAGTGGCACACGCCTTTAGTCCCAACTGCTTGGGAGGCTGAGGCAGGACAATTGCTTGAACCTGGGAAGCGAGATTGCGGTGAGTTAAGATCATACCACTGCACTTCAGCCTGGGCAACAGAGCGAGACTCCATCTCAGAAAAAATAAATAAATAAAAAGATGTTCTTGTCTACCTATTTAATATGTATCATGTCCCAGCCACATATCCTATTATTGTTAATAAATGTCATGCCCCAGGCACGAGTGAAGACTGACATAAATTCCTACCTTGAGAAGCTTCTAGTGATCTTTGAAGGCAGACATTAATTCATAAAAATATGTTGTGGAGGTTTTTGATGGGTGTACTGGAAGTTATGAAAGCCCAAAGGGTAAAACTCAATTTCTTAGTCACGAATACTTTCTTGTCTTACATAATATTTTGCTAAGACACTTTATTAGCTGAATGGCATTCCATTGTGTAGATATATCTTAATTTTCCTAACTTACTGTCATACATGTCAATTTTTAGCTATCGTAATTAAAACAATATCCTCACAGTTAAATCTTGGTACATGATCATAACTATTTTTGTGGGCCATATCACTAAAAGTGATATTTCTAGCTTAAGAAAAAGGCAAATTGTAGAAGGTTTAGATAAGCATTGTCAAATTGGTTTCCATAAATATTGTACCATTTTTTTACATTCACCAGCAGTGCAAGAACATGCCCGTTTCACCACACCTTCTACAGTATTAAATATCATTATTTTTATTTATTTTTTAATGTTCTGTGGCATAGCAGTATTTGTTGGATATCATTAATTTAAAGAAAATATATGGAGCAATTTGATAACCTTTGATTGATTTGCGAGTAAGATTGAACCTTGTACTTGGAGGTTTATTTATTGGTTCGCTCATCTTTCTTCAGTGAATGGCTTGTTTACATCCTTTTCCTGTTTGATGCAGACTGCTTATCTTTTTGTTATTAATTTACTAGGGATTTGTGCATTAATTTACTAGCTATTTGCTAATAACTCAGCTGGGCATGGTGGCTCTTGCCTATAATCCCAGCATATTGGGAGGCCGAGGTGGGAGGATTGCTTGAGCCCAGGAGTTTGAGACCAGCATGGGCAACATAGCAAGACCCTGTCTCTACAAAAAAGAGAAGAAGTTAGTCAGGCTTGGTGGTGTGCCCTGGGGTCCCAGCTAGCTACTTGGGAGGCTGAGGGCAGGAGAATCGCTTGAGTCCAGGAGTTCAAGGTTGTGGAGAGCTATGATCATGCCACTGCACTCCAGCCTGGATGACAGAGCAAGACCCTGTCTTAAAAAAAAAAAAAAGATAATTCTGTAGATAAGGGCAGATCTTGAGAGAGTGATAAAACTTTTGCTGATTCACATATTTTGTTACAAAGCTGAAAATCGGCTATTGAACTCACTCCTATAATTTTATGGTCTTCTACCATTTGTGCACAGACCATGTTTCTTTTGCCTCTCTTCACAATATTTTGTACATTCTCATCCAAATTTTCGTTTGTTGCAGCTCAGAGATTACCCTTCCCATGATTGTTTTTCTGCTGCTTGACACAATCAACTCTTATTTCCTTTTTTATAGATAACAGCTTTCCTGCAGATTAACTGTGGATTCAGGCCTATAGGCCAGCTCTATTCTCAGTTTTTTGGACTGTTATTTGGGGAAGAAGGAAAAAGGGGCCATGATGGTGCCCACTTATGATTCTTTGTCTCACTGCAGATAGAAATGTACATCTTTTCTGCTGTTCTCTGGAGGGTGGGATAGTAAGTAGCTTTCACAATACCCATTCAGCAGGTTCCTTAGCAAAGGTGCCCTTTTGTTCTGGGCATTTAAAGACAACAAATGGTAATGGAGAAATGGACAAAGGAAGAACTGACAGGCCTTATTGCTGAAAACAATCACTTGAGGTATACATGCATGTATGTGCGTGAGGGAGGTGTGCTTGAGTGACATGACTGTGCACAGATGACATGAGGAGCGAGTTAAAGAAAAAACATTTTTTTGCGTTTCTGTAGAAAGATCTTAATTCGAGAAACAGTGTTAAGGTGCAGAATCTGGATAGAATAACAAGATGATAGAAAGTTTCTACTTTACATCAGAATATAGAGATACCTATACTGTCTGACTTTATGAACGTTCTCAGTAATATAGCATTTCAAATGATTTTTGAAGAGCAAAATTTTTAAAAAACATTTTTCTGCCAGAGAACTAAGTTCTAAAAGCTGGCATTAATTTCTGTCTATGTCAAAAGCCAAATGAATTAATAACAGAATATCATGTGAAACGTGCAATGTTTCACGTCAATGTTCTTAATGATAATAATGACTTAAGACTTGATAAGAAAGCTGAAAAAGATTATTCCCATTCTGCAGTTGTTATAATAAATGAAACTATCCCCTGGAGAATATGCTCTTTTTTAACACAGGTTCAGAGTTCGGCAGTCAGAAAATATTGCAACTTGATTAAAATTTTTCTTCATATATGCAGTCAGCTCCTTATCCTGATCTTTCAAGTAGGAAAAATATGAGAATTGTAAGCCTTGGTAAAATGTTATGGAAATGTAAAACTCAGTAAACACTAAAAAGACAACTGAAGATTCAAATCAGAAAGTAACAATTAAGAACCTTCCAGAGTTGAAGCAAGTAAGCATAGTGAATGATGAGACTTAGATGTGTCCATAGAAAGAATATTCTTGTTTTCCTTTTTTTCAAATGTAGCTTTTCCAGGCTTATAAGTACTGATTAACAGAATAATTTTTTATTTCAGTAACCTCCAAATTTAAAGTCAAGGGGAACTATGGTGTGTGTTGATGTTGTTTTGTATTTTAAACATCAAAATTTATCGTACTTTATATTCGTGTAACATTTTATATTGAGGTAGTGCAGTTCATTCACACACAGTCATTATTTTGTACTCTGTAAATGTTTCAAGGGGCTGGGTACGTAAGCCCAATACTTTGGGAAGCCAAAGTGGGCGGATTGCTTGAGCCCAGGAGTCTGAAACCAGCCTGGCCAACATGGTGAAACCCCATCTCTAAAGAAATACAAAAATTTGCCTGGTTTGATGACATGCGCCTGTAGTCCCAGCTACTCTGGAGGCTGCAGTCGGAGGATCACCTGTGCCTGGGGAGGTCAAAGGTGTAGTGAGTGGTGATTATACCACTGCATTCCAGCTTGGGTGACAGAGTGAGACTGTCTCAAAAAAACAAACAACAAAACACTTGTTTTGAGCCACATAGACCAAAATAAAAAGTGTATTGAATATTCATGTTTATAGTGCAAAGCATGTATATAAAGATACTTTTGTATCAAAGTATTTGATGTATTTGATCTTTTTTTGCCCATAATACATTGGTTTTATTTGAGCTAAAATTGTTCTCTGGGAATATTTTATTTTTTTATTATTATTATTTTTTTGTTATGAGACAGAGTCTTGCTCTGTTGCCCAGGCTGGAGTGCAGTGCAGTGGTCTCCGCTCACTGCAAGCTCCACCTCTTGGGTTCACACCATTCTCCTGCCTCAGCCTCACGAGTAGCTGGGACTACAGGCACCTGCCACCACGCCCGGCTAATTTTTTGTATTTTTAGTAGCGACAGGGTTTCACCATGTTAGCCAAGATGGTCTTCATCTCCTGACCTCATGATCCGCCTGCCTCGGCCTCCCAAAGTGCTGGGATTACAGGCGTGAGCCACCGCGCCCAGCCTGGGAATATTTTAAATCTAGTTTTTATAATGAGCAGGCTTAAGGCTTTATTTGGACTTCGATCATAAATGTATTTACTTTGCATAGTTAACATGACTATTACCCTGTATTTTTTCAGGTTCTTATTTTGAGTTCTTCTTTACATAAGTTTTAATTTTTTTTAACCCATTAGCAAGTTTATTGTAATTGAAGTGTTCCTTGTCTTTAAAAACTATCAGGCCATCCTTTGAGATAGCACAAAGATGTCCCACCATAAAATGTTAACTTTACATATTTGTAAATTAGAAACATCACATTACTGTGGGTCTAAAGATTTATAAATAGCATATTGTTTATTTTATGATGATCTAAAAAATTCACTTAAAGATAGTGTACTCTCAAAATGTATTTTATCTAATTGAGACAACTGAGATTGCATGTTTATGCCCCAAATTCCTTGCATTCCAAATTTCCTTGAATTCCAAATTCCTTGGGTTGATTTTTATTCTTATTAGGACATTTCAAAAATTTGGTAGGATGCAGTCACCTACTTTTTTTGTGTTATTGAACATTCTGTAAAAGCACAATCTGTTTAAAGTATATATTCCTACATATCTATGTACCATTATATTTCTTATTCTTCAATTATAATTTGATAAGTCAAGCTTGAATGACTAAACAGATGCTGGAGAAATATTTCCAACGTGGGAAAACAGGAGGAGAAATAGGTTGTAGGACTAGATGTGCCATTCAGTTTTTACATGAAGAGCCTGTGCCACATGTCTGTTCTGTGGTTGGAGCAAGAGTTTGTGCTTGAACAAGAGTCCTGGCCTTACTGATTTGGACATGACCAGTATAGAGATGGTGGAAATCTTGGTCATGGGGATTGCTGAGGAGGAGGAGCTCAGAAGGCTGAGTGCTTCCTCTTCTTGAGTGTAGCCTTTCTTAATGATAGACTGTCATCTTAATGCATTTTATTCAGTTCTACATTAAGCTTTCATTTCTTCCTCTGTTTTAAGGGAGGTGAACAATAATTTGTATCTACTAAATGTTTTTTATTTTAAAAGTCTTCCTTGTCTTCTATACTTGGTGACTATGAAGTTAAATCTTGATATATGACTAATTAAACAAGATTACCTGAATAATATTTACCAGCTATATTATGTATGCTACAATATTGTGGAAAAGTTTTCTGTGATGTTGTATATCTCTACTTTGTCTCACAGATGTTGACGTTAGAATTCTTTAGAGGCTGTCTGAACCCAGATACCTTTTTCCTGCTGATTTTGTATGATCAGGATTTGTTATTTTTTTGTGAATAAACACCATTAGTGAACATTAAATATATTGATAGCTTCAGAATTTCCTCATAAAAAGGGAGATAAATGAATTATATTTATTTATTTTTACTCCTGTTGTTACTGTTTTTCTTGTCGTTTAGAATATATAATTAGACCAAAAAAATCCCGAACTCTAGAAATCTACTAGTCTTTAGTCCTTCCACTACATTTTCCCTCTATCTTTCTCAAATCTGATTTAAGTTTTGTTCAATATTGAATAATTGCTACATAAAAATATTAACAGCTGGTTCCAGGAATCTTCTGGAGTGGGTGCAGATGTAGTGTTTTCATGAATCTTGCTCTGGAACCTTGGTGGAAATATTTTGCCTCTTGTGATTAAGGAACTGCTCATTAGCAGTCTTTAAAAATGACTTTGAGAAAGAAACATTGGAATATAATGTGCTGTGCAATTTTGTTCCCTATTAGAAAGCAGAAGATGAGGATATTGTTCTCACACCTGATGGCACCAGGGAATTTCTGACGTTTGAAGTCCCACTTAATGATTCAGGATCTGCCGGCCTTGGTGTCAGTGTCAAAGGTAACCGGTCAAAAGAGAACCACGCAGATTTGGGAATCTTTGTCAAGTCCATTATTAATGGAGGAGCAGCATCTAAAGTGAGTGTCAACTTTACCATGCGTATGCCTATTAATAAAAATTTTAATTTCAACCCTGTTCCTATTTTGAAAACATATACAGTTAACAGAAGTTTTCTCATTTCTTCATAGTACCCACATTCACAATCAAACAACTAGGAGATATCTCAGTGATGTGTCATGTGGGGATGGAGTCCATAACTTCAACCCTTCATTTTTTCTCTCACAGAACATACAACCCATTGGCATGCTAGTTAAATGAAGTTAATCTGTGCGAAGACTTGGCATAGGTCCTGGCACAGAATGGGCGTATAGTAGACTTTAATCTTTCCCCTCCCCTCCCTTGTTTGTGGGTCACTTACTCTATTTCTCAGCCTAGAGAAAATTTCCTGGCCATTTGTTAAGGGGACAGTTCTCTGCAACTGTCTAATAGCCTTGAGCTTTTACATGTCTTGGTTTCTAAATAACCTCTATGGGTGTTTCTGGAAGCAAGAAAGTAATCACTTTGTGTACTTTGAATTAGTATGCTATTTTGGTAAACAGATTATGATAATGACTTGATTTACAAATGTATAAATGATTGAAATAGACACAGGCTACAATAGCTGCTTAGACGTTATTATGCCAGTGTTCAATTGGGCATAATCCATTAGGATTAAAGCTCCCCACTTTTTTTTTTTTGCTTTGTTTTTATTTTATTTATTAACTAAAGGAAAAGCTACTTCTTTTACAGCAGTCTATTTAATAGCACTTATTTTTACCTGTTTTCTTCCCAGGATGGAAGGCTTCGGGTGAATGATCAACTGATAGCAGTAAATGGAGAATCCCTGTTGGGCAAGACAAACCAAGATGCCATGGAAACCCTAAGAAGGTCTATGTCTACTGAAGGCAATAAACGAGGAATGATCCAGCTTATTGTTGCAAGGAGAATAAGCAAGTGCAATGAGGTAAGAAATGCAAAATGCGCTAGCATCTTAAATTGTAAAAAAAACGACATTTCTGTCCTAATTTTAGGCAAAGGGTATTAGATTCCAGGACCTTACATCAAAAGACCGTAAATTATCTTTGCTTATTGTAGTTTTATTATTTTGTAGGTGGATTGTGATTTGTGTTCTTAATTCTTGTGATCAACATATTCCTAAGTGGATATTAATACTCCTGTTGCCAACTCAGCAGGAAACACTGGGATCTCAAAAGCCCCTTTAGCTGATTTTTTTTTTTGAAATCTGTGTCACATCTTCCTTCTCAGAGCCAACAGTTTCTCTTCTAGTTGGCAGAGTTATACCTGGGAGGTGAATCATGCAGAGAAACAGTTGCTTATTCATTTGTTTATCTAAAATGGGATGCCTCTTACAAAGCCCCTAGTAGGGAACAGTCTTTCTTTCCCTGTCCTTTCTTTTTTTTTTTTTTTGAGACAGGATCTCACTGTGTTGACCACACAGGAGTTCAGTGTTGTGGTCACAGCTCACTGCAGCCTCCATCTTCTGGGCTCAAGTGATCCTCCTGCCTCAGTCTGCCAAAGTCCTGGGATTACAGGCATGCGCCATAGCACCCGGCCCACGGTCTGGCTTTCTTAGATGATGGTGTTCTCTTGTGAGATTATCAATAGCGTATACCTCCTTCTCTTCAGTCCCCATTTTCTCTTTCTCTAAGGGATTGAGTCTGTTCTCTTTGAATGCCTCCTTTTTCAGTGATCTGTATTGTATTATACTCTGCTTCTTCTAAATGTATGTTGCAGTTTGGAATTAGGAGTGAGGAGGACACGGGGCATCCTCTCTTGAAGGGTAGGATCATCTATTTTCCCAAATATGGAAAAATATACTTTGCTGTATAGAAACATACTTTGTTGTATAATAGGACATTTGAAAGTTAAAAATAAATTATATGTAGACTTGATAATATTGGAGCTTGAAAAAAGCTAAATTTCCTGGATTCATTATAAATTATGTGCCATCTATAGAAAATAAGTCAGACTTGCCCATGTGCAAAATGAGCTGTTGAAAATGTGAAGTTTTTCTTAAATCAATGTTCAGATTCCCACATTTTAAGATCAACTAAGATAAAATGATTAGCAAATAATACAAACTGGAAATTTTACCTAAATTGTTTAAGTGTTTTTCTTAATTTTTAAACTTCTGTTTAATAAACATATAAAGCAAACTTCAGGTTGCAGTGACCACTCATCTGAACCTATGATACAAGCATATTTTACCAAGAAAATACACTCTCGAGCTCAGTTAGTAGTCAATGTAGAGGTGACATATTCTGAAAGATCACTGACCACTGAATTATTTTGTTATTTTTGTTTGCCAAATGTAGAATGAGTTAACAGTAATCAACAAAATGAATTTTGATATCAAGAGAACAACATAACCTTAACTAAAAAATCTCAGAATGGAGAAGAGTGGGACATAAAAACATTAATTTATGTAAGGTAAATATAAAAGCTAATCCCTCCAGTAGGATACTGGACTGATATTTTTTTCTCTCTTCCCTCCCTCCTGGACTGATTGAATAATAGTTTTTACTCATTGCAAAATCATTAGCTGATCTTTTAACTTAAGTCCCACAAAGCACTATATAAAAATGTCTCAACTGTAAGTTTACAAAACATACCATTCTCTTTTAGGCCTTTTTCTTTTGGCCACCTGAATACTTTCCCATTCCACAGGACAGTTTTCATTCCACAGGTATTTATTGAGCATCTTATGTGTATCAGAAAATGTGTTAGATCCTGAGGACATAGCAGTGAATAAGACAGATGGCATGCATTCTACTGGACAACATATCACCTTAGTCTTTTAGAGACCAATTAAAATTTTTAACACCTTCTCAACGTTTTCCATCACAGAAAACATTGAATGCTATAGGAGGACTTGAAATGCAGAAATGAACTGAAGATCAGTGTTCTGTTTTTATCTGATTCAGATTATTCCCTGTTGTTCCCCCCAAACAGTGACAAAGTAAACGTGTACCAGCCTGAAAATGTTTTGATAAAAGCACTGATTTTATTCCCTCTTGTCCTGTAAGAGACATGAAATTGGAATCACCCTGAAATATCTCTGTGTCTTATTCACTTCTCCATATGAATTTTTGTGAATGAATACGATTTAAGTAAGGAAACAGCTGCAATAGACAGTAATAGATGCAATATTCAATATTCCTTATGGTATCATTTTCATACATTGCTGGTTATTACTGTTTCTTAGGACAGCGTAAGTTTATAAAGCAATTATATCAAAAAAATCTTATGAGTGCTGTGCTATCTTTGTAATACTAGCAAGAACCCTTTTGTACTGATAGGGTTTAACTAAAGAATTACATGAAGACAGAACATGTCAATTCAGCTTCCAGTAAGGCATAAGACATGATTTTTCTGCTGTTGTACTTATGCATTACCTTTGGAAAACTTTCTCCTTTGCACACTGGGAGGGTATGTGTAAATTATGTTACAGTAAATATTGATATAAGCATAGGGCATCATGCTGTCCAGAACAAATCTCAAGCCAAAATAATGTGCTGAGTTTTCTTTCTAGGTCTTTTAATCAGCTGTATAGTCCAATCTTTGCCAATCAGAAAACTGTATTTTGCTATCTCATCTTTACATCCAAGGTTTGCATATTTAATTTCTAGTTAGAGAAGGTGAGATTGTGTAAAAGAAAATCTTTTGTTCTTTGTCACATTTTTCTTTCTCTTATACATGGAAGTGCTGTGTATTATCTTAATATGTCTTCTTTATTTTTCATTTTTGTAGAGAGAGGGTCTTGCTATGTTGTCCAGGCTGTTCTCCAACTCCTGTCCTCAGCCTGCCAAAGTGCTGAGATTTCAGGCATGAGCCACCTCACCTGGTCCAATATGTTTTCTTTAAATTTATTTGTCAGCCCCCTTCACTAGGTATTATGGTAAAGCCCTGTATTTCCCTAACATTAGTCCCAACAGGGCACATTGGAGACATTCTCTGGTAGCTATTTCTTAGCCTATTTTGCTTAGCCTTTCAGGAATCTGCAGGCACGATCTCATTCTCGGAGTGTCTCCTATCTACTCTCTCTAGTTTTCTGCTACTGTACTCTGGGTCTTCTCTAAGGGTTCCTCTTTTTTGCCTGTTCTTTCATTGTTCCTGTCTCTCAAAGTTCCTCTGGGTCTGCTGTCTGTTTTTTTTTTTTTTTTTTTGAGATGGAGTGTCGCTCTGTCGCCCCAGGCTGGAGTGCAGTGGCGCGATCTCAGCTCACTGCAACCTCCGCCTCCCGGGTTCAAGCGATTCTCCAGCCTCAGCCTCCTGAGTAGCTGAGATTACAGGTGTGCGCCATGCCCAGCTAATTTTTTGTATTTTTGGTAGAGATGAGGTTTCACCATGTTGGTCAGGCTGGTCTCAAACTCCTGACCTTGTGATCTGCCCACATTGGCCTCCCAAAGTGCTGGGATTACAGGCGTGAGCCACTGCGCCCCACCAGGTCTGTTTATTTTTACTCTGCTCATGCTCCCTAGCTGATCTCTACTCCCTTGCCGCCTGAAACCACTTGTTAGGATGAATACCATCATCCTCTTTCCAGCTCACAACTCCACTCTGGCACCAGATCCCTCTGTCCACCTGCCTAGGGAAATATTTCCTGGCATGTCTTATGGGCACCTAATTCACAAGGCACCACATTCTTTCTATTGTAGAAGGCAGAGATCTGGGGTCACCCTTGACCTCTCAAATGCTGTCATTATGCCTGTTGCCTGTTGCTTCTACCTCTAGAATTTCCCTCTTTTCCTTTTTTGGAGACAGAGTCTTGCTCTCTGGCTCTGTCCCCTAGGCTAGAGTGCAGTGGTGTAGTCTCAGCTCACTGTAGCCTCGACTTCCCATGCTCGAGCAATCCTGCCACCTGTCTCCCTAGTAGCTGAGACCACAGGCATGCACCACCACACCCAACTAATTTTTTCTTTAAAGATGGGATCTCACTATGTTGCCCAGGTTGGTTTTAAACTCCTGGGCTCAAGTAATCCTTTGGCCTCAGCTTCCTAAAGTGCTGGAATTACACCTGTGAGCCACTGCACCTGGCCTAGAATCTCTCTTCCTTCAGCCGCTCCCCTCTCTCCCCTCTCCCACTGCCTGAGTTCAGACCTCTTCCTCTCACCAGGCTCACTGCTGCAGCTCCCTGAGGGGTTTCTCTGCAATCAGGCTATCTCCCTCAATCCATTCTCTGCACTGCAGTCAGGCAAATTTTTTTACAAAACACATTGATCATGTCAGTCCCTGCTGAAATCCCTTCAGAGGCTTTCCACATCTCCAGGATCAACCAGTCTCCATCATGGGGCCCACTGGGACATGCCTGATTGTCATCGGTGCCCCACAGCCCCTGCAGCACCTCTGCTGTAGCTACTCAGTGTTTCTGGTAATTTCTCAGACATGGGATGCTCTTTTGCACCTCTAGGTCTTCCACTTGAGTCTATCTGCCCCTCATCCTAGCAAAGACTTACACAGTCTTTCATTTTCCATTTTCTCTTCCAAAGTATTTTCATAGCCCTGTGTACTCCCCTTCACCCAGCAGCTGTCACACTATCGTGGTTTCCTCTTTGATTTTCTTTTGCTGGAATTGTGGATTCTGAGACTGCCAGGGCTTGGTCCATCTACCACTTTCCTATGTGTCTTTTGCTGGTATCCAACCCAGGCCTGACACATCAGCACAGGCTGAATGACGAAGAGCAACCCTGGAGAGTCTGGCTTTTTTTTTTTTTTTTTTTTTTGAGACAGAGTCTCGCTGGGTCACTCAGGCTGGAGTGCGGTGGCGCAATCTCTGCTCACTGCAAGCTCCACCTCCTGGGTTCACGCTATTCTCCTGCCTCAGCCTCCCGAGTAGCTGGGACTACAGGTGCCCGCCACTACACCCAGCTAATTTTTTGTATTTTTTAGTAGAGACGGGGTTTCACCGTGTTAGCCAGGGACTGCAGGCACCCGCTACCATCTGGCTTTTTTTTTTTTTTTTAAAGAAAAAGAGGTCTTGTTAGTATTAGAAACTGAAATTCCAAAGTCACCCTCAGGCAAGTCAAACACAATGATTTTGGTGTCAGTAATTTTTATTTCCTTTGCTTTCCTTCTTTCCATAGATCTAATGGTTTTACCTAACTACACTTAAAAACATTGTATAAGCAATCATTGTTTGTTTTCTTTTTTCTTTCTTCAAAGAAAAAGAGATGGCTTCCCATTGTTTAAAGCCCTTAAAGGATGGTTTCACTTTTTGAGAGAAAAACTGAGTCCCGGCGTTCTTTTCCATTGTTTCAGTTTTGGAATACACAAAATAAGAAGAGAAAAATTGTTTTCACTTACCCCAAAGGACACATTTGTTGAAGACTTTTAAACGAGACTGGAGGGGAATGGAAGTAAATGCCAGGCATCATTCCTTGAGTGTTGAAAATAGCCTCTATATGAGAATTATGCTGATTTTTAAATATTTTAAGGACATTAATATTTGTAGAAATTACTGTAATTTAACATAGCTTCCAGGCATTTTATTATATCCATGTTAGAAGTGATTTTATGTAAAGCTTTTTCTTAGTGCCAGTAGAGAGTATCGCCAGGTGAGCTTTCTGTCTTAGACCTCATATTGGGGGATTTAGTCATCAAGGACTTCTTTAAAATGAGTTATTTCTCTAGGCTTAATCCTCTTAGAATGAGAAAGGTGTATTAGAATAGGAAAGGGGCCTAAGGTATCATTTATGAATCTGTTCTTTTTCTGTATTAAGAAATAAACGCAAAGAGGTCAAATGATTTGCTTTAATGGCTGCAAGGCCAACATAGGTGGCAAAGTAATTTAGAAGCAAAATATCTGTTTCTCTTACACAGGTGAGTGGATCTAATTGACTGCGATTGTGTTGTTCAGGCACTTTATATCCCAGTTGCGTTGGGAAGTAGTGTACAATAAAAGCATGGGCTTTACAATCTGATGTAATCGGTGAAATTCTGGTTCTGCCACGTGCTGACTTGAGGAGCCCACCTCACATTTCTGATTCTTGCCATTGCCCTCATGGGGATGTGAAGGAAAATAAATGTGGTCCTGTTTGAAAAGAGAATGTGGAACTGTACTCTAAATCTTCCTTCACTCTCCTCCAAAACTAAAATCTGTCTTTTCATTAGTTGCTTTATGTTCACCTGTCCTCTGGAAGCTAATATTTTCCAGAATGTATATTTGTAATCTAGGTTAAATGTCTTTTAATTTCAACATTATTCCGTGTCCTTGTTTTTAACAGCCTATTTCCACATAATGTAGTGTGTTTTAAGGAAAATATGACTCACTCACTTTTAGGAATGAATTTATTAATCTAATTATTCCACCAGTGCCTGCTCTACGCTAGGCGTTGGGGATAAAATACAATATGCTAAAAAAAAAAACCCCTGAAATATTGAATAATATCTTGCCAATCACCAGTGAGAATCCAGTTTTAGGTTTGTTGAAGGGGGTTAAGGCCATTCCAATACGAACTTTTCAGTGTTTGTAGTGGAGATGGTGGGATACATTTTCTTTAAGTGAAAGACACTATTTGACTTGCTAATGCATACTCACAACAAACGGAGATTTTATTAAACCTCACAGATAAATTCACATGAATTTTCATTATTCACTTAGCTTATTATTTCCTTTGGGATAGTGACCACAACATGAAATAAAGGCCTGTTCAAAGAGTTAAAAATAAGATTTTTTTTGCCCTGTGGTAATATATTTCCAAGTTACTGTAGCAAAAGACTGTATCACTTTACACTCCTACGAGTGTGAGTTATCTTGCTGCAACCTAAAGCTGTTTTTGTTCTTTAATAGGTAGAAAGACTTTCCTTGGGATGGAACTGAGGGGCTAAACAGCCACTACTACAGGGGACTGTATTTAGTTGGAGTCAAGAAAATTTTTGCACATTAAACCACAAATAGACAACAAAATGAAAATCGCAGTTGTGCTTACTTTAGTTTCTTCTTCTAATGAAGCTTAATTCCCGCCCCCCCCCCCCCCCCCGCCACCCACCAAGATGGAGTCTCTCTCTGTTGCCCAGGCTGGAGTGCAGTGGCGTGATCTCGGCTCACTGCAACCTCTGTCTCCTGGGTTCAAGCAATTCTCTGCCTCAGCCTCCCAAGTAGCTGAGATTACAGGTGCCCCGCCACCACGCCTGGCTAATTTTTGTATTTTTAGTATATTCAGTGTTTCACCATATTGGTCAGGCTGGTCTTGAACTCCTGACCTCGTGATCCACCTGCATCGGCCTTCCAAAGTGCTGGGATTACAGGCGTGAGCCACTACACCCAACCAAAGCTTAATTTTAATAAGGTTTTAATATAAGGAGCCTGCAAGGGCGTGAGAACAGCCGGGGGAGCAGAGGCCGGCCATTCTCCAGGACCACTGAGGTTACCTCTCTTCCTCAGTGCCGCTGGTGCCCCCTGTGACACATTTCTATTTCCTAAGCTGGTGTTCTTGCAACAACAAAAAATCATCAAAAGATTTAAAACAAAACTGTAACCCCAGTTTTTTTAAAAGAAATTAAAAGCCATTGTATCTTCTGTTAAATATTTATGTAGTCAACTATTGATGTCTTCATTTAAATCTGTCTTTTGAGATGTAAATTAAACATGGGTAGAGAGGTAGGGGAGGTGGAGAATCTTTCCTATGAAAATGTTCAAGTGCTTGGTTTTTTTCTGAACTGTTTTTTTTTTTCTTACTGTTTTTCTCTAGAAAACCTGCATGTACTACTTTTTAATGGAATTTTTATTTGGCTTTATAAAATTTTAAAATAGCCTTTTGGGATATTTAGGGATTTCTCAAGAGGTTTTATAAAGGTTTTATCATGTAGAAAATTGCAGCATTATACAGTTCAATTAAATACATTTTTCAGGCGAGCTTGAGGATATGTTGTCTGTCTTTTGATAAATTGTTATATGGTAAGCAGGAATTTGTTTATAGAGTCTTGTATAGCAAATCTTTATGTAGGTATACTTTTTAGTGTGTGTGTTAATTTAAAAACCATGCTTGTTCTTACTGGTATAGGATATTCTTTTTATTAGCTTTTTTTTTCTTTTACTTTCCCAGAGTCTCTTGGAATTTAGACATTACATTTTTTTAGAAACTGTTCTTTTATTTCTTTACATCAGAGACCTTGAATATTTAATTTACTTTTCAGTAAAGCTGTCAGTTGTAATCTACAATTTAAAAAAAAAAACCTAATAAAACAAATCCTCATTTCACAATTTAAACCTTATTGAGCCTAATTCACTAGAGCTGCAAGTTTATTATTCTCCTGCAGTTTGACGTGCCTCCAATTGTAATTGTGTTGACCCTTCAATGCATTAAATCTCCCCAGTGCTTATCAAACTGGGAGAGATAAGTCTACAATTCGGAACTTCATTAAATATCTCATTTATATTAAACAGATGATAGCTTCTAACAGAAATAATAATTTGTTCAGCTGAAGGAAGTGCGACAGTTGTGGTTTCATGTATGAGAGGAGCGCCTTCTCTCTCACTGTGCTGTGTGGTGCTGACCTCCTGCCCACTCCCCCACATTGGCCCTCCCTGTCTGTCTAACCCCAAAGCATCATGAGATACCAGTCCTTGTGGTGAACCTCACAGTCTGCGTCGTGAGGATTGTAGTTAAATGTACTTTGTTCTTCATTAAAACAGATTTGTTTGAAGGCCTTACTAAGATGAATTTTTTACTCATATTATTTTTATGTAAAATATGACTTATTAGACACAGCTAGCTGTTTTAAGAAATGCCCGATACCATTTTAATGTATTGTCATCAAAATTGACATACATTCATTGCTTATTTATTAGATTGTATATGTTTTTGAAGTCCTCCTATCTTTGTGTGCTTTATTAGAATATTTGGTCCCGATTTGCATATTGTTCTTTTCACTACTAAAGTGATTATTGCAGCTACTATCTTGTACTTAAACATTGCAGTAAAGATAATACCATGATTATTCTTAATTTCTAGTAGGAGGAATTTAAAATCAGTGTGTTGTTCAAGACACCTGAGCTGATAGAGTCTTTAGGTCTTGTAGAGTAGGTAATAATTCCACCAGCACACATGGAAAAATGTGTGCTACTTGTTAGATGTATTTACATACCATAAGTATAAGACCTATAGCTAAATTGCAGCTTCCATTCTGATCAAGCGTGCCTTTTATAGAGTAACATCTAGTAAAGAATTCTGAATTACACTGTAACTTAAATTGACTTAAGCAGACACTAACAGTCAAATTGGAAAAATAAACAACAAGCTCTGATTTTAAAAAAGCCTTAAATATACATATTTTTCCTCCAGTGGTTGAAATCTGACAGAGCTTCATGGGAGGCATGGTATAAAGTGGCACAGAAAGTTGGTCATTAGGCAGAGCTGTCATCACAAATTATTTTGGTACAGGGTGAAAAGTTCTAGTTCATTTGGTACCCAGTTGGATACAGGCCTTGGGCAAGTTGTTATAATTCTCCCATGCTGCTAATGGGCCTCCAGGTACTGATTTTTCTTTGCCCCATGCCTGTTACTCTGTAGCTGAAGTCACCTGGGAGCCCCCCTGGACCTGAGCTGCCCATTGAAACAGCGTTGGATGATAGAGAACGAAGAATTTCCCATTCTCTCTACAGTGGGATTGAGGGGCTTGATGAATCACCCAGCAGAAATGCTGCCCTCAGTAGAATAATGGGTGAGTCAGGTAAAACTCTGTTTATCACATCTTATTTTGATGCTTTCACTGGTTTACTGAGAGGTTATTGGTGTAATATTAATGTAATATTAGTGTAAATAAAATATTAATGTTTTCAAGACAAAAGAGAATAAGTTTATTAAAATCATTCAGGAAGTGTTCATGTGAAGAGGTAAATCAATCCATTGATTTAAGTGACTTTTAGATCCTGTAACATGAGGAAGGAACCAAAAAGAAAGGGATCATATGGAAATGTTTTCTAGTGATCAAGATATTCTTTACTTACTTGAGATAATATGTGAAGCTATGTTTAAAAAGAAATCAAAATTTAATGGCTTGTGGCAAAAAGGATTCAAAAGTTACATATCATTCACAGTGGCACTGCCTGGAGGGGGGAGAAAAAATATTTATATACAGATATATGCACACATATGTAAAATATTCACATGTATCTTGTTTGTATTTAATAGGATGTTACTGTATTTTAATTGTATTTTACTTTTCTGAAGCCTTAGTTTTAAAATCGTGAAACTAGTCTTCTGCATCCTTTGTTTGGATTCAGTACCATCCTATCTGCATGGCCCCCAGTGGGTAATGAGGTTATTTGCACTTGCTTTGCAGCAGTTCAGCTTTCTACTAACAGATCCAGTTAATAAAGACTTGCTTTGCCAGAGGAGTGGTTGGATTTACTGAGTTGCTCATCTTGCGATTAGCTTGTGAGAGTTTTCGAATTTAAAACACAAGAAGGCATTTTGATTAAAATAACACCTGACATAAAACACTTTTATTACTGGTATATTTTGCAAGGCTTTCATTTAAAGTAAAACCCTAAATTTAACTCCATTTTTAGTACGTTTAATGCAGATTTAATACAATTCAAGTTTCCATTATGGAGCTTCATTGAAACAGTAATTTATTCATCAGTGGGTGTTTATGGAGAGCCTGCTATTGGCAAGACATTGTGTATATACTTTTGCTGCAGATACAAAGATGAGTAAGAAGCAATCTCTGCCTTCAAAGAACTTTCTACTGGGCATGATCAAAAACATACATAAACATGTCTAGTAGAATTGTCTGTTTTTCTTCCTCTAATCTCTCTAGCCTTCTAGTTTAGAAAAATTGCTGAATATGTAATTTCTTATCTTGTTACATGTGGAACTTAGACAAGCCAGCTTTCTGGTTTTACTTTGTCAACATTTTTCTTTTTACATGCTTGGCATAAGTGAATGTCAGGGAAGAGTGCCACACCTGTTGGGTTGAACACCTGTCAGGCGAAAGGCTTTGTACATAGTTTATCACTTTTAAATCTTTGCTTATTACTTACCACTCTCTTCACTGCTGTTGGATTTTCCGTACTTTCTTGGCTTTGGTATAAATCTTTATCTTTGTTAAATTATCTTTTTATTGATGAAATTTCAATCCCCTTGAGAGAGAGAGTGTGCATGTGTCCCTAGATATGTGTGCACACAAAGTGATATGCTGTAATTTCCCCTTTATTATAGGAACATAGGACTTGCCATACTGAATCAGACCATTGGTCCACCAGTTCCTGTAACCTGCATCCTGCCTCCAATCCCTGATGCTTCAGAGGAAGGCGAAAAACTAAAACTAAAACTCAAACCAAAAAAATCCCTAAATTCAGCTAGTGACCTTTTGAAATGCTGTGTATATGAGTTGAAGAGTCATTCATTTTCTTCCTAGTCTGTTGCCCTGATTTTGTTAGCTACAGCTTCATTAGTCCTCTTTGGTTTGCATTACAGTTGACATTGTTTCCTCTTCCTTCTGCTAGATATGTACTGAACTCTTAAAACTCCAGATGCTTCCCCAGGGCAGTAACTTCTCTCCCAGTTCTGTGTTTTGTGATGTGTATGCCCTTTTACCACTTTGGGCTGGGGGTGACAGATGCATTACTATGTAAGGGTAGGCTAAATTGATGTTTTTATGATTTGGATATTTTCTTAAGATATTTTTTTACAATTGTACCGGAAACTAGGGATTCTAAATAGTTTTACCCTGACAAGTGTATATGCATATTTTGATTCATCTTGTGTTTTGCAAATTTGAAAATTCCTCGCTCTTTGTCAGTCCTTATTCTAGTATCATTGGCCGTAAGAATCAAATGCGATTTGTGAAATTAGTTACCACTTAAAGTTAGACATCCTGTTCAAGATGTTACCTTGCAACAGAATGCCCAAACAAGGCATTAGGAGAGGTATGGGACAAAAAAATTAAGAAGCTTGACAAATCACACAGTTTCTGAACCAAAATTTGGATTTATGTTTTTCTGAGTCATGAATTCCATAGTTCCAAAGACATCAGGACATTGGATTTCCATTCATCTAAACCAATAACAACAGTGTTTATTGATTTGCACAGTATCTAGGCGCATGGAAATTCCTCAGATTGTTTGGTTAATGATTGTCTTCTATATGTTTGGAATCACTCCTCTGTAGACATTAGTGGAGGTTGAGGTATTTACTTCGTGATCTGCCATGATACAAAAGGAACTTTGTACTGAAATTCTGGCTGATTACCTTAGGGAGTTATTAATTTTATGTTAACAGGTTGAATTTTCATATGGAGTAATCCCCTATATAGGACTCTAGGCTAAACAGAGCTTTGAGGCTTTGTGATGCATTCCTATGTGAACACATCCCTGGATAAAGGCTTTTAAAAGATACACCCCAAAAGGAAGAGCCTTTAGAGTTGGAAGGATGTCAGATGTCATCAGTCACACTTTCCCACTTAACAGATGAAGGAACTAAGTCCTGATATCCCATGATGTTTTTTGTTTTACTTTGTTTTTGGCTATTTCCTTTTTCTAAAAATAGCCCTCTCTGGGGAATGCTGAGATCTTCATTCTTTATTATTATCAATTTATAATTATCTACATCTGTAAGCAGTTATTCGAAAGTCTCCAGATCTTATTCTATCCTGGCACCCATGGTGACTAAAAAAATCAAAGACGTTAAATCTTTGAAAACAGCCTTCAAACCACATACTCCAACCAACTTACCTTATATG
This sequence comes from Hylobates moloch, assembly GCF_009828535.3. Classification (NCBI taxonomy): domain Eukaryota; kingdom Metazoa; phylum Chordata; class Mammalia; order Primates; family Hylobatidae; genus Hylobates; species Hylobates moloch. The sequence goes on from NW_026652278.1 coordinate 91,360,445, forward strand.
TGGGGGAGTTATGGAGCAAATACATTAATTAACTTGACAGAAGTTGCACGCTTTCTGTACTTCTGAACCAAAATTTGGATGCATGTTTTTCTTTATCATGAGTCACACCTGATTAGGATTTCCTTAGCTTTTGTTGGGGTCAGCCAGGATTGTGACCAAAGGCAAGATTTCTCTAACTGTCATCTCTATTGACAGAATTTCCACAATCATGGATTTTGTAATAGTCCTGGACATTCGTCAGAAAGTAACCTGTAGTGGGGCTGCCTACATAGGATTCTTCCTTTGAAAAGCCTTAAACGTTTTTCTAATGGTTGGTCTCTCTTAACTAACAATAAGAAACAGCAACAAGGCAGCTGGGCACAGTGGCTTATGCCTGTAATCCCAGCACTTTGGGAGGCCCAGGCAGGTGGATCATCTGAGGTCAGGAGTTCAAGACCAGCCTGGCCAACATGTAAAACCCTGTCTCTATGAAAAATACAAAAATTAGCCGGATGTGGTGGTGCACACCCATAGTCCCACCTACTGGGGAGACTGAGGCAGGAGACTCACTTAAACCCAGGAGGCAGAGCTTGCATTAAGCTGAAATCACACCACAGCACTCCAGCCTGGGCAACAGAGTGAGACTCCATATCAAAAACAAACAAACAAACAAACAAAAAACCAGCAACAAAGATAATGGGCATAACTAATTTAACCAGCACATCCATTTTGTAAAAGACATCACACATTGTCATTTGTAAGCCTGGGACTTTAACTATTTCTCAACTTTTTTAGCTGAATAATTTTTCTTTTTAAAACAAAACTGAAACCTGTTGTATCCATTTTAGAATTTATCTCAGTAGTTTGTATATTCATATATATGTGGTGAGTTTAAGAAGACATATTTAGAACATTTTTATCTTGTTAGCAATCTGACATGGAAAAATGGAACATTAATGTTTTTATTGTGAGTCATGTCACTGGCACAGTTTTCCTCTAGTATCATGTGTGGTGTTACCTTCTATGTAAATTTGCCAATGAATAAATGTTTAGTAAACAAACATTTTGTATTTCATTGTTTCACTCCTCTACAAGATACTGACTAGTTTACTTAGTTTGTAGGTCACTAGTTAACTAGTTGAAGAAAGAGGAAAGTTTACCTATCAAAGATAAATTGAAGCCTTCTCAAGTCATAGAAGGTTTCACATTTATGATGTGCCAACTACTAGGAAACATAATTAAGTGATCATTGTATTGTCTAGGTGGAGCTTAGTAGAATATGTAGTTAACTTTTTAGCTGTCCATTACCCTGGTATAATCTTGGAGCCATAACCCAAAAGTATATTCCTGGCAAGCATGTTAAGAAGGGGAAAGTATGGGTTTTCAAATCTTGTGAAATATTAGCCTTTGAAATCATGGGTGAGAAAAATAATGCTAAATTATTTTCTTACTATGAGGAAGATTTCTTGCCATTTATCTATGTATACAATATTGTATCACAACAGTTAAGGTATAATATTTCTACTCAGAACAACAGATTACAAAAAAAATCATATGCACCTTTCAGTGTTCCATATTGCTTATTAGGCCATCTCTCAGAATATATTGTGTAAAACCAGAAGTTTTAGTTTTGTGTTTAAGAATGAATGCACTATGATTATACTGTAATATTTCCTTTTAATAAATTATGCCCATGTGAGGATTTGGTATTTAATATTGTGACATGCCTCGTCAGTGGTGAGTTGTCCATTGGGGTAACTGGTTTTATAATTCTATATACTTTGAAGAAAAAAAGTATGTCTTGAGAAGGAAACATTTCTTTGGCTAATAGTGCTAGAAAGTCCCACCTTATTGATGAATGATACTTTTGCTGAACAGGTTTCTATCCTAATATTCTAACACTGTATTAGAAATAAATGAGTAATTTGAATTCAGGTAAGGGAAATGGCTAAGTATTACATTTGATTTACATTTTTATCATTAGCATTTATATAAGCTGTTAATTTTCATAGTTTGTCAAAATGGGTGCATTTGAAATCAAAGTAGAAAGTTTTTCTTGGTAACATGCTGAGAAGAGGTTTCAGTGAACTTACAGTATTACTACAATAGTGTAGTTGATGTTAAATGAGGAATGCAATTGAAATCCCTGGCAAGTTTACTTTTTGCGGATTATCCTGAAAAGATGTAGCAATTTAAATAAATTTTGCTCCTTTGCTGAAATGTCTAGAACAATACAATACAGACTTTTTAAAATCCTTCACGCTTGTGTATACCATCCCAACATCCTCAGTTATGGCCTGAAAAACCTCTGGCCACTCAGATCCTAATTTTTTGCATCAAGATCACTCCAGTTATCTCTCCTTTTCTAGGCTTTGTTTCTGGTGATACTCATCTTTTAAGTGTCACCTGACTGCATAATGGGCTTTTCTCCATCATGCATTTAGTAATGATGTTGCTGATATCTAAAATAAATATCATCATTTCTTCTGTCAGAAAAGATCATATTGACTATTTAAAACCTAATTCTGATGTTAACTTTTGCCAAGATTTCCAGCACTTCCTACCCCCAGTAACCCAGGCAATTACAACACAAGTGAATGGCTTTGGGCTCATCTCTACACCACCATACAATTATCACTGCTTGTAATTCTTTCTCCTTCACTAGGGCATACGTCCTTTAAGGACGGAGACTGTGTCTTGCAGTACCTGCTCTGCAGCAGTTGCTCAGTGAATGAATGAATAACCAATGCGAGTTAGTGGGGCTTCTTTGTAAATTTACTGGTAATTTTTCAAAGGACATTCACAGTTTAGAATGCGTGTAGCATTTTCACATTAGAAGACATTTGAGAGACTATCTTTGGCTTTAGGAAACTTAAAACCAGAAAAATTGCATGCATTGCCCTGAGCTATATAGTTGTAGCATCAGAAGTAGTAATAGACTCGAGGTCTCTGTTTGACAATCATTTATGAAAAGTAAATGTGCTAAATTCTGTTTCGTTCTACCAGGTTGAGCAGATATGTGGAAAGTTAGACTTTTACTAATATAGCAAAGTATTAAAATTAATAGATGTAACACTTTGATCGATGTCTAGAATTTCTCTTCTTCTTTTTTCACTGGACAGGTAAATACCAGCTGTCCCCTACAGTGAATATGCCCCAAGATGACACTGTCATTATAGAAGATGACAGGTTGCCAGTGCTTCCTCCACATCTCTCTGACCAGTCCTCTTCCAGCTCACATGATGATGTGGGGTTCGTGACAGCAGATGCTGGTACTTGGGCGAAGGCTGCAATCAGTGATTCAGCCGACTGGTAAGCTCATCATCCAGGGTTGGAAAACATGAATTAATTACAGTCCCATTTTATGTTTAAGTGGCTTACCACTAAATACAGTTAATCATTTTTTTAATAGCCATGCTCTGTCTTTATGGTTTTTATATACTTATCACTCTTTTAATAAAAGATTATACCCCAACCCTGTAAATTTAATTGTTTTAGCCTTCAAGAGCTATAATTAGTAATGTAACCAAAACAGTGACGAAACTACCAATCAAAAAACCGTGCTCATTTGTTTTTCACTTTCACTATTTATGATTTATTTCACATCTGTGTTAATTTGATGCATTGTTTTTTAATTAAATAAATAAATTCTTGGCAACTCCCTAAATTGATGGCAACAATTAGGTAACTTTGCAAAACTAAGAGTTGATGTGTTCTAAGAGTGGGAGGAGGCTTTTTTTAAAGTGTGTTATTTTTTTCAGAGTGCTATAACCATATTGTTTAAAATGCTTTGTAATTGCTTTTAACGTAGTGACTTCTGGGGCACTCCCTGCTATTTTTTTTCCTGTGTCTTTCAAAATAGAAGAAAGCATTTGATACTACTGAGCCAATGTGTGGCTCATAAATGTGGATGTGTGCCTTAATGTTTATGCCTAGTAATTATAGACATCAATAAGCAAAAGCAAAGCTCCTCTTGGGGACAACCTCGCAAGGTTGTAGTGATAATTAACACAAACCATGTGAAGTATTGTACCAGAATTTTCTCATTGCCCTTTCTCTGGTGTCTTTTATGAATGTATCAGCAAAATCATATTTAAATGTTATGGTGGTGTTCCTTCACCACTTAGCCATTCCTGCTTCCTAGTGTTTTTCTGGCTTGTGTCAACATTAAATATTAGATAGGAGGTGTCTGGGGGACTGGCATTTATTTGCGTTAACATTTTTAGTGATGATCTTAACAAAGTGAACCACTCCCCCAGTCCTCTTCCCTGACTCTCCACATGAACACACAAAATACAGTTCATTTATCTTTTAATTATGAAGATGTTCTCTTGGAATAAATCACACCTCTTATTTGGGACCTTGAAAAGTTCATCTCTAGCTTTTCATTTCTTTCTTTTTTAATTCTCTTTTTGAAAGGACAGGATTTAAAAATAGAACTACACTCAAACTTGCATGATAATGGCCCATCTTTGAATGAGGTTTTTGGTTAAACATAGAAGGGAAGACTACATACAATATAAAGTAAAAACCCATTTGAGATCTGCAGATGGTGTTACATTGACTGCTGTGTCTCATATCTCTTTCTGAAAATGAAAGTAACAACAGAGAAAGCAAGGATTAGATAGACGCAGTGTTCATCTTAGGGACAAAAGCCTTTAAATCTCTACCATAATGAGAAATTGTGGAGGTGGTCATAGTCTTTGGGGCCTTATAAAGCAGTATATTAATGAAAATAGATAAATAACTAGAAGGGAAAGCTTGTGGCATTAATTTCCCTAAGGGGGATTTGCAAAATGGTGAGGACTTGTATAATTTTGCTGTGGGGAATGTGGGGCAAAGAAAATAATATGAATGAAGGGTTATCCAAACAAGAATGCCAGCTGTTCTGAATCACAGCAGAAAATGCAAGCTTTTCCAGCCTGACAATATCTTCCTTAATCCTTGATGAAAATGCTATGAAAACAAAAGGCCAATAAGACAGGATTAATAACTGGAATTTTAATAACATTAGGCGTCAGGATATGGTTACATTCTTTAAAGAATCAGCTGTCATTCCTGCAATCTAACTTGTTAAATATGCCAGTGTACTGTTTATTGTGTCTGAAATTAGTTTAATGGGAATATTGATAGGGAAGAATTAATTTTTTCATAGTTTAAGAATATTTAGTTATTTTAAGACTCTTACTAATGCACAAACTCATTTGACATTTTAAATTGTATCTGTAGTTCACTGCACAGTTGTCGAAGGCTATGTCAAATGGCTAAACTTACTTGTTTACTTATAGAATATACTATTTTCAATCTATTAATCAATTGAGAGAACATTAATAATGTGTTTCTGGGGGAAAGGAAATAATAGCAAATTCTAATCTTAATGGTAACATAATTTTAGAGGATATAAAATTAAAGATACACCAATATGTGGTTTTCAGGCAAGATTGGCAGTGACAATTTGTATTTCTTTGAAAAATCTTTTACCAACAATTTCTACTAACACTGTATTTCAAATGCATTTTGTTCACAAGTTTGGTGCAGTATTGGAGTTGAGGTTTTGTTTTGTTTTGTTTTGTTTTGTTTTGTTTTGTTTGAGACGGAGTCTCGTTCTTTCGCCCAGGCTGGAGTGCAGTGGCGCGATCCTGGCTCACTGCAAGCTCCGCCTCCCGGGTTCACACCATTCTCCTGCCTCAGCCTCCCAAGTAGGGAGTTGAGGTTTTAAATTATTCTGGAAGAGGTAAAAAGAATTGGTTAGCATGTACAGAGTGACTGAAGAGATCCACTGACAATATATAAAAGAATTATTGGAAATACATTATTTAGAGTTTGCTGCTGCAAGATTGTCATATTACTTATCATATGGGTTTTAATTTTTTACTTGTAGAAGTGTGTTTTTTTCACTTGGGTGTATGTGCTCTCATCATATAAGCCATTTACACCAAAGCATAGTAGTATGTGAAGGGGCATCTGAGGGTAGATGTCTGTCATCATAATTTGTATTTGATAATTTGAGATAGTCTTCATTGGATAACGACTGACTTGTTTAGTAGTTAGCAATTTACATGGGGGCTTTCACCTTAGGTTGCTAAATTCTCTCATTAGCTTTTTAAGTGAATGAGACAACTATTCTCTTTATTGAATACATAACGAGCTCAAAACATTTCAAGTCACCCTATCCAGTGGCAGGGCTTTTGCCTGCTATCTTACTTTTCAAACTTTTACCATAGCTCTTTAAGAGCCAACTCTCATTTCATGCACAGTAATTGCAACTAAATTTCCGATGTACATCCAAAGATTGACTGTCTTTTTACTAGTATGGATGATAGTTCTTATAAGGCCATAAAGAGTTAGAAAAACTTGCTTCCATCAGAAACACGAGGAAGACTATCATAAATTCAGCTGACAGTGGAAGGAGCCCTGGCATTTTTGGTGTGCTCAGTTAGCTGTAGAGGGATGTTCTCTCACCTGGCCAGATAGGCAAGGTGGCTGGACCTGATATAGTAGAGCTAGCATACTTACTTACCCAATGTGCCCAGCACAGAGAAAACCCTTTTCATATTATGAACTGTGGCTAGAACACCTTATAGCACTTTAGAATGTGTTCACAGATTTTTACAAACAGGAGTGATTCTGGGACATCTTCAACCACTTGCATTGGAGGAACACTTCAGAAGGCATCCTGTTACCAGGGATTTGCCATATGCTTCCTTATCATGCCCACTTGAGCCACTGTGTTGGTGTCACCCAAATCAAATGTCATCTAAACTTAGTCATGTTCTTCCTGATTCTCATATACTGTTTATTCACTCTATGCATCCTCAGCATCTGTTTCATACTTCTGGTTTAGTATTTTTCTTATGAGTTCATAGAGTACAGGGATCTTTCTTATCTGTTATTTGGACCTATGTACCTGGCACATTACCTTAATCAGAATAGGTTCTAATAAATGTTTGTTGAATTGATTTCTTTGTTGATTTAATATTTCAGAGAAACTGCAGCTTTATGAAATGGCATGCCATAATGACATATTCTTTTTCTTTCCTTAAAACACAACATAAAAGATACATAAAAAGGCTAGAATATACTCTTTTTGAAACTTCTATTTAATTACAATTTATATGGTCACTTGTTCACTGCTAGTGTTTGTATATAATATATGACAGGTTTCCTGAAAAATTCAATCATTCCAATATCAGGCTCATTTTTTAGAATCACCTTGAAATAATTCTGTATTGTCAAATAGAGTGAAGAAACAGAGAAGAAAGTAGAGAAGGAGAAAATTCACATGGAGAAAGAGTTACTCTAAATGTTAAATTAATTTTGTATTTTTCTATCACCTTCTATACAGCCAGTTTTTCTTTTAATGGACTGTATTTGTATTATTTAGTTCAATTTTTCTTGAGGAATATACATATGTATATTTACACATGCAGGTATGTATGAACCTCCCTAAAATGGATGTGTGCTATTTTTAGTAAATATTTTTATGTTTATATTTTTCTTCACTCCAGCTCTTTGAGTCCAGATGTTGATCCAGTTCTTGCTTTTCAACGAGAAGGATTTGGACGTCAGAGTATGTCAGAAAAACGCACAAAGCAATTTTCAGATGCCAGTCAATTGGATTTCGTTAAAACACGAAAATCAAAAAGCATGGATTTAGGTAGTGAGTACAATCTCCATGAATCTTTATCTAAATAAGGTTTAAATGCTTTCAGGATAAAATTGATGGTCCCAAGCAGATGTCTGTTTACTTTAAGCAATAGAGAAAATAAATGTGAAATGTGGCAATTTGGCAAAAATTAGTTTTTCTCCCAGTTTGAGATAACGATATTACTCATAAGTGGCATGTTTACATAATATGCAATATGTTAATATATGTTTTCTTAAGAGAATGGAAACAAACACATGTGCATATCATGCTATGTCCATGTATCTTTATTTTACAAAATGAAATGTTTTAAGACTTTGGCTATTTAAAACCAATTTCATTGAAATTGTATTTGGTTGGTTGTGGGATTTTTGAACTAGAAGAGAAAATTTTGGAGAGAAACCATTATCTCAATCCATGTCTAGAATTTGGTTACTTCATGATGTCTTCCTTTCATTGCTGTTCTTTAAGGTTTATTTATTGGAAGCTTTCATATTTTGATCATTAAGGCATTTGACCAAAGTAATAATTTGAGAGTATTTATTATAGAAAGTATTTAAGGGCAAATGAGAGGAGGAAAATAATCATAGTTGTTCAAACACCAATCAGGTAGTGTCTCTTTAAATCCAAATCCACCAAAAAAAAAAAATAATAATTAATTATATCTATACACTGAATGATTTAAAACCTTTGTTAATCAACTGTAACTTATGCTGTTCTCTGGTGGCTGTTTGTATTCCAAGACTAAAAGCATTAATTTATCATATGCATAAAGAAAAATTTGGTGATGCATTGCCTTGGCTAATTGTGATATGCTAACATATAACACACATGTCTGTGAAATGAAATGACTGGCATATTGCATGGAGACACTGCTTTTTTTTTCCTCCTTTTTTGATTATGAATGTTTGCTTGATGTTTCATTGTATTTGCATGAAATATTAGCTGAGGATCGTCACCTAACTGAAAAGATCTGGGAATGGTGGAAGCATGATGGGCTATGGGAACTAACTGGGCTAACCATTATACATTTACCTTTTAACAGTAGCTGACGAGACTAAACTCAATACAGTGGATGACCAGAAAGCAGGTAAGAATGGACAGTTAGACTGTTGCCATAGAAACCATGGCCCACAGAGCTTATCACAATTATAGAGCTGCCAATCATATGCCATGTAAACATACATATTCCAGTCTTACACAGATGTTTTCATTGTGAGAAATCAAATTACATAAGAAAAGAAATATTTTCTGTTAGTAGAAATTTATCAGTGGTGTACTTACTAAATAGTAATATAATTTACTGCTTCAAAAAGGCTAGAAACAACCTAGATTTTCTTAATTATATTCATGTAAGGATGTTTTATCCCAATTTTTAAAAAATCAAAATCCTGCAAACATGATCTGTAATGGTAGACTGCTAGGTTTTTAAGTCAGCTATGTGATGTGTAGGTTAACATCCAAAAAGTGATTCTCAGAGTGGTGATTTTGATTTGAAAGATAATAGTGCCAATATAAATATTTTTCATTGTAGGACAGCGTCTGGTATTGCTATCATTAGTCATTCAGAAAGGCGTATTCTTTTTTTGGTGCTGGAATTAGCTTATAATTAACCTGACATTGGATTAGACTATATAATGTATATGGCTTCATATCTTAACTTTCTGAGCTTGTTCTAAATTCATTACTTCTAAAATACTGCTAAATCATTCCATAGAAACAATGGATTATATTGAACTGGGTTTGCATTATAGTAATCGATTTTGCTTTTTATGTTATTGTATGACAATAATCACAGGAAACTCTTTTAAGTGTAGTTAACGTGCTTTGTATAATTGACCATTTATGACAATAAGTTTGGAATAGTGTTTTAATCTGTATCCAGTATGATGTAGTTACACTACTTAGCACTAATTAGCTTCAATTTGCCTTTTTAACCTGCAGTAGTAAATTAGTTAAAACTAATTTTTAACTAACTGCTTAAAAAATGTGTATCCCACATATATATGTAAAGATTATTGTGGACATGGTTGGAGTTATATTCTGTGGAGTATAAGATAGATTGTAAAAAAGACATCTGATAAATCATAAGATTAACTGTATTGCAAGGCAATTAACCGTAGCCTTATCCCTTACTGAGTTGTTTGTTTTTCTTATGAAACCTAAAGTTTATTGAATCAGAGCTAAAGAGAAATGTTATGGGATAGTTCACATATGTAAAATAGTAGTTAGTTTTTAGAGTTAGCATTATAAGCAATAACCCTGATCCAAGTAAATGGTCATAAAAACCAAATTGAGCTGCTCAGGTTAAAGGACCTGACTTCATATACAATGTCAGTTAGGTAAAATAAGAAAAATACTTAATTTAACCAACTCACAGCTACTATAAGGAAAAGGACAGTTTATTGTGATGTACAACATAATGATATCCAAGTTATAACTCAGCGCATTAGATAACTTTCATGGAAAGTCATTACGTAAGTTTCAAGGCAGATTTTATAGTCTAATCAAAAATCAAACTGTGCTAGATTCTAGAGAAAAAGAACTTTTTTTTTTTTTTGCACTTTGTGCAGTCTATTCTACCAAATTAAATTAGAAAATCTTGAGGCAAAAAGCTATTACAAAGATGTCAAAATACTTGGTCTGTTGATTTTACATCTAAATGAATAAAATACCTAAAGTAGATATTTTATTATGTCCCTGTCCCCTAGTATTAGAGAGTGAAAAGATTTCCACTTATTTTTCTTTCGTCACTTCTCTTGACTTGAGTTTTCAAGAAAGATTATGATTTTATAGATTAGTCCAAAGGTTTTTGGGAGAATCAAAGTGGCATTTTAGCATTGAACATCTGTCTAGCCTAGCCATAAGCCTTTCATAATGAAAATTGAATTACATTTCCCTCTGCCCCTTGCAAAAGGCATCCTTTCCTTTCTTTTTTGGCAAGAGGGATATTACTAAGTAGGAATAGAAAACAGATCTAGGAAAATAGTATGATTATGATTTCCCTTTTTATTTTTTCCAGATTTAGGAATCTTGTATCATATTTTGGGGATAAATATTTCTTCCCAAATTATAACAAGGGAGAACAGGTATAAGAAGAGAATTGGATTTCTAATGGTTTCATTCTTGAAGTATAAAGATTAGCAAAGTATGCTAATGACCTAAGAGATTTGTGTAAAGTAAGAGCTTAAAATATTGTCTTAAAATTAAGACAAAAGATACTGACTTTTATGGTGTAAATAAAAACAGTCTTTTCCACATATTTTATGTACAAAAAGACTTTTTAAATTTTCATTACTAGTAAAATGCTAAGTTTGTATTGTTAGGGAATCCTTTTAATTTTTTTCTAAAGGCACTTGACTGTATCAATGTGTTAGGGATTTTAATAACTTCATTGAGAAATCCTAACATATCGTTCAAAACCTTTGTTATGGTTTCTTGGTCAAATATAGTACTAAAATGTATGTTACTCATGTTATAAATCCAAAGTTAGCAAGCTCTTTCTGTAAAGGAACAGATGGTAAATATTTTAGATCTCTGTTGCAACTTTTACATTCTATCATTGTTGAATGAAATAGCCATAGACAATATGTAAATACATGGGCATGGCTGTGTTCCAGTAAAATTTTCCACATTTGACTCACAGTTTGCTGATCTGTGTTGCAGATTCAGAAGTTGTAGATAATTGACATTTTGTATAATTTTTTATTATACAAGTTTTTATCTATACATAAATATACAGAGAGTAGTTCATTGACCTTCCACAAACCCAGGGCCCACCATCCACAATGGTCAACATTTTGCCAAAAGGTTATTGTTATGAATTTAGGGAAACAAATAGGTAGGTAAACTCTGAATTGCACTTACAAAATTATCGTTTATTGAATTATACTTTGACCATTGTTTTTCTTTCCAAGTTTGCCTGTGTTTATGCTTAGGGACACTCAATTTTAATGAATACTCATGCCATTTCTGAAATTCATTATTTAAGTTTTTATTGCTTTCAGTACACTAAGTAAAATCTCAGCTAACTTTACATAAAGAAAAGCTTAATATATATAAATGGTGTTTTTATGAGAATTTTTTTCTGGAAGCATGAAATCTTCATGATATATACTCACATACAAATACATACACACATACACATATCCTTAATAAACTTAAAGCACCAAATATTTGCCCAATACATGTTTATGGAAGCCAAATATAGCTGGTAAATTATGAAAATTGATAGGCATTTATTCACAAAAAGATCTTTCTAGTGCTAATTCTAGGAACTATAAAGGTAAATATCCCTGCCCAGGAATGATCTTCTCCCATTCTTTTTGATTCCTTGATTTTTTATTATGTAGGTTTTTGGAACAAAATTCATCTTCCTTCCCATGACATGACTTTTATGAGTAATTTAGAAAATGCAGTTGTCAAAAATTGTAGTGCTACCCAGAGAAAAAGTAAGATGGATCTCATTCAAAGAAATAAATCTCATGACCTTTTGTCATAAAATAAATAAATATAGACAGACCTGCATTGAGAAAGCTAAATATGACATCTTTTTCTTTCCAGCACAACAATTTGTGGAATATTATGTCTTCATTAGAATCATGTGTTTGCCTTCCTGTTTGTGCTACATTTTAAACATATCTATTCTTACCTAAAACAGCTTCATTTAACATCAATGAATCTTAAAAAATTAAATTTTGTTTTGAGTCTTTCAGTGTAATTTTAATTCTATTTTATTTTCTGAGCTGTGGAAAGCCTATGTCACAACTATTTGTCTTCTGGGTAATAACATTATCAACATATGGGTTGATTGACCCCATGCAGAGATAAACTATTTTGTTTCTCCTACCCTCTATTTTTTTCACCTGTCTTTTTAACAGTATATATGAAGAACCAGTTCTATAACCTGGATTGCCCAGGTGGTGGTGCAGAGCTGGTATTTCAGTCATCCGGAAGCTAAATTAGTCTACCTTTGAGTGTCAGGTCAGGCAGTGATGGATGAGGTGTCTTACCCGGTTAAAGAGATCAGTTTTGATTGCCTTCCACAGCTTGGTACTATTGGTATTATCTTGGGTCCTTCTGCCCTAGATCCTCAGGAAATAGAGCCAAATTTTTAATTCCCGGAATTTGTCCCCTGTCATCCTCATGAAATGTTCTGGTTAATTGCTAAGTCGTCTTTCTTCTGTCCATCACCTGTTTTTCAAACATATTATTCCCAGGCCTAGAGGTAGAAGTACTCATATCCAGTCTCTCCTTTTTTATTTCCCTCTGAGAGAGAGCCCTTATGTAATCTGTTTCCGTTCAAAGCTAGTGTTACTCTTTCTATAGAATATCCATATTTCCCAGGGTTGGGTTTCTACCTGCTGCCAGGTTGCCCTAACTGTTTTGGTGACATGTCAGCCCCCGTGGTCTTACTCCTTATGCAGTGTTGTGGGTCTGCAGTTTAGCAAGGAAGAGACTTGACAGAGCACATTGATGTGCATGTCTAGTTTCTGTTCTAAATAATTTTAAATTGCCAAAAAAAAAAGGTTTTAATTAAGTGCAAAGCTTATTCTTGGTTATTTACCTTAGCCTTCTCCTCATCTTCCCTTGCTTTTCAAATGAGCTTCCAGGTTATTCTGGTTCTTTTAGATTATTTCTACTACTGGAGCAAAATGATTTGACAACAATTTCATCTGTTGAAATTTTTTTAAAAAAGTAATGACTTAGAGTTTTTCCTAATGCAAAGAGAGAAAATAGACCAAGTCTAATATAAATTTGGGAAAAATAAAAATTAGCAACTATTACTTCATTTATTCTTTGTCTTTTCCATCTACATTCCAGAACTCATCATTGAGCAAGTAATTGTTACGTACCTGAAGTTTTCGACAGTGCATATTCAGGTACATAATTTTCACTAATTCACACTAACATTTTTTTTTTTGTAAACCTCCCAGGTTCTCCCAGCAGAGATGTGGGTCCTTCCCTGGGTCTGAAGAAGTCAAGCTCATTAGAGAGTCTGCAGACTGCAGTTGCTGAGGTGACTTTGAATGGGGATATTCCTTTCCATCGTCCACGGCCACGGATAATCAGAGGCAGGGGATGCAATGAGAGCTTCAGAGCTGCCATCGACAAATCTTATGATAAACCCACAGTAGATGATGATGATGAAGGCATGGAGACCTGTAAGTTTATAATGGCTGAAAGAATAACATTAAAATTAGACTCTATTTCTTAAAGTGAGCTCCAGGGAGCCCTGGGGGTTTTCTAAGACTCTTCAGGGGAATCTCTGAGATCTCTGAGGTCTAATAATCTCTCATTTCGTAATAAGAAGACGATATTATTTGCCCTCTACTCACATTCTCTTATAAGTATACACTGGGGTTTTCTGCAGGCCACATGTCCTGTGATACTGCATTAGGTTGAATGCAGAAGCAGATATGAGAATCTGTCTTATAGGCCAATATTAAACTAAAAATTTTGAAAAAATATTTAACAGTGCCATTGTTCTCACTTCTTTTGGAATATATATATATTTTTTGGTAAAAATGTAATTTCTGTTAACATGAAGTTGCTTGTTTTTAAAAAGTAATATTTTAAAACTTTCCCAGTTTTCATTCAGTACGTGTTGCTAGATGTAATCCACATATAAAAAAGTTATTTCAAGTGCTTAATAATTTTCAGGGGTGTAAAGTCATCCTGAGATCAGAATGTTTGAAAACCACTACTTTGTAGTGTCTCAAATAGGATGTCTCCATTGAGTATCTCTAATAATCTGTGATCTTAAAAACACATTTTTTTTCTTTTTTTGCTTTCAGGAATTACTCTTGCTTTCCGATAACTAAACTAGGAAGCTATATTTGTGTGTGTATATTTTGAAATTGCAAAATATTTAAAGCCAAGATTATTAAAAGTCAAAGGTTAATATGAATGTCTTCCATGGTTTATTGAAGAAAAAATAAATTTATAGATAGGTACAAATATATCCTTCCAGAGAGTTAAACATTTATTATATTAAAGTAACCATGCTATTAAAAAATAATGGAAAAACTCTACTGATATATTTACTAAGAAGCAAAAGGGCTTAGGAGTCCTAATAGTGAAAATTATTGATTATCTTATATTGTTCATAACTACTAATTTACCTTCTAGTGTTTTAACCTCAAATGTGACTCACCCATCAAACTATTGTAAGAATAGTTGGAGGGACCACAGACTAAAGCTAAAGCAGAGACCAGAGATAATTTGTGTAGATTGTAAATTACTTGCAATTCAACATTTGAGTGGACCACTTCTATCACATATACCTAAGGAAGACTTTTGTGGGAAGAAGAGTTTTAAGTAACAAAGATCACATTTTGAGAATAAGGAAAAACTTATGTATTTTGCTTATACATATAATGCGTTTGGGAAGATGAATATTTCTGTCATAACGTAATATGCGAAGCATAACTTAGAGGATTGCTACACTTCTCTCCACCTCCGCCTGATTCTCCATCTAAATACAGGCAGTTTTTTCACTATGATCAGATGCCTCACAACTGGGCCTTTCCAGGCCCAGTTTTTCCCTTTTGGCAGCCTCTCCAGGCCCAGAACTTCCTTAGGTCGGCCTCTCCAGACCCAGTTGCAGCTTCCCAGCGTCCTTTCCAGGCCCACTTCCTCCCAGCTGTGAATATATACAGCCCATTCTTGCAGGATGAAGAGCATATTTACTATTTTTGCTGCCAAACCTGGTCTGCAAGATCCTGAGTCATATAAGCTTTTGACCCTATTGATTTTTTTCCCTTTGTAATAATGGTTCCTTGCCATCCTAATCAATATTACTTGACAATTATAGAGCTTGCTTCTGTCTGTCTTGGGTGTATATTTAATAAAAAATTACTATGCTTTGGCCCCTTGGTATATATTTTTTAAGTATCTACAATTGATGATGCTTTTGAACTTTTTTCTTGTTCTAGTTAAAATGTTATTTAATTTTCCTTAAAAGATGCAGTTTGCTCTTACAATATGTCACTCATTTCAAATGTAACAGGAGATAGAATACATAAGAATATAAGGTATATTTTTAATTCTGTAGGGACCGCCTCCAGAGTGTCCCACCAATGTGGACATCTGATTTTGTCCCTATATAAACTTATTTTTTAAAAACAAAATGAGAAATAACAGTATATTCAAGTTCATTCATGTATCTGTCCTTCACAGAAAAAAAGTGAAGGGAAACACATGGATAGACAAATTACAATTTGCAAACCAAAGATAAAGTTCTGGATAAGACCTGGGAAATACATGTGTGGCAGGTGCCCTAAAACACGCTGCACCTACAACCACCAAATGTCGTATTTTTCAAAAGTCTTGTTTTTATTATTTTTTGCATACCAGTTTTCTGAACTTTGCATATGGCAAAAGAATGGCAACTATTGTAAATTCCAAACTTTTCCAATTTTGGTTCTTAAAATCATGTTTGTAGGGTGGAATGAACACAAAAGTGGAATTCAGGTGACTTGCATCCTCCTCTACATTCTTCTAAGTAATTTGGGATTTTAGTCAAAACTTCAACTGCTTGAGCTTTAATTTCTTCATTTGTAAAACTGAAGATTTGGACTAGATCATTGACTTTTAATTGTTGTGTTGTGATCTCTGGTCAGGAGCAGTACCTCAATGGGTTTGGAGAGTGGGAAAGGCCACCAGCGTCACCTTCCCCCACCACCACCTTGACAGTTGTTTTACTCACTTCTGTACATGGGGATCCTTTGTAAATTTTAGTTTTTAAAAAGGGTGTTTTTGAGTATTTAGGAAAAAGCTGTAAAAGTTCTGCTTAGATGGTTTAGATGGTTTCCGAAGTCCCTCCTAGTTTAACATTCCATGATTCTATGTACCCCCTCACTGCCCTACATCTGGCGTGCTAACCCCCTCACCTTCTGTGAGGCCCATGTGGAAAACACTCCATCTGTTTTCATCTTGCATTACCAAACACAAAGCTTGGCAAATCGTAGAATTAAATGAATGTCTGCCAAATCTATGAGTGGGTGAGTGAGGTATCCAACACTGGACCTTGTATGCACTAGATCTTCAATACTTCAGCAAACTCTTTGTTTTTGTTTTTAAAAAAATGTCTATCAAATGTGGTGTTACTGCTGGTGGCTATCAGCTTACGTAAAACTGAAGACGCAAAAGCACTTTCTGCCTCCAGCTTTGGAAAGAAGGCCGGCTCAGTTAGCCCTCCTTCGGTTTCCTAACCACACCATTTTCAGGGTCTGGCCTGTGGACCTGCACAGCAGAGTCTCTGGACTTGCTGTCTCTGTGGCTGTGCTCCTGCATTTTTGCCTTTCTGGGCTTGTCCCTTAGCTATGTGTCCCCTGGCTGCATGTCCAACATCCTCCATTGTCTGTGCTAAGTGGGCCTCAGGGGAAGTGGGTTCTTTCTTGTCCCGATGGTCCAACTCAGTTACAGCTGCCCGTAGAAATTAAAAAGCCACATCCCCCTTGAACCTGGATCTGAAAAGAGGACCATCATCTAGGCAGATGGTCTTTTTGTCACATGGGACATTTCCTAAGGATGCAGTGCACCCTGGAAACATGTGGCTAGAGACTGAGCCATTGTGGAAAAGCTAGTTATGGAGGTCAGCAGGACCAGAGAGCTCCTTGCACCATGCTGCAGGCTCTGGTTTCTACCATCATGTGGCACTTTTCCTCTTTACAAGTAAGACATGTAGGCGTAGGCATGGTTGATTGCTCTTGTCAGTTGGGTCGAGCCCCTCCCCAGTGACTATATTCATGGCACTGAACAGGCTGGCCTCTTCTCAGCAGTGTGGAAATCATGGCATGGGCACAGCAATGGGGCCAAGAGACTGGGGTGGGATCCATGTGTTATCTGGTATCTGTCATCTTCTGCAGCACTTACGTTCTTCCTGTGGAGATGGCAGAAGCCAGCATTTTTGTCTCTCATTTAATCCATCTGGCCTCTCCATGTTGTGTGTGCGTCTGTCTGGATCAAGATGGAGCTTTGTATTCTGGGACCCATTATCTCCGAGGCCCTACCTGTGTTTGACAGGTCAGGGCATTGACAATCTGCTCCCTCTTCTATGCAAATTACATGCCCAGCCTGGCTCTCAGCAAGCGACTTCTACTTTCCCTCTGATAAATCAGTTTCTATTGCTACCAAGAAAATGCATGCAGTAAGATTGCTTTGTTTTCTTTTAAAAAATACATTAATTCTGCTTTTTCATAATTAAAAGTTGCCAGAAATTGTAAGCGCTGCACTCAGTTTTGTAACAGCTTTTTGTTAAGGTTAAGAAGGGAAACAGCAAAACTAAATATCTCCTATTAATTGTACCTATTGATTTTAAGATATATCAAGTTCAGAATTTTAAATGTGACAAACTTTGTGCCTCGCAAACATGAAGGCATTGTTCTTCAAACATGAAGTAGGTAGCTTGCATACTTTCCAATAGAGCTCTTATTAGGAGATAGGAGAAAAGCACTGCTCCAGAATACACATAATTTAGGTTTTCAGTATGAAATTTGAAGAAACTGAATTTACATTATTAAATCAACTAATATGAGAGCTTCTAGAGGAATTTTGTTATTGTTTTATTAGCTGTGAAGTAACATATTGCATTTGATATCTCAGATTTTCTACTCTCAGTATTCTACCCACTCCTAGCCACCTTTCATCACCACCTATTTCAGCAAAAATAATGCAAACTAAGTATAATTTTATCATAAGCAAAACACAGTGGATTACAGTAAATCTATTGTGGAAGAATTTGGGATCAGATTTCAAAGTCAGAGTACTTTGTAAACTGTTTGCTATTTGGTTAATCCATTTTAGTGGATAATTGGATGTTGATCTATAAAAATACTTGTTCTGAAATGCTAAGAAGAAGAATAAACTATCACATCATTTTATGCGAATAAAATGATACATATACTTAACCTGCAGTTTAAGAAAGGGAGCTTTGATTAATTTTTAGGAGGTTTCTGATCATAGTATGGGTGTATGTTGTGAAATAACCAAAGGTATTCCTTACATTTCTTTTTCTAGGTAAAATGTAACTTAGCAGAAAGTACAATGAATATTCACATCTGAAGTGTTTGAATGATAGAATCCTCATTTCTAACTTTTTTTTTTTGAAAGAAAGAGTGTCACTGTGTAGCCCAGGCTGGAGTGCAGTGGCACAATCTTGGCTCATTGCAACCTCCAACTCCCAGGTCCTGGTTCACGCAATTCTCCTACTTCAGCCTCCCAAGTAACTGGAATTACAGGCTGTGCCACCATGCCCAACTAATTTTTGTATTTTTAGTAGAGACGGGGTTTCACCATGTTGGCGAGGCTGGTCTTGAACTCCTGACCTCATGATCTGCCCACCTTGGCCTCCCAAACTGCTGGGATTACAGGCGTGAGCCACCACGCCAGGCCCCATTTTTTAAGAGGAAATAGTATTTATATATTTGACTAAGATTACACATAGGAACTGAATCTTAGAATGCATATCTTCTAATTCCCAGTCCTGTGGTTTTTCTAGAATATGAAACACACTTCTAAACAGAAAGCCCATTGCGCTAAAACTGCTGGAGAGTGTATACCTAAAGTCTGATATTTAGGCTGTTAGTTCCTAAGGGCTCGGGGTTGGGGGATGATTCAACCCAGTGGATAAATGAGCACTTGATAAGGAGTGTGGTTCAGTTCCATTGTAGTGTGTAGGTTAGTGTGACACTGGGGAGGGGGTTGTAGGGGTGCCCAGCTGATGTGGAATTAGGGAGGAGAGGAAAGTAGAGGAGGAGATTTCCAGAAGAGAGGTATTGGCTGAGTTGAGTGTTACTACTTGAGAGTCTTCAACTGGATGCACAGAGAAATATGGAACATAGGAAATGGGGAGCCATCTCTGGGCTGCAGTAGTTCTGTTAGGTTGGTGTGTATGGGGCACGTGAAAGCATAGTGAGGAGTGAGGTTTAAGATGTAGGTTCCTGTCATCCCAGCACTTTGGGAGGCTGAGGCAGGTGGATCACTTGAGATCAGGAGTTCGAGACCAGCCTGGCCAACATGGTGAGACCCCATCTCTACTAAAAATACAAAGATTAGCCAGGTGTGGTGCTGCATGCCTGTAATCTCAGCTACTTCGGAGGCTGAGGCATGAGAATTGCTTGAACCCGAGAGGTGGAGGTTGCAGTGAGCCAAGATCACGCCACTACACTCCAGCTTGGGCGACAAAGCAAAACTCCATCTCAAAAAAAAAAAAAAAAAAAGATGTAGACAGCAAATCACAGACTATTTTAAATTACTTGCATTTCAAATAAAATAATATGATGGGACTCTGGGGTACAGGGTGGCTTATCGGGGATGGGATGATAAGTAGTAATGTCAGGGCAAGGAGCTCATTTCTGTGATAGTAGTACAATAATCCAGGTGAGTGATGATGCTTGGCAGTACCAGAGCAAAGGAAGAAACTGTTTACGGGCTTAGCGTCTCTCACACAAAGATGGATGATGATGATGTGATTTCTCTCATTAGCACTTCCAGGCTCAGAAACTTGGAATCATCATCTCACTGTGTCACCACTCCATTACCAAGCTTTCTTAATCTTTCCACATGTAATCTAATCTCACCCCTTACTTGCAGTCCAGGCCCGACCCTCGCTATTTAATATCAGAAGGTATTGTTAGTGTCTCCCAACTGGGCCTCCTGTCTCTAGATGTGCCCAGTGAGCTCTGCAGTCACCTTCTGACTCTCACAGCCCCTCAAGTGTCCGTGCTTACCATTGCCCGCGCCATGCGGTGCACACTTCATAAGGTGTATCTTCTTTCTCCCCCAACCCTCTAATGTGTGTATATTATACGTCGTTTTCCTTCTCCAAGAAACTTTTCCCCTGACAATCTAGTTTTTCTTAAGCTCCAGCTGATTCTACACAGTGCATCCGAGACTTTCTAGTACAAATTATTTTTTTAACATCAGGAAATTTTTGCGGATCACTCAATATAGATAATGTTTGATGGTAGTTAAGAACATTCGCTTTTGGGGAGCAGGCATTCTGATTCCTCACACACACAAAAGCAAAATAAAGCATTGCTAGCCATTCACTATTTTATAATCTCTAAACATTTTTATGCTATTAATTTTTGTGTTTCACTTAAAAGAGTCTGAGCAGTGGCCTGAAATCTCTTTCTTTGACCGTAAAAGTTTGTATGTTGTTCAAACAGACGTTGGGTACGTTAAGCTCACTCCTTGATTAAAATAAAATTCTTAGTGGCAATTCCAACTGTAGGGTTAGGAATGCTGTCATTTCGATTGTGTAGCCAGCCCTTTTGGTCAGAATTGGTTTTTAAAAAGCCTTCAGCTTCATTTTAAATTGTCCCCATGGACAGAAAACAGCATCCACTGTGTGCTGTCATTTGAATGTTAAAATCAACTGGACACTAAAAGCGAATTTGCAAAGGTTCAGAAAATTCAGGGTGTGACCCTCATTGTGCATGCTGTGCAACATTGTCTTGGGAAGGGAGGGATAATGGAGGTGACATTCTACCATTATCTGTGGGAGCATTTTACCTGCTTCATTTGAGGGGGATGGGCTAAAGAGAAGTTTAGAATGTCAGGTAAAAGTGAAGAAAGGTTTTTGGTAATAACTCTTTAAAAGAGTGATCCTATTGTTTTTCTTTCTTCACCCACATATATTGAAAGGTTTTTTAAAAATGAAATAAAGCTATTTTTAGAGTGTCTGAGGAGTCATCTATTTGAACTTTCTCTCAGTTGCTGAAACCGCTTTACAATACCACTAATAAATGTCACCTGATTCCTTCATAGCTTTTTACCTCCTCACAGTCTTCGTCGTATCAGTTGTTATTCTCACCCCATGTATTAGTCTAAAAGCTCCAAAGTCTTCCTGTTTCATGCCAGCTTTGTGTGTGTGTGGTTTTATTTTTTTGGTTTTCAGAAAAAGCTAAGTTTTTCTGTTGCCAAGAGCTCATCATTCTAATGTTAAAAGTCAGAGTCCAGAACAGCAGATCCTGTTATTCGACACCATCTGTGTATCACTAGCTGTTCATTTCCTACATCTTGTCTTTCTCTTCCAAAGTCAAAGTGTTCCACCAAAATAAGAAATAAAAACAATATCTATGTCCCCAGCGTTCTTGATTCCTTTGCAGGAGTTTGCAGTGACTGAAAGCCCAGTCCTCATTTAGGTGTGTTACCTTTTTACCTAACATGAATAGAAATTGGTAGTGGTCAGTGGATTTACTAAATCCAGTGAAATTTTCTATTTTGAATGTCTTGTTTTACCTTAAAAGTTTTGTTTTAAGAATATAGCTTGTGAAGACTGAGTCATCCTGTGTAGAATTTTTACATTTCATCCTTTATCTTTCAATATGAATTGTAAATTGCTCAAGAATCTGTGTTCCTATTATTAAGTATTCCTAATTCTATGGTAGTTTGTAGTTAAATGGGTGCAACAAAGGGCAGTTCTTCATATTGTTGGCTGCTTATTCAGTCCTTCATTTAATTGCTTAGTTAATATTTAATGATGCTTCTTGGGGCCTCTCCCTCAGAGGAGAGTATTGTTGAGTTTTAAATAAAAAGTAATATGTTATTTTTGTTTTGTATATCTCTCTTTTTTTTTTTTTTTTTTTTTTTTTTTTTTTTTTTTTTTTGAGACGGCGTCTCGCTCTGTCGCCCAGGCTGGAGTGCAGTGGCGCAATCTCGGCTCACTGCAAGCTCCGCCTCCCGGGTTCAGGCCATTCTCCTGCCTCAGCCTCTCCGAGTAGCTGGAACTACAGGCGCCCACCACCACGCCCGGCTAATTTTTTTGTATTTTTAGTAGAGACGGGGTTTCACCGTGGTCTCGATCTCCTGACCTCGTGATCCACCCGCCTCTGCCTCCCAAAGTGCTGGGATTACAAGCGTGAGCCACCGCGCCCGGCTGTATATCTCTTTATACCTATTGAACAATTCATTTTAATCTAGTAGCAAATCTAAACAAATTATTTAAATCTAATAAAATTGCCAAAGCTACCTAAAATGATATTTACTGCTAAATTATACACTTAAGACAAATAACACAATAGATATTCCACAGCTGCTCTAACACTTGCTTTATGCAGTGTACCTTTTAGGATGCTTTCAGCTGTATGTAATAGAAAGTGCAACTCAGACCAACTCAAACAATTAGGAAATACGTTTTCCTACATAACTTGAGTTCTAGAGTTCTTCAGAGAGATTTCTCCAAAGACCCAACATTTTTCTGCCCCTTCTGCTCTGCTATCCATGAGTCAGCTACCCACAAAATAATTCCATAATTCAGCTATCCATAGGGTAATTTTACTGTCTTATTCCTTTCCAACAGAAGGGAATGAGCCCTCTCCCTAAGCATGGAATATGTCCATTGAGTCCAACAGGGCCATTCTTGGTCTGATAACCTTGGACTGGCAAATCTGCAGGGTTATGGCATCCATAAACTTAGTAATGGATTCACCCCTTGGAGCTAGGTTGCATTCCTGGACACAGAGTTCTATTAGGAAGAATAAAGGGAGAAATGGATTTTGGATAAGCAGCCCACAGAAATCATTATAGTATCAACAGTAACATCACTTCTCAGTAGGGGGAAAAAATAGACTCTAATGACCTTGAGGCTTTGAGTCAACCTTCACCATAAAATGTAAAGTTTAGATAGAAATAGATTATTTATGGCAGAAGCTGCAGAACTTTGTGCTTCAATGAAAACCCAAAGTCATTTTCTCCATCATCATTAGCACTTAAATGCCTGATCTTTTCCAAACTTGTTGGTGATCCAGTCCTAACATGATACCTTTCAGAGTTGAGTGACTTAATTTGTAACATGGACTAGAATTTTAATTGAGCTACATTTGCATCTGTTGAAAACATGGTAATTAGGTATGTCTTAATTGCAGAATGACTCTGCCACATTAAAGTGAAATAAGCAGCTTCATGCTACACCTTCTTTAAAAAAAGAAACTTGAAAGTACCCATCTTTATAGGTAATCACATGGAAACATAGCTGATAGTTCAGTGTGTAGAGCAGGTTTAAACAGGCAGAAATGTTATCAAAAATAGAAATTTCTATTTGTTTGGAAGGAGATAATCATCTCTCTTTGTGTAGGCTATCTGCAAAAGGAAAGCAAATAGTCTGTCAAAATGAGCAAAATTAAAGAGAAAAAAATCAAGAAATGTATATAGCACTTAAAATAGTACATTATCTAAATGTAGATTTATGATTAGTTCTTACCTTGTAATTTGCTGTATGAACACAATAGATCAAGCCATTTATTGCTGATATATTACTAGTACTTTTCTTACTTGAAAAATTGTTTATATGCATGTTTTCTTAGTTTAAGGGAATAAAGATATTTTATGTACCTAATTATAAAGCTAATATTAAATGTACGTATTTATTTTAAAACCTAAAATCTGAATAGTACATCAGTGACTTTGAATATGTATATTTTTTTCAAAAATTAAGCATGTGTAACCAATTTATTTGAGGTTTTGAAACTACAATATTTCTGCATAGGAGCAGGATAAAGATTTTTCTCTATCAAATAATTTCAGAATTTGAAGTATATATAATTCAGTACTTTAAAAGAACATCTTATGTTTGTACATATGAAGCTACATATTGCTAAATATTTTTAATTAGTTGGCATTCAAAGGGATTAGTTAAATCAGTACACCCCCAAAAGAGTTTCTGCGATAATGTATTACCTAATTTAGAATGTTCAGAACAAGCATAAAGAATCCTCCAATGTGCAAGTATCATTTTAAACAGTCCACTGGCTTGGGGCAGGAAACAGAGGTAGGACTTTTAATTTTATAAAATGAGGTTACAAAACCTGAAGCTAATAATTGATTTCATACTAACTTTATTTCACATACTTTAGAAAATAAGTTGCGTTACATACACCAGAAAATTATTTTGAATATGAAAAGAATTGGCAACAAACATGACTTCAGCATATAGTGAGTTGTGAAGGCACTGCCATTATTCTGTTCCCAAGCCAAGAGCCGACATATGCCCCTTGAACTTCTGCCAAAACTATTAGGCAGAAAACTAACAGAATTGCTACTGATAGTTCCATTCATGATTTATGATAATGGTTGCTGTGGAAGACTAAATCATTTACATTTATTGAGCTCATTTTTCTGTTTATAGTTTCAGACATTGTAGAGGGTCGTAAAATCTATTAAATGATGCATCTAGCACTAACAATAATAGCATGAAAATATACCAGAAACTAATTAGAGCTAAACCAAATATCATGAGCATTCCTACCTAGTGTTACTGTAGTCAGATTGTGGCTAGTCTTGTCAGGCTTGATGAGAGAACAGTAAGCATTTTTCTAAAGCTAGAGGAATGGTGATACCTGGCAATTAGATAAAGTATGGTCAGGATAAAGTCACAAGTCAGTTTTTACCAAAAGTCTTCCATTTACGCAGCCATTTATGAGCAGCTGCTGTTTGCCCCATGGTCTTCGTTTGAGGAGCTTAGAGAATGGGAGGGAGACATGTATGTGATATTATATGAGAAGTGCAATAATAAAAGATTGTACAAAGAAAGGGCTTTGGAAGTATAGGTGAAAGGAGGTTTCCATGCAGGAATTATACAAAATTCACTAGCATCCATTTATCTAGCTTGAGTATACCAATAGACCTAGGTTTTTATAGCTCCAGAGAACTTTTGGGAATTGTTCTGTAATTATTTGGTCAATTATCTCACATTTGTGGCCACACCCATATCTCAAAGAGCTGAAGTACTGGTTCACAAACAGATAGAACACAGCCACGTTCAAGGGCATTAAGCAACACACTACAGCCCTGCTTGAGCTATATTTACATTATTTGGGGGAGCTCTCATTTGAAAAGGCTACACATAATTAGCAAGCCCTTGGGCCAACTGCCAGGATATTCTTTCCCTGCTCTGTGTACACCACAAAAAATTATAGCCTGAACTCAGTATTATTTGTAAGATTATGGATTTTCACTATGTCCTTCTAGTTGTAACTGGCTTCTTCTAATAAACCTGCACAATTACTATTTATATCTTAATAGAGAGGAAAAGGAGCAAATTTTCTTAAAAGCCACCATATCCTCTGGAGGAAGACAATGGCTTACAATGAGATAACTCACAGTACAGAGGAAGGCTAACCTTTCTGAAGTCATTTATATGCTTGGGCTGGGCGCGGTGACTCACCCCTGTAATCCCAGCACTTTAGGAGGCTGAGGCTGGTGGATCATGAGGTCAAGAGATCAAGACCATCCTGGCCAACATGGTGAATTCCCATCTCTACTAAAAATACAAAAATTAGCTAGGTGTGGTGGCGTGCGCCTGTAGTCCCAGCTACTTGGGAGGCGGAGGCAGGAGAATCACATGAATCCGGGAGGTGGAGATTGCAGTGAGCCGAGATCACACCACTGCACTCCAGCCTGGTGACAGAGTGAAACTCCATCTCAAGAAAAGAAAAAAAAAAAAAAGTCTGGGTGCAGTGGCTCACTCCTGTAATCCCAGCACTTTGGGAGGCCGGACGCGGGCAGATCACGAGGTCAGGAGTTCGAGATCAGCCTGGCCAACATAGTGAAACTCTACTACTAAAAATACAAAACAACTAAAAACACAAAAAATTAGCTGGGCGTGGTCATGGGTGCCTGTAATCCCAGCTACTCGGGAGGCTGAGGCAGGAGAATGGCTTGAACCCAGGAGGCGGAGGTTGCAGTGAGTCGAGATCACACCATTGCACTCCAGCCTGGGTGACAGAGCGAGACTCTGCCTCAAAAAAATAAAAATAAAAAAATTCTGAGTTTTGTTTTTTGCATTATGACAAATAGCTGGCTTTTTAACAAAAAAACACAACTGTGTTACTTGGGCATAGCTGTACCATCATTTGATAGTCTCTTTTCAGATTTGTAAGGGTTTAATAGCAGAAATCTAAGATATTGGGACTCTTTTAGCTGGTCTTATTATTACCCATGATAATTGTATATTGCTATTGAAAGTGCTCCTTGCTGGTGGAGAGGAAGGACTGAATTTTACTGAGGATATATTAACTTGATTTGGAGGTCAGTTCTTTGCAAAAGTTTGGGAAGAGGCCGAACCATTCTGTTTGGCTCTTTGTTGTAAGAAACTCAGAAATAATGATCTATACTTTCTTTGTTGATGCTGGAAAAAGAAAAATGACTTAAGAATTCACGGAGTAATTAACCTCATGGCCCCTATAATTCTCATTGTATTTGGAGGAGAACCTTAGGTGACCAGTCTCGAGAGAAAGATTTCTGGGAGTGGCTGTTCATATGTGCCTCTCTGCTTCTTACTTAATAGAGAAATGTTTAAAGCTCTTTTGGTAGGGGAGACCTACTTCAGTTACTTGTCGTTCTTTCAACTGCAAAAAGTTTGGAGTATTGAAGTGCCCTTGGACCATGTGCTTACGAAGTGTTGGTTCAAGGAATGGAATGTTGTTATCACTAAGTAGATCTTTTATCTGCAAAGTCCAGAGAAGTGCGCTTATTGATTTACTCATTTTCATGGCTTCCTCTACCTCTGTTCAGCTGCCATGACGCAGATAGGCGTGCAAGATTGTTTAGGATTAGAATATATAGTAGCATTTACTTCTGATGTTGGCCTTATGCAAAGAAACGTTACAGAGGCTGTGCAGATCTGTTGTAGATAAAAGCCAAAATAATCTGCTCTTCTGTGTGAGCAGGATATGTTGGGAGCCTAAGGAAAGAAGTCCTTGTGCTGACATTGAATGGTGTAGTCCAGCAAATTAGTGAGGAGCCAGAGTGTATCTGCATTATTCTTACCCAAGAAGAAAGGAAGCACTTTGGGAAGGGCTGCTTGTTTTCTTTCTTTTCATCTTGCACATATGGTACACGGGACCCTTAGAGGTCTGCGCTGTATAACAAGGTCTTGCTGGGCCCCCCAGTAGTGTACAGTCTGATTCTTAGAGGGTGTTTCTGTGGGTGCATCAGCATCCCACCAGAAAGCTGCTGCTTTGCTACTACTGACTTGGCACACGATCTTCACGTAGGAGGCATCCACATCACATATTCCATTTTAATTCTACTCAAAGTTAAACAGCATTGCAATCCATGTTGCTGGCAGGGCCATACTGCAGTAAAAGTGTGGGAAAGTAAAGTCCTTGAATGTATTTTAGCTTTATTATTTTTGTTGCGTTGGTTCACTGTGTCCGTATTTTTTTTCTTTCCTTCCAAGTGGAAGAAGACACAGAAGAAAGTTCAAGATCAGGGAGAGAGTCTGTATCCACAGCCAGTGATCAGCCTTCCCACTCTCTGGAGAGACAAATGAATGGAAACCAAGAGAAAGGTGATAAGACTGATAGGAAAAAGGATAAAACTGGAAAGGAAAAGAAGAAAGATAGAGATAAGGAGAAGGATAAACTGAAAGCCAAGAAGGGAATGCTGAAGGGCTTGGGAGACATGTTCAGGTAAGTCTTTACCATCCCAAACCAGAATCTCCTTAAACATACAGGAGTGTGAGCTTAGCAAAAAGTACTAAAAACTGGACACAGTAGTGCACACCTGTAATCCCAGCTACTTGGGAGGCTGAGTTGGGAGGAATGCCGGAGCCCAGGATTCCAAATCCAGCCTGGGCAACAGATCATTCCATTCTCTCTCTAAAAAAAAAATAAAATAAAAGCACTGAAAGCACAGATTTGAAAACATTATCTTTGAGATCAACCAAAATTCTTGCATAATCTTTTCCTACCTCATTTTTACTTTGGTATGGATTTCATGTTAGGTATTTTCAGACTATTTTAGCAGCCTAAATGATTATATCTTGCCAACCATGTAAATAATTGTTGAGAGGTAGGAGGGACATGTCTGTATCTTAGTTATGTGTAAGAGTGAAAGCCCCATTGAGACAAAGGGCTATTGAAGCAGTGTTTGTTCTTTTTTGTGTGTGAACAATGGTTCATTATTTAAATTTAAACATAGAGCTCAAGTTAGTGGTAGCATTTAAAGGTTCATTAATAACAAGTCTAATAAAAGTTACAAATACAGCTTCAATTAAGCTGTGTTGATTAATTTAATACTTATTACTTCGGTCTGTAAAGATTTCATTAAACGTGGTCTCTGGCTGTTTCTTGACAGTTGTTTTTGTGCCCCTAAATTATACTCTAGGATTACTTAGCATATCATTTTTTACAAATCATTGCCATACAATAAAAGTGACAAGTTGTTCAGAAGTTGCACTGAAACTCTCCCATAAACGTTCATCTGAGATGATTTATAATATTCAGGCATTTAATGTTAAATATAAAGATTGCTTGATTGTTCCATAAATTAAACCCCTAAACATATCAAGGTGATGGTTTAAAATTGAAAACATACAGCACAGCCATTTGACTTTTCGAAAAGTAGTTATCCTGCATTATGGATCCCCTCCTTTTAAAATACTTTTTTTTAAATTGCAAAATGTGAACAACAGTTTTCATTTTCATAGAATTAGTTGATTTACAATCCTGAAATTGACCTCCATAACTCAGGGAGTTATAGATAAGTCAGACCTGGAAAGTTGAGGAACCATGGCACAGCCTAAAGGCTATACAGCTCAACAGATGTGTTCTGTAGATGTCTGATTAAGTGCATAGAAGAGGGAGAGTTAACTCTAGACTTACATTAACACAAAGCCTGGCCTATGAGCAGTATTTTCTTTCAATATGATTAGATTTCTGTCTCTCAGTGCTTCAGAACTGTGGGATTTTCATAGTTTTTCATTAGAGTTTTTCTAGTTTATATAGGCCCCCCCCCCGCCCAAATGCATTTTCAGTCAGATCATGTTTCTTCATTATACTCTGTGTTCAAGAATCATACAGGAAGAAATTGCTCTAACTGCCACTTTATTTCAGTTTCTGTGTTAGCCAAGGGTCTTTTTGTTCCATATATGCAGACTGACAGCTCATAAACTGGCACCTCCACAGTGCACAGAAATAAGGCTGCTGCCCATCAGTTAACATGGAAGGAATCTGTACTACTGTCTTCTTCAAATTACAGGGTTACAGATGGGAGAAACCTTCCCCTGAGACTTGTAGCACACACTCACTTCCAGGGGCTCTCCTGTCGTCTTACTGAAAGCGCTAACGGCTTGTTAGTTTTCATTCATTGGCCAACATTTATCTGTTTAAGTGCTCTGTTCTGGTCATGGAATAAAAAATATACTGCTACTATCTTAGAATTCCATTAATTATAAGTGATCTTTTTCTGTAACCTGCAACTCCAGAAGAAAGGCCTGTGGTAGAGCTTTCTATCTGGGGCCAGAGGAGCAGAGTGTGGGAGAAATGTGTATTGTTTCTAAGGGACCTTGAAGAACACCACCACACAACTCTCTTTCTTCCAGGAGTCCTATCAAGCATTACATGATGCTTTCTCTAGAGCAGTATCTACAGCCTGTCCCCATAACCTATAATGAAAGCCAGCTTTATGATAAAGAAGTTGACCCTGCATATTCTTGGAAATAAAATTCTATATGCAGGTGCAGGGGCTGAAGGTTTTTTTTTTCCCCCTAAAAATTAGGCTGATATTCTCCCAGTGTTTAAGAATGACTGTTAAGAAAATAACAGACATTCATACTTTTTTAGGTATGTAGAATCAGTGGTTTATTGGAGTCAGCCCACCTTGGCTGGTGAGAGCCAACTGATCAATTTTTAGAAACTTTGCAAGCTGGTTGTCAAACACAGCCATTATTAAAAATTAAATACATTATCTAAAAAGCAAAGGTAATTAATACTCAAAATGCATCACTTCCTAATTATTTTTGCTATACTTTACTATGATCTCTGCTTTTGAAATTATTTACATTTATGGCACGGACATGGGGCTAATACTATATAATGACGACTGTGCAGCTTTTCCCAGCCCCATGTTTAGTGACATCATGCTGGTAGCTGAAAATTTGCCATGGTGGCAGTGTTTATACTAGGAAGTCTATGGAATTCCACAAAACAGAGTTCTTCTTCCAGCAGAGCAACACAGCACCCCACGGTGAATGTAAATACCTTTGACCAGAGTGGCAGCATCTTGTCTGGGTTTTATCAGATTGCAGACTGCTGCGCCAGCCCTTTCCCAATGGGTTGCCATGTATTGCCCCTTGAATATGAGTTCAGAATAATATATTAAACACGAAATAAGCTTTTTTGTTATTGAATGTTGGCTCTTGATCCTTCCTTCACACGATGAGGATAGTCATTAGTCTTCGAGAAGACTCTTAAAGCATTGTTAGATTTTTCAAAACATTCTTTTAAACTACCTTCCTTCCATACCTACTGGATCTGATTGTTTGAGATGAATATATCCTCAGGTTGATTCTTTTACG
Organism: Hylobates moloch; assembly: GCF_009828535.3. Classification (NCBI taxonomy): domain Eukaryota; kingdom Metazoa; phylum Chordata; class Mammalia; order Primates; family Hylobatidae; genus Hylobates; species Hylobates moloch. The sequence goes on from NW_026652278.1 coordinate 91,391,377, forward strand.
TTTCCTTCTTTTTTTTTTTTCTCCTAACAACATAGGGGACTACAATAAGATTTAAAAATTGGTCTCTTCGTTTCTCTTTGTTCTTTTAAGAAAACTGGGATGTGGTTTCCTTAGCAGTTCTGCTTTTAAACAGCTTAATCAGAACATGCATGTGCATATACATTTCTTAGTACGGTTTGCAAGAGGGTTCAAGTATGGAGGACCATGCAGGCCTGAAGTATAAAGCAGGGGTGTGTCTGGGTGTGTGTGATGCTTTTCTTTCTGTCTTGTAGCTCAGAAAACAAAAGGCTAAGGGACATTCGGTATTGGGAGTCTAGCTTTGTAGGTAAATATAGCAGCATATGAGCTTGTTCTCTTTAGTCTGCTTGAAGAAGTAATATGTTTTCCTTTAAAAACAGGCTCACAGGCTCTCCTCCCTCTACCATCCTGTCCTACCCCCATCATCCTGTTGCCTCCCCGCAACCCCCACTCATACACTGTTCCTACCCCAGCAGGTTGTCTATGATATTTGGTTAAATATGATGAGAGTCAAATAGATAGGCCTTGTTTTAAAAACTGTACCAGAGGAAATGATGGTACCTTGAGTAGATATTTTGTCATTGGCATATACAGATAGCATGGTTTTCTGTTTCACACATTGAATGGTAGTCACAAAGATGATTTAATTATTGATAAACAGCTCTAGGAAAGAATGTGAGTCATATGAATCACTCTTCTGTTTATAAATTATGGAGTATATGAACTACAAAAGCCGCCTTAATGCACATCTTAAATCAGAAATTTAAGTCTGTAAGGAATCAAATAACAAATGCAAAGTTTTTCCTGTTTGTATTAATTACTCCTCATACATACTACATCTTTTGCACACAAGGAGCTTCTATCACCTTAATTAAAATGGCTTTGTATCTAAGAAACCTGAGTGTGCTTACAAAACAGGTAAACATGACTTGTAAATGTAATCATTCTGTGTGCAGATTGCAGAACAGAGCGGGGAGCACAGAGTTTGAGTCTGTGTATGTTTGATTCTCAGACACTCGGCTATTCAAATTTAATACTGGAGGATACTTCTGAGAATTCTTCAATTGTATGAAATTGTCATGAAAGAGGAAATTGAGTATGTACTTTAGAAGGAGGGAGATATGTTTTTTAATGTTTTAAATGTGTTCGTTTTTAAAGGAAAGCAGCCGCCTTAAGCAATGTGATTTTGCCTTAGTTTTTAATCTCCAAATTGAAATAACCAGCAAGATAATAAAATAGTGTATTCTCAGATATTAAGAAGTTAAAATCATGTGCTGTCTTTTTGTGAGCCCTAAAGTAAGTGTAATTTGATATTGCTTTGCTGCAAAATTGGAACTGTTATCGTTTGAATATCATAGAATTGTATGTACTCTAAAACTGAAGGTTCTTAGACATGACCTTATTGTACATGTCTCAGATTTATTTCTAGCTGTTGTCCATATGTGATAGCTGAGAACCTATCACTGCAGAAAGCTAAAGCAAAAGTAATGTTGCAATATTACCATTAAAATTGAATCCTCCAATTACATTTAAAATGATTACCTGGGTCCCTGAAGCATTGTTTTATTCAGTTTTGAAGAGGAAATAGATAATTTAGTTTGTAACCTTGTTTGGTTGAAATCAGATATATTGCTCTCTTTTCCTTTTTAGAATATGATCATTTTCAGAACACAATGAACATGATCAGGTTTTAAAAACTGAATGTCGTAGTTTGGATTATACATCTTAGGCGTTTGAGAAAAGAACAAACACAGATTCTTGTTGCTTTCCTCACCTGTACTAACTGTGTGTCTGTACCGTGTCTCTCATTTAGCCTTGCCAAACTGAAGCCTGAGAAGAGATGAACAACAAAGCGATTCAAAACATGTCTTGAGCAACACATATTGCACAGTTGTTGTTTTTTTTAAACAAACAATAAATTTACTTTTAATGAATTCTTAGTGGCTGTTGACGAATTTTGTTTACGACATCAGCAGTTTGATGGTTTAGTAATTTCTTTATTAATCCATTTGGAACTTTTGGATCTTGATTTTAAGCTTGGGGTTTAAATTATGCTTGAAAAGGCAGAGACGTGTTTTTTTCTCTTTCCTTTCTTTATTGGCCCCTTTTCATAGTGGAAAACCATAGTCCTCTCACTGCTGGCGTATTCAGAAATCATCAGCACACACCCATCGGATATTAGAATCAGAGTTTTCAAGATTCTGTAAAGGGCCACCACCCATTTGGTTGTGTTGTGTAACCACCAGTGACTTTGGGACACAGGCAGATGTCACAGGTGATGCAGGGCAGAGGCAAAGAGGTATGTGGGCTGGTACAGTCACCCATCAGGGATGAGATGCAACGGATAGATTCATGACCAGATGGACCAGTTTGAAAGGGCCTTTTTGGCAAAGGTTTCAGTCCCTTTGTGGATTACAGAGTTTAGACCAAAAATGGGTGGTTTGGTGGGGGGGATGGTGGTGTAGGAAAATAAATTTCTGTGCTTAGATGGCTGAACCAGCAGGTTCTTCCTGTGTGAAAAAAGCAGAGCTACTTTGGCACATAGTAATCCCAAGGTGTGCTGAGACCACGTGTCGAGAGAGCACACACTCTTTCATAAATGTTTCTGGAAAGAGTCTGCCTGGCCAAGTGTTCGAATCACAGATCCAGTGCTAGTGCAGGTGGATCTCCAATGGTCCTTACTGTGGTTTGAAGCCTTCTCTCTTGTAAGAAGCCTTAATTCACAGTTTCATTATTCATGGCTTCCCAGGATTTGAGACAGAGACTGTATATTTAGTTAACTCTTTTTCCTGAAAATGTTAGCATTGCATTCTTACTGAAAATAAACATGGGTTGGGTGCATTGGCTCACACATGTAATTCCAGGCACAGGAGTTCGAGACAAGCCTGGGCCACACAGTAAGGCCCTGTCTCTATTAAAAAAAAATAAAAAATAACTGAAGTCTTGAAAACCATCTGATAAAGAGTATTGTGGATTGGGTTGAGTGCCTGTGAGAAGGCTTGACCTCTGCTCTGACTTGAAAGCAGTTTGCAGTTCTACCCTCACCCCCGCCCAAGTGAAACCCCTCAGTTCTAGTAAGGAGGCACACAGAAAAGTGTTTACTTGTCATTGCTAGTTTTTTATGACTTGGGCCTAATTGCCATGGGGATTAATGTAACCAGTTTCACATTGGTACATCAAGTGGCATCCTGTGCAATCTGCTGATGATTTAAGGAATGCAGTTAAAGTAAGCACATAGAAAACAGTGCTTCTCCAAATGAAACACAGTGAGATTTTACATAATTTTATTTGCTTTCTTGTTTGTCACCTGGACAAAGAACAGCTCTGTTTTGTGATTATACACCCTGGGAGGTTTCCTTGGAATGAGTTCTGAATTTGTAAATCCTAAGGACTTAATGTATGCTTCTATTAATTTGAATTGAAACAGAGATTCCCATTTTTAACACAGGAAAATAAATGTCCAACTGACCTGCTAGCAAAGACAAGTTCTAAGGTAGCTGATATCATATTCTTCAAGTATTCTTCTTTTCCTGGTTAGCAGTTTTAAATAGAGAACCTCTGACATCCACAGCGCCCAGGCTGAATGCAGAGGAAGCTGAGGAGGCACAAAGCATGACGGCCGGGCCTCTCTCAGACCTTTTCTGACATTCTTTAATGTTTCTTTTCCATAGACCTGTGGCGTGAATATAGAATGCAAGTGTCAAGGATGACACCTACTTTATAGTCTCTGTAAAGCAAACCTTTTCGCAAAAGAAATTCTTGACAGTTCTGAGATGCTAAGTCAATTTCAATTCCAGGCTGTGTGGAAAATGGAATCTTTTTTCTGCAATTGATGTGAAAATTGAAGGCTACTGACTATTCACTTTCTAATAACACAGGGTAAATAAATACTATCGCACCACTGAAAAATGCACTTAGAAGACAAGCTCAGCTAATGATATTCACCACAACATATGTTGGAAATATTCCTTGTGAATGCTTTTACTTGTTACCATTAAGGTTCCATATTGTTTACATTAAATATAATAGATCAAGTACATGTTATTCCTAAATGTATTTTTATCAAGCCACAAATTAGTATATAAAGGTAATTGTTTTATCCTGACAATCTTTTAAAGAATTCACTGGGGGACCTCTTTCCTAATTGAGTGTTGAATGGTTTTCTTCTGACCTATGTTTAATAATAGCCAATTTAGAAGCAAAAGACTAAAATCAGATTAAATTTTGGATTATAGTGAAATAACCAGGTCTCCTATTAACCTTTCTGCTTGCAATTTTTGTTGTTTTTTTTTTGGATAGTTGACCCTTTTCCCCACTTGCATCTCATGCTTTAAGCCAAGAGCCAAACCATTCCGGTCCTCTCTTGCCTCTTGCAGGCAATTCTTAATTCTTTCTGCATCATCCATGACTACTCTTTTTTTCTTGGGGGGGTGGGGGAGATGGTTGAACCTCTGCCCCCCCACACCCCTGCCATCCCATGCTGTAAACCAAGGCCAAGCTCCCAAAAAACCATTCTGGTCCTCTCTTCCCTCTTGCAGGACATTGCCCCAACAATTTTTAATTATTTCTTCTCTCTTCTAAATCCATCTGATCCATCTGTGACTGCCTTTTTTTTTTTTTTTTTTTTTTGAGACAGGGTCTTGCTCAGCAGGAGTACAGTGGTGCAATCATGCCTCACTGCACCTTGAACTGCTGGGCTCAAGTGATGCTCGCCACCTCATCCTTCCCAGTAGCTGGGACTACAGGCGTGCACCACTGTGCCTACTACTTTTTAAATTTTATATATTGGTGGGATCTCATTTTGTTGACCAGGTTGGTCTCAAACTTCTGGCCTCTGCCTCCCAGCATGCTGTGATGGGGCATGAGCCACTGCCCCTGGCATTGCCCTTCTCTCTACAGGATCATTCACGTTGTTTTGCGCCATGCTGTCACCTCCTCCATCTTAGAGAAAATTCTCTCTTAGCCCTACTTACTCTCCAACTGTGATCTCATGTCCTCTTGTGCCCACCACAGCAGACCCTTTGATATATTTGCTGTCTCATTTTTTCCCATTCTCTCTTGAACTTGCTTCAGTGAATCCTTCACCCTTTCCACTCAACAAATCCTGTTCTCGTCCAGGTCACCAGTTCCCTCGTTCTTGGGAAGTCGGGGTCCATTTTCATCCCTCATCGTGGTCCACTGGCAGTACCCAGCATGTTAATCATGGCTCTCCTTTGAGATCACCTTTGCCAGCTTTCCCTCCTCCTCCCTGGCCTACCCTGTCTTGTCTCCTTTGCTAATTCTGTGCCATACTCTGTCATCCAGGTCTTGTGCCCCAGGGCTCAGTCCAAAGTCCTTTTTTTTTTTTTTTCCTCCTCTTTTCGGTAACACAGAATTTTGATATTCTCAGGAAACAGCCTTTTTGATCCAAATACAGCCTATAGGCAGATGACTCTCAAATTCACCTCTCCTGCCTGGACATTTTCTTGGAACTCTTCATTTGTAGTTTCAACTGTCTTCTTGACACATTCACTTGGAGATCAACCAGACACTTGAAACTTCACACGCTCCCAACTCACTGCTGGATTCCCCCTCCCTGCAAACTGCTCCTGCGAGCCTTCCCTTTCTCAGATAATGGCAGTTCTGTCTTCTCAGTTGGTTAGATCCAAAGCTTTGGAGTGATCCTTGACACCTAATTTTCCCTTATGCCTCACAAGTAGTTTATGAATGTATAAAAACAAAAGTCCGTTAGCTCTGTTTTTGGTACACATCTGCAATCCTACTTTTCAGCCCCGCCGCCGCTGCTACTGTGCCCCAGTGGTCCAAGCTCCGTGTGCTCTCTTCCTGGCGTAGGCAGTAGCCCTCTCACTGTGCTCCCTGCCTCAACCCCTGATTCCTGCAGTGTATTCTCACCACCACAGCCAGAAGTCACTTTTCCCTCCTCTGTTCAACCCCCCAGTAGCCCTTGGCACCACTCAGAGCAAAAGCCAAATCCTTAGGGTCCTACAGAACTTGGTCCCCCACCCCAACCTCTCTGGCCTTGTCCCTACCACTCTTTCCTTCAGTAACTTTACTCTTCCCTGAACCTACCGGGTTCACTAGAGCCTTTTCCCTTGATCCTCCCTCTACCTGGAATAGCCTTTTCTCAGGTATTCCTAGGTTCACTCTTGCACCTTTAACATCTTTATTCAAGAGTCAGCTTTTTAGAGGGTCTGGCCAAAATTGCAAACTCTGCTCCCTCCCACCCTGACACTTTTCTAACCCACTTTTTGGCATCATTTTTCGCATTTGCACTCCCACCTGAGATATGATAGATTCCACTCATTGATGTAAATATACATTGACATTGACAGAGAATGTTAACCCATTTTTCCCCTGCTGTGTGTATCCCTGGCAGACTGCATGATGCGTCCATCATCAGTGCCCAGTAAGTGTAACAGATGCCCATTGCCAAACCCCTTCAATAGCCATTCTCTGTCTTTGTGTCCGAGGCCTCTCCGAAGCCTTGGAAGGCAGCTCTGTGTTTCCATCTGGGCCTGCTGGATGTGTCCAGGAATAACAACACCTTGGAGCAGCCTTCAACGCCAATGTAAATGTACCCCAGTCCCCATGGCCCTTGGGTTTATAGCACTAAGTCATGAGGTCTGCACCCTTCACCCTCAGACCAGGAGCTTGTCGGAAATGCAGAATCCCAGGCCCTGCCCACATCTGCTGACATTAGAATGTGCAGCTTAACAACCCTGGGGATTCCTGTGTACATTTCAGGTCGAGAGGCAGCAGCCTCTACCCTGCTCCCAGAGTTTGCCTATGGGGTTGTGTTCCCCTTACCCACAGTGTCACAGGCTCAGTAACACTCCTTTGTGACAGCCTTTCCTCCCTACTATGGCGTCTCTACTTCCCTCCCAAGTGTTTCTTCCCTTAAACCAGTGTCCTGAATCCTTGTCCCAGGGTCTGCTTGTGATTAAATCCAGACTAAAACAGTGTTGAGTGAATAAAACTTTTGAGCCGGGTGCAGTGGCTCACGCCTGTAATCCCAGCACTTTGGGAGGCCGAGGCAGGCGGATCACGAGTTTAGGAGATCAAGACCATCCTGGCTAACACAGTGAAACCCCATCTCTATTAAAAATACAAAAAAAATTAGCTGGGCATGGTGGCGGGCGCCTGTAGTCCCAGCTACTTGGGAGGCTGAGGCAGGAGAATGGTGTGAACCCAGGAGGCGGAGCTTGCAGTGAGCCGAGATGGTGCCACTGCACTCCAGTGTGGGGGACAGAGCCAGACTCCATCTCAAAAAAAAAAAAAAACAACTTTTGGAATCAGTGGTAAATAGTGTATGCTGGAAACTTCTGTTGGGGGTAATTTTGCAATTTATGACAAGTCTTCATACCAGGACAGTGCTGGCGTTCACATCTTTGGAAGGCAATGTCACTGCCGTCTCTGCCTTTGTATATGTACATACCTGTGACTGCACACACAGTCCCCAAAGAGCAGCCTTTCATGCTCCATGGATCTACATCATGGTATTTGGTTTATTACTACTATTATTATTATTTTGAGATGGAGTTTCGCTCTTGTTGCCCAGGGTGGAGTGCAACGGCATAATTTCAGTTCACTGCAACCTTCGCCTCCCAGGTTCAAGCGTTTCTCCTGCCTCAGCCTCCCGAGTAGCTGGTATTACAGGCATGCACCACCACACCTGGCTAATTTTGTAATTTTAGTAGAGACGGGGTTTCACCATGTTGATCAGGCTGGTCTCAAACTCCTGACCTTGTGATCCATCTGCCTTGGCCTCCCAAAGTGCTGGGATTACAGGCGTGAGCCACCACAGCCGGCCTGGTTTATTATTGAAGTTCTTTTATTCTGCTAAAAATAGCCATAGATGATTTTTGTAAATTAAAAAAAAAATTAATTTTGATTTTTTTTTTTGAGACATTCTTGCTCTGTTGCCCAGGCTGGAGTGCACTGGCGCGATCTCAGCCCACTGCAGCCTCTGCCTCCTGGGTTCAGTCAGTTCTCCCTTAGCCTCCCAAGTAGCTGTGATTACAGGCATGAGCCACCACACCAACCTAATTTCGTAAAGATGGGGTTTCACTATGTATGCCAGGCTGGTCTCCAACTCTGGACCTCAAATGATCCACCCACCTGGGCCTCTCAAAGTGCTGGGATTATAGGCGTGAGCTACCATGCCTGGCTTGATTTTGAATTTTTTTAATAAAAAAGAATTTTTTTAGAGATAGGATCTTGCTCTGTCACCCAGGCTGGATGGAGTGCAGTAACATGATCCTTACAACCTTGAACTCCTGGGTGATTCTCCTGCCTCAGTCTCCTGAGTAGCTGGGACTATAGGTGCATGTCACCATGCCCAGCTATTTTTTTTTTTTTTTTTTACTTTTTGTAAAGACGGGGTCTCACTGTATTGCCCAGGGTATTTTCAAACTCCTGGCCTCAAGTGATCCTTCTGCCTGGCCTCCCAGACTACTAGGATTGCAGGCGTGCACCACCGTGCCCAGCCATGATTTAAGTATTCTCTACATAAGACTGTCAGAAAAGATAATTATGATTACCAGATTAAATATTCCATGTTGGGCAATTCCCTGTTTTCAGGCTGAGGATTGTATAGTTGAGTGGTGATAGATTTAAGCAAAGAGTTTGTGTTAAAATTGCCCTTTCATGTTTGCCTACGCCTGAAAACATCAGAGTCTAGGAGTTGTGTAAGATTCTGTTTCTAAAGAAGTCAAAACTGGTTTTACTCCTTAACAAGCTTTGTGGGCAGCTGCTGCAGAGCAAATGAGCGGGTGGAAGGCCTCCCTTCTGAAGGCCCCAGCCATGGGCCACTTACAGACAGCCTCTGCCTCACCCACTGGAGGCACTCTCAGGCTTTCCCTTTCACTACAGCTGCTAGGTATCCACATTTCTCCAGAGGCACCAGGGCCCAGCCCACACCTGGGGCCTGGAATCTGAGCTATGCCTTGACAGGCTGATGACAACCTCACCTTCTTAGTTTCTTCTTCCATGACATTTATAATATTTATATTGTGCCTTCCATTTCTTTTATAATGACAATATTATCTAACAATGTTAGTCTTTTTTTTAAAAAATGAAATAAAGGAAGAACTTTACAGTCTCTGCTCATACAAAGGAACAGATAACTTTGAAATGAACTGAACAGATACTTTAAAATGATGGAAACCAACTACAAAATTTTTCTAACTTGCTATATTAAGGTTTCTCAATTTCCACTCTCCTGGCTAATTTAGAGGATGCTCTATTATCAGTTTTTATTCCATTTCTGATTTTGTTAGGTGATCTGTTCGTCATTCTGACTTTTTAAGGCAAACAATAAGCTATTTCTCATGTAGCCAATACTGTGGCTAGCAGTCAGCATTCATTCATTGCATGTTGATACTGGTGGACACTGCAGAGAACATTGTTTTCAATAACCCCTTTACACCTCATAATAACCCTATAAGGTACTAATTTTAGCCCTGTTTTATGAATGAAGAAACTAAAACATAAAGGTTTGGAGAAGAACTTACCAAGGTAACAAGGTAATTGGTGGTAGAGTCACACCGAATTTGAACAATGGTCAACCTCAAAGGCCATGTTCCTAACACTCTCCTGCACCATCTGAGCCTTCTTACCCTTCCGGGTAGGTTTTGCCACCCATAAAACCTATGTGGGAGCCAAGATTGCTATGCCACATGGGATTGCTATTGTGAGTGCTATGGAAAAAAGCACTCACATGTTACTAGCTTGGAAATGTAGAAGTTAGTATTTTTTGAACCTGACTTTCACATTTTATTCCTACTTGATTTCTATAGCTTTCTCTGTCTATGGTCTCTTCTCTTCCCAAAATAATTCTTTTTTTTTTTTTTTTTTTTTTAATTTTGTAGAGATGGGGACTCACTTTGTTGCCCTGGCTGGTCTCAAACTCCTGGCTTCGAGTGATTCTCCCATCCCGGCCTCCCAAAGTGCTGGGATTACAGGCATGGAACACAATGCCTGGCGCCAAAATAATTCTTAAGGATTTTTTACTGCTAATGAAAAGCTTACCAGCTGTCTAATTTCTCTCCCTCTTCACAGACTCTCAAACCTGTCTGTGTAGATGTGATGGCAGCCATCCCTGCTCCAGAACACGAACGAGGATGATTTTAAAACAATGCTCTCTTTCCTCCGGCTCTCTTCCTTCCAGGTGGCTCTGTCCTGTCTCTGCCTCTTCCTGTTCCCACCCTCATTTTCCCCTTTCCTTACCACATGCCGCCTTGTACCTCTATCTTGCTCCACCATTGCTGCCTCTTATTTTTCCCTATCAAAACAATTATGAGGTCATTCTTCTTTTCCGCAGACTGTGTTAGCAGTTTTTGCATCCTCTGCTCATACCTCTGTTTCCTTTTCTTTGTCTCCACCTCAACCGATGCCCTGTGTCGGTGCCGCCCAGATCACAATTGCCTGATCCTTGGCGGGTACGCAGGCTCACCTCTCAGGGCTTTGCTCCTTGGGAGGCTATTCAAGCTCAGCATCACCTGTCTCACATCTGTCTGGGATCCTCAAACCTGACCTTTGTAAATTTCCACTAACTGAAGATTGTAGAGAAAAAAAAACATTTTATCGAATTCCTGCTTTTATAGCTGATTTTAGCTATTAGGAAAACATCCCAAGTTGAACTTTTCAATTCCTAGAATTTCAGATTTCTTTGCTTTTTACAAATTTTATCTCCTTTTTTAGTAGTAAAAAGATTTTCCTTTTTTTTTTTGGGAATGGAGGTCTTAAGCTCAGTGTCAAGAATAAAATCATTTTCTTAATTGAGAAAGTGATGACATCTGTTTAATTTGTCTCAGGATATCTTGATTCTGGAACAATTTTGAGAAAGTATAGATCAACTGCAAGTAGGTACTCTAACAGGATGGAAATTTTCCTCTGATATTCTTTCTAGGCCGTAGCAACAGCCAGTTGCCTGATGTTACTTTGAGCACAGTGGCAAAGCATTGATAATCACTTAGGCAGAACACATTCACATAAAATTTTACCTGCCTTGCACAAAAAAAAAAATTCACCTGGGCAGTAAAATAAATTCTGAGCATTTTATTGCTCACCTGGCAAAAATGGTTTCTAATGATGGGCAGGTGGATTTTTTTTAAACTTGGTTGTGGAGCAGGTGTGATGATTTTAGTAATTGAGAGGTAAAACCATTTGTTTCATACATTCAACAAATATTTACTGGAGTGCCTACTAACTACATCCTTGGCACTGTTAGAGGTGTTGGGGATTTAGTGGTGGATACAGGAGACATGACAGTCACTGAGTAAGTAGGTCCTGCTCCAGGACCTCATGAAAGGGAGATGGGGAAATTGTGGGAACTTGCCACAAATGGGCCTAGCACAGACTAGAAGCCATCTGCCTTCTTCTGAAAAATGACATTAAAACTGAGGTCTGGGCCGAGCGCGGTGGCTCACGCCTGTAATCCCAGCACTTTGGGAGGCCGAGGCGGGCGGATCACAAGGTCAGGAGATCGAGACCATCCTGGCTAACACGGTGAAACCCCGTCTCTACTAAAAATACAACAAAATTAGCGGGGCGCGGTGGCGGGCGTCTGTAGTCCCAGCTACTCGGGAGGCTGAGGCAGGAGAATGGCGTGAACCCGGGAGGCAGAGCTTGCAGTGAGCCGAGATCGCGCCACTGCACTCCAGCCTGGACGACAGAGCAAGACTCTGTCTCAAAAAAAAAAAACCAAAAAACAAAAAACTGAGGTCAGAAAGAGGTTTTGACTTCTTTCTCTGAACTCAAAGGGGAAAAAGGAGTGTTTTGCATCAGTGGGATTTAACCTTTTTTGATATCATCTGTAACAAGAAATACATCCTACCTTGCAACCTCATGTACAGGTATGGGCACAAATAGCTAAAATAAACATTTCACAAAACAAATGATACCTGCCCTTCTCAAGGTGATGTAGTGTGATATATTTATTGAGCAGCAGCATAGGGTAGTGGCTAAGAACCTAAACTCTAAATTTAGATGTCCGGAGTTCAAATCCCGGCTGTATGCTCACCAGCCTTGTATGTGGGGCCAGTTAATTAACCTCTTTGTGTTTTACTTTTTTCAGTTGTGAAGTGTGGATAATAATGGTACCTGCCTCACAGGGTTGTTTTGAAGCTAATGGGAATTAATAGATACAAAGCATTTTAGAACTCCTCCTGGTACAAAGTAAGTACTTTGTGGGTATTAGCTGCTGCTGTTGATTCTAATATTCTGCAATTCATTTTTTTTTAAATGGTAAGTAAGTGCCACTAAATCAATTTCAGGTCTTCAGTGAGTTCCAAAACAAAATTTGAAAAACACCATTTAGATGGTGGAAATTCTCTCGGTTTGCGAGGGTGGGATGAGGAACTTGGAGGCGTTGGAGAGGCAGGTGGCCTCTCATAAATGACTCTTGATATGGCTTGACTCTGCTCCTAAAGATAGTAGGTAGCCGTTCAAGAGAATAGCTTGATAAAGTTTACAGTGTTTAGAAAATTAAAAGATTCTTCTAACCACAGTGTGTAGAGTGAACCGAAGGGCTAGACCGGAGTGATGTCAGGAACTGTGAAGAAGCTTTTGTAAAAATTGTGGCCAGTGATGGAGGTAGCCGTAGGGACAGAGACATATAGATATATTTCTCAGGTAGACTCTAGGGGACTTACTTATTTGATCTGATGTTAAGAAAGAAAAAAAAAAAGAAGAAAGAACAATAAGAAAGAATTGCCACAGTTTTAGCCTGGTCAGCTGGGTGGATAGTCACACACCGACTAGTAAATACTGCAAGAGGATCCTATTTGGAGGACATGTGACATGTTGTATCTCATAAGCCTGTGATATGTCTACCTGGAGGTAACCGGAGGGTGGAAGAGGGGGAAGGGCTGGCACCGTAGAGATTTGGAAATGAAAGACATGTCAGGTGGTGCTTGCAACCATGGCAGTGTGAGTGAACGAATGGTCTGGGAAGTGCATATAGAGGGAAGGAGTAATAGAAGGTGGCCAGAGAGAGTTCTAAGGCCCCTTTGAATATCACTGGAGCTCAGGGCAGGAGTGGGGCAGAGGAAGGAGCTGTTGGTAACTGAGAAGAAGCCACTGCAGAGAGAGGAGGAAAACCAAAAGAGTGTGGTCACTAAGCCATTAAAGCAAGGATGTGTTTTTAATTAATTAGAATGATGTGGTCAACATTGTTCCTGCTGAGAGGTCAGAAAGTCTTCCTGGTCTTGGCTACATGGAGTGATTAGTCAGGAGGTGTCAACTGGACCTATTTTGAAGGGTTACTCAGCACTCTGTGATATACTTGAATATTTCTATATGATGCGGGTGTGGCTAGCATCCCTGATGCTACTGCTTCTTCAAGTTGAGAACATTGCATATCCCTGTTTTAAGAAGCAGAGCTTTTTTCGTGGCACTGCGATACAAACACAGGCACAAAACCTGTGCCAGATTTCCATAGTTTTTGAGCAATAGAAATGACGTTTTAGGTGACATTAGGTGAATCCTAATTGCAGATTCTCACAAAGGATTGTAGCTATTAGGATATAAGGAATTAATTTGTAAGTAAATACTTAACAAATAAAAGTTGCAGGAAAAATAAATTTGGTGATTGATTTTGCTGCCTGTAGGATCACTTCTTACCCTCCATGGTGAGAGACTGTCATTCACTGTCTCTGCCTTTCTCTTGTATGTTGGGAGTTGTCCTGCTGAACACAACCTTCCTAGAGGTATCTGTGGGTTAAGGATCTTCATGGTATTAGCTACTCTAAATCAGCTGCCTAGTTCCAGTCTTCTCTCATGCTTACAGAACAAGAAAAGTACTTCTAGTCAGTAAATTGTTTTGTCAAAGTCCAAGCTTTAAAATTGCCCTCAGCCCTACCATTTTTTTTTTTTTTTTTAAACAAGGTCTTGCTCTGTCACCCAGGTTGGACAGGCTAGAGTGCAGTAGAGCAAGCACGGCTCACTGCAGCCTCCTGCCTCAGCCTCCCATGTAGCTGGGACCACAGGCATGCACATTCATTCATTCATTCATTCATTCATTTATTTGTAGAGATGGTTTCTCACTTTGTTATCCAGGGTGGTTTTGAACTCCTGACCTTAAGTGATCCTCCCATCTCTGCCTCCCAGAGTGTTGGGATTACAGGTGTCAGCTACCATGCCTGGCCAAAATGACCTTTTTAGGAAGCTTTTCTTTTCCAATATTGTGACATTTAACCATTATAACACATAATCAGGAGCCCCCACTATGTACTTGCATACATTTCCGGACTGTGTTTTCCCAGGGTTGGTTTTTCCAAGATTCGTGAATGCTTCTATTCCCATGACTTCCAAAAAAATTGTAATATACTATGATTTGCAGATATCTTTGTTTTTCAGGGCAACAGTGTCCATCTTTCATGTCTATCCAAAGGGACATAAATTCCTTGGTATGTTCAAACTATTAATGCGAACTTTTTATTTGTACATGCATTTTTAATTTCTGAGTCATTCTGTGTATTATGTACTCTTCGGTTATTGCATTCAGAAACATTTTAACTGGAATTATTTCTGAAAGTATATTTACCAGAAAAGTGTAGACTTATATGTATTTCCCACTGTGACACAATTTTGATTTTCTTTTATATTTTCAGTAATAAAGTATTATGAACTAATTATTATTTTTAAAAAGGTAGACCATGTAACCAGTTAGCCATTGTTTGGTAATTTTGGTAATAGATGCCATTACAGTCTTTAAATGGGTTACCACTAAGATTTTATCTTTGTTAATTTTAATGAACAAACAGAAAAATTTATATAGCATTTTTCCTGTGGAACTCCTTTCTCAGAAGGTCCCACATTCAAATTAGTTTTATCCATGCAGGCCTTATTATCTTTTATTCTCAAAGTTCTATGCTTTACTCTTTGGCTACACTCCTGTCTATTTGACAGAATTTCTTTAAACATTATCTCGTAAGATGGACATTATCTGAGTCATAAAAGCAGAATTTTTATCCTGTTTCCATTTAGTCTGGTCAGCAAAGGAAAAGGACCTCTCCCTTTAGAAGTGTCTTCCACCGTTGTCTATACACACAGCTGGTGGACAGCCATCTGATTAGAGAGAAAGCACTTATTAACAGCCAACATAATAGAAAGTGCGTGAAGCCATCACCAACTGGAGAGTACCCAAATAGCATCAGAAACAATGAAGAGAAAATGAAAATCAGTTCTGACTCATGGATTGTTGTTTTCCCTTTGTTTTCAGTACTAACAGTCTTTGTCAGCTGGAATAGCAGCCTTGGCCTGAATATCTATTGGTGTTTATTTGCAGTTGTCTCAATTAGTTCTGCTCTTAGCCTTTTGGGAGGCACTGGGCTCCTCCTCGCACCCTGTTGGCCACTGTGGGTTGACTTTGAGGGTACCATCCTGACAAAATCAGTTGTTGGAACTATAAGACTGAACAAGTTAGGTATTGGTCTGAAGATGGGAGCATTTCCAAAGATGTTACAAAGGATATATTCTTTTCTCTCACTGGGAAGCCAAATAGATGAAAGCAGACACTCCTTGCTTGCTTATCTCCGTGCCTTGATCTGTAAGAAATTGTCTTGGTTGTAGCACAGACTCAAATACTTGTGGCTTAAACAAGCCAGAGTTTTATTTTCTCTCATTAAGTCTGGGGATTGGAAGTCCAAAGATCATATGGTTGCCGCAGTGTCGTCAGTGTCACCACCACCTTTTTATTCAACCATCCTTAATCTGCATTTTATTAATATTATCATTTTAAATTGTGGTGAAATATACCTAATATTTATCACCATAGCCATTTTTAAGCCATTTAGTTCAGCAGGAGTAAGTGCACGCACATTGTTGTGCACCTCACTGTCACCATTAATTTCCAGAATGACTTTCATCTCGCAAAACTGAAACTCTGTACCCATCAGTCGCTATCTCCCCAGTTCCCTCTTCCCCTGCCCCTGGAAACCACCACTTTACTTTCTGTCTCTATGAGTTTGACTACTCGAGCTACCTCATATAAGCCGAATTGGTGTTTATCTTCTTGCCATTGATTGACTTCACTTAGTATAATGTCCTCAAGGTTCGTCTGTGTTGTAGTGTGTGTCAGGATTTCCTTCCTTTTGAAGCTGAGTCGTATTTTATTGTATGTATCTACATCATTTTGTCTATCCATTCACACGTTGATGCACACTAGCTGTTGTAATAAGGCTGCTGTGAACGTGAGTGTCTTAACATGCGTTTTTATCCTCAGTGTCACCTCAGGGTTACAACTCTAGCTAAGTCAGCTTCTTTCTCCAGATCTTTTCCACAAGTGCCACTCATTGGTTTCTATGAACCAGAAATTAAGGATAACAATGATAATAAAATAGCTCATATTTATTTAGTGTTTTTACATGCCAACACACAGGGCTGAATAATTCATTTCGTCTTCACAATAAATTTGTGAGAATGGTTACATTTTACCAAAGAGGAAATTGAGATTTAAAGAGGTTAAATGAGTTGCCCCTCACAGCCAGTTCACAGCATAACGCTAGGAAGAAGCAGATCTGGAATTTGAACCCAGGATTCTGGCTCCAGAGGCCATGCTCTTAACTACTGTCTTTTATCTTCAGCTCCTGTTTTCAAGGGAAGCTGGGGAATGTAGTTTGATCCCAAATAGGTACATTTCCTCTCCCAGCCACATCAGGGTTTTAGTAGTAAGAAGAAAGAAGAGAATGGACATTGGGTGAGCAGCTCGCAGCACCTGCCTCTCCAGCTCACTGCTCTGCTCTGAAGCCAGGTGGCTTCGGGCCTCTGAAAGTGCAGCTGCTTTGTAACTCTGGGCTGCTGTCCACCCTTACTTTATTGTGCTGGCCAAGACTAACCACCACTGGCCAGATCATTTTCATTTAACCAAAAAGACACACAATAGACCACAAATGATGGAAAATACTACCACTGAAATGGTCATGGGCTTCCAAACTGAGGTAGACTAGAGTAGCTACCTGGAAATGGAGGAGGAGATCAATGTTTAGATACTCTTGTCAGGAAATAGTGTCTGTTACATATTCAGTGATGATTTCTGCCAGCAGTGTGCTATGTGTTTTAAAAAATGATTGCATTTTATCTTTGCTATTACTATTTTTTATACAGTAGTTTTATTATAATTTAATAGTGCCAGTTATCACACATGAAATACCCCATGTCTTTTTGATTTTAGAGTTAAGCTCTTATTTATTTACTTATTTTTTTTTTAGAGACGGGGTCTTGCTTTGTCACTGAGACTGAAGTGCAGTGGCGTGATCATAACTCACCACAGCCTCAAACTCTTGGGCTCAAGCAGTCTTCCCACCTAAGCCTCCCAAGTAACTAGGACGACAGGCGTGCGCCACTGTACCCGGCTAATTTTTGTATATTTTCTAGAGACGCAGTCTCACTGTGTTGTCAGGATGGTCTTGAACTTCTGGACTCAAGCATTCCTAAGTGCTGGAATTCCAGTTGTGAGCCACAATGCCCAGGCTGAGTGAGGCTGTTTATCATGGTGTTTTAATGTTGGTTGTACTGACCTTGGTGTCTTTTTAGTCTCGTAGGTCTTGTTTGTTGGTCAGTTGGTTTGTTTGTTTTTAAGAGATGGCTTTGCTCTTTGCCCAGGCTGTTCTCAAACTCATTTGACTTCAGCCTCCCAAGTAGCTGGGATTATAGGAACATGCCATGGTGCCTAGCTCTCTTGTGATTACTTTGAAAATATCCCTCAAAGTATTCTTGCTCTAGCATGTTAGATCTTGTCTTCTGGGACTTAGATAGAATGCTTTGATACTTTTATGTCTGATACTTTCAAGCCCATCCACCATCAGCATGTACTGATTGTTACTCTGTATTGAGAAATATCACATCATGCATTTTGGTAGACGTTTAAGAGTCCAGGTTACATTTCCCACATCCAAGTATTGTACAGTCTAGTTAAAGATTCTTACATACTGATCTTTTTAAAGTTTATTTTAATAAATTTTAGTATAATAAATAATGAGTTGGTCAGGTATGAGCTCATGCTTGTAATCCAAGCACTTTGGGAGGCCGAGACAGGGATTGCTTGAGCCCAGGAGTTTGAGACCAGCCTGGGCAACATAGCAAGACCTTGTCTCTACAAAAAATTTAAAAATTAACTGGTTGTGGTGGTACATGCCTATAGTCCCAGCTACTCAGGAGGCTGAGGCAGCAGAATTCTTGAACCCAGGAGTTTGATGCTGCAGTGACCTATGATTGCACCACTGCACTCCAGCCTAGGCGACAGAGCAAGACCCTGTCTCTAGTCCAACGTGTTCTTTGTGCAAAGGCTAATAGTTGGGTCGTCAATAACTTATTTTAAAATGTAATATAGTTTACTTCATGAACTCTTAATGTGTAAATCTAAATGAAGAACCTAGTCATTGAAAGCAGTGGAGGTAAATCAGAGAGAGATGAGTATACTGTAGTAGAGAGAATTTGGGATTTAGACTTTCTAGCCTTCCCTGCCCAACCCAGCTAGCTCAGCCCCATCCTGCCCCACCGCCTCTGGCATTTAAACAAAGCAGCCTCAGTTTTCCTTCTTTCCACGTTCTTCACATTTAATTTTAAGAACTAAATGAAAGAATGGGTATGGAAGGCTTTTGAAATTTTAAGGCAGAGTACGTCTGTCTGCTCGTGTTGTTCACTAAGTTCCTTTTCACAGGGTTTTCTGCCCTTAACTTAATTATTCCTGTATTATTTCCTCAATAGAGTCTCTGAACTCCTTTGCTAAAAAAAGATATATAGGTTATTTCTACCCTCTGAGATTTGTGTATATACTGTCCCCAGTGAAGTGAGTTTTGCTAATACGTCATGAGTATACACACTAGTTTAGACAAGATAGTTTCCACCTGCACCAGGGAAAAGCAACATGATGATATCCTGCAAAAGCAGCTCTGACTGGAGGAGACTCAGACAATGAGACTGAAGGCAATGATGAAGCATTGCCTTCAGTTCCAGGATGCTGTCTTGGATAAACAGGATCTGCTTCCCCCAGAACTGTACCCTTGCTTGTGATGGCCAGCGAGCCCGTCTAGGGACTGAGACCACACAGCAGGCAGTGCAGACGTGACAGTTCTGAGAAGATGGAAATGGGATGAGAGGAATTCCAGGCCAGTGCACAAATCAACAAGTTGTGTATTTGGACGCTTGTTGAACTATTTGGTCAAATAAGGAAGAATGTGGTGGTTTGACATTTGCCGAATTTCTTGTTCCCTTTTACATGAGCAGCATTCAGACTGGAGATGAGACAACACATCTCCGTGTTCTGACCCCTTGCTGCTTCATCCCTGAACCCACCCCAGGATTTCAGATCCTACTTCCAGCTGGTTTCTTAACCACAATTGAGTCATAAATAATATTTAGTGCTGTACATCCTGATAGAGAGAAACCACAGCACAAAGAGTGAAGGATCTTTTCTGGAAGAGAATTGACATTTTTTGGTGTCTCACCATCATTTTCTGTATGTGTTTTTTAATTTTTAAGTTTCGTGGAGGTGGGGTGTCACTATGTTGTCCATGCTGGTCTTGAACTCCTGTCCTATGGGATCCTCCCACCCCTGTCTCCCAAAGTGCTGGTATTACAGGCGTGATCTACCATGCCGAGCTTTCTCTGTGTGTTAAACTCTCCAGGATATGGGCATGCTGCACAGATGGTGACTTTAAGCAAATATGTGCCCTCTAGTCCCTTTTTCTTCAAAAGGGCATTGTGACACAGGTAGATGGCGGGTGTTTGCCTCTTGACTTGAACCTGCTCCGTCTGTGGGAGTCTTTTCTTTCCTGTTCTAAGAGTTAGGTTTAGCCTCCAATTCTTAGCAGTTTGTCCACAGAGCCCTTTATTGGGCCTTAAAAACATGTCAGCTCCCTAATGTAGAATCTGAATATGCGAATTAACTTAAAGATAAAAAAAAGAAAATCTGCACCTCTTAATTTACTCTGTAGAGAGCATTCACTAAGAAATGTGAATCAAAAGAAATTGTTTCCTGTAATCGACAGAAAAAAGTGCTGATGGACACCTTAACTTTACAGATAATGAGATCTTTAGGGAAGCTTTAATCTTTCAAAGTTTCCAGAAGCTATGCAAAGAGCCTGGGGCTCCCCCACCACCAATCCCAAAACTTTAATGATCACGTTATTTGTCTGTCTTTGTGACTTTAGTCTGCTCTATGAACATACAAGGGTAAGAAAATATTTGAGGGTGTTTCAGTTGCTGTAACGTATGTATGTGTATCACTTCCTATCAGTAGTTGAAACATAGAATTTGAATCACAATGCATATTTAATTGAGGGTGGATGTTTATAACTCAAAAAAAGATATCCTTACCTTGTGCGTGTGTTTGTACTACCTCATAAGCATTTACAACCTGGATAGCCATTTGATTAGCTAGGCAGATGGCAACCCGAATTATTATCTTTGTTACTGAATACCTCCTGTTGTTTGTCCTGCTAGAGAAAGGTGTGTAGTGAAATATCATTCCACCTTTTCCTTTTTCTTCCTTCAAGTGCCCTTTTAAATGGATGTGTTTTTGTGACTTAGGTCTCATTAGCATTTCTTATGGGGACTGCCTTCAGGGCAGTACCACTTACGAAATTGTTCCCTTGCTTTAGGAAAAGGAAAACCATGGTAACCAGATGTAGGGTATGATTATTTGCCTCTGACCTGGCAAAGTGTTGGGTTTAACAAAAGAAGCTTAATAGAAATGTTCAAATTGACCCTTCTCATCACTTGGGCTGCTTAAAGCTCAATCAATCTCTCATTATTATCAGAGTTATTCGAGCAAAGGCAGCAGTGATAGTATTTTTCATAATCACTCCTTGAGCCAAATGTAATTTGCAATTTGTAGTATTGTATTATGAAACAATAATGCATTAAAATGAACAGTGCAAGAATTAGGAGTATAGTCATAAAGAAAGGATCCACAGAAGTAGTAGTGTGAAAGGCACTCTCAAAATCATTTTACGTGGACATGACTGATTTCAATGCCAAATTAAGCATTTAGAAAAATCAGAATTCTGTGCTTTTACTATATTTAAAGTATATCTATAGTATGTTTGTATATATTTTATAATAAAGTCCATTTAGTTGGGGGAAACAGAAATATAATTTGATTATTATTTGCATTTGGGTATTTGGGGTTATGGGGTTAGTGTGGTTTGATTACCTGGATGGGTATAATATGAAAAAAATCAAGTGCGTCAAGCAAAGGTGTATCTTTTGCAAAGAGGGAATATTTTGCCACAGAAATTATGTCTTCTTGTCTATGAGCTAGTTGATATCCCAAAAGCTTCAGCATCATAATTAAGATATGCTTTCACTCATCTTCTTTCATCTTACTAGAATGGCTTTAAGTATAGATTATATATATTATTTCAGTGATTTGTGTATTTATCTTGTGTTTTGAAGGATTACTGTGTTTTCTTTTCTCTTAAATCTTTATGTTTGAGTCCCACAGTTTTTTGTTTATTTGTTTGATTTTTAGATCTGTGGAGTTTGTGGTGGTTCTTGTAAAGTCAAAATTGATTTTGTGCTGGGTTCCCTTTGTCCCCCCTATTTCCAATTCCTCATCTATTGCATTAATATTTCCTTGTTCCATATGCTTCTGGGATTTCTGAAGTGTCAGGTTACGAGGCATATCAGTGCATCCTTGATTAGCTAACACAAGCTATGCTGGAGTAGGAGTGCACTTATAAGGACATTTAATGGTAGTCCTGAAAGGGATATGTTATTCATTAAGGTTGCATTGCACATTTAAAGATTGTTCTAGCTTGGTTAAGTAGAAGCTGCTTTTTCTTAAAAAAAAAAAAATAATAATAATAATAAAGTTACCTCTTTTTCCCAAGATGCCAAGCAATACAAATTTATTTTATTAAATCTAATCAGATTGGCACTGATGAAAAGTACACAATCAAATAATTATTCTCAAGTTTGTGAATTTCCTTTTAAAGAGAACCTCTGCCAAACTCCACCAACTTAAAACAGCATCCTGTCTTACAAAAGCGCTATCAAGTTGTCATGTACCCTTTCTAAGGCTCCTCTCTCATCATTGTTGATTACCAAGATGCTTTTTTGCCTAAATAGGAGCTTTCTGCTTTTCATAATCAACCTCCTCTTCGCTGATTCATCCAGCATTGCCACAATCTACTGCTGAGCAAATCAGTACTCTTTCATGGTAGCGATTTCTTAAAATGACACTAAAATATGTAAGATCCTGTACAGGAAGGACATATTAGAAGTGACTTATTTTCTTTTTCTTTTTCCCATTTGTAAAATGGAGGCTGAGGTACAAAAAATGTGGCCAGAATCCATGAGCATGTCATTACAAATTGTAACTGCATGCAGTGAATTCCTTGTTATTTTACCCTCTGAATGGGTTTGGGCAGTTTGACGTGCTTCTGCTGTTGCCTGACAGTATTTGCATATGCCAGCACAGATGATTTTGACATTTGGAGTGTCACTGCATTTAGAAAGGTTGGCAGCATCCTGTGAATGGGTATGTGGGCAGTTTTTCTGATCCTTTGCAATGATTAGGAGCAGTTCCTGACCTTGCCTTCTAATCCCTGGCCTTCCGAGATAAGTTCTATTCAGGAACAATGTCCTTTGGACCTAATTTCCACCAGCAATGCAAGATTTACTCATTGATTGATGGTGGAGAGGGTAGCCTCGCTCTGTTGCCCAAGCTGGTCTCGAAACCCTGGCTTCAAGTGATCCTCCTGCCTTGGCCTCGCAAAGTGTTGGGATTACAGGCATGAGACAGTGCACCCAGTCCTATCTCATTTATTTAAACATAGATTTATTAACCAGCTACTTTCAGTGTGAGAGCACAGAGTCACTGTCTTTGGTTCCTAAAGTTTACCAGGTGTCTGGCTGTGGTAAAAAGTGTCTTGGGCATGAATTCTAGCTTTGCTGCTCACTCACTATATGACCTGACAAATCCTTCAAGCCCCTGTGCTTACTGAGGTTTCCCCTAAGCATGAGGATGATAACACCTGTCTTGCATGCTGGTTGTGGGAATCAATGAGATAAAAGCACGTAATAAGAATTCAATAAATTCTAGCTAAGTGTAATAATCAAAAGAACATTCAACAAGTGCATAATTATGTCTCACTTAGGAATTACACAAAGTGAACTTCCTAGGTCTGGGAATTTCATTTTCTCTTAGGCGTATCCAAGTTCAGACCAATTGAGACCTTTTAAACTAGCTACAAGCTGAACTGAACCCTTGTCCTAGCTTGCAGTGGGATTTTTAATCTTCTTTGGTTTTCAGAAACATGTGGACATACATCTTCAGTGCATATGAACAAGAGTGTAGTAGGACAATCTACAAAGATATATGGCTAAATTTTTTTTCCTTTGAATAAAATCTAGAGCAATTACCTATTAGGACTTTAAGCAAAAATAAGTTTGTTATTGTGTTAGAGACCAGGGTAATTGGTTGAGGGAAGTTAGTTCTGCACCAAGAATGTGGAAAAAGTACGAGAATCAATTAAAAGTTTCCCAGAGAAACTTGGATCAAAAACCATTTAGGTGATGTATGACTCAGAGGAATAGAGGAATGATATGAAAAGTTCATGGGTTTGTTTTGATTTGAGTGAATAATGTGCTCTGGACTATGCAGAGAACTGGATTGAGACACAGAAATGACACAGGACAGGGTATGTGCTTTTGCTGTACAGGATCTTGAGGCCAGCTCATTGGGCAGCTGGTATCTCTCAAGGATCTTTAGGACAAATGACAGCATTACCACAGCTGGCCATGGTCAAAGACAGGTTATGCAATGGCTGTACAAACACATGGTCTTCAAAAAGAACAGGAAGGTTCCAGAAAGAAAAAATGAATTCCTGAAGAAAAGGACAGAATGGATCATGTGATAGTGCAAATATGTAGAAATGAGAGGCAGACACAAGGCAGAATACTGAACTAGTGACTATATTGGCCACTCCAGGGCAGGAGTTGGGCATTTGCAGAGGATATGTGGCTTCTGGTAGCTGACATTGAACTCATATTAGATTCATTTTAAATTCTCTTCCCCAGCCAAGCAGTATCACATAACCTACAAATTTCTTTGGGTAAATAGACATGCGGTGTAGCAAAGACTTCTTAGACATGAAGACCTGGGTAATTAGCAGTGAGAAATACCAGATTTCTAGGTGACATTTCAGTGGGGTGTTTTGAAGAAAACTTATTTGAAAGACTATCCCTAAACCTTACAAGATAATTGGTTCCGGATATTCTGTTCATCGATTTTTAAATATGGCAGCAGATTTTTAAGACTTTTTCTAAAACTGTGTCATGTTTCAAAGTATGGTATTAGGAAAAACACATTCATTACAAAATTAATTGTATTTTTATTTATCGCAGGATGCTGTGCATTATTATTCCACGTAATTTTTTTTCTTAAGACCTCTAATTTTGATAGCAGCAGAAATATTACTATTTAAATAGTAAAATATTTCAGTAGTATTTATACTGCAGAGAGAATTATGTTACTTTGCTGAAACCCCAAATGATGGTTTTAATAGCAAGGAAACTCTTGCCAGTAGTTACTTTTCAATGACATTTATTTCATTATAAAAACAATAGAATTTGTTGCCATCCTTTGTTGTCATTTTGTTTGCTTTTTGCTTTCACCATTCATCCTCAAGTTCAGGTTTTGTCCATCATTGTTGACTGTAATGGTACATATGGCTGATCTGGCAGATAGCAGGACCTCATTTGTAACGTGTTATTGTAAAACCCATTTAGCAGATTAGTTTGAGATTACGTTAGCTGAATGAAGACATTGCTGTGTCCTTTATGAAGAAAGCCATACATTTAAGACGTGTTACAATCAATTCTGCTCTGAATACGACAGGGTTCACTCACTGCATCTTTCTGTGAAGGAGTTTCTGGTGGAGTGTGGCATTTTTAAAAGTGTACCTTCACTCCTAATGCAGCACTACCTCTAAGCAACTAAGCAATTTTTATTTCTCTCAACTTTTTAAAGGTATTTTCTTTTTATTCCTCTACTTTTATTATTATTATTATTATTATTATTATTAAGATCTGGCCAGATGCAATGGCTCACGCCTGTAGTCCCAGCACTTTGGGAGTCTGGCGCGGGTGGATCGCTTGAGGCCAGGAGTTTGAGACCAGCCTGGCCAACATGGGGAAACCCCGCCTCTACTAAAAATGCAAAAATTAGCCAGGTGTGGTGGTGTATGACTGTAGTCCTAGCTCCTTGGGAGGCTGAGGCAGGAGAAGCACTTGAACCTGGGAGGCGGAGGTTAGAGTGAGCTGAGATCACACCACTGCACTCTAGCCTGGGCAACAAAGCAAGCCTATGTTCCCCCCCACCACCAAAAAAAAAAAAAAAAAAAAAAAAAGACCCGCAGGGACAATATGGGAAACCCCATCTCTACCAACAGAAATACAAAAATTAGCTGAGCATGGTAGGTACCATGCACCTGTAGTCCCAGCTACTCTGGAGGCTGAGATGGGAAGAAGCCATGAGCCCAGGAGGTTGCAATGAGCTGAGATTGGATTGCACCACTGCACTCCAGCGTGGGTGACGGAGTGAGACCCTGTCTCCAAAAAAGAAGGTCATTCTTCTATGTTAATATGACTTAAGGCATGACTAGCAAATTCTTCCTGAGGTACCAGTGTAGGTGGCCACTTTACCTTTCAGCCTGACACCTGCTGGGTAGTAAAGTTTTCTCTTTGAACATTTGTGTGAGTCAGAGCAGACTGCAAAACTCTGATTCTATGCTGAGAATGGGTTTGGTTGTGGAGAAACCATTAGCACAGTATTTCTTCAGCTATGCTGTTTCTTGGAAGGTGGCTCATCTGACATTCATCCATGGCTTTTTAAAAGATAACATACAAATAATTGATATCTTCCAGGTTTTTGAGCATTTTGCTATTAAGTGGTTGTCTTCATAGGTTGATTGCCGATTTCAGCTGTGAAACTGTCTTTGCGAGTATATGTATAGGTGAAATTTTTCAATGACTGCCTCCCCTTTTCAGGAATTAAGCAACTATAAATTAGGAAGTACAGTAATATTGGCTATTAGGGTGAATATGGGTATAGATACTTTTTTTCTTTTTTACATTTTAGAATGGCTGGTGTATTTTTTATTTACAGTTGATTTCATTTGTCAAAAAATTACAGCTGTGAGTGATCCATTTTTGCCCCAATTATAAAATAATATGCTGTGATTTTATAGTATACCTTAAAGAAATCACATAATTTGTTAGCTAAAGCAATTACTAAAAGAAATGTCCATTTCCGACCTATGAACATTTTACCTATGGTTTCTTTAATTTTCATACGTTAATCTTGAATCTATATTCTTTTTTTGAGACAAGGTCTTACTCTGTCACCCAGGCTGGAGTGCAGTGGCGCAATCATGGATCACTGCAGCCTCCACCTCCCGGGCTCAGGCAGTCCTTACACCTCAGCCCCTTGAGTAGCTGAAACTACAGGCGTGCACCACCACGCCCAGCTAATTTTTGTATTGTTAGTAGAGACGGGGTTTCATCATGTTGTCCAGGCTGGTCTTGAACTCCTGACCTTAAGTGATCTGTTCACCTCAACCTCCCAAAATGCTGGGATTATAGGCATGAGCCACTGCACCCAGTCAAATCTGTACTCTTAAAAAAGGAAAGTGTGTTATAACAGTTTGGTAATACATTTACAAATAATAAAATAGTTATTCCAGTGATTAGGGGGTGGTCTAGGAAACTAATTAATATTTTGATACCAAACACAGTGGGAAA
Source organism: Hylobates moloch (assembly GCF_009828535.3). Lineage (NCBI taxonomy): Eukaryota > Metazoa > Chordata > Mammalia > Primates > Hylobatidae > Hylobates > Hylobates moloch. The sequence continues at coordinate 91,418,146 of NW_026652278.1, forward strand.
ATATACAATCCTTAAGTATGAATCAGGAATCTACTCTTTAAAATATGTCACATGTACTTAAGAGAAAAAGATGAAGGTTGATTGACTGAGTTCATATATATATGAGATTACGTGGGCAAACTGAAACCTTCTTTACAATGTAGGACCAACACCATTTTCTACAAAGATTTTAACATAGCGAATTAACTCAACATTAGGTTTTGGCTGAAAATATCTAAACTGTTTTAAAACATGCGCAATCAACTGATCTAAATCTTTCCTCACCATTACTAACTTAAGGAGCATATGTACACTATTTCTTAAAGACTAAACTGTACCTTTTGGTACAGATAGAGAATAGATTGTTCTCTGTGTCACTGCATGGTGTTTCTCAATTATGGTGCAGAGTTGTATTTCTGTCATGTGGGATGTAGGAATGTGAACCAGCACAGTGTCTTAAAAATCAGTAAGTCAACGTGGCAACATTGAATCATTTGAAAGATTTATGAACAGAAACACTAAATGGTTAAAATTATTTACCTTCGGAATACCTCATTATAAGTAAAATGATGTACTAAAATTTGAACTTACACTTTTCTGGAAGTTAGGATTTGTACACTTTATACTTTGAGATGCCTCAGTGTTGCAGAGCTTCCAGGATGAAGTGAATGCCCTGGATTTAAATGCTGTCTGCTGATACCCAGATTAATCCATCCAGCCCTAAGCTGTCCCTTGAATTTTTGCTATTATGACATCTTCACCCCCAAGTCCTCCAAACCTTTTCCTTCCCTGGCCCTGAATATCTTGCTGGATGGTAACTCCTTTCTTCCAGTTGCTTGGCTAAAACCCTGGAATCATCAGTGACTCTTTCCCTAACGTCCGTGACCTCCCCATCAGCAAATTTTATTGGTGCTGCTGTCAAAATATGTCCAGAAACTAAGCACTTCTCTCACTCTCCTCCACTACCAGCTGGTTCATCACCATAGCCTCCTGACCATTCTCCCTGGTTTCAGCTTTTCACCTGCAGTTCTTCACACTGCATCCAGGGTCGTTAAAATGTCACCAGTGCTGCTCCTCTGTTCCAAATCCTTCAGTGGCTTTTCATGTCATCTCAGTAAAATCCAAAATCCACGTGGTCTGGCCCCTGATGCTGCTCTTCTTCATTTCCTGCTGCCTTCTCTTTTTCTCTCCCATTCTAGCCCTATCACTGCCCTTGCCATTCCTCAAAGACACTCAGCCTCCCTGTGTCTCAGGGCCTTGGTACTTGCCTGCTCCTCTGCCTTGCTGACTCATGCCAATGTGGCTGGCTCCCTCTAGTTCTGATCTCTGCTCACATGTCGACTTAAGGAGAGAGGCCATCCCCCTCCCCATCACTCCTGGTCTCCTTACTCTGCTTTGCTTTCTCCCTTAGCACTGTGCACTCTGATGTGTTATATGCTAATTCGTTACCTGAGTATAAGCAGTAGAAGCTCTATGGCAGTTGAAATGACCTAATGTGCTCTGTTTACCGTTTATAGCCTGGGTGTCCCAAATAAGCCCTGACTGCATGGTAGATGCTCAATACATTTTTGTCTGATGAATGAGTGTGAAGTTTTAGATGTTGACTTCTCCTGAGATCTATCAGTTTTTAATATTTTTTCATTTATTCATTCATTCTGTAAAGCCCATCATTATGCATAATTCTGAGGCATTATTGATATATTGACAAAAATAGTGCAAAGTCTTTTATTTTTAATGTTTTGTATTTATTAGTTTTAAATGCATAGCATGTATTTTATACCTTGTGAAATGTGGTCAGATTCTGGATTTCAGTTCTGGAGAATTTTCTCTTTTTCTTTTTTGCAATTGCAGTGATCAAAAATTTAATTTTAAGGATAGATTTGCTTTATAAAGTTAATTTACAGCCAGTTTTTGATTACCGTATAATAATATATGTAATTTTTAAAGTAGTGGTGGTGGTGTTTTACCTTTTTTCTGTTTTAACATTTTAAGAATACTTTCTTTTCCATATTTAGAGACCCCTTTCAAACATAGTGTTACTTTAATCAACATGTGAGGTATGCCCACATATACTTTAATTCATATGTAGACAAGTATTGGAAATCAGATTTGTATTAATAAAGAAAGATGCTATCAACCAAGCCATTAATAGAAATAATTTTTTCTCTTTTATGTTAACTTTGGGACCCTTTCCTCCTCTCTGTTTCTTTCTTTCTTTTTTTTTTGAAACAGGGTCTCCCTCTTTTTCCCAGGCTGGAGCACAGTGGCGCAATCACGGTTCACACAGCTTGAAACTCCCAGGCTCAAGCGATCCTTCTGCCTCAGCCTCTGGAGTAGCTGCGATTACAGGTGCACACCACCACACCTGGCTGGTTGTTTTGATATTTAGTAGAGACGAGGTCTCGCTATGTTGCCCAGGCTGGTCTTGAACTCCTGAGCTCAAGCAGTCCTTCTGCCTCAGTCTCCCAAAGCCTCAGCCTCCCAAAGTGCTAGGATTACAGGCGTGAACCACTGGGCCTGACCCTCTTTTTTGATATGAAATTGTCACAGTAAGCCAGATTGCTATTATTCTTCAGAAAGAAATACTCAATATACTTTAATTATTTCTGAATGCTTAGTTGTATGACTGTCTATAAAATATTTCTTTTTTGAAACATCTGGTGACCAGTGCATTACAGATGAAGATTGCTTATGGATATAGAGTGCATGCATTCCAGGCAATATGGTCTTTTATAGAGAAAAATAACAGAGCAGGGAAAGGAATTGATACCAAGTTTGAGTATCAAACTGGGATATTTTGGATGCCAGAAAAGAATAATGTTAGTGTTTTCTTAAAGAGCTCAGCACCGATCTGCAGAAGTTTGTGTGGACTGTTTTTCAGTCATGGGTTTGTTCCATGTGTTTGTTTTTGATCAGATGTGGATTTATAAGTCATAGATGCCACATTTAGCAATTGCTTTTTATCACATTTAGGAGAGTATTTGATGAGAATACCTTAAACCTTTCAATTTAATTAAAGTGCAGCGTAAATTATCCATTGTACTTTAAGCCTTGCAAACATGGCCTTCTTTGTCAGTTTTTAAACTATGATGAATGTTTCCAATAAGCCTGGCTGTGAAAATAAAGAATAGTTGTTTATGGAGAGATTATTAGCTAGATGATTGTGGATTCTCATTCTTTAGTCCTAAGAAAAACCCACTCCAATGCAGATCTTTCTTCCTCTAGCATCTAAAGTATTCAGCACTTAGTCCTACAGATATATTAATTGTTTAATAAGGATAAACCACAACTCTTGTTGTTTGTTTTTGTTTTGCTAAAAGAAAAACTGCTATTGAGATCATTTTCCTCAAGAGTTTTCTCTGGGAAGTTCTAATTAAAACTGAATAAAATAATCTGATTCAAAATACTAGTCTTGACTCAAACTACTGACTGCAGAAGACGCCTGGTCCCTGTTTTGAAGAAGCTAACATGCATTTCATTGGGTATATGTCATTACCACAAACAAAAGAAAGCTCATTTTGTATATATTGACAAGTTAGAATTTTTTGTTATTAACAGGTTTGGCAAACATCGAAAAGATGACAAGATTGAGAAAACGGGTAAAATAAAAATACAGGAATCCTTTACGTCAGAAGAGGAGAGGATACGAATGAAGCAGGAACAGGAGAGGTAGACTTCAGTTACTTGATTAAACCTCCTTAGAAAGAGGTTCTTTTTTTTTCTTTCTACTTTCTTCTTTTTTAATGTAAAGATTTTACATTTAATTACTCTTTATATTTCCTGTATCAACCCAAATATTGATGGTTGTGGGTGAATATATTGTAAAGAGAGATTAAAAAAAAAATCTTATATGTATTTGTGACATCAAAGTGGATTTTAATTGCTTTAGTTAAGATCTTTTGCATAGGAAATAGAACAGCATATTAGATGAATAAATAAACATTAATACTGAATTTATGATTTTTTAAAATAACACAAAAAGTACTTAAAATCCTGCCTCACTGATATATGGATATTTAGTATATTATAATAATTTTAAAGAAATACTCTTCTGGAAATAAAACTCCGAATTTTTATATCACATTTTAAATATAATAAGAATTCAGGAGGCTGTTATTCATTATGTTGTTTTTCTTTCAAACCTGACACTTACTTCTTGATTCTCCTTCTATTTTACCATCTTCACATTTTGTGACATTTTCCACTTAAGTTTTCCATGTCTTCCAGATAGATTGTTACCTATTGTTGAATCATTTCCATGTTGAGAACTTAAAGACCAATGAAAGGAATGAAAAGAGTTACTCTAAGCAGGCACTCAAAAACCATTTTTCTAAGTGATTAGAATTTTTCTCATTATAATTCCAGGGGGTGAGAAAGCCATCTCACACTTTTGTTATTAGAGTTTACAGGTTCACAGTGAGCTTCTCTCTGTCATCACATTTCATTTTCTGAGCAGCCACAGTGAGAGGTACTATGCCTGTTTTACTTTGAATAATCTGGGATTTCAGTGAGTTTCTGGTACCTTGATGAAGGTTATAATGCTAAGTACTGTCCATAGCTAGGACTGTAGCCCAGCATCTTTAAGATTAAGTCCAATATTCCTACCATAATTCTAAAGCTAGGATGCTTTTACTCTAATACTTAATGAATGAAATAACTAAAAATAGTATCCTACAACAGTTTTATTTAAAAGAGATTAGTGTTTGGGTATTTTTTCATTCATCCTTCTAATACCTCTGAGGTTTTTCTTGAATAGAATGGTTACTCTGAGTCTCTGTAGCTTTTCAGGGTAGAAAATGTATGTGGGAAAAAATATGGATTTTAAATTTATGAAGCAAGACTGCTGGTTCTTCCTCAATTTTTATTTTTTAAAAATCATTTCACCTTGCTTTGCAGGACTCTTTCTAATCCTCATCAATTTGGGGATTCCCAAACTTATTAGTGAACTCACTATTTTGGGGTTTGGGTGCATAGTGTTCCTTAGTGTGTGTGCCATAGCATTTAGTGACTCGGAAGTATAAACTTCTATCCTAGAAGAATTTCTTCTCCCTAAAGGAGGAGACTATACCAGGTAAATGTGTGAACTCAGATTCATCCACAGGCAAATATGTAATTTACTTAGAGAGTAATCTGAGCGACAGAAACATTATACCTCCCCTATATCTTGATACCCTCCACAGGGGATAGATAGCTTCATTAATCCTGTACTGTTTTTCATCTTCTAAATATTTCTTCTTTGCAGTTTAAGGTGACTGCTCTGTTTCCACGCAGAATTCTATCAACATTTTCCAAAATACTTTTATGATGCTTAGTCAAATATTTCCAGCCCAACAATGATTTTTACATAATGGTTTCACTTGTATTATTAATTTGCCTAAGGCACAGTTCACTTCTCAGTTTTGCTTTTAATTTCCATCTCTGTACCTCTAATGATGCAATACTTCTGGGAACTAGGTTGATCATAATGAATTTACAATGTACAGGAGGCCTAAAATAAAAATCTTTCAGGGTCAAGGAATAAGTGAATGGTCCATTAAAAAAATCAATTAGGCTCATAATTTAAGAAAATTATTATACTTTGTATTTCAGTAACAACTGTTTGCAAGTATGTTTTATTTAAACTTATGGATTTTGTAATAGAGCAAGTGAATGCAAGAAACGGACTGAACTATGAAGTGGAGTAGGTTTGGCACTTGTATTTTAATAGGGCAAGCTTTCTTCCATATGTCGTCCTTTCTGTTCTGTCTGTGGTATTGGCAGTGTTCTTTTTGAGAATGGAAACTGCAGCTTCCTTGAAAAAATTTTGACTGGAGGATCAATAAAAATAAATAAACCACTACTTATATTCTCCTTACAACCTTTCCCTCACTGCTGACTAGTAGTGAAATATCTCTCAGGATATTATTTACCACTGTAGCTATTTGAATTCCGAAAATTATTTTGGATGATTCCATATAAAAATAGAAAACCCAACATTCCCGCATGAGTTTTGATTGTCCACAAACTAGAACTTTTTTTGCGTATGTACATCTGTGAATCCTGAATATTGCTCAAGATATAAATATTGAAAAACTAAAAGGGCTATGAATATAATTTTAAATGTTTTTTCTTCAATGTTAAGATCTATTTAGATGGTGACAATAAACTAGATTGTTCTGAACAGGGTCCAAGATTAAGTTTGACTTCATTCTTGCTAACTTCCTTCCCTTTCCGTCACTCGCTACCAACACTGTGAGGTTGGGTCTTGAGTAAATGCCATCCATGTGGGAGAAATGGACTAGGAAGATCACTGTATGGATGAGTGCTCCGCTCTACTAGCCCTGCCCTGCCTCAGACTAGAGCCTCCATGAGTACGCTCTTCTTGAGAAGCGGGGAGTCTGGGCATGATGCCAAGGGGGAAGTTAACGGGTTTTCCGACATGCTATTTTTGACTTCTCATTCTGGAGCACTGAACCTAGGTACCCTATTTTTTCAGAGATGCTGTTGGCTACATTGGAGATAGACTGGGAAGCTAAGCAAAAATGTGAATTCAGTGCTTCGTGCCTCCGACTTGTGTTTCAGGCATGCCTAGGGACAGCGCCTCTACTGGATCATTTCCACCACATTAAAGGTTTAGGCTCCAAACTCAAAACAGAACATGTTCCAATTAAGTGAGGAACTTCATGTCTACTTAGCCTCCCGCACAAAGCCCAGTGATAGATTTCTCTGTTGACCAAGCATCACAAATAACATGTTGGCTTTCTGTTGTTTTTGCTCCAGTGATACCTCCGTGTATTTTTAAATGGTAGTATATACACTATGTGGTACAGGATTGCCCAGTGTTCAGCAGTAGAGAATGTGTTCTATTTACAAGTATGTTAGAAAAACACTTGTTTAAACCAGTATATGCGTATTTTTCTACTCTGTTATTTCTCAAAATTTTACCAAGTTCATGTACATTATGAGTCACCAAAATAGGAACAGAGAGTCACCATTCTCCAAACTTACTTCTTCTCAAAACAGCTTCTCAACCCCTCACTTTTTGCTTTTCCTGGAATACTGACATCCCGCAGCATTCTGAGTCACTGGGGAAATACCAAGGGCAAGTCAAGACCGTTGACTCCTGGTTCAGCCGTGTCCAGCTTACTCCTCTAACTGGCTGTAGAAACCGGAGTTGATTGTTTTCCAGAAATGCGAGCAAGTTTAAAGCACTGTTGTAACCTGTCTCTACTTTCTGGCTTCTGTTTTGTGGACTTAATGAAAGTACGTGCTTACCACTGCTCCTCCTTTTTCAGTTTTCTCTTTCCCATCTTTCTCACTTGTTTAAAACATTTACCTTTTTAAGCTCTACTTCCAAGTTTATTCTAATACTAAAAACTACAGAAAAATTTGGGAGAAACCCATAAAATTACAATCAGAAAACAAAAATTTATCTGTATTAACACACTGGTAACATACTGGTCTGTGCCATTCTAATCATTTTTTTCCTATAAGGTACACATTTTCCACACCTATGTACTTTTAAGAAGTTGAGATCTATTTTCATTTTTATTTATTTTGCATTTTTATGCATTCCTAGAAAATCATGTTAAATGTTTTCTGGATCACGGTCAGGTCTGTGTGAACAGACAAATGGGAAAGAGGGACAGAAAGAAGGAAAGATGTTCTGAAACATGAAATATTAGCTATGATATCTGGCCAAATTTCCCAACTCTCAAATAATATTCTCCTCGTGTTATTCATTCTATTAAATGAGGTTTATAATGTTAGCTGGCCTGTATTTTGTAGTTATTCAGCCACTGAAAGCTATTACAATATTATTATCTATATCTACATAGTAAGTTGTGCTTGGGAACATTTCCAGGGATACGGAATGCTTCTAGTGGAAATATGTAAAAGTTAATTAATTTCTTATGAAATCCTCCCAGTATAGAAGGAATATCTATAAATCTCCTCAGGAAATAGATGATCTGAAACTTTCCATTATTCAATGTTCTAATCATCTTTCAAAGCCTTGTGTTTTCACTACCAGACCATTGAACTATCTGTGTCCTTCAGTGGGATACTCCCCATTCTTGGTGTGTCATTTTGCAAGTTTATGTGGATTTTCTGCATGCCATTTCCTCTCTTTCTAATTTTACCAGCTGTTCTCAGTAACCTGCTTTGAGTAATTACTTGAACTTTTTTGTCATCTCAGTTGGTAGGATTTTTTTCAGCAGGTGATAGATGTTTGTTTTCCTAACAATAATCTTTGCATTTAGATCACTTATTGTCATGCAAAGATTGCCTTTTAAAAATTAACCTTTTATGGGAAACATTTTTTCTATCCTGTAGCAGCATTTTTCATGTTTCTTTGACCTCGTGAATCCTTTAGAAAAGTCAATTCTAATCAATAGGCTAAGTTTCAAGTTTTTCTTAAAAATTTTTATTGCACAGGTAAATGAGAATTTTTAAGAATCTGTTAACCTGCTTTGTAGAACTTAACTACTTAGATAAATACGTGATTGGGTGTGTTGGCTCACACCTGTAATCCTAACACTTTGTAATCCTAACACTTTGGCAAGAGCGTCACTTCAGCCTAGGAGTTCGAGGCTGCAGTGAGCTGCTGTGGTTGTGCCACTGCACTCCAGCTTGTGCGACAGAGTGAGAGCCTGTCTCAAAAAAAAAAAAAACAGGAAAAAATATAGATGATTACTTGAGAAAAATTAAGCCTTAGGCATACTATATATCTGAAACTGATTTTATTGACAGATACTGCAAATGAAGTAGGAAAATGCAGTTTGCTTTCTGATGAGAGCTGTCCTAGATATATTTGGCTTAAGAGCATCTCTCTGCATTGGCAATAATTGTAGGTGCTTTAATACCCATGAAAGCCTGAACATGACTTAAGTGAGTACCTACTGAGATGTGTTTATGTCTGTTGGTTAGGGAAATATTATTCTAGTGTTTTATTAGTCAGTATAAGACAACTGTTTTCGTTGTTTCACAATATATTAAGTGTATCAGACAGTATATTAGTCTGTTCTCATCCTGCTATAAGGATATACTCAAGACTGGGTAATTTATAAAGTAAAGAGGTCTGATTGACTCAGTTCCACAGGGCTAGGGAGGCCTGAGGAAACTTACAATCATGGCAGAACGGGAAGCAAATACGTCCTTCTTTACGTGGTGGGAGGAAAGAGAAGAATGAGAGCCCAGCAAAGGAGGAAGCCCCTTATAAAACCATCAGATTTTGTGAGATCTAACTCACTATCACAAGAATAGGAGGGGAAACCGCCCCCATGATTCAATTATCTCCACCTGGTCCCTCCCATGATACGTGGGGGTTATGGGAACTACAATTCACAATGAGATTTGGGTGGGGACACAGCCAAACCATATCAGATAGTATAAGTCTTTTTAAAATTACTATTTTAAAATGTTTTTTCCTCTTTCAGGGATCCCTTACCTTTGTTAAGAGAAAAAGATTTAAACACGTTAACATTAAAAAATTGATGTAAGGCTGCTCAGAAGGCTGAGGTGGGAGGATCACTTGAGGCCAGGAGTTTGAGACCAGCCTGGGCAACATAGCAAGACTCTTTCCCTAAAAAAATTTTTTTTAATTAGCAGGGCATGGTGGTACACACCTGTAGTCCCAGATACTCAGGAGGCTGGCGTGGGAGGATGTCTTGAGCCCAGGAGTTCAAGGCTGAAGTGAGCTATGATTATACTACTGCACTCCAGCCTGGGCAACAGAGTAAGACCCTGTCTCTGGGCTGGGGGGGAAAAGACAATATAATCAATTGTTAAAATAGATGATTACAGAGCTTTGGGAAGGGGAGCGATCAGTGGGGCTGGAATTAGTAGTGACTGCTTTATAGAGATGGTAGTTTGGGAGCTAGATCTTATTCCCAAGAATATGTATAAATTAGCAAACTAGAAAAATTCTACCCTCACGTTCAGTCTCCTTCCCCCTAAGCACAAAGGCTTATGGAAGGTGGGCAGTCTTTTAACTGCCTGGATTCTTTACAAGTTGTGATTGTATTAGTGGTTAGTTGTCTCCCTGTTAATGCTTTCTTTTTTCTCTTTTTCAACTTTTAACCATTTTGTATTTTAAAACCGGTTTCATCTCATTTTAGCATTGAGGGATGCAAGTTAACTTTCCCTCCCACCTATTCTAAGGGACCACTATGTATTTCAGCAACTTGCATTCTTCCCTGGAATTGGAAGTGTACCTTTAAAACTGTTGTTTTCACTCAAGAAAATTTTTTTCAGGACCCATTTAGAATATGGAAGTCCTTTTTTCTCAATCAGCTTTTACCCTAATATGACAAAGATATTAAAATCCCACTTAAAATTGGAACTGTTACCAGAGTAAGAAATTTAGTGGAATAGTATCTCTCTTTTGGGAATTCAGCATAGGCACCAAACTGGCAACTTACCTACTGTTAGGAGGCAGTTGTTAGATTCACCTGGCAGGGGGAGGATCACCCAAAGGATGGATGAGTTGAGCTGTAGTATTTTTGAAGTCTGCCATCTGCTGAAGTACTCTGAGGGCCAAATAAAGCCTTCCATAGTGACTAAAACTGTTTTTGCAACAAACTGTTCCTTCCAGTTGTTTTGTAGCTTAAATTTCATTTCGCCATGAATTTGGGTTTTATTTGATCAATTTCTATAATACTGACTTTTTGAGAGAAGAAATACTGTTGGGAAAAGATCCACGAACTGTTGTTCCTAGAATGAGGCTTCTGGATGGCAGTGCAGTAAGTTGGGGGTAAAATGTTTCCCAAAAGAGTTGATTGCAAGATCCTGAACATTGTTTTGAAGATAGTCAACAACTATCTGATATGTAGCAATCTGAAATTTATTAAAAACATTTTTTTCTGTTAAACTAATATTAGTATATTCTATCTTCTGTAGACATAACAACTTTTTTTATTAAAAATTATTAAGGCCGGGCGCGGTGGCTCACGCTTGTAATCCCAGCACTTTGGGAGGCCGAGGCAGGCAGATCACGAGGTCAGGAGATGGAGACCACGGTGAAACCCCGTCTCTACTAAAAATACAAAAAATTAGCCAGGCATGGTGGCGGGCGCCTGTAGTCCCAGCTCCTCGGAGAGGCTGAGGCAGGAGAATGGCATGAACCCGGGAGGTGGAGTTTGCAGTGAGCCGAGATTGCGCCACTGCACTCCAGCCTGGGCGACAGAGCGAGACTCCGTCTCAAAAAAAAAAATTATTAAAAGACAGTTTCTATTTCTTGTAGTCTTTAAAAAAAATACACCATGAAAAAAGAGATGTGTTGCAGCATCATAGCTTTGGAAATGGAGGTATTTGGTATGTAACTGAGAGGTTTAAGGACACCACTGGTTTTCCATCCTAAGGAGTTTGGTCACTTTGGTGGTTATTCCCGTACCTGGTACCTTTTCTGGATATATAAAGACTAGACTTTATGTTCATAAAAAGTTCCTTTCATCCTATTCTACTGCAATTAGTGCTAAAAGCCATTTATTGTAAAAGCAAAAATACTAATGAATAGAAATGTTACAAAAACAGAAGTCTTGTGTGTTTTATCTTCATCGAGCGTCATCCATTTTAATTAGAGAAAAGGATGGTGAACACTGTGACAAGAGCCTGGAATTAAAATCATTAATTGATGTCAAGCTGAAGAGAGACTGTTAGCATGAATTTAGTGACAGCAGGAAAGAAATTAACCTTATTACTTTATTTAGTATATTACATTATTTTGTGTATTCTGTGCAGGTTCAAGGCAATTTCATTATCATAATGGAACACTTTTTTTTTTTTTTTTACAAAAAGGAAAGATGTATTTATGCTTGAACATAACAAGTTGAAATGATAAGTTCTTTATTAAGTTAAAAATGACTTGATAAAAAGGTTTTAATTGTTTGAATTTGTTTTTTCAATTTTCAAGGATAGGAAACAGTGTAAATGTTGTCCATCAATGTCGGGTGGTACAACTGCCTGTGATAATCTGAACTTCAGAATAGTTCTTTTTAGAACCAGGAAGGACTTACTGAAATGTTTAAAGCAATAGACATTTATGTTTTTTGCTGGGTTTTGGGCTAATCAGTTACTTCTGTCGTTGTTGAGGTTTTGCCCGAGATAAATGGGATACAGAATGCTGAACAACAATCTTGACTGTTCAGAAAAATGAGTGACTCTTACATCTTGGAGATAATTTGTGACCTCAGGGTCGCAATAAAAGAGTAAAGGGGGTAGGCTTTTATAGCCCTGGCCATCTGGATCCATTAAGGGCTCAACTGCAAATACTCACTGTCTTTTCAAAGTTTCCTTAAGAAGTCATGTTATTTTTATGAGGACACCAAACATGTTTTCTTCCTGAGCCAAATATTTTCTTACTGAAATACACATCTCCACAGAGTGGAAATACATAACATGCAAATATAACCTTTTGGTTGTGTTAGAAAGTTCATTTTCTCACTTTGTAACAAGACATTCAAATATCAAAGAGTATAATAAAGTCATTTGTGTCTTTTGTTAATTTTGCTTGTGAATTGCCACTAAAATTTATGAAAATCACAGTGCATGCCTAGTTTCAAAAGTCTACTCTAAAGTGCTATTTGTACAGCAAGGCTCATTAGCATTAATTTCTAGAATGAACTTGAGAATGCACATTAGTTCAGGCTACTGACCAGATCCGTTAGCCTTTTGTGGCAGTAGTTCTACCTGGTGGACCACATGTATGCTATAGTTTCATTCTAAGGTTTTCATCACCAGTGTAAGCTGCCACATTGGAAAGCAGTGATGCAGGTTTTAGAACTTTGGGGACAACATTATTGGTGATGACAAGATAAGCAATACAAATACAATTCCTTCATTATTGGAGCCTTGAAAAAAATCAGTGCTTCTGGAAGGTACTACAGATGAGGCTTTAATGTTTATTAGGCTCAATGACTGGTGGCGATTAGTCATAATGTACAAATTTGGGTAAAAGAAGTCAGTTGAGATTTGGGCTTTATAAATAGTACTTCATGCTGCTGAGCACTTCTTTTGAGAGATTGACTTGTTAGAAATTGACCGCTAATTAATATTATTTTCTGTGTCATTTGGAACAAAAGAATATTCAAATCCAGAACCCATCGGTAATATAATGAAACTGATGTGCAAGAAGTTTGGGAGATTATTTAGGTTTATGCCTCCCTTGAAAAGAGTATGTTCCTATTCTCTTTCTGATAGCTTTCTTTCTTAAGAGGGATGCATTTTCTGACATAGGTAAGCTGGATTTTTCACTTTTAATGAATTGAGCTTCATGTATCATAGAATTTAGTCATTAATAAATCAGTCAGAGTCATTCTTTTTGATTTTTGGAGGTTCTCCAGATTCAGAAATTTCAGCTTTATATTTATGTAATTATACTTAGGTCTGTTGTGTTCCTTCAAACTTCTTTAGTTTGCCAACTTCAAGACTTATGTGAATGCCTAGTCACCCTGGATATTACCTATGATTAAGTGATTGAAGAATGGTGACCAACTATCATAGTATAGTGGGTTGTCAGATAAGTGATCATAATTGAGTTTCAAATTAATATCCCATTGAATATAAGAAAGAACTCATTTTCCTCTTTCTGCTAGTGATTTCTGGCCAAATCAAGAGTCAAAAAGACATTATGGAGCAAAGAATAAAATTATCTCCTAACTCCTATCAACTTTCCATTATGGATAGCTAGTATTTAGTGGTAACCAGCTTTTATAATAGCATCCTTAACTGTCATAATTGCTCTTAAATGGATAAATGGAGTAAAAATTTTAAAAATGTCTAGCAGAATTTTAGCTAAATTTGACATTAGAATTTGAGTTGCTGTTTCTCTTGTGGGTATTCTGTCTGTGGAACCTACAGTCTTAGAGTTACTAGAATCTAGAACAGTCCTGACAAAAATTTCTAACTTTCTAATATTCACTTATGAGTTAAGAAAGTCATTGGTTGTCACCTCGGGAAATAAGGTTCTCCTAGGGAGTTTTGGGGAACATGAGAAGCAGTTTTGGTTGCCCCATTGGGGACACTGCTGGATTACCTGTGGCTATGACCAGTTCTGGTAAAAGTCCTGCATGATGACAAATAGCTCCTTCTCAAATGTCATTGGGTCCTGTTGAGAAACACTGAGCTAGGTGAATTTATGTACTTTTTATAGCTGGGAGAGAAGAAAAGTCAGACAGATTTGATCCCCTGTATTCAAAATTGGAAAACAAGAGCAGGGTGATGGTGATACACTAGATACAAGAAAGAAACAAGGAAAATGCAAAGTTTGCTTGTAATGCTATGTGACAATTTTCTGTTTTTAAAAAAACTTTTAAGTTTGTAATAATTTTAGATTCATAGGAAGTTATGAATATAGTACAAAGAGGTCCTATGTACCCTTCATCCAGTTTCCCCCAGTGGTTAAGTTAGATAACTGTAGTACAGCATCAAAACCAGGAAATTCGCATTGGTATAGGGTATGTGTAGTTCTGTGTCATCACCTGTGCATGTTAGTGTAGCGACTCCTACAGTAAAGAAACAGAACTATTTCATCACAGAGGCCTTCCTCTGTAGCTGACCCCTAGCCATCATTAACCTGTTCACCAACTCCATACTTTTGTCATTTTGAGAATGCTATATAAGTGAAATCATATATGACCTGTGAGATTGGCTGGGGTTTTTTTCACATTGCATAATGCCCTTAAGACAGATTCAAGTTGCTGTATGTATCACTAGTTTGTTCATTTGTACAGCTGAGTAACGTTCTGTGATATGGACACACCCCAGTTTTGTTTTGTTTTTTTTTAACTATTTACCTATTGTGAGCTATTTTGGGTGTTCCCAATATTTAAATATTACAAATAAGGTAATATTTGGCAATGAACAATTCCATACAGATTTTTGCTTGGACATAAGTTTTCACAACTTTGGGATACGTACCTGGAGGCACAATTGCTGGACAGTATGATAAGTATGTGTTTAATTTTTAAAGATACGACCAGGCTGTTTTCCAGGGTGACAGTACCATTTTAAATTTCCAGCTGCAACGTATGAGGAGCCTGGTTTCCCTACATTCATGGCTGCATTTGGTATTGTCACTGTTTTTTATTTTAACCAGTCAGATGTATAGTAATAGCTCATCATAGTCTTATTTGCTTTTCCCTATTAACTGGTGGTGGAGAACGTCTTTTCACATGCTTGTCATCCATATGTCCCCTTCAGTGAAACATCTT
This sequence comes from Hylobates moloch, assembly GCF_009828535.3. Taxonomy (NCBI): domain Eukaryota; kingdom Metazoa; phylum Chordata; class Mammalia; order Primates; family Hylobatidae; genus Hylobates; species Hylobates moloch. The sequence goes on from NW_026652278.1 coordinate 91,433,313, forward strand.
TTCATGTCTTTTGCCATTTTCTAATTGGATTGTTTTCTCATTGTTGAGGTTTCAGGGGTTTGTTTGTTTGTTTGTTTGTTTGTTTGTTTGAGTCAGGGTCTTGCTGTGTCACACAGGCTGGAGTGCAGTGGGCACAGTCATGGTTCACTGCAGTCTTGGCCTCCAGGGCCCAGGCAATCCTCTCACCTCAGCTGAGTAGCTGGGATTACAGGTGTGCGCCACCATTCCCAGCTAATTTTCGCATTTTTTGTAGAGACAGGGTTTTACTGTGTTGCCTAGGCTGGTCTTGAGCTCCTGGGCTCAAGCAGCACGCCCCCATCAGCCTCCTAAAGTGCTGGGATTACAGGTATGAGCCGAGAAGGCTGACTGAGTGTTTTAAAAAATATTTCCTGGATATAAGTCCTTTGTCAGATACGTGCCTTGCAAATATTTTTTTCTGGTCTGTACTTATTTTTTCATCTTCTAATTAGAGCTTTTCACAGGAAAAGTTTTTTATTTGATGACGTTCAATGTATATACTTTTTAAATTTTATGGATAATGGTTTTCGTATTAGTCCTAAAAACCCTTCACCACTCACTAGTTCCTAAAGAATCCCTTACATTTTTTCTTAAGTTTTATACTTTTACATTTACATTTAAACCTGTGACCCATTTTGAGTTAATTTTTTAGTAAGGTATGAAATTTATTTTTCCCTTTCTTTTTGCCTATGGATATCTCATGGCTCCTGCACCATTGGTTGAAAAAACTATTTTATTACGTTGAATTGTTTTTCCTGCAGCATTGTGTAGTTTTCAACGTATCTGTCTTACACAGATCTACATAAACTAAAGTTTGGCCTATAGATGTGTGTCTGTGTGTTTTGTTTTGTTAGGGATTATAAATAGCATTGCATTTTTAATTTCAGTGACTATGTGTTCATTGCCAGCATATGGAAAATACAATGGATTTTTATATGTTGATCTTGTATCCTCTGACCTTGTTGAACTTGCTTTTTAGTTCTGAGAGATTTTTGTAAATTCTTTGGAATTTTCTTTGTAGATCCTCATGTCATTTGCAAGTAAGAAGCATTTTGTTTCTTCCTTTTCAATCTGTGGACTTTTATTTCCTTTTCTAGGCTTATTGCATTGCCTAGAACTTCCAACACTATGTGGAATTACAGTGGTAGGAGCACACATCCTTACTTTATCATAGGGAAAGCATTCAGTCCTTCTCCATTATGCACGATGGAACCTGTCGGTTTTTGGTAGATGCTCTTAAGTTTAGGAAGTTTCACTTTATTTCTAGTTTTCTGACATGATGGGTGTTGAATTTTGTCAAATGCTTTTTCTGCATTAATTGATACGATCATGTAACTTTTCTTCTTTGATCTGTTAATATGATGGATTGTAGTAGTTGATTTTTGAATATTGAACCAGGCTTGAATTTCTGCAGTAAATACCATTTGGTCATGGTGTATAATTTCTTTTATATATTGCTGAATTTCATTTACTAATATTTCATTAAGGGTTTTTCCTTTTATATTCATGAGGAATATTGGCCTATATAGCTTTCTTTTCTTTCTTCCTTTTCTTTGCTGCTGTCTTTATCTGATTTTGGTATCTTTTCTGGATTCTTTTGAATATATGTTTATGTATTGTTTTTGCTAGCAGAGGTCTACTTCAAACATGAAAAGAGTAACTGCAATAAAAGATTAAATTCAGTCTAAAGTGTTGCTTTATAGAAGTAAGATTTTACTGCATTTAAGTATATATTTAAATTTGTAAGTATATAAAGGAGATATTTTTTCCTTTAAAATTCTATTGAGGGTTTTAAAATTATTTCCAGGTAACTAAGATTGACTTAGGGCATAAATTATACCAATATATTATAAGTTGAAGAGGACGTTGTACCAAATAGTTTAATAAAATCATAGTAAACGAAACGTTAACTTCAGTAAAGGTGAGCATTTAAGGTTTGTTTCTTAGTTGTAATGTAGGCAAGTTTTACTTCAAAATTTGATTGGATGCATGCCTTCTAGTCCTTAATTTAAGGATTCCCCATTTCTGTATGCATCCCATAAAATGACAGAGTCGATGTCATTAAGCTGAGATCCTCTTTTGCCACTAATGAAGAATTATGGTGTGGATTCGTGTTTAAGCTTCATAGTAGGTTGAATGTTTATGGTGTATCAATAATGAGTAAGATAGATACATATTACATATATAAATTGTATATAACTTTAAAAAAATTATTTCTTGCCTTAAACAAATTCATGAGTAATATCCAAGTAGATGCCAGAAATGATCTGTTCCTTGTGAGTTTTTAAAGCTAGTTAATAAGTAAAAATTTAAACTTAAGATTTAAATTATGGCCAGGCACGGTGGCTGACGCTTGTAATCCCAGCACTTTGGGAGGCTGAGGCAGGAGGATCGCTGGAGGTCAGGAGTTTGAGACCAGCCTGGCCAGCATGGTGAAACCCCATCTCTAGTGAAAATACAAAAATTAGCCAGGCGTGGTGGTGCACACCTGTAATCCCTGCTACTTGGCAGGCTAGGGCACAAGAATCACTTGAACCTGGGAGGCCGGAGGTTGCAGTGAGCCAAGATCTCATGCCACTGCACTCCAGCCTGGGGGACAGGGTGAGACTCTGTCTCAAAAAAAAAAAAAAAAAAAAAAACAATATTTGAATTATGACTGCAATCTTGTTGACATGAACAAAGGGCATCTAAAATTATTCTTTTTGAGCATCCATAGCGTTACTTAACAATCTAGAATGTGTATGACCTGTCATTTATACCACTGATCTTCTATAGCTGCAAGAAATAAAATATATTTTACAACATTTTTTGATGAATGTTTCTATATGCAGTTCCTAGAAAAGGAAAGGTTTCTCTTATTTCGACTTTGTTCTGATTTCATAGGATTCAAGCCAAAACTCGAGAATTTAGAGAACGACAAGCTCGAGAGCGTGACTATGCTGAAATTCAAGATTTTCATCGGACGTTTGGCTGTGATGATGAGTTGATGTATGGGGGAGTTTCTTCTTATGAAGGTTCCATGGCTCTCAATGCTAGACCTCAGAGCCCACGAGAAGGGCATGTGATGGATGCTTTGTATGCCCAAGTCAAGAAGCCGCGGAATTCCAAACCCTCACCTGTAGACAGGTAGGCGCCAGGGGCAATCATGGTATTGCTTCCAAATCAACTTTTATATAGCTTCTGACAAGGGAGTAGACCGTTCATCAATCCTCAAACCAGAATTGCCTTTTATTAATGGCTTTTAAAAAGCTGTTGTGTCTAAAAGTATTGAGTTTACACAAATTGAAACCTAATGGAAGGATCAGCAGAGGTTTTGATGGCTTTTCTAATGATTCCAACATATTTCATTTTGTTCTTAAGATGGTTTTATACCTGAGAACCAACCTCTAGTTTATAACTCAAATAAAAAGCAAACTTAAAATTATGACTCTTCTACTTAAGTGATATGTCCTTTTATTGCTAGGAGAGCCTTTAGGTGTGGCAATTAAATAGATGGGGAATGACATGATTTGTTCCACTTATGATTTAGATGGATCACTTTTTTTCTTAGGTGGCATAACTTTATATTATGAAAGAATCGGTAAATGAGAAGAATAGTGTAGTATAACAGATTGCTTATTAACAGCCACAGACCACAGGTCTGAATTATGTATATCAGCGTAGCACACAGGAGTGCAATGTTAACTGTATTTTTAATTGATACATAATATTTTACATGTTTATAGGATACATGTGAGTAATTTTTACATGCATAGAATGTGTAATGATCATGTCAGGATATTTGGGGTATCCCTCAGCTTCAGTATTTATTTATCTGTTATTTGTGTTCTATTTTATTTTATTTATTTATTTTTTATTATACTCTAAGTTCTAGGGTACATGTGCACAATGTGCAGGTTTGTTACATATGTACACATGTGCCATGTTGGTGTGCTGCACCCATTAACTCGTCATTTACATTAGGTATATCTCCTAATGCTTTCCCTCCCCGCTCCCCCCATCCCATGACAGGGGCCGGCGTGTGATATTCTCCTTCCTGTGTCCAAGTGTTCTCATTGTTCACTTCTCACCTATGAGTGAGAACATGCGGTGTTTGGTTTTCTGTCCTTGCAATAGTTTGCTGAGAATGATGGTTTCCAGCTTCATCCATGTCCCTACAAAGGACATGAACCCTTTTTTTATGGCTGCATGGTATTCCATGGTGTATATGTGCCACATTTTCTTAATCCCGTCTATCATTGATGGACATTTGGGTTGGTTCCAAGTCTTTGCTGTTGTGAATAGTGCCACAATAAACATACGTGTGCATGTGTCTTTATAGCAGCATGATTTATAATCCTTTGTGTATATACCCAGTAATGGGATGGCTGGGTCAAATGGTATTTCTAGTTCTAAATCCTTGAGGAATCGCCACACTGTCTTCCACAATGATTGAACTAGTTTACAGTCCCACCAACAGTGTAAAAGTGTTCCTGTTTCTCCACATCCTCTCCAGCACCTGTTGTTTCCTGACTTTTTAATGATTGCCATTCTAACTGGTGTGGGATGGTATCTCACTGTGGTTTTGATTTGCATGTTATTTGTGTTTTAATGGCTATATATTTATTTAAAATTTTAACTGAAACAATTTTAAACAGATCTTTTCCCGCTCTTTTGTTTGTATGTTCAAGCACCATGAGGAGTTTAGTTCACAAATAATCATTTCTTTTTATATCAGACATATGCATGTTATTGTCATAAATGATACCCTCAGCCCATCATCTCTTATAGTGGTTTCTTATAAGTGTTGCTCTATTTAGGAACTGGGCTTTGAACATCATGAACAGCAGGTTTCATTAAAACCAGGGGCTCTCAAGCTTTAGTGTGTGTCAGAATCTCCTGGAGGGCTTCTTAAAACACACATTGATGGACTCTCCCCAAATTTTGATTCAGTAGGTCTGAGGTTGAGCCCAATAATTTGCATTTCTTACCCATGTCCAGGTTTGATGCTGGTACCATTGGTCCTGGGGATGGCACTGTAAGAACCCTCACAAGGCTAGAGATGTACTGGAACTACTTCATCCATAGCATCCATGTGTTATTGGTTGCTACCTTTTGCGCCCAGTTTCTATTTTAGCTACTTCCAGCTGTTTTTAATAGAGGTTTGCAGATGCGACAGGTAACTCTCAGGCAAACCCAGGACGAAGTATTTTTAAAAATAGCAAATGTGAAGCCAGATCTTAATATGAAATGCTATAGCCAGAGTATTTGGTTTGTTGCTTTGTTTTACTTTTGTTGGGTTTTAGGTTTTCCTTATGGTCTTATGAAAATCTGTAGGTCTGTTTGGTATTGACTATAATGACTGAATCATGTAAGTTAACATAGGAGGCATATGGTTTATTTGCTCTGATCACCTAGAAGGTTCACTTGCTTATTATCTAACCACAGATATGTCAGGATCCAAAGAATACAATTATTATCAGTGACAGTGACATTTTCTTTAAAAGCTTTTACTTGGTTTCTGCCATACTTGTGAATGCTGCTTACAGAAGGTCAAACAGCATTTGAAGGCCATGAATGTCCCATTGGAATTGTTTTCCTGAGAGAAAGGACACCAGAACACTGGTGTTGTCAGTTAGTAACTTTTGGAGGAAGTAAAAAAAAAAAAATTAGTTGACATATTATTGATCGTTGATAAAAGCACTCATCATTTTCAGCACCTTCCACATCCACTTTGAAAACCTGAAAAATAGTAGACTACCATGTAGCAGTTTTTCACACAGCTCAGAAGTCCCACGTGACATCAAAGCCAGGAGTCAGATGGGTTCTGTCCTCCCAGCTCCTGAGGCCCAGAAGTGGTTGCTTTAAGCCCCAGTTTAAATCATAGTGCCCTCCAAGAGTCTAAATCTTGCATGTAAATGTCTGCAAATTTTCAATCGCACTTACATGCTCAGAACAGCCTCTGTTTCTGGACTCCAGCATCCCCACCTGGAGTCCGTACCCTGCACTGTGCTAACCCCAAACTCAGCCTCCTAATTTCTGCCAAAATGCACTCAGCGAAACATTCTGGAGGAGACTTTAGTCATGAGGACGAGTTACACCAAACAGTAAGTAACTCAGAATCACATCTTAGACATTGCTGTATTCAAAAGCCCCTCTCATCCTAACTCAAGCACAGCCTCAGCAGCTGTCAGACTTACGATACTTTTATGCATTTGTGCTCCAGAAGGGTGATTAGACTAGATAATTTGTGAGATGCTTCCAACTCAGGAGAGACGTAATTTATATTTTTTAAGAAAAAGGACTATGGAAACTTTAGTTTTTTGTAATTATTATTTTTGCAGAGAATAAGATGTCCATTAAACAAACATTGATGTTACTAATCCAAAAAGTTGGGAATTATCGTACCTGTAAAGCACTTCTTCACCTACCTTTAACAGAATGTGAATTTGGCTGTGATGTCATGGTATCACCTCCATTGTCTGTTCCTGTTGGAGAAAAAGCTATATAGAAAAGTGTTTCTCAGACTTGAGGAGTATAGGAATTTTTTTTTTTTTATAGAAAGACAATCTCTTGCTACTGCAGTATTGAACTAAATTGTTTTGATTATAATGTTACTTAAATATGGGTAAAAATAAAATAGGACTAAACTCCTTCTGTTGACAACCATTATACAACCATAAAGCCAAACATCTTTACAAATTAAATACAAACAAAATGGCAAAGCCATTACATTCAAATGAACAACATTAACTTAATGTGGCCAGTAATGTTTCTTAAATCTAAACTCTTGCACAAATCATGAATATGGTGGTGGCTGCTCCATGGCAGGTTCATTTGGGTTTGTTTGCCAACCCCCACAGTCTTGCCCATCCCTTTTCTCTGTTGAATTTCTGCAGTTCTTTTGTATGTTCCTGTTCAGCAGCCTTTGGCCTGCACCTCCCACAGGGACATCATGTGTGCGCGAAGTTCAGCCCGCTTCTGTTGTCATTAACTGGAGACAGTGAAAATAGCATTCCATAGTGCCTTCATGTGTGTAAACCCAAATTCAGACAGTGAAATAACATGCCTGTAAGAAGATCTAGAATATGCTTATACTAATGTTTCTGAAAAGTAATTATTCAAGCGGAAACATGCAACTTGGAACTCCACAGAGATTATTTCCTGTATGAAGAAGAGACACAATAGAGAAACTCCTGTCAACTGACTAAATTCCACCAAAATTTGCAATTGGTGTCCAATGACCTTTACTATTCAAATTTTTGGATTTCATGGGAATGCAGGCAATTGACAGTCTGACGTGTAGCCTGCATCTGTTCTGGGATTTTCATTGTTCAGTGAGGAAGCAGCGTTCTACATTTCACTGCTTAGTCATTTTAATTGATCTTATAGTCAGAAATATGGATCTGGTAGCCCCACATGGAAACAGCCAGGGATGATTTATTAAATGTGGTGAATTTGGCATCAAAATCGGACATTTTCTCAATTTCTACGTATTACTTATAAAATGCTTTTTATCAGATAGCATCATGCTGTGTCTAGAAATAGTCCCATGTCTGTTTAATTTTATTATAACATGAACTGTAGGCTGTAGTCACAGTGTCACTGTTACTACTGTTTATTAGTGTCGTGGGTAACATTTTGATTTTTCACGTTGGATTGATACTAAAGAGAAGCAGATCCTATCCTTGTGTTTGATATGAATAACAAGGCTTAAAACTCACAAAAATGTTGGCGTAGGCCAGGCACAGTGGCTCACACCTGTAATCCTAGCACTTTGGGAAGCCAAGGCAAGAGGATTGCTTGAAGCCCAGCATCTGAGACCAACTTAGGCAAAAAAGTGAGACCCCATCTCTACAAAAATAAAAATAAATTAGCCAGGCGTGATGGCATGCATCTATAGTCCCAGCTACTTGGGAGGCCAGGGCAAGAGGATCACTTGAACCTAGGAATTTGAGGCTGCAGTGAGCTATGACTGTACCACTGCACTCCAGTCTGGGTGACAGAACAAGATTCTGTCTCTTAAAAAAAGAAATCTCAGTTTTTTTCTGGCTAGCAGAGTGCCTAGCTAAAAGTTTCCCAGGCTCCCTTGCATTAAGAGGTGACCATGTGACATAGTTCTGACTCCTAAGTGAGGAGCAGACCTAGAGTGGGGACTTCCTATAAAGCTAGTCTTTTCCTGAGTGAAATGGGGCTGACTCATTTTGTCCTTTACCATTTTCCCTGATTCTAAAGGTGTAGGCTACATGAAGGAAGAGGATAGCAGTCTGGTCCTGTGAGCAGCTCTTCTAGTTCTCATCACCTGTGAAAAGTGAATTTGTTACTTGTTTAAGTTACCTGCAATCAGGTTTCTATTTCATGAAGCCAAAAACCATTCTGAATATAGATGCTTCTCAACTTTCAATGGTGTTCTGTCCTGATAAGCTCATTATAAGTTGAAAATAACATATTGGAAATGCATTGAATACACCTCACCTACCAAACATCATGGGCTAGCTAGCTTACCTTAAACATGCTCAGAACACTTACATTAGCCTACAGCTGGGCAAAATCATCTATTCTAACACAAAACCTATTTTATAATGAAGTATTGGATATCTTGTACAATTTATTGAGTACTGTACTAAAAGTGAAAAATAGATTGGTTGTGTGGGTACTAAAAGTATGGTTTCTACTGAATAGTTAGCACCTTTGCACTATCTAAAGTTGAAAAATCTTAAGTTGAATCGTAGCAAGTCCGGGACCATCTGTATAATGAATTGTGCACAGAAGGGCTCAAAGGGAATCATTGTCTTTTGGTCAAGATTGTGTATATTTTGGAGAACTATCCCCTGGTCAAATAATTTCCACAATATTTTGTGAAATTAAGTAATGAGCAGTATTCTCCAGTGTTGCTCAATTAGCTCTTCTGCCTTTCATTTTGTTATGCATCTAATTAAAGAAATGTTACCAATCAAATGTCTGCCAGCAGCTATTCTTCTTAATTCTTTAAGACACTGCTATCCTCTGATAACTCCTATTTCCACCAACAATCCTGCTATAAAAGTAAGAAGCAGTTGAGTGTAATGTACAAGAGAATGAACTATGGAGCCAGAATGCTTGAGTTTGATCCTGGGCTCTTTTTTTCTTTGAGACAGGGTCTCACTCTGTCACCTAGGCTGGAGTATGATTGAACTCACTGCAGCCTCAACCTCCTGGGCTTAAGCAATCATCCCACATCAGCTTCCTGAGTAGCTAGGACTACAGGCATATGACATGATGCCCAACTATTTTTATTTATTTTTTGTAGAGATGGGGTCTTGCTATGTTGCCCAGGCTGGTCTGAAACTCCTGGGCTCAAGTGATCCACCTGCCTCAGCCTCCCATAGTGCTGGGATTACAGGCGTGAGCCACCGTGCTCTTCCTCCTGGGCTCTTCTGCCATCAGCTGTGTAAAGTCTCTGCTTCACTTTCCTCATCTATAAAATGGGGATAATAATGGTACTTGCCTCATTAGGTTTGTGAAGGATTAACTGTGTTAATGACATATAAAGCACTTCACACTGAGCATGGTCTGTAGTAAGCACTATTTGTTTGCTGTTGCAACGGTTACTTAGGAAATGGGCTTTTACTCTCAGGAAAGCACATATGCTTTCAGCATCACCACATAGATGCAGAAACAAGCAAGGAATGAAATTGAAATCAATAAAGACAGGTTTGATTCTTTATACTTAACATAGATATAGGAGTGTGGGAATGCAATTCTGCTGATGCCACTTCCTTCATTAAATAGCTTGGTCTCCTAAGTGTTCTCCATAAATTACATCACATCATGAACTGTTTCTCTTTAAATTAGGAGTTACTGAATTCAGGATAAGGCATTACAGATGGCTTCTATAATATAAATATTTAGAATAAAGTAAATGCTGGGTAGCATGAAATGCCTTATTTGAGAGTGACAGGCGGGTCATGGTATAAGGACCTGACCTCTCAATCAATTTCAGCCTTTGGTTTGGTAATTTGAAGGTTTTCATTTTGTACTTGCATGAAATTCTTTGACGTTCCTCATGGTTTGCTTTCATAAAATTCTTACTGAGTCTGAATTTGCAATACTCCATGGAAATAGGGCCGCTTGAACGTCTCAAACCTTGTCTAAAATGTTGGCATTTCTGTTTACATCAAGTTATATCTTAGAGGGACAGGCAAGCCTGAATCATGATCTTAAGAACTGTAAAGACGAGGCACAGTGGCTCACATCTATAATCCCCACATTTTGGGAAGCAGAGGTGGGAGGATCGCTTGAGGCCAGGAGTTCAAGACCATCCTAGACAACACAGCGAGATGCTGTCTCTTAAAAACACTAAAATTATCCGGGCATGGTGATCACACACCTATAGTCCCAGCTACTCAGGAGGCTGAGGTGGGAGGGTTGCCTGAGCCCAGGAGTTTGAGGCTGCAGTGGGCCATGATCATAGCATTGCACTCCAGAATCAGCGACAGAGTGAGACCTCGTCTCTAAAAAATAAAAACATAAAAAAAAAAACTGTAATAGACTTTGTTCTAAAACAGTGGTTTTTCTAATTTTAGCATATGTAGAAAGACCCTGGAGCACTTCTCAAAGATCCTGACCTCCCCTCATAGATATTTTGATTCAGTAGATGTAGTTGACTACAAACCCACATTTTTAACAAGTACCCCAGTTGACTCTGATGCAGCCATCCTTTGGAAAATATTACTCTTGGGCTAATAAAAAACAATTTGGAACTCCAGTATGAGTTAGCTTGTTACTGTTAACAGTGAAGCTGTGAAATAATTTATCATTTCTGTCAGACACAGCTTTATCCTGGCATTTATAATGGCCATTGTGCATCTATGATCAAATAATCATTTTGTTTAAAAGGTCATCTTGCAGGTGTCATATTCCTAAACTGCATTCTGTCCAGTGTTTGTTTGTTTGTTTCTTTCCTTCTTTGAGACAGAGTCTCACTCTGTTACCCAGGCTGGAGTGCAGTGGTGTGATTGTGGCTCACTGCAGCCTCCGCCTCCTGGGTTCAAGCAGTTTTCCTGCCTCAGCCTCCTGAGTAGCTGGGATTACAGGCACGTGCCATCATGCTTGGCTAATTTTTGTATTTTTAGTAGAGACAGGGTTTCACCATGTTGGCCAGGTTGGTCTCGAACTCCTGGCCTCAAGTGATCCAACCACTTTGACCTCCCAAAGTGCTGGGATTACAGGCATGAGCCACCGTGCCCGGCCCCTGTTCAGTGTTTCTTGACACCAGAAAGTTTCTTTTCCTATAGGTTACACAATTCTAATTTGGAAAGTTTAGTACACTTTAAATTCTTAACAAAGAAATGATAAAATCCTAGTCAATAATGTTTTTTTATTTGCTTGAGGACACCATGCAATTTGTATTTTCATATCCAGAGACCAGAATCTGTAGTTAAATATTCTGCAGAAAGACAGCTTTAATGGACATTTGCTGACTGTCACTATGCAATCATTTGCCACCAGGAGTGCATTGTCCTCAAATATAATGGGAATAAAATACGAACTGTGTCACTGTAAATCTAAATAGCAAGAAAATAGTAGGCTAGACTCCCCCTGCTTGCTGAGGACACCTTAATGGAAACATAAATACCATAATCACATGCTTTTTGCATGCATTTTACCACTAAAGAGAAAAATGTCGATTTTAAAAGAAAAGACCTTTGTGAACTTGTTTCCCCTCCCGTTAAAATCAGAATCCGGTTGCGTCAAAGGGAAGCCTGGCAAACACAGAACAAAACTAATTTTCTTAGATATAGGCACTTATTAAACGTGCTCTTTTAGAAATGTTGGGTCATATAACAAAGTTGTATTTGCTACTGAAAAAGTCAAATACCACTTTACTTATGTTTGCTTAGTATTACTTACCTCTGCTTTTCTTGAAATATGAGAAAGTAATTCTTGAAGGTAGTCAATCTCATTGTAATGTGAGTTCTGCAAGTTGGTGCCTTTGCTAATTAATGTGCTCCATCCAACCTGGGCCTGATCTCAGTGTCCTTGGCTGTCTACTAATATCTCTGGCCTTGGCTAGCTTCTTCTCCGTTCGTGTTAGCAACTCTTCCAAACTTTGTTGCTCCCTTCACCACAACTCAGCTCCAGATCTCTAGCCCAGCCACATCTGTGCCTGGGCCACTTGCCTCTCCTTAATAGCTTAAGATCACCTTTCCTCCTTCCAGGCCAGCTCTCTAAACAGTCTTCCAGATCCCAGCCCCACCCCTTCAAGGTACCTGCTCCGTCAGTGTCTCCTCTGAGCCCCTGTCTTCAGCCTCTGCCTTTCTACTGGAACTTCCATGTAAACATGTTAATGTCTACCATACTGTTTAAAAAGAAAAAAATTGGCCAGGTGTGGCAACTCATGCCTGTAATCCCAACACTTTGGGAGGGCGAGTCGAGGATTGCTTGAGCCCAGGAGTTTGAGACCACTTTGGGCAACATGGCGAAAACCCATCTTTACAAAAAATTTAAAAATTAACTGGGCATGGTGGTATCCACCTGTAGTCTGAGCTACTAGGAAGGCTGACATAGGAGGATCGCTTGAGGAGTTCAAAATCGGCCTGGGCAACACAGTGAGACCCCGTCTCTACAAAAAATAAAATTAGCTGGGCATGGTGGCACCTACCTGTAGTCTCAGCTACTTGGGAGGCTGAGGCAGGAGGATCATTGAGTCCAGGAGTTCGAAGCTTCAGTGAGCTATGATTGTTGTACCAATGTTCTCCAGCCTAGGCAACAGAATGAGACCCTGCACCCCAACCTGGGCGATAAATGAGATTCTGTCTCTCAAAAAGAAAAAAAGAAAAATTCCCTTTTTACCATCTAGCTATTTGCTTCCCTATTTTCCTACTTCACTTCTAATTCAGACTTCTTGAAGGATTATTAATACATTTGACGTAGACTGCCATATCTTCTCTCCCACATCTCTGGTTCATTCCTGTCATTGTGTGATGGGCATGATAATGCTTCCCCAAAGATGCCCACGCCCTAATTTCTGGAACTTGTGAATGTTATCTCATAAGGCGAAAAGGACCTTCAAATGGGGAGGTTTTCCTGGATTATCCTTTTGGGCCCAGTGTAATCACAAGGCTTTATTAGTGAAAGAGGGAATCAGAAGGGGCAGAGTCAGGAAGGACTGAAGATGCTGCCCTATTGACTGACGTCAGAGGAAGGGACCACGAGCCAAGGGATGCAGGTGGCTTCCAGTAGCTGGAAAAAAAGCGAGGAAGCAGATTCTCCCCTCCAGCCTCCAGAAGGAACTTGGCCCTGCCAACACCTTTCAGACTTCTGACTGCCAGAACTATAGTATAATAAATGTGTGTTGTCTCAAGGCAATACACTTGTGGTGATTTGTTGCAGTACCCATGGTGTATTTGTTTCCTAATGGCTTCCTAGAAGCCTGATTCAATGAAACTTGAGTCCTTTGCGTTCTAGATTACTCTGTGGCATTCCTGAAACTCTGTTCTCTTTGTTTTTGTGGTACTGCTTTCTTCTTCCTTTGAAACTATCCTTTTTGTTTAGAGACAGTCTTGCTCTGTCACCCAAGCTGGAGTCAGCGGTGCAATCATAGCTCACCGCAACCTCAAATTCCTGGGCCGAAGCGCTTCTCCTGCCTCAGCCTCTCGAGTAGCTGGGACTACAGGAATGTGCCACCATGCACAGCTGATTTTTGAAATTTTTTGTAGACATAGGGTCTTGCTATACTGCCTTGAATTCCTGGGTTAAGCAATCCTCCCACCTTGGCCTCCCGAAGCACTGAGATTATAGGTGTGAGCCACTGTGCCCTTTTGAACTATTCTTTAGCTGTCTCTTTAGAGGTTCTATTCTACTTTTTCCTCTTAGATTTTGGATTCCCTAGGGAAATAGCTCTGGATCACTGCTATTTCCTATATGATTTTCTTGGTTAAGGTTTTAACTACCATTAGGCATTATGATGCCTGATCTCACTAGCCCAGTTCTCTCTTTACAAGCCCCAGATTTCTCCAGCACCATCAGCTGGGAATGCACATTTCCTGTGCCTATCAGTCACCTGATCCCAACAGATCTAAAACAGAATTCATCATTCTTATTCTAAACCTCCACTAGTTTCAACAGCCTAATCTCAGCAAATGCAATCACAACCCACACATCTCAAGCCAGAGCCTTTTGTAGCCTGCTCCCCCAGTCAGAGACAAAGCCCTACCAATTTGCAATTATAAGTAATTCCACATCCTTCTCTCCTTCTGTCATGCGGCCCATGGATACTGATGGTTGTCTCCTGACCCCTCTCCCATCTCCAGTCTTGTTCTCCACAAGTCCATATTTCACCCAGTACCTGGAGTTTTGTACCTGAAACAAAATATGACCATGTCATTCCCTTGCTTAAAATAATTCTGTGGCTTATTGTCTCCAAGATGCAGTCTAAGCCCTCAGTATGGTGTTTATGGGCCTATAAGACGTCCAATCTCAGGCTAATTATATCAGACTGTGTCATATTGGTTCACATCATACTAGAGGATCAGTTTAAAAGGATAAATCCAATTGCATCTAATACATGGGTGAATTACATGGCTCTTTGGTGTTATACATTTTGCAAATGTTAAATTTTGGTGAGTTAAAAACAGGCAATCACCATCCATTAAGCTATTCTAATATAGTTAGAGATGCAGCAATGAAATTAAAGGCTGAGGTGACATAAAGCACCCAACAAATGAAATCTTGAAAGTAATGAAGCCATAAATAAGGTCGTGGCTAATTTTAAAGACTTCTTGTTTAATTCTTTTTGTTGATTAACATTGCCCGAAACCACAATTTGTTTGTAGAAGTAATGTGTAATGGGGGTTGTTTATTTATATATTTATTTTAGCCTTAGAGGAAGTTTAAATATTCTGCAGAAATATGGGGATAAATGAAAACTGTTTTAGACTTTGGTTGTTAGCAGGGAAATAATCCTCCAGCAGAGTATCTGCATTTTTGTTTTAATGTCTTTCCCTTCGTAGACCACTGAACTTTTAGGTCTTTAAAGAGATTTTAGGCCATTCCATGATCAAAATCTCCTGGAGCTGCCTGCTATTTCTTTTGATTTTAGCCTTCTAACAAAAGCTCCAAGATCCTGCTTCATGTACAATTTGGCACGATAACTCATCTTTTTATTTCAACCTAATCGCTTGGTTCTCCTGTCCTTTAGACAGTCCAAACCCATGGCTTCAAGTACCAATCTTGTTGGTATTTTTCGATCTTAAGTTTGCGTTATTTTCTTCCTTGCTCCTGCATAAGGATGGAATATCAATCAACTATTAATAAAAATTCATGAGGATTTATGTGGAGTCCCGTTGTGAGATGCATTTTCAACTTCTTGGGAGACTTTATCGAGCCCTAAATCCACAATCCAGTTTTAAATTAACTTCCCAGATGTTCTAGAGCTTTTCCTTGGGTGCCCTAAGTCCTTGGTGTAAATAACTATTTGATTACTTTCTTTCTCTTGTTATTTCATTTCTTCTTCCATTTTTTCCCCCATTGGTTGATTTTGTGTAACTAAAGGAGATGCAGTAGTTGATTTTAAGATACCTGTTTTCTTTTCCAATCAAGCAAGTTGAGATATCTTTAGCATTTTTCATTAAAACAGGTGTGTACATAGAAATGTGAAAATTATAAACTTTCTGTATCGTTACAGAACAGGAAGTAACTAGAGAATTCATTTGTTCTATGGCTATGTAATAACTACTTTGAATATGCATTTGACATTGCACAAAATGGACTCCAATGTTAGAGTGAATTAATGTAGATTATTGTATATATACATTTCTTTAAAACTCACAGATATTTTTAAACTGAATTTTCTGTATCAGTTTATGCCTTTCATTACTAGTTCTATTCCATAGACTATATAGGGGGTCTTGTGTTGACTCTTTAAGAATACAGGGATTTGAAAATATTTGTTCCTAAAACAAAATGCTTTGGGCCAGGTAGTTGTCTCCAAGGTGATTCCTTTTGGTGAGGTGGGTGGATGTCTGTTGCAGCTTAACTGTTTTTACAGAGTCTAAATGCAAATTAAATATCACTTACAGGCAAGAAACTGATCTTAGCCTGAGACTGCACTTCTTTATCACCTTTATTTTAACTGAAGGTCCTGATTGCCTCCAAGAGAGGCCAGCCTGGCCCTTGCCAGGGTTTGGGGCCTGACCAAGTGTGGAGCAAACGACAGAGCAGAGGCCCATGGAGCTCAGCTCATTACCAAAGCTGCAGACTGTCCAGATGAAATGGTGAATACCAAGTTCATGAGGCCAGAGGATTTCCTGATGTGCACAAATTCAGACAAAAGCTTCACTACTTGGAACTGATGGATAATGTCCATCTAAGTAGAGGAAATAATATAAAGGCTGAATTAGTGAATAATTAGTGAATATGTTGAAAGATATGATATTCTGAACTTTGAAGTGTATCCAGCAACTCAGATGAAAGGCTTACACTGCTTCAGTTAGTAAATCTTTATTTTTTAAACTCTACTATAGATTGTTTTTAATTCCAATTTTGAAATCAGATTTGCTTAAATTTTGTTTTGATGTGGTTCATGTGTTGATTCCAACACCATTGGAATAGAAGGTAGTTATTCTAAGTTCCCCTCAAATGAATCCCCCTAAAATCTTATTTATACTGTAAATTTATATAGAAAAATGTACTTAATAATGGAAAAGTAAGTTTCTTTATAAATTTTCAAAAGCTACAAATAGTGACATGTAAAATAATTATAAATCACCTCTGTGAAAAATACTGCTATAGTTTCATGTTGACTTCATATAATTCTGGAATTGTGAAAATATATTTTAAAAATAAGAGTTTGTCATCTTCCATGAAGAAAAGTGTTATTTAAAAGGAAAAAGGTTTGCCATTTCAGAGCTTACTGATGATCATGACCTGAAAACAGTTCCCTCCAGATAAATCTGCATGACAGCCACATAACAGATATCTTTTTCCTCTTTTCTCTGGCCTCTGCTTTGATTACTTAACAGGTCATTCATTGCCGGGCAGAAAGTTTGAAAAGCAATAATTTTTTAGTCTTTTGAAAGTTATATAATACACTGAACGTGCATCAGGTACTTAGAAGGCAGTTCAGTGGTAAAATAAAAATTTAACTCCAAGTTGGTTTTTAATTGTTATTACCTAGGATTTTTAAAGAAAGGAAGGGCAGGATGCAAATGGAATTGGGGTGTGCTGGGGATTTAGAGGTCCAGTTGAGCCAGGTACAGACAATACAACTCCAAGGGGTGCTATCAAACTACAGCGTGGATTGGAACACTTGCGGTGATTTTTTTTTCTGGCAGTTGGCAGCTAAGTGTCTTGAGGAATGAGGGTTTTCTCTGTATTTCACAAAGTCACTGTGTGGTCTGTGGCGGAAGGGAGGGAGACCTAAAAAATGATTTAAATCGTAAATTGCTAGAATTTGGATGCAACAGAATTTATGGGGGAGGGTTTTGGGGGTTTTGCAAGCTATTAGCATAATTTAAAAAATACCTGCTTTGTAACAAAAACTAAAGCTGATTGAGGATACAGACTTCTAGTTACTCTTTTCCTTCTATTTCCTTCTTTCCTTTGGTCTGTATGTTTCAGCCCTGTGAAACAGTCAAGGGTTTAAAGTCTTTGCCTAAGCCCAAAGTTCTTGTACACATCTGTCTGTCAGTGTATCTGGCAGCCTTTGTGACTGATTACTCACTTCCCCACAATTTGGCGGTGACTGTGGGCCAAGAATTGTGGTAGGTGCCAGTGGTAGGGGTGGAAATGAATTAGACCTGTTCACCTCTCAAGGTCACCCCACCTGGTATCACATAGCAGACCACACTCAATGTATTGTTTACAGAGTGATAAGAATTAAATAGGATGCTAAGGAGACTGACTCGGATTGAGGAGGGATGGGCTTCTAAGGGGTGGTGTGCTGGAGCTGCATCCTGAATTCCTAAATGGGAAAGAGCTAAATTTTTATATATACACACACATACACACACACACGTATACCTACCTAGATGTTAATACCTTTCATCACTATTTTTAAATGTTGATTACACAATTACAATGACAAAAAGAGAGTTCATAGCTGTTATAGCAAATGTAACTCTATCTTAATTTTTTTTTTTTTTTTGAGACAGAGTCTCGCTCTGTTGCCGAGGCTGGAGTGCAGTGACACGATCTCGGCTCACTGCAAGCTCTGCCTCCTCGGTTCACGCCATTCTCCTGCCTCAGCCTCCCGAGTAGCTGGGACTACAGGCACGTGCCACCACGTCCAGCTAATTTTTGTATTTTTAGTAGAGTTGGGGTTTCGCCATGTTGGCCAGGCTGGTCTCGAACGCCTGACCTTGTGATCCACCCGCCTCGGTCTCCCAAAGTGCTGGAATTATAGGCGTGAGCCACCATGCCTGGCCTTAAAAATTTTTTACTTTGTTTATATTCATCACGTACAAGTGCAGTGTTACTACTTTGGTATATTATATTGTGGGAAGTCAGGGCCTTCAGTGCACCCATCACTGGAGCAGTGTGCATGCTGTATCCACCGAGTAACTTCCCATCATCCAGCCGCCTCCCACTCCCCCGCCTCCAAGTCTCTGCTGCCCATCATACACAGTCTGCTTCTGTGTGTCCACATTATTAATGTCCCACTTATGAGTGACAATATGCTGACCTAGTTTTGACCGACAGGGGACCTAGTTAAGGTACTGGATTTATATCTTCCTGGTAAATATTAAATACGATGAACACTTTACTATGAAAGTTCCTAGATGCCTCTTGCCCCCAAAAGCCACCGGCAGACCGCTGTGTCCTCTCTGAGTGGTCTGATTCTTTGAAACTTTCCATGATATTTCAGCAATTATGGGTTGCTTAGCCTCTACACTCATGATGTCCTGAAACCTCAGGTACCTGAGCCTTAAGACCTGCGGGATAATGAGGGAGAGCCAGGCCATGAAGAGATGCTGCAGACCCTCCAAGGTAGCAACCAGATGGCTTCTAGGCCTCAGGTACCATGGCTCATCACTGTGGGTGGTGATTGTGACTGTATGGATCAGTTCGAGAGTAGGTCTGTCAGAATATCGATGTCTTTAATATAGTTTTAAGCATTTGAGGAATTTAACATTCTTGGTTTGGCCATTCATGACTGGGAATGACACATGATTTACAGTATTGCTAGGGCCTGTAGGCTTTGCTGGAGCATCAGGGGCGAAAGAACTAATGTGAGTCAAGGACAGTATCTGTTGAGCACCTACTTGACACGAACTACCTTACTAGGCCATTTCAGATACACAGACAAATGTCACAAAGTAATGATTGAGTCCACACCTTGCTTCTGATATTTATTTGTAAGGAATTTTATTTGCATCTGGGAGAGTTCCATTAGTCTCTCTTTGTAACAGACAAATCTAAAACCTACTCCCACAGTTTCTTGTAAAGACCAGCACATCTTTGAATTGTCTTGGTTTTTTTTATAAGATTTCCAGCTTTTATACCAGATCAAGGCAAACTAGATGTAAATGTAGCGTTATCCTTGCTGACCACTGTTGCAGACCAACAGGTTCCAGTTTCCTACATCCTACCCATTTGTAACTGAAACAGTATGTCAGTTGATTTTTAAAAGTGCAGGTGGTTTTCTGATCGTTCACTATGACTTCCTTTACAGCAAGGGCATGAGAGCACCATTTCCCCACTTTTATATCTAGTCCATTCTTGAAAATGTGTAACCAACGACTGTGCCTATATATATAGACTTACATACACACATACACATATATATAAAAGTTATATATATACATACACATAAACATATATATTCACAGAAGTTGTGTTCTCAGAATAATGGTAAAATAAACAATGATGTTTCCTGCAGGTACTGGTGATAAACTCCACTGTATCGGGATGATCCAGGGCTGAGACACAGATCAGCAAGGCTACTATTTCCCCATCACTGTAGAGAGGTGTGTGCAGACAGGAAGCACCCTTTTCCATGAACTGTCTCTCCTGACCCCTCTCTGGACTCTGCCAGCGCTTGCCCATGGCCATCAGGGTTAAGTTTGCCTGTGTGGCTTCCAAGGAGAGCAGCTGGGAAGGGAGAGGAAGGGCCAGGAGATAACAAGTTGGTTGGCAGCCCAGGCAAATTCTGGGACGTCACAGGAGCCTCAGTCCTTAGGAGGGAGTGAGTCAGAGGTGCTTCTGCGTGGAATGTCATGCTCTCAGGAGCACACACCTGTAGGGACCTCAGTTGCCTCTGAGAGGCCTGGCTCTGTCCCCACAGCACAGCAGCTGGGGGCAGGCAGGCAGCACCACCACGCAGTGACTGGAGTTAGTTGACGTGACAACACGCAGGTAATTTAAAAGTGCAGCTCTCCCCTCCCCCTCCCCAGCACACCCTGACTCCCTTCCCTGCCTTCTCTTACTAGTCCTTATGGCATTATGATGTGGCATAAACGCACTTTAAAAATGTTATCATCTGTCTCCTCCAACTAGAATGAAGTTGCATTTTAGAGTGGGGCAGGGGGTGTTGTCTGTTTCATTCACTGCTGTATTCTAAGTTCTACCACATAGACATTCAAATATGTTCAATAAATTAAGGAATGGATAAACCAAACTCTTCATCAGCACAGCAAAGACAGTTTATGGGATTTATATGTGATAAGACTGTAAGCTGTGTAGGAGCAGAGAGGGCCTGTTTTTAGAAAAGAAACCTGGAATTTCTATCAGCAAAATATAGTTAAATATTTTAACTGTTAAAGTCCCTTTTGCTTATTGTATGTTAAACTTATAATTCTTACAGGTTTCATATAACTTATATAGTTTTGGGGGAGGGGGGAAGAAAAAGAGGATTTGATACAACACCACACCATAAGATGATAAGGTAAGATGTGATGTAGGTATTTTTAAGAGCACAAGCTCTGAAGCCAGCTTAAGTTCACATCCCAGCTCTGCCATTTAACCTTCTGTGCCTTACTTCTTCTGTGCAAAATGGGGATAATAACACTTACCTCACTGGGGTTTTTTTGTGAGCATGACATGAATGACTACATATAAGGCACTTTGAACACTGTCTAGCACACAGAGCAGTCCCGTAAGTGTTAGTTGCTATTATTAGTATGATGCCACCACTACCATCACCATCGTCTTTGTTCTTGAGTTCTAAGGACATTTCAAAGCTAAAGTTTGCCACAGAGATTGTTTTTGCATGGGTATGATATTGGATTCTGTATCTTATTTGTAGCATCTTTTATATGTAAACACCACTTAAGTTAGATTTCTCACCTTTGTATTTTTTTTGATACAACTGATGTCTGTACCTCTTTACCTTACATACTGCTGCTAAAATGGGCATGGTTATGGACATTTGATTAATTTCTGTAATTAGGAAGCATCTTAATCTTTAGTAATTTGGTATAGTATTTCACTTGAATAGCTAAAGATTAATTTCTGTAACAGGAGACTAACGTGAAAGAGGTTTATGATATTAGAGGATGTGATTGAAGATCGTGCGGGCCTCAGGCCTGGAGTCAGATTCTCCCAGAGCTTGTGATGCAACCTGGATAATTCTCACTCTTAAGAGAGAATTGCTTTCCTCCTGGAAGTGTGGAGGGGAATGATAAGGCCGTCTTCAATAGCTCTATGATACATTTAAATAAAATCTGCCATAGAATTGTATAATATTAGTATTATAAATGCCTTGTATCATATGATAATTAATTAAAATAAGTTCTATGTTAATAAATACGTAGTGTACTATTATTGATGTTTGCTTTATGGTAAACAGGAAATATCCTGAGTGATTTTTTTTTTTTATTTCCAGCTTGGAAATGATAAACAAAATCTGTAAAGGGGCTTACTTTTTTTTCTTTTATTACCGAGTATGTCTTTTTCTGGCACATTTTTTCCACTTACCTGGGGTCAACTACATACATACCTCCTAAAATGAAGTCTCTGTATATCCAAGGATAGCTAAATGCCTGTCAAGGAATAAATGAATGCATTTGAGTTGTTTTAATTAGCTAGGTGTGATTTAAAGGTTGCTGAAATCAAAAAGCCTTATTCATTTTTCATCAATAATCACTTACCTTAATATTTCATTAGAACCTGCTGATTTGCAGACCTCCTTCTGGGCTTTGATTCATTATGACTGCAGACATAATTTAACTTTCTCTCTTTTTCTCATTCTGTATTATGCTGTTTCATCTCTGAGACACTGTTAAGATGTTTCCAACATTCAGAAGGCTGCTAATTGATCCAACTTTTTTTTTTCTTTTTTTAACTGTACTTAAAGCTAAGAGTTCTAGGCTGTGGAAAGCTCTGTGTGTGTGTGTGTGTGTGTGTGTGTGTGTGTGTGTGTTTAGGCAGTTTTCTTTAATTCTTTAAACAGTTGATAATAACGTGTAAATTTTCTATTTCATATGTTCTGAGAGTTAAGATGGATTTATTGTATGCAGCAGGCAGGAAGTACGTAGTTTGGCCACATTCTTAGAGTATGCCATCAATTGGAAAGAACAAAGCATCTCATGTGTGGCATGCTCACCAGATGAGATCGCTATCCATGCATATACCTTATTTTCAGAATATTTCTCTAGTTGCTTTGGATGCAGCCTAGCACGTGGCCTCGGATGTGCAGCGTGCCTGGTGGACTCAGGTAGTGGCTGCTATCCCAGGCGTCTGTGCTGCCACCTAGGGAGTATGGCTCTGATGCAGTGAAGTTGAGAGATGGGCCCTCAGATTAATAGGATGCTTGTGCAGAAAAGAGCCATTCTTCTTCTTAAACTGTACCTTGACTTTATATGAATGATCAGATCAGAGCCAGGGACAGACCCTACAGGGTGGGGGACATATGGTTGGAACTTCTTAAAAGCCAAAATTCCAGGCACCTGTCTTTAAACACAGTTATATCTTAGTTTTTTGGGGGGAGAGTAGCTAATCTAAAACGTAAAAATATACCCAGCACAGACTGGAATTCTGACCGGCTGATGCTGGCAATGAGAAAAGAAAATAGATAAATGTGTAAATAGGTATTTTTCATTTCTTCCAGATTATGAAATACTGCATGTCTGTCTTTTATAACCATGTTAAATGGTTTGTATAAAGTGCATATTATTAACTTTCACTAGCTGTGCCAGTTTTGATGCTGAGTAAAAATTGCTAAATGTTAAGGAATAAATTTGTGTCCTTAAAAGCTTGGTATATGCAGGCCCAGCATGCTGGCTCATGCCTGTAATCCCAGCACTTTGGGAGGCTGAGGTGGGAGGATTGCTTGAAGCCAGGAGTTTGAGACCAGCCTGGGCAACATAATGAGATGCCTACTCTTAAAAATTCGAAATGAAAAAATTTGGTAGATGTATATGTATTCAGAAGTATAAGTATATTCATTGGACTAGACCTTTTATTAACTTACTGGTACTTTCCATGAAACATAATGCTGGTCTCCCTTACCCCTAGATTTCTGTTTCAAACACAAGTCTAAAAAAATTAAGGAGCCACCAATATAAATATCTACTGATGGAAAAGTAAAAGAACTCTTATGTGTTAGGAGATTTTAACCACCATTTAAAATTATCAGTCCCCGGTTAACTAAGGCTACTCTTCACATTTTGTTTACCTTTGGAATATTTATTGATAGTGCTTTCTAACACTGTGTGTGTGTGTGTGTGTGTGTGTGTGTGTGTGTGTGTGCGCGCGCGCATGTGTGTGAGTTAACATGGCTTGCTTTGTATGAGTATGAATTTTAATACTATTCTTTGCTTATGATGATCTTCAGGATTCTGGAAGTTTTCAGTATAGACTCTCTCTTCACTGGGCCTTAACTTTGTGATCTCAGCCTGCCTGTGTGGCTGCACAGGTATTGTTCTACCTGTGTGTGCAGGTGTGTGCTGGTGCCGAGAGGTGCTATTGTAGACAGACGCATGAGGCATTGGATTCAGATCCTGGCTCTGCCACTTACTTGGATGTTGGGCAAATTATCTGACCTCTGTGAGCATCATTATATTCATCTGTATTTCCATTTTTTTGTCCTATTGTTAGACCATATGTCAGCTGTGTCCTGATTTTTATATTTAGAGAATATGTTCTTGCCATGCATCATGTTCTGTGTTAGAAGCTATTGGGGTTGAAAGAGAAATACAGATTCAATTTCTGATAGTAATGTTCTTCCAGTCTTTTGGGAGATAACAGACGGACTTAAATACCACCACCGGTTTTATTGACCATGCTGTTTATTTTAATAGCTAGGCCAGAATGGTTTGATTGACTTTTGAAAAATCTGGTATTTTTTTTTTGCCATATGGACAAGGCCATATCTGGAGTGCCAAGCTAATAAGCCTTCTTTTCTTTGCCAGTGAACCATGAAAGTTGTTAGCAAAATGTTTTATCTTGAATTGATCCATTTTCCAAGCTCTTGGTGATATAAACACCCATCTTAAGGGATAAAGTGCAGATTATCTTTCATCAGTCATTGGAAATTTGTTGCATCAAAGAACTGTAGGTAACTGGTATGTGAAATGATCTAGAAAGGAATGTACCTAGTGTGGTTGGGGATGCCTAAAAATGTGTAGGACTACCGTAAATCAGTTACTTATCAGTACAAAGCACAGGTTACATTATTTTGAATGATGTTGTAATACTTGAATGTAAAAAATGGGAGTATCGTAGTACTTAGTTGTAACTTTTTTTTTAAACAGTTAAGGTTTAAAGGAGGATGACTGTACTTTTCTGATTCTTAACAAAAGGTCCAATGTATACATCATTCTGAGTCAGAATACCACCAATTTCTGTATCTAGCAATGAAACAATGTAACTAGTATTAGTTGTCTTTCAGTCTAATCAATGAATTAAGTATTCATTCCATCCCAAGCCTCCTTGGTACCATCAAAATATTTTTATCTTTCATTTCTCTCCTCTTTATGTTCCTGTTTTTCTTTATGTTCTTTAGCATGTATTTGAAGCATCTTTTTAAAAGTTCTTTTTTCTCTCATTCTATCGTCACTGTCCATTCTGGGTCTGTTTTTGTGTTTTTTGTTTTGTTTGTTTTGTTTCTTTCAGAGTTGCTGTGTCACGCAGGCTGGAGTGCAGTGGCGTGATCTCGGCTCATTGCAACCTCCACCTCCCAGGTTCAAGCGATTCTCCTGCCTCAGTCTCCTAAATAGCTGGGATTACAGGTGCCTGCCACCATGCCTGGCTAATTTTTGTATTTTTAGTAGAGATGAGGTTTCACCATGTTGGCCAGGCTGGTCTCAAACTCCTGACCTCAGGTGATCCCACCTTGGCCTCCCAAAGTGCTGGGATTACAGTTGTGAACCACCGTGTCTATCCTGTCTGTTTCTATTGATTGATTTTTCTCCTGATTGTGGCCACATTTCCCTCTTCCTTTCTATATCTAATAATTTTTTATTGGATGTCAGACATTATACATTTTGTATTACTGAGGACTTGGGTTTCATTTTTTGTTTTTTCTTTGGAAGGAGGCTCTTGCTCTGATACCCAAGTTGAAGTACGGTGGCTCACTGCAGCCTCACACTCCTGGGCTCCAGCAGTCCTCCCACCTCAGCCTCCTGAGTAACTGGGACTACAGGCATGCACCACCACACCTGGCTTCATTGTATTTTGTGTGTGTTGGATCTTTCCTGGCAGGCAGTTAAGTTACATGCTAATCTTTTATATTTAAATTGCTTTTT
Source organism: Hylobates moloch (assembly GCF_009828535.3). Taxonomy (NCBI): domain Eukaryota; kingdom Metazoa; phylum Chordata; class Mammalia; order Primates; family Hylobatidae; genus Hylobates; species Hylobates moloch. Next base: position 91,458,977 of record NW_026652278.1, read on the forward strand.
AATTGCTTTTAGACCAGTTTCAGCGTAACTTTCATTCTAAGGCCTAATTTAGCCCCATTTCCAAGGCGTAGCCCTCCTTGACTGAATACCCAGGGTATTCAGCCAGCATGGTCAATGCAGTCTCTTCCTCTGCGTGGGTACCTGTTAGGGTGCCCACAGTTGTTCATCTTAAGACCGCCTGGTATTTATTCTTTTCACAGAAGTTGTTCTTGTCTGGGCTTACAGGATTTTCCCTTACTCATGCCCAGGGTGGGAATCAAAGACTGAAGAGGGCCTGTGCTGATTTCTGGAGCTCTTTCTCTGTGTAGCTCTCTCCTCTCAGGTCATCTGTCTAAAGATGCTGACCACCTTAGCCTCCCAAATTGATAATTCTGTCCCCTCAACTCAGGGTGGCTGCAGTGTGGTTTGGTTTTGCTCCCTGCACTGCAGTGCCCAGAAAGCCGAGGTGATGGTGGAGCACCCCTTCTTTATTTCCTTTTCTCAGGGGTTACAGTCTTATCTATCTTGTTCCCCAATTCCTGCTGAAAATAGTTGTTTCCTATATTTTGACTAGTTTTCTAGTTGCTTATAGTAGGAAGTTAATTCTGGACTACTGTATCTTCTTATTGCTGGAAGTGGAAATCCCTTAAACAATTTGCACAATTGTTCTGCCAAAGGCTTCTACCATCTCCTTACCTCATTCTTACTCTTAACCCCTTAAAATGGGCTTCAGCCCCTCTCTACTAAAGAAGATTCTTTTCAGGTGACAAAATTGCCAAATCTGGAGGCCATCACGAAAATGTGTCCACATTTGACTTACAGGACACCCTTCTTCCTTGGTCTCTAGTGCTGTCCTGTGTCTTCACTGCTGATCTCCACCTTTTGGGGAGTTCATTTGTCCCTGTTGTGATTCTCACGTGCCTACTCCCTTGTCTAGGTCTCTCCCTATCACGTCTTCGGCTGTCACTGGTATGATTTCCATTGACACCGGAGTAGCGCCGCTCTGTGCCACACACCAGGCCTGGCTCTGCACACATGTCTCTGGGCATCCTGACAGCATCACAAACTCAACAGGGACAGATCTGGTGGGGTCTTTATTATCCAGACCATGGCTGCCACCGTGTACCATCTCTCTGCTCTTTTCACCAGCACCCTGCCCATCTCCTGTGCTCTTCTTGCTTCTCCGTCCTTAGCCCTCATACCTCGTTCTGGAGTGTTATTGATTCTATTTCTATACTTTTTCTCAGATCAGTTCTTCTCCACACATTCCTTTGTTTTGTTTTGTTTTGTTTCAGGGATGTATTACCCCTTGTGTGGCATAATGAAGTCACAGCATTTACATGTCCACACCCATCTCAGCCCCCTTGATCCCTCTTAGTCCTGTCTGTTACCTTTCTAAATTCTAGTCAGGGTGGCCTCACTCACCCTCTCCAAAGAACGACGGCAGGATTAAGTCCAACTTACTTGGCGTGGCATTCTCATTCTAGGGAAGCCCTGCTGACTCAATCCCCAGTATTTATCCTCATCGAAACTAGTCACCTAGGGCTCTTTCCCATCCCAGATTGCGTCTAGCATTTTCCTACCCCTGTTACGTGTGCCTTCTCATCAGTGTGGAATGCCCTGCTGCAGCCCTCTCCTGATTCTCCAATGCCATCTTTTCTGCAAATTTAGTACTTTTAGTTGGAATGAATCTCTTCCCATCCTCAGATCTGACAGAGTTTGTATGTCTGCTGAGACTTCCTTGGGTGTCTAAACAGGATTGTTAAAAGCTATCTGTATCCCCTCCACTTTTTGCACAGTTTGTACTTATCCCTGTGTTCTCTGGACGTCTTCTTTGGTGATGTTGGGAAGTCATTAAGGCATTTCCTGAGATCTGTTTTTAGGACTCACACTGCTGCTAGAAAACAGTCTCATACATAGGGCTGTGGGATCACTGTGTACAAGGCAAGCTCTCCTGTAAGGAAATAAGAACTTATCTTAAGGAGATAAGGGTAAAGACCATGTCTTAATTCACCCTTATCCCCTCCAAATGCATTTGTACATTTTTGGAGAATTTAAAGGCAGTATGTAAGATGAATGAATGAAAAATGATGACTTCAAGATACTTAATGACTCGATTCATCCATTTAAGAAGATTCCTTTATATAGCATGTGAACTCAGCATGTAAAAATGATTCAATTTTTAAAATTAGATTGTGTAAGATTTTTAGTAACATATCAATGACATGGGACAGAATATATCACTTTACAAATCTGTTATTACACTGTAATTTTTTGCTAGGACTTCTTTCCTCAAAAGTAACCATAATTTAGAATTGATAACGTTGCATTTTTTTCTTAAGCAGTGGTCATGATACAGTATCCTCCTGATACTGCTGGATTCAAGAACCGGTATCAAAAGGAAACAAAGTGTGTAGATTATTTGGAGGCCCTTCAGTATCTCTGCTCGTCTGTGTTTTCTATCTGTGCAGTTATTCAGGCAAGACTGGGCACTGTGTTTAACTAGACGCAACATTTTGCTGATTCCTTTAAATGTTTCCCGAGTAAGAAATATATTATCCCTTAATCAGCCTCTTTTGAGATGTCTGTTTATACTAAACAAAATCTTACTTCAATTAGTTTCAAATTCTGAGCAAAAGTACTGGTAATTAGACATTGTCTGAAGTAACATCCTGTTACTGTACTGCAATATTGAAGTTGAGGTGCAATAGAAACAAATATTAAGCTTATTACTACATTTATGAATTTATTGATATTCTTTAACTGATCAGCCACATAGAAAAACTAATACTGACAAGGAATTTTTCTTTTTTCAAACTTAAGCACTGAGAACTTGAGAAGCATAGCACCTTTCTCTTCTTATCTGTAAAATTAGATAACTGCATACAAATAAATAATTATCGTCACTATCTTGTAGGGTTGTTGTGCAGGATGAATGCTCTAACCTAGCTAAAATATTTGGCATAGTGACGGCTTGCAGTATTATACATATATTTAATTATGGCACAGGTCAAATTTGATGACAAAATATATGTGTGTGTGTGTGTGTGTGTATATATATATATTTGAGACGGAGTCTTGCTCTGTCAACCAGGCTGGGGTGCAGTGGCATGATCTCAGCTCACTGTAACCTCCACCTCCCGGGTTCAAGCAATTCTCCTGCCTCAGCGCGCGCCACCACGCCCAGCTAATTTTTGTATTTTTAGTAGAGACGGGGCTTCACCATGTTAGCCAGGCTGGTCTGGAACTCCTGACCTCCGCCTCCCAAAATGCTGGGATTATAGGTGTGAGGAAATCCACCATGCCCGGCCATATTATGATTTTTAAAAAATTCTTTCAGTAAGTAGATCTTCAGAGTTCAATGACTAGCTCAGTTACTTGAAGAAGCATTTCATTTTAGCACATCATAAAATATTGGAAAACGTCTCGGAGTTTATTTTAAATGGAATTTAATCTGTAAAAACTGCGGGCCATCTATGGAGTAAACAAAATGAAATAATCTCTGAATGTGACATATTGGGCAATGTACTTAATATACATTACATATGCATAAGGATGATTTGCAGCTATCTAGTGTTTTCCAGGTCCTGTGTTTTGAATGTGGGCATCAGGTGGGATGAGAGCATTTCAAACTTGAACTGTCAGTATGTGAACCACCGTAACATTAATTGGCAGTAGTATTTCATAACGTGTGTGATTTGTGGTAGTGGTAAAACAGATTATTTTAAGATTCCCAATATAAAACTGTTTTCTCACTAGGTAATTATAATTGGTTCTGTGTGTAACACAAATTTTAAATATTGTATGTTATTAGTTAACACCAGCATAACACAGATACTAACAAGATAGAAATGCAAATGGATTTTCCTGTTTCTTAAACTGTGGCTACAAATGGAGAATTGGTTCCATAAATTATTGTTATTATCATTTTTCGAGATGGAGTCTTGGTCTGTTGCCCAGGTTGGAGTGCAGTGGTGCGATCTCAGCTCACTGCAACCTCCGCCTCCCGGGTTCAAGTGATTCTCCTGCCTCAGCCTCCCGAGTAGCTGAGATTACAGGTGTGTGCCACCACGCGCAGCTAATTTTTTGTATTTTTAGTAGGAAATCTTCCTTTAAATCTTCCTTTTAAAAGGAAGATAGACTGATCAAGTAAATTATATATATGAAAGCGTGCATAAAAACATAAAGCTGTACCAGAGTGTTATGTTCCACTATGATTATAATGACCCCTGTGTACTGACCTCTCCCATGAGCTCCAGGAGTGAATTCAAATGCAAAGATGTATATGATAGCAACTTTGGAAAGTAGAATACACTTGACCATGCCAGCTGGTTATCATAAGTATACCTGGATTGAGGTATTTCTGTTTAAATGATACCTAGTTAAGGGTCTTACTTGGACTTAAAATGAGAAGAGATTTTTTTTTTTAAAAGAGAGACTCAATATGCACAATACCGATAGTTATAACTATGTTGACTTGAGAGTTAAACAGATACAGCTGTATGTGAGTAAGCCAGACAAATGTGATTTGAATGTTGAAGTACTGATCACGCCTATTTAGAACCTGGTAAGAATGCTGTGGTCTGGGACATCTGGGTCCATTTCTTCTGGCGTTGGCACTGAGACCTCACTCCCTCCTGAATTCCATGTCCCCCAGGCTCAAGTGGTGGTAGTACCCTGGAGTGCACCTGTGGCCATTGTGCAGTTCATTTCAGGTTCTTGTGAAACATCTTGATGGCCCTTCATTGCAGCTGTGATTAAGACGTGTTGCCCTGCTCTGTATTGAGAGCTCAGTCTGTTTCCTTCTTCTTTTGCCTACTACAGTGTTGCTTTCCGCTCCTCTGTTCTGTGTTTTTCCTTTTTTCTCTTTTTATGGACCTGTCTTTGCTTTTTCACTTCTGTGAACACCAGACACCCTGTGCCCTCCCGCTGCAGTGGTCTCCCACCACCCTCCCCTCCACCCATGCTCCTCGGTGTTCACCGTCCAGCCACGCTGGCCTCCTTGCACTCCTTCACTAGGCCAAATGTAGAGTCCTAGGCTGCTAGTGCCCCTGCCCTTGCCATTTCATCTGCTGGGTGTCCTGCTCTGGATCTTGAAATGACAGGCATCTTCCTGTTACCCAGGCTCAACTCAAAGTTTCCTCTTTAGCATGGTCTCCCCGACGTCCCGTCTAAAGCACAAGCCAAGCCCCACCACAGACACTTCCTCTCAAGCACGTGGTCCCTTTTGAACGCTTTTTATACATAGATCCATATCTCACATTGCCCTGTTCATCCCTGTGTTTTTCTATTTCTGATTCTGCCCTCTTAAGTGTAACTCTAGGAGAGCAGAGACCCCATCTGTCCTGTAAAGCTGTGTGTCTGCAAGCCCCGAAACAGCGGCTGGCAGACGGTGGCTGCTCAGTTGACACTGGTTTCATGGATGTGTATGTGCAGGGTGTGGGATCCTCACCCCTGAGCGTTTCTTTGTTTGGTGGTGCACGCTCAGGCAGTTTCTGTCTGTGTTGTCTGCTCTAGGTCCTTCTGTCTATAGTTTTGAATTCTGCTTGGTGGGAGGGACTGTTTACCTCTCCTCAGAAAATCTTGCTCCGGAGACAGGAAGGGGGAGGTTGGGGAAAAGGAGGCCGACTCCTGGGTGTGCCACCAAGAAGACAGTCTCCACCAGGAAGCAAAACAAGCCCTCTATGGTGCTTCCTGTTTCTTGTTTTTAAAGCAACTTCTTTTCACCAAATCCAAAAATCCCACCTTACCTCAAGGCAGCTATAATTAAAAGCCTGTCTGTCGAAGATTTTGCTATTCAAAATTTCACATGCCTTCTGAAAAACTAAAACTCCTAATAATTGTTATCATTGAATACAAAAATAGAATGATCCCTTTGACTAAAGCTTAAAATTATCTGAATTTGAAAGTGATACTTTTTTGTATAAAACTTACAAAACATAGAAAAGGGAAGAGATTATCCAGCCCCCAAAACAATAATTTTTAATATTTTAGAGTATATGCTTAGACACATACAGTTATTTGCACATCTGTACTTATTCAGAACTGAAAATAAAATCATACTCTATCCTCTACATAACTCTTTAGTAATGTGCCCTCTTACGAACATCTTTCCAGACCACGCAGTATTCTCTTACGAGAACATTTTTTAAGTGGCTACATGATTTATCTCGGTCAAGTTGCTTAACCTCTAAGCCTCGGTTTGTTGGTCTGTAAAAGGGAATCATAATTGTGCCTTAAACAACCTAAAGGAATTAGACGGGGGGTCATACGCTAAATCACTGGGAATGTTCCTGTCACGTAGGATTGCTCAGTGATTGTTAGCTGCTGTTTCTGTTTATCTAATTTCCTACTATCTTATAACAACTTAAAATGAACTATGATTGATGTCCATGATCTGTCCTATTTCCTGCCAATAAAATATTTTTAAACTCTAAAAATACTCGTATTTTTTTCATTTTCAGATAATATTATCAAAAGATGGTAGGGTATTTCTGCTTAAGGCAAACACCTATTTTTTTTTTTTTTTTTTTTTTGAGATAGACTGTCACTCTGTTGCCCAGGCTAGAATGCAGTGGCGCGTTATTGGCTCACCGCAAACTCCACCTCCTAGGTTCAAGTGATTCTCCTGTCACAGTCTCCTGAGTAGCTGGGATCACAGGCACACGTCACCATGCCCAACTAATTTTTTGTATTTTTAGTAGAGACGAAGTTTTACTAGGTTGGCCAAACTGGTCTCGAACTCCTGACCTCAAGTGATCCACCCGCCTCGGCCTCCCAAAGTGCTGGGATTACAGGCATGAGCCACCATACCAGGCCCACAAACACCAGTTTTTAAAAACTTTGGTTTTAGCAGAAAGATCTTAGGGGAGCCAGGATTCCGTCTGAAAGTAGACTTCAGCCCACTTCTCTCAGGCTGTGTCTGCCTCTGCCTTGACACTTCTTCCACTGAGCCCTCTGCTCAAGGCTGAGGCTCCGCTTTTGGTACTGATTCTCACCAGGCTGTCTCAGAAAGAAGCCAGAGAGCACCCTTCCATCGTCCACCGTGCCTGGAGCTGTTCTCCAGATTCTCTTTCTGCTTATCCTCTCAGCACTTAGTGGGCTGCCAGCCTCAGGATGGTGTTAGATTAAAGAAATGGCCTATCAGAGCTTAGTAATTCACCAATTATCTTTAAGAATTCACATGACCTTAAATAAAACGTTCAATTTAATTTAAAACAAATCATGTCAAGCATGTAAGCAAACAAATTCCGAAATGGTGAACTGTTTCTCTTATTTTAGATTATTTTCTTAAAATACCCATCTATATTTCTAATGAAGGTCTAGTCTCCTTTTAAAATATGTCAATGCTCTTAAACTAGGTGGCATGAGGAAGAAAAAAAAAGTTAAAAATAATTTGTCAGTGTTAAATTTCTATTCTGAAGTTATGTATATTTAAAACCATGTATATTCATGGTTATACAGTGCAGTTATTAAGGGCTGGAAAAAATGCTGCTTATTTTTAATCAGGTTGACACAGTGGATTTATTAGGTTTTTCCTCCATTTCATGAGTTACTCAGAATCTTTCTTATAGGAGGTAGAGTGAGTTAGAAGAGAGACATATTCCTTCAGGTTAGAGTCGTCTTCCAAGTGAGCATCTATTCCCATCACCACTGTTTCTCTGAGAAGATTTTAAAGTGTTCAGCACTGCATGGTTTTTTAAAACGCATTTTCTGTGATTTTGAAAATATTTTCTTAGGCTTTTTTTTTTAATGGCATGTATTTCTCTTTCTTAGTCAAAACCGATGATTGGCTACCAGCTTCTTTGTCTGGGACCCCTATGTGTGGGAGATGTTTGGGACTGGGGGAGTTTGTTAGCCCTGCTGACATTTGTATTGTTTAAGTAGAACTAGCTATTGAAAAATGCTAACACAAAACCTCAGCTATTCTTTTATTAATGTATTAAAAATTCTGACCAAATTAAAACAACCAGGAGAGCCTTGTTGAGCCTGAATCTGTTAGGCTATGAAATGCACCCTGGGTTTTGAGGAAGAAGTGAGCACATTTATAGCCTTAATTACTCATTTGGGATACTACAGTCTGTTGCCAAAGCCAGTTATCATCAGCTTTGATTAGAAATCAGGAAAGACAGCTGCTGAAATGCAGAGTGAAAAGAATTGTATTGGATTAGAGAGGCGTTCTTTTGAATCTGAAAGAGAAGGAAAGCATCTTTGGGAAACATCTGAATATGCATTTATTTTAATAATTCAATGGCTAGAGGTGGAGTACAGTACATTGTAAGTTGGAGTGGTTTTCATTATTAAATTAAGTGCCTTTGTTTAGTTCATCTAGATTTTCCTATTGGCTGCTGCTTTTTTCTCTTTTTGCTCTATTTTGATGCAATGTTATATTCCTATTTGTGGGTTGAAATATGTCAGTATTCATAAACTAAATTCATGGACCACCTTCCCATCATTTGGCCTGATGAAACACCATTTACCAGTGTGAAGCCCAGCCAGGAGAGGCATATAAAATACTGCATTCAAATGCTAAGTTTAAAAAGACAACGTGCTTAATTCCCAATCCTACATACATGGAGAAGTACTACTTTGAGCTTTATTATTTTAACAATGTAATGTGGGATTATAACATATATCAGAATAATGTCCTAATCAAATGTCCCTGAGTAAATCAAAATTTCAGAGTTATATTCACTTGTTTATGTTTATAGTTTATATAATCAAAAGATGTGTCAGGAAGATTTACTTCCTGCCTTTTGAAAGCTGTTTGAGATATTGTATGGAAATTTACATATAAGTATTTCCCCCATCCTTAATTAAACTTGTTAAGCAGCAGCATTTCTCCTATTTCTACAAAAAACTATCATAGTTGTTAAAAATATATATATACAGTGTGTATAGAAGTACACCTAACCCTTAACTAAATAAATAAGAATAGTTGTATTTATATTCATATTTGCAGGAGAGTAAACATTTATGCAAATACACTAAGGAAAATTATCAACCACTTTGTCTCCATGTGCTCTAGCTTCAAAGTTAAAGCTGAGAATTTTCACCCAATTATTTAACTCTAGGCAGTGTAGTGCTTACACAAAACAAAGATAACATTCTGTACCTACACAATGGATCAAAACAGCTTCCTTCATCCTCACTTTGGACCATCTGTTTAAAAGAAACTAAAAACCCTCAGGAAGCAAGCCTCTAATCTGTGGTTAAGAGTTTACAGACACATGCTCATTCTCACAACCCAGCAATGTGTACTGAGGGCTGTAATAGGTTTTGTATTAGCTGTAAAAGGCTAGATGTCTTGACCTCAGCATCTGTCAGTTACAGCTTCTCTGTTATTTGGATAAATTTAAACACTCTTTTTGTAGAGGATCTAATTTTATGTTATTTTAACGTCAACTTTGATAAATATTGGGAATAATATTTTCCAAGAGCTAAATTATTCTTAGTTTCCCAATCCTTTTAAGAACCCTAATTCTCACTCTACCCCTACACTCCCGTGATGAAAAGAGTTGCAGTCATCCAGACTTATTGGAGCATAGACTTGATTGGTGCTAAGAGAATTGTGAAGGTCTTTAGCCCCACATTGTTTCTTATTGAATCCCACTAAAACTTTTGAACATTTCACATTGGGTTTAAGAGATTTGGACATCTGTTAACATTTTCCATCTTGAGCACTAGCATGGGTCTAGGTCTGTTCCTTCCTGTAAACTAGTTGTTGCAAGGTGGTCAGGGTTGCAAGACAATTTTTCCATAATACCAAACAGGAAAAACAACAATAGCGCAACAAAAGGTTTCTACCTTGCTAAAAGGAAAAGAATATTTTTATAATTAAAGCTTTTAGTTATTTGTCATATACTCATTATTGGAAAATGTTGTTATCTTTAGTCCTGTATTGGCACAAATGTGTTACGTGTTCTTTATTATAGTTCTGGAAAACTTTAGTAGAGGTGGTGTTAACGTAGTCCCGGTCAGGCAGCCCTGGAAACTGAAATAAGTGGAATAAGAGTGGGAAGTAAAAAAATAAGCTTCAATATCTGTGTTTAGTCCAGTAAATGGTGTCTATTACTACAGATGCAGTTTTCTTTGATGGATATTATATCACTGGACAGACAGTAGGCTGTGTAGATTGTGAAATTTAGTCTTCAGGTCTCCAGTAAGTGCTCTCTCTCCCCATTTCCTTGGATCATAAGCTGTGGGTTACCCATATGATAGCCGTCACATACCCCAAAACTAGCCTTGTACTTCAATAGATGGTTGGATTAGGTATACTCTTCAAGGTCTTTTTAAACTCTGATTCCAACATTTGTCATTCACCAACTATAGAGAAGATGACATTGTCCTAGTGACACCCTTTTAGTTGTGCAGAGTTTTCTTGGTATCTCTGTTAATTCAAATACTTTTAAAAGTGTTTGAATGTACTTATATGGTTGGATATTTTTAGAGAGAAATACCGTGTTTGGAAACATTTCAACTGGAAAATGCATTGAACTGCATATTATTGTCCGACATTTTCTGAGAACAAATCAAAATCATTTAGTACAATGTAAAATATAAAAGACATGCAAAAGCCAGAGCAATTATTGCAACCTTCCTTCTTCATACATGTGCATCCCTGACTCACATTCAGACCAGTAAGACCACAAGTGGATATCATTAGTCAGAACTCGGCAAGGTCCAATTTCATGCCAGTCACATTCACACACACACATTTGTTTGTTTATGTCAGTCATTAGAACTCAATAACTAAACGTCAGTGGTAGTTAATGTGGCGTTTTATAAACACATAGATGAATTGGGGAAAAAAAGCAAATTATCCACAAATAGCCACCAATTGCAAATAATGCCATATCCATCACAAAAATATCTGTGAGTAGGAGAGAACATGACAAGGGCAAACAATTTGAATGAGGTTATACGAAAAGTCAATGTGGTCGACTCTGGAAGCATGCCTAGAATCTTACCAACCCGTGAGCTGATTCTCACCCAAGTCATTGTCATGTTTAGCAGCAGAATTGAGCTGACTGCAAATCTCTCAGATGCTTCAGCCCTGACATTAGCTTTTATAGTTCCAAGAAGATTTGTTGAGAATTTCAACCTAGTAATTTAAGAATTTTTTATAGTTCTATAACATAATAATTTTACCTTTAAAAAACGAATGAAGAAAATATGGCAAAACTTAATAAATTCACATTAAGCAGGAGAAAGACCTAACTAAATTAGTAATCTGAATTGTAGAATCTTTTAAAAAAATTAATAGTAACTTAATTACTGTCAGATTCATGGAGTTCCTTGGAGAAATTGCTTTGGCAAATAGATAACGAAAATTTACAAATAGCACAAAACTTGGTAAATAAAGCAATTTCTAAAGAATCCGCCATGGACTAGTATTTTTAAGTTATTTTCTCCCTAAAGTGCATGTATGTTATCAATTTGCCTTGCAAAATCATTTTAATAAGAAATAGAGATATTTCTGTTTTTACCAATTATTTGTGGTATTTGAAAGTCATTCATTTACAAAAACATAAGAATGATATCCATTTACTCATTCATTCATTCATTGAGCAAATATATATTGGAGGTCACTGTGCTGGGTACATAGTGGTGAGTTCAATAAAGTCCTTGCCTTTTCTAGCATGGGGGATGGGAGTTAACTAAAAAATAAAATAAATGAATAAATATTTAGTAATACATCATGATAAGAGCATAATTAAGGTGCTGAATAGTTTCTTTGGGAAGATGACATTTGGCTGAGTACTGAAGGATGCAAAGAAGTCATTCATGCAGAGAAGGGAGGAAAGAGCCATCCAGGTAGAAGGGAGCTATGTGGACAAAGCAAAAGGCAGGGAGATGTTTAGCATGGGCCAGAAACTAGAAGGTAGTCAGTGTGGCTACAATGTGTTGAGTGGTATGGAAAGAAATCAGAGAGGTATGTGGCAGATGAACCTACCGAGGCAAAGCTAAAATATGAAATTTTATTCCGGATGTCATGGGGAGCCATATAGTGTTCTTTTGATTGTGAGCGTAGTCTGATTCATAATTCTGAAACATCCCTATGGCTTTTGTGAGGGAAATTGATTACAAAGTAGTTGTATCAGCCAAAGTAGTTATATCAGTAGTTATATCAGAAATTGATTACAAAGTTGTTATATATCAGTAGTCATATCAGAAATTGATTACAAAGTGGTAATATCAGCCAAAGTAGTTATATCAGTAGTTATATCAGAAATTGATTACAAAGTAGTTATGTATCGGTAGTTATATCAGAAATTGATTACAAAGTAGTTACATCAGCCAAAGTAATTTTATCAGTAGTTATATCAGAAATTGATTACGAAGTAGTTAATTATCAGTAGTTACATCAGAAATTGCACTAGGTGCTTCAAACAGATGAGATTTAGTATAGGGACTTGGTTACACAGGTGTTGAAAGTAGAAGAAAAAGACAACACAGGGGTAACTGGAGATAATAACTGCAGAAGGCAGCTCCCACATCACAGTGCAGAGTGTAAAGGGCCACCTTGGAGCTCAGAGACAGTAGGTGAATACCCAGCACGGTGGGCAGCCTTGAGGCAGGGAAGCCTATGTGAGGGAGCTGCTGCTGCAGTCCTGGGATGGAATCATGGAGGTTTGTACTAGGAAGTGGGATGGGATAGAAATAAATAGACTTGAGAGAGATTTTAAACCTTGAGCCTATAGGACCTGATGCTTATTGGGTAGGAAATAAAAAATGACTGACAAGATTCTGACTTGAACAACTAAATACCTGGGGCACTGCTTTTTGAGATAGAGAAAGCAAGAGAAACAGGCTTAGAGCATTGTAGGTGTTGAGTTTAGAACATGCTCAGTTTGAGATGTCAAGCAAATGGTTAGATACGTGAATATGGTGGACAGAGAAGACATGTAGGCTGGAGTTATGGATGTGGAAATCAACATGCGGATGGTATTTAAAACCATGGAAATGGATGATATCATCTAGGGAGAGAATGGAAGAGAGAAAAGGGCTAGTTCTAAGCCCTTGGGAATCTCCAGTGTTGAGAGATCAGTACAGAAGCGAGAAGGAGCAAAGGAAACTGAGATGGAGTAGCAGGAATAATAGAAATCAAGAGAGTGCAGTCCTATAGAAACCAAGACAGGAAGGAGGCAGCGGTCCACTGTTTCTAGTGGAGCTAAGAGATGCTTAAGATGTAACAGAATGATGTCCATGGATTTAGCCACATGAGGATATCTGGCTACATGCCTGATGGGGTAGTAGGCTGAAGAGTTTGTGGGAGGCAAGGGCGCTCCATTCTGACACAGAGAGTCCAAGGGAATGTAAAGGCCAAATTGTTTCCTCAGTTCAGGGCCTACTTGGAGCTAGGCAAAAAAAAAAATTAACATTTGAGGATGGGCCAGGCACGGTGGCTCAGGCCTGTAATCCCAGAGCTTTGGGAGGCTGAGACTGGAGGATTGCTGGAGGCCCAGGAGTTTGAGACCAGCCTTGGCAACATAGTGAGATCTCATCGCTACAAAAAATTAAAAAATTAGCCACGCGTGATGGCATGTGCCTGTAGTCCTAGCTACTTGTGGGGCTGAGATGGGAGAATTGCATGAGCCCAGCAGTTCAAAGTTACAGTGAGCTATGATCACACCATTGCACTCCCGCTTGGGCAATACAGCAAGACTTTGTCTCTAAAAGAAAAAAGGAAAACATTTGACTATACCTGCCGTGGAGCAACAATCCTACCTACCCTTCCCAGTTACTTTCTCTATATTGTAATTTGGGGATCAAGTTCTTGTTTGTATTGCACAATATTCATTAGTTTATGATTTTCGTGTTGAACTTTCTTCCATCATACTGTTCTATAAATGAGGAAAATTTCATTCACATGTATAAAAGTCATCTTGTTTGAAAAATCTCAGAAGATAAGTTGTTGGGATTTTAAGTCCTGATTAAAGGTTTGCCTCTCATGAGGTCTAAAGAGAAGCCCACATGGCAGCATTTTAGCAGGTTTCCTAAACTGTTTAGGTATATGCTGTGATGCTAAAGATCAGAAATGTTACTGTAACCTTTTCAAGCTCCCCTTTCTGTCTGTCATATCCAGGTCAAGTCATCTTTACCGAATAGATAGGGTCATAAAATTGAAATTGACTGGAGTCCTTGGAAGAAACATTTTGTGAGTTTTATCAGTCCCCAAATATCTCATATCTGGACTAATAGTATAATTTAGATATTGCTATTGAATACCTATAAGACATGTTATCTGGTAATATTATCTCAGCAGCATTAACCTCTGACTTTGCTCTCAAACCAGGATTGGGAAAATGAAGTATTTGCTTAATGATTGATCAATATTTGGACCTTTATTCGAGTTCTGTAAAGTTTCTAACATAGCGCTGAGTGTTTTGGCCTATTATCTCTTGGTAAGTAAGTTATCTCTTAGTTTGCTTTGCTGCTATAATTAAGGAGATAAGAACAGAAAGCCTATTTCTTTGTCAAAGTGCTATTTTTATAGGAGGACAAAACATGTATTGTTTTACTTTAGCTATCAACAGGCCACACTGCTGTTCACTAAGGTTGTGTTTAATAAGTATGTTCTCTTGGGCCAGAATGTCAAATATATCCCTAATGAGTTCAATGACATCACTGAGCGTGCTCATGTTCCTTGCCAATAGTCGGCATTGTTGGAGCAGATCACATTAGCTGTCATCTGAGCACAGATGCCAAGGTCAGGGCGTTAACAAGCAAGAGAGCTTCAAGAGAAAAAAAAAAAAAAAAAAAGATGAAGATTTAAAGCAAATCTGTCCATGTCAGAGAACAATGGGTGGCTGTTTAGGGAGAGTGGTAGAGACATTCAAGAGAAGACATTTGCCTCATACAAGTTTTCTGCACATCTCTGCCCTGTGGAAATTGTGTCAGTTAAAGATGGACCTGAAAGATGATCATCTGTAAGCCACAGCTGCCACTTTGAATGCCGAGGTTTGGAATATGCCATAGACAGCCCTGACATTCTAAAACTGATTGAAATTTTGTGACCTTCAGAGGTAACTAATATATTTCCAGTAGTGTGACTTCTGGAAGTAATATAGTTCAGGAACCAAAAGTTGATTCTTTGTAACAAATAGTTCATGAACAAGTTCTTTTTTTTTTTTTTTTGCCTAAGATTATATTAATAACACTAGTGTATGTCAAAAGGAAAAAATATCTCATGCATATATTTTTTCCTGTAAGAATAGAGTATATAAAGCTATTTTAATAAATTTTGTTGAACATGTATATATATGTGGATGTCTAAAACAAATATGACAAACTGAGACATTTTTGTGGCTAGGATGAACCTCCACTTTTGGATACAACTGGAGTAACCTGAGTTTGAGTTGGCGTTTTCTTTTTTAAGATACAGGGTCTCGCTCTGTCACCCAGGCTGGAATGCTAGTGGTGCGATTATAGCTCACTGCAGCCTTGAACTCCTGAACTCAAGAGATCTTCCCACCTCAGTCTTCCAAGTAGCTGGGACTGTATCCCCACCCCAATGCCCAGCTGTTTTTAAATTTTTTGATAAAGATGAGGTCTCATTGTGTTGCCCAGGCTGGTCTCAAACTCCTGGCCCCAAGTGATCCTCCCGCCCTAGCCTCCCAAAGCACTGGGATTATGGGCGTGAGCCACCACACCAATCCCAGCCCCTATTTTTTTTTTAAGTTGCCAGTTGTACAGTTTCCTCTCTACTTTCTAAACTTGTCATTTTAGAATGGAGAGAAAAAGAGTTTCTAGCTTTCCTGGTGGTTGGTTTGCATTGAGAAGGAAAAGGCCAAAATATGACAAGACATCCTCAGTATTCAGTTGACTGAAGGAAAAATAATTTGGAGGAGGTGGAGCCAGTCCAGACCTATATTCAAGTGACTAGTGGGAGTTGCTAGGTATGGAAAACTTTCAGTCTATTTCTTCTCTAGATATTGGCTGTATTGAGATGTCTTTGTACATTGCTTTTTGGCAAATATCGACAAAATACTTAGCTTTACCAATGTGACTTTAGAACGGAATCTGTCTTCATACAGAGGTCTAGAGTAGAGGTAGAAGGGGATGATGGAAGAGGCACACAGTTCTTCCAGGTAGTACCTGCTGCTGCTGGGTGGACCAAGCCCTGGTGTGTTTCTCCCTGCTCAGGAAGTCCACATGTTGAGTCTTTCCCGATTTCTGTGGCTGGGCAGGTTTATGTTCTATGGTATGTATTTATTTATTGGTTACAGTCTTTGATTTGTGGTTGCTCAATGTATTAAATAGAAACAGAAGGCCACATTGTTTCCTTAGCTCAGGGCCTCCCCAGAGCTGGGCAAGGAAAGGTTATTCATATTTGACAGTAATGTATTTGCCTTTTCTGTCGCACCTCATTGCTGCCCAAGTGTATAAATATGAACTAAAGCTTCAGTGTTTTTAAGGTGTCCAAATGCAAATAGGAATTCGTTTGAGAGCCACATGACAAAAGCTGGATGAATAATTCTCACTTAAAACTTTTATGTAAGAAAAGGTACTAAAATGCACAAATTGGATGAATAAAATGAAAGAAACGTTTCTTTGTTGCATCAGCACTTCACTCATTCTCTTCTTTGGTTATTTGTATGCTTGTTTGTTCATTGCCCAGCAACAAAAACCACAAAACTTGATTAGGTGTGCTGAAAACATAAGAAATATGGGGCAGAACAGAGTTTGTGACCTCTAGTTTTTGAGCAGGTTGAAACACACACACACACACACACACACACACACACACACACACACACACCCCTTAACTAGAGAAGAATTACCAAGGGATGTATGAACAAGAGCAAAATTATAGTATTAAAGAGACATATTTAGGCTTAATAGTTGTGGAATATATTTAAAAAGAAGAGTCTGGGCCAGATGTGGCTCACACCTGTAATCCTAGCACTTTGGGAGGTCAGGGTAGGAGAATCACTCAAAGTCAGGAGTTCAGAGACCAGCCTGGGTCACATAGCGAGACCTTATTACTACAATAAAAATTCTAAAATTCTAAAATTAGCTGGGCATAGTGGTACATACCTGTAGTCCCAGCTAACTCAAGAGGCCAAGGTGGGAGAATTGCTTGAGCCCAGGAGTTCAAGGCTGCAGTGAGCTATGATCATGCCACTGTACTCCAGCCTCGGTGACAGAGCAAGGTTCTGTCTCTAAATAAAATAAGGAGGAGGAAAATTTTTTAAGCTGTATTTGGAGGAGAGGCATCTCATGCAGAAGCAGTCATATAGCTGATGCTGAGAAGCTGGGCTTGGTGATCCCACTGGCTAGGTGTGCGGCTGTTGTGAGGACTGAGTCAAAGGGACAGAGGACCCAGTTGCTGGAGGTTTGGAGACTGAAGGAAATAATAAGGAAACACTGTTATGATGTCCTCATCAGCCCTCCACTCAAGAGAAACAGAGACCAGGGCCGTGGAGTAACTTGGATATAAAGAGGAAAGAAGTGTAATCTCAGACAAGGTACGGTGACTACAGAAATAAAAAGCAAAAAAGAGAGAATATAATCCCAGAGTTACCTGCCTCAGAAACACACATGCGTAATAAAGGGACAGATGAAGAGAGTTTCACCTGGTGGAGGGATGTCTCAGCTTGCGTTTGGGAGCACAGGGTCTGTTTTTTCATTTAAGCAATTTTGTTGAACACGATTCAGCTCCTGTGCTGCCTAAAATCCCATATCTTCTCCCGCCATTTTCATCCTAACCAATACTTTATACCAGCTTTATTGAAGTATAATGTTCATATCATATAATTCACCCGTTTAAAGTGTACAAGTCTATAATTTTTAGTAAATTCATAGAGTTGTGCAACTGTCACCACAATCTAGTCTTTTAACATTTCTATCCACAAAAATTCCAACAGTGTTCTCACCCCAGCTTATCTGCTTCTGTGGATTTGCTTCTTCTAGGCATTTCATGTAAGTGGAACCATTAATATGTATAATTTTTGCATGTGGATTCTTTTTTATTTTTCTTCCAGCTTTTATTTTTTGGTTCAGGGGTACATGTGCAAGTTTGTTACATGAGCAAATTGCATGTCTTGGGGGCTTGGTGTACACATTATTTTGTCATCCAGGTAGTGAGCATAGTAGTGGTTAGGCGGTTTTTCAGTCCTTACACTCCTCCCTCCAGTAAGCCCCAGTGTCTGTTGTTCCCTCCCATTGGTGGGCAACTAGGCTGGTTCCATTATCTTTGCTATTGTAAATAGTGCTGTGATAAACATAGGCGTGAATGTGTCTTTATGGTAGAATGTTTATATTCCTTTGGGTATATAAATAATATATATATATATATATATATAATCCCAGTAATGGGATTGCTGAGTTGAATGGTAGTTCTAAGTTCTTTGAGAAATCTTCAAACTGCTTTCCACCAGTGGCTGAAATAATTTACATTCCTTCCAGCAGTTTGTAAGCATTCCCTTTTCTCCACAACCTCACCAACATCTGTTATTTATTTATTTATTTATTTATTTATTTATTTATTTATTTATTTATTATTTATTTATTTATTTATTTATTTATTTATTTATTTATTTATTTATTTTGAGACAGAGTTTCGCTCTTGTTGCCCAGGCTGGAGTGCAATGGTGCAATCTCGGCTCACTGCAACCTCTGCCTCCTGGGTTCAAGCACTTCTCCTGCCTCAGCCTCCCGAGTAGCTAAGTTTTTTGTGTTTTTAGTAGAGATGGGGTTTCTTCATGTTGATCAGGCTGGTGTCCAACTCCCCACCTCAGGTGATCTGCCCACCTCGGCCTCCCAAAGTGCTGGGATTACAGGCGTGAGCCACCGCACCCAGCCTTGACTTTTTAATAATAGTTATTCTGACTGATGTGGAGATCATTGTGGTTTTGATTTGTATTTCTCTAACGATTAGTGATGTTGATTGAGCATTTTTTCATATACTTGTTGGCCACATGTATGTTTTCTTTTGGGAAGTGTCTGTTCATGTCCTTTGCCCATTTCTTAACGGAGCTGTTTGTTTTTTGCATGTTAATTTAAGTTTCTTATAGATTCCAGATGTTAGACCTTTGTCAGATGCATAGTTTGCAAGTATTTTTTCCCATTCTGTAGGTTGTGTGTTTACTCTGTTGATAGTTTCTTTTGTTGTGCAGAAGCTCTTTAATCAGGTCCCATTTATCAATTTTTGTTTGTGTTGCGATTGCTTTTGAGTCTTCTTCATGAAATCGTTGCCATGCTTGTGGATTCTTTAACTTAGCATTCATCTGTTCATTTAACTTAGCATTCATGCTGTTGTATATATCAATAGTTCTTTCCTTTATTTTGCTTCATAGTATTCCATTATAAGATATACTACTTTTTTAAATTCATTCAACAGTAGATGAATATTTGAGCTTTTCAGTTTGGGGCTACAATGAATCATGCTGTTATGAACTTGTGCATACAAGTTTTTCTGTGGACACGTTCTATTTCCCAGGGGTGAGATTCCTGAGTTATATGCTAATTTTATGTTTACCTTTTTAATAAATTGCCACACTGGTTTTTAAAGTGGCTGAATCATTTTACATTCCCACCAGCAATGTTTGAGCGTCCTAATATAGTCACATCTCCACCAATACTACTTATTGTCTGTCTGGTTTTTTTGAGACAAAGTTTTGCTCTTCCCCCAGGCTGGAGTGCAGTGGTGCGATCTTGGCTCACTGCAACCTCTGCCCCCTGGGTTCAAGCAGTTCTCTTGCCTCAGCCTCCCAAATAGGTGGGATTACAGGCATGTGCCAACACACCCAGCTACTTTTTGTATTTTCAGTAGAGACGGGGTTTCACCGTGTTGGTCAGGCTGGTCTCAAACTCCTGACCTTAAGTGATCCACCCACCTCAGCCTCCCAAAGTGTTGGGATTACAGGCATGAACCACAACACCCAGCCTATTGTCTGTCCTTTTTATTATAGCCATCCTAGTGAGTGTGAAGTGGTATTTTATGATTTTATTTTGCATTTTTCTAATGATGTTGAACATCTTTTTGTTTGATTAATAGCCCATTTTATTTCTTTTTTGGTAAACTATTCATATCTTTTGCCTCCGTTTTTATAAGATTGCTTATCTTCTTACTGAATTGTAAGAGTCATTTATAGATCTGGGTACTAGTCTTGTAATAGATATATGATTTACCAGTGTTTCTCTCAGTCTGGGACTTGTTTATATATTTTTTATTTTTATTTTATTTTAGTTTATTTTAGTTTAGTTTAGTTTAGTTTAGTTTAGTTTAGTTTAGTTTAGTTTTTGAGACGGAGTCTCGCTCTGTCGCCCAGGCTGGAGTGCAGTGGCGCAATCTCGGCTCACTGCAAGCTCCGTCTCCTGGGTTCACGCCATTCTCCTGCCTCAGCCTCTCCGAGTAGCTGGGACTACAGGCGCCCGCCACCACGCCCGGCTAATTGTTTGTATTTTTAGTAGAGACGGGGTTTCGCCGTGGGCTCGATCTCCTAACCTCGTGATCCGCCCGCCTCGGCCTCCCAAAGTGCTGGGATTACAAGCGTGAGCCACCGCGCCCGGCCTGTATTTTTTATTTTTTTAATGCCCAATGTTGCAACAATGTAGCCTGTTTCTTAATTTACTTACTGTTGTCTTTTGAAGTATAAAAGTTTTAATTTCGATGAATCCAATTTATCAACTTTATTTTCCTTCATCATGCTTTTGGTGTCATATCTAAGAACTCTCCCTATCCCAGAACCAGGAGGATTTTTCTCTTACGTTTTCTTCCAGAAGTTTTACAGTTTTAGCTCTTATATACATGCCTATGGTCTATTTTGAGACAATTTTTGCATATGAGATGAGGTAAGAAACTCAAGTTATCTTGCCGGCATGTGTGTATGTTTTAACCGATAATTAAAATAGACCAGTCTGTCTGGACATGGTGACTCACACCTGTAATCCCAGCACTTTAGGAGGCCAAGGTGGGTGGATCACCTGAGGTCAGGAGTTCAAGACCAGCCTGGCCAACATGGTGAAACCTTGTCTCAACTAAAAATACAAAGATTAGCTGGGTGTGGTGGCGCATACCTGTAGTTCTAGCTACTTGGGAGGCTGAGGCAAGGGAATCACTTGAACCTGTGAGGTGGAGGTTGCAGCAAGCCGAGATCGTGCTACTGCACTCCAGCCTGGGCGACAAGAGTGAAACTCTGTCCTAAAAAAAAAGAAAAAGAAAAAAACTAGGCCAGTCTGCCTGGTGAACTTCCATTTGTCTTCCGGAACCCATCTTGGATATTTAAGCTCTCTGTGGTACTTTCCATGTCCTCTCTTCTCCACTCTGATACAGCTTCCTCCTACTTATCTCTGTGTACATTTGTCTGTTGTTGAATATGAAATCCAGTATTGTCATGATGTATATATGTCTGTGTTCCCTACTGGAATACGAGCTTGTTCATCTTGGTGTTTTCAGTGGCTGAAACATAGTAGGACCTAAAATATTTTTGTTTAAATTTGATTAAATATTAACGTCTCTAAACCTTGAAAATCTTGGTCTCATTTTTTTCTGTCTCTCTTTCAAAATGTAAAACACTCAAGCATTTGAAGCAACAACAACAATGAAAATAGAGCCAGGGAACCAACTTGTTCAGGAAAAGGAATAAATCATTCTAGCTGACAATACTCAGTAGACCTGCTTTGTAGCTTTTTGAGATAGACATATAAAAAGGGACACTGATTTAATGGGACTTGAACAGGATGATGGATAAGTGCTCCAGGCCTAATGAAATAGCATGTCTAAGAAAACCTGGAAACCCTCAAATGACAGCAGACACGCGACCAGTTCCACTCTGCTATTTACTCCCAGTCATTCTGTGCTTTGTTCGGCTGAGGGTTTCACGGCCCCCTATTGATTGAAGAGATGGGCACTTGTCCTTCTGCCTGCCCTGTGCACTTCCTGTTATGGCACCTAAGTTTTCCTACTTCACAGGTGTGACAACAACCAGTGCCTTAGAGAGTTATCTTAAATTTGCTGCACTGGAGTTTGTTTATATCTCTGCATATTTAGGTGAGAGAGAATCTAGTCTCCTTTCTCCACAGATATTTACTGAGGATTTAGAGTGTGTAAAGCTCTGTGCCCTATGCCCTGTGGAAGACACATGCACACTCGAGTGACACCTGGCCTCTTCCCCTGAGGGAGAGTTTCAATATGCTTAAAACATTGATGAAAGAAGAAATATTGCTCTAATTCCCCCATGTACCTCTGCAAAATCTTGTGAGATTTTCCCCAATCCAGCCAAGAAGTTATCTTTCCATATTGTCAACTTAAGCAGGATTCGCTGAGCAATGTATTCAGATATTGATCTTCTTAACTATGTCTTATGAAAAGCTTTTAGGTCAATCTCTTAAAGTTTGTTGTTTTGAGACAGAAATATAAGGGCATTGATGATTATAGGATCTGGCTTAGGCTGTCAGAATGAGACGACTTCTCCCTCCTGAGGCTGACCTGCTCAGGAGTTTGAACCATATCAAACTGTAAAGATCAAGTACACACTCAAGGTTTAAGAACAAGCTTTAAAATATCCACCTTTATTGTCTTGCCTCTGATGTAGTTTAAAACATGTCATTTAGAAAAGTGATTAGGCTGGGATTTAGAGCCGTGAAGACCTGGGTTAGAATCCATGGGCTGCCACCTGCTGGCTTTGTGTCCTTGAGTGTGTGACATGGTCTCTGAGCCCCAGTTTCCCATTCTATACAAGCAGTGTTCATACCTGTCTCACAGAGATGTTACTAAGGTTAACGAGGAAATACATAAAGGCTGGGTGGACCTGCTTTGTGCATAAGAAGTTATTAATAGATGGCTGTCATTATTACCGTTTTCAACTATTTCTGTGCTGACATGAACTTGATTATGCTAAGCCCATACAATTTCTCCATAGTAGTCTGTAGCTTATATGGTATCTCTTGATTGTTTTTTATCCTTTAGAGTTCTTATTAAATAAACCACACATTATGGATATGGTCAAATTTATCTCTCACCCTGTTTGCCTTCCCCCACGTAAAGAGCTAAGCAGTCTCCTGCGATGGGTTTGTGTCCCTTGTTTATTTTTAGAAACTCACCCAACAATAAATAAACATACTGATTCAATAGTATCTAATATATAACCTGTTTTCAAGTTCCCCTAATTGGGATAGTTTGTTTTTGATCTGGGATCCAGTTAAATTGTGTGCATTGCATTTGGCCGTCATGTCTTTTTCAGTTTCTTCTCACCTGGAACGTTCATTCTCCCACCCTTCCCCTTTTTATGTCCCTCTTGATGGTGGCATTTTGGCAGAATCTGGGCCAGTTGTCTTGTGTAATGTCCTGTCCTCCGATCCTGCTTAGCGGCTTCCTCCTGCCTCGCGAGCCTCGTGAGGTGATGGGAAAGTGTGGTCTGCAGGCCCCGTGTGTTTCCTGCTCTGCCCCTGCTCTCAGACTCCACATGACCAGCTTCATCTCTCAGAACCTGTTTCTCTTCCAGCCATGGGACTTACAGAACACAGAGGGTTACTATGAGTTCCCAGTGAGATGACTGAGGGGAAGGCCTGAACAATTCCAGGCACATGGTACACCTGCGAAAAGGTTTTCAGCAGCTGAATAGGCGCAGGAGTGCTCCCCAGAGAGGTGAGAGGAGAGCCGGGTGGGCCAGGCGAGGATGGGAGCAGAGAGTGTCCTGAGTGTGGTCAAAGCTAGCAGATGCTTAAAAGAGCGGTTTTGTTTTTGTTTTCCTTTCTTGGATTTATTGTGCTGTGATTTGGAATACAGAGGAGCAATGCAACTCTGTAAACTGAGGCAGCAGATTCAGCAGAGCCGGTAGAGCAGAAAACTTCCCTTTGAAGGTAGAAATTAAGTAAAGTGCTGGTCCAGTTCTGAGCATCTGGCAAGTGCTTTCTGGACCTTGGGGATGCTCACAGACCTGGGGTACCTTCACGTAGGTGAGAACCACACTCTCCTTTCACCACCAGATGGATCTCTCTCTCTCTCTCCATTTATTACTATCCTGGTTATGCCAGAAAGCTTCTGCTGTTGCTGCTGTTTGTTTGTTCACATTTACTGCAAGAGCAGCCAGGTACGTACATAGAAGGTTCCTAGATCTTGAAGGGGTCTCCCATTTGGGGCCTCATGTTGTCAGTCCCTAGTAGGAGGGACTGCTTTCTGCAGGGCAAGGGGAAAGTCCTAATCCTTCCTGGGCAAGCCTTAGTTGTCCTTATGCCACTCCAGGGACAAAGACTGACTCAAATAACTGGCTCCTGGTCGGTGCTAGCTGTTAATACTTTGTGAGGTCTTGTGCAAAGTGAAAATGCTGGGCCCCTTATTCAGAGCGCAAGAAAAAAATCCATTTGAAGGTATTAAAATAAAAGGCATGTTTCTTTCTTCTGTGGTCTCCTTCCCGACTTGTCATGATGTTTTTAATTTGCTATTGAACGTTACTCTAAGAAAAATAAAATAAAATTTTAAATCGTTAGCATGAATTTTACCATTTGTCTTTACATGGTGCAATGCTAGAGGTTTTTAATAAAATTTACCATCTTAACCATTTTTAAGGGTACAGTTCAGTAACATTAAGTGTATTCACATTGTTGTGATGAATGTCAGTTTTAAAGCAAATGTAAGAGCGTTTAGCTGGTATGTAGAATCACTGAAATGACATAACTCGTATTTCATAGCTTATACGTGCATGTGTATTGCATTGTCAGTAGAATGGTGAAACACGACACAAAACTAACTCAGCAGTTTGTATCTCATTTCTTTACACATGGACATTGTACCCACGCCCTTGACTTTTGGCTTACTGATGAGTAAGGAAGGACTAAAAGGAAGGGTACTAAAGGTTGCCTGATCTTTTTCTTTCTATGTCATCTTTGGTGTAAGTGGTTGACTAACAGAGATATAACACACTTGTTAAGAAAGGAACGGATAGGGCTCCCTGGTCATTCGTGTTTTATAAAATGCCATTGCCTTCTTTCTGCATTCAGAGCAAGCTCTGATTGCTAAGAGAGTAGATTTTAAGTATTCTCACCACAAAAAAATAAGTATGTGAGGTCATGCATATGCTAATTGATTTAGCCATTCCACCACCTATACATATATCAAAACATCATATTGTATACCGTAAATAGCTAAAATTTTTACTTACCAAAAAAAAAAAAAAAAAAAGGCAAGTCCTGGTTTGAATGGAAAGAATGGCCTCCCGAGGCTCTCAGCACCTCTGCAGAACTCCCAGGCTTCCTGGGTCCATGGGAAGCTTGCGCTCATAGGGCGTCAAGGGTGGCCGTACAAATGGGGCTACAAGGAAAGCGGTTGATGTGCACATCACCGGATGGCCTCTCCCATGCACCATGCACGTGCGCCTTTAACCCATCAGACTTCACTTACACAAGTTCAAAGATAAATTAGTGAGAGTGGCAAGACGGGAACAGCAGAGCCCCTCCATGCTTGGGCTCTGTGTGCCTGTCAGGGTTGCACACCCACAGAGGAGGTCCTGCTCATAGCAGATGTTTCACCCAGCCCTGCAGGAAGGGAAGATATTGGGGACGGCACTGCTTTTGGGAGCTCCTTAAATCAGACCATTTGAAGCGGCCAGTCCGTCTCCCAAAGGTGGCCCCGCTCCCATTCCTAGCCCTTTCCTCACATTCAATAGCTCTCTCCCGCGGCTATCCCAGATATAATACGTCGTTACCAAGCGGTGGGATTGGGTAGCCTTTATTAGTCAGAATCCATTTAACTAATTCAAACTGTTTGGGGAATCATAGAACCATACTTTTATAAAATACGTAGCACATTAGTCCCCACTGTGAATATGTTATTGAACCAACTATGTGCTGAGAAGTGCACATAATCTTCCCAACCAGGACCTAAGCAGAAGGTGCCATCACCCCCATTTCACAGCTTAGGAAATGGAGGCCCCGAGTAGGTAAGGCGGAATTAGGCATTCCTCCATTACTTTTCGGGTACCTGTATTCTGGTTTCAGAGCTTTGTCAATCACCCTCTATTCAGAGGGCTGAAGGAAAACTTCAGTCTCCGCCAAGAGTCACCAGCCCTCTTTGAAACAGCTCTTGTTTGAGCACAAAATCGCACAGGTAAAATGCACTCTGGGTGTGAGGCACCAGGTGCAATCCAAGTAGAGAAAAGTGCTCATTATTTCGAAGGTTACAAGTGGATTTCAAACGTGGGACTGTTCTTTCGGTTACTTCCGGAGATGAAAGTGCAATTTTCACAACATACTTTTTCAAAAGCTATCAGAAGCTTCGTATTTTCTTAAAATGTGGGATGTCACTCCCCATCATCTCTGTGGTTCCCTTGTGGTTGAATATTTTAATCAGGTGTTTCTGTGCTTTAAAGTTTTTTTATTTGATTTACAACTTGTAGGAGTGGAGTTGCAGTGAGTAATTAGGAAGAATGCCATAAAGAGGACAAAAGGAAGGTGAAACCCCGCGTTAGTAATTTAGTTTCAATAACCTTAAAAGGTTTACTGTTCACTTTTAACCTTGTATCCCAAAAAGCAAGCTACTGCAGTGAATCATAAAAATGTTTCTTTTAATTTGCAAGTCATTTATCTAAGTAGGCTTACAGGGACTGATGTGTTCCTAAAACAAAAAGGTCATGAAATGACAGCAGCTGCTCCATTCGATCCTGGCCATTTGAGGTCGCCTAGCCTTTGATTGGAAAGATCTTAGGGTTTAAACTCTGTAGAGTCTTGCTTTCAAAATTTATAGATTAGTACAGTGCCAAATTTAGTAGCATTTTAGTTAGTACCAGGCAAATCAAAATAGACTCACACTAGTGGAGAGGCAAGAAGAGACTAGAAGTGATTTTTGATGGGGACAAAATGACTAAGAGATTTACAGGTGATATTTAAATCCTAACATGAAAACTAGGGGGCAGACTGAGGTTAGGCTCAGCAAGGAACATCAAAACACCTGCAAACTAGAATTTTTACATCTCAGGAGGCCTGCTAAATTAACAGAGAGATTTTTCACCCAGATCTCATTACCAGCCCTATTAAAACAATCCCTGTTGAACATTCTACTACGCCATTGCATAGAAAATCACCAGGTGCATGAAGGTGTGCTTTGTTTCATAATTAAGAGGGGGGTGCATACCCCTGCTAAAGTGGAAGAGCTAATGGCATCTTTTGTGGGGGTTCTTCCTCATCTTTAATTAAAAAATATGTACCATAATGAATGGAACCATTTTTTTTCCTGCAGTTATTTTCTTTCTGCTAATGGAGTTTGTCAGTATTTTGTTTCTCAGTGTTTCAGGCATTCTCTGCAACTCTTCCTACTGCCGGGCCCCTCTGCCGCATTTGGGATATCAGCCTCCTAAGACCGCCTTGTATGATTGACCTTGAAAAAAGTGGGAGGCTGAGATTATTGAGAAATCCAGAAAATGGGTTACTGGATTTTTTCATTTTGATTTTGACATAAAGTGGGCAGGCCCAGCTGAAAAAGTGAACTAATAATTCCTATACCTTTAAAGGATTTTGACTTTTTAGTGTGAACATTTAAAGTGAGTTCTTCTTCCTGCTCTAGGCCTTTAAATACTACGGCTACTTTTGGCCCATCCTGAAATCCCGTGATGATTTGAACTATTTATTCGGTGTTGGTTGATGGACTTGGAATGTGGATCTGATCTTAAAATACCTTTATGGGCTATTATTTTCAGGTGCCACTGATTATAGAACAGTCAGGTTTTCACCCTTTCTCTTCCTCTTTCTGGTTCTGCATCCCCCAGCCCGCACGACATCCCTCCTCCCCCATGCCGTCTCCCGTCCCCCATTTCCCATGCCCTCCCCATCTCCTGTCCTCCATGACCTCTCCAATCCATCTTTCCACTCATGGCTAATTCTTCTTTTTTCTTCCTCTTCCAACCTCTTCATTGCTGTCACCACCTTCTTTAAAATAAGTTTGAAAACTTTAAAAAAAAATTTTGTTTTTCCCTTGGAGAAGTGCCCCAAATGGCAAAGTATTTCCTGCCCTTCCCAGTTTTACCAGTGATTTGCTAAGTAGTCAGTCCGTTACTTGGGCACATCTCAGAATTGAGTAGGTTTGTGCAGGGCTGGGTGGGGACGGAGTGGTTAGAAGCTAGTCTGCTTTAAATGGTGCTTAGAGATACTCTCATGACTCGCATCTTCAGGGTGATCATCTGTAGCTTATTTTTTCATGATGGTTAGTTAACAGAAGTTGATTATGAGATTTTTCTGGTCTTATTTATTAATTTATTCATTCAGCAAACAATGACAGAGCACCAAGTGTGGTCCTGTGTGCCAACTCCTCCAACTCCTATACTAAGAATGAAAAGATGTCATGTGCCTTCCATAGAATTTTCCAGAATAGAGTCTAATGGGTTGAGAAGTCCTGAGATTCAGAGCATAATTTGGAAACTACAAGTATTTGAAAGTTAAAAGACCAACAGTCAGGTGTGCATGGTGTTCCTTCCTTGTCTTGAATCTCCTTTGTGAGTGATGTTTCAGGGACGTAGGGGCGTGCAGGAGGTCCCTGTGGAAGGGAGGTAGTATTCTGGCATCGGTCACAAACATGGGCCCAGATGTCACGTCTTCAGGGGCCAGCTCCTGCCCCCCAGTGTGTCCAGTTCCCACCATCACTCTTCATGACTTCATTATATTTTTTAAGGTATCCATTAATATCTGAAACTATATTACTTATTTATATACCTTTTGGTGTCTGCCTCCCTCTTTAGAGTCTCAGAGGGAGGAATCCTGCCTGTCTTGTTCAACATTGTGTTCCTAGTACCTAGAACAAAGCCTGACCTGCAATAGGAATTCAGTAAATATGAGCTGAATAAATATCCCACGATTCAAAATCCAAAAGCATCTCACCCTTAGGCCACAGTCATACATGACTGCCTCTGTACTTCATGATTATAAAGCTTCTCCTCATGCACTGCCTTGTCTCAGTGCACACCACGAGCATGGTTCCATGCCCGTCTATCCCTGTAGTCTGCTGTCTGCTCCAAGCTGTGGCACTTGACAGACCGGCCCTCTGTTTCCTTACCCATGAAGTGGGATCGCACCACCTGTTACACCTCTGTAACGGTCATTTTAAGGATGACAGTGATAATGAATTAGCCTTTCCAAAGGCTTATCCTTATACGTGCAAATATTGAGTCTTGTACAAAGGGAGTGTTTTTACAAGGGTAGAAAATGATATGTACCCTTCCTTTTTTGATAATTCAAGGACAATTTGCACCGAAGCTGTGAGCACTATCAGGTATTTAACACTCTCTATCTTCCAAGTGATGACGTGTACGATCTAGTTCTCCCTTCCTGGAGAGAGACAGAGACAGCGCAAGAACAAGCAAGTGCGAGCACCCAGGGACAGGGAAGCAGCGAGGTGGACATCCTCCCGCCAAGATGGTGATGTCTAAGGCGGGCTAGAGTTACTGGATTTCACACTGTGTCTTCCATACCAACCCACCATTTCCTGTCACCCACACTATCACACTATTCCAAGGAAGAAGAATGATGCTCTGATGGATAATCATTTGAGGTTTCATAACCACAGAATTCATTTGCCTAATATAGATAAAAAGACAAATATTTATATAAATCAAAGCATTTCTTTTTCTCAGAAGAATGCCATTCAATGAGGATGGAGATGGGGCAGAGTTTAAAGATGGCATTAGCTAAAAATGTGGACCCAAGCAATTTCCTCCAAAGTGCAGTTGGCTGTAGTGTTAATCTTTATGTCCATAGTCATGGAAATTACCATTATAGTTTTCACATGTGAGGGATGTCAGACATGCCTTGTTTACATTACTGCCATTTATAAACATCTAAAGCAGCTATTCTGCTGAATAAACATTCAAGAGCCTGAAGGATAAGCATATCACTTAAACTTCTTAAGACTAAACTTTCCAAATCATTTCCTGCCAGAGGGACCCAACAGCAAATTGCAAACTCTGTGCCCTGAGATGAGATAGGCTGAATTAGATTAAGCAGCTTACTGTTGACATGTCTATTGATCTGGGTTCAGTGCAGTTTCCTGTCTCTGCCAGCAGTCAGATTGCTGTATACAATAACACAGTGTCCTGGTTTATGTGAAGTTGGGGACTCCAAGCATCAATTACTCCAGGAAGGCAGTGGCACTAGGAGATAAGGTTAAGCCGCTTGCAGTGTTTAAGACGGCTAAAATCCAAGCAACATATTTGCTGTCTAAAATGTTGCTTACAAATTTGACAGTATTCCATTTATAAAATTTCCAAAGAGATCATCCAGTGTTATTCTCTGCAGGTAGTCGTACAGATAGCATTATGAATGCTTATTGTTAAAGTGGTATATCCCACTTGCTCAATTTCGTGCATATTTCTTAAGTATTTGCATACAAATATTGAACTGGGTAGTAGGACATCAAGAATGTTGTGGCGCCATCTTAGACCATCAGCTGTGCCTGAATGAGGGGATGCAGTTGATGTAAGAAATAAATGTCAACCATCTGACTTGGATATTTTCTTTTCTCTGGGACCAGTCAAGTAGATTCAGTCAGCTACTCTCTTTGTATTTCTAATACCCATTTATTTGTTTTCATAGAGCAATTATTTTTCTAAATACTAACAACTACATATTTAATGCAAAAAGTGTATACAATACAGAAAAGCAAATGCAAACCACAGATGTCACCACCCGATGACAATTATTTTGAATTTTTGGATGCTAGCAGTATTTTAGGTATTATTTTTAAATACACCCTCCTCCATTCACCTGTGCCTGCGTGTGACACACACACTTCTTTGCTAAGCACTCATTTAACTGCGAATATAATTCGCTATCTTTTTTGATTAAAGGAAATACGGCTTTTCTTAGAAGATTCTTACCTCTTGCAGTCCTACAAACATTATAGAAGGATAGAAGTTAAGCCTATGTTTATGTACTTCTGAAGAGTGTAACTAAAAGACATTTTTATAATCCATGGAGTTGGAAGTCTTCAAAATTCTTGATGGGTCAGCTCTGTTCATGCAAGTTGTCCTTAAGTTTCATGCTTAAAATGTAACTTCTTATTTCTGTAAAAGATGTTCACAGAGCAAATTCCACGCTTTCTGGTGAAACATATGTGCTATGAATTGGATTAAAGGATAGAGTTTTGAAAGTGACATTTCAGCTTGCCTATCATGACATTTTATGTATTTTTCAATACATATTTATCTCAGAAATATCTCCCTTACTTTATTACAGGTAGAAACAGAGTTTCACATAAAACTTAGGAAATCCCTCAAATACAATACTGATGGAAACCAGACCTGGAAATTTGACAAGTCTGGGCACAGTTTACTAACTTAATTGTATTTTCCAGGCTGACCTCCTGAGATTGGTACTGTCCTCAATAAGCCTTTGCAACATTCACACCATTCTTTTCCATTTTATACCTTCTAAGAATGAGGCAAAATGAGTGTATTTAAAGTGTATTTAGCATTTATTGGCAAAGTTTTAGGTTTTATCTTTTAATGAGATTTTAATTGGTTTTATTGCAGGATTGATGCAAGGTGCCCGGAATGCCAATAGGTGAGAGGGCCCTAATAAGCAAAGTGGGCCACTGCAATTAATGTCGATGTGACAACCCTTAACAAAACTAGCATGTTACATTCCTGACTGCGTCTCACCCTTAAAGGAAACCAGGCCTCATCATTTTAGATTTTTTTTCAAGGGGCCTAGACTCTTCGAAGTACTGAGAATTCCTCTCATAGTCTTTCTTTACTGAAATGTCTTGACTTTGTAAATTTTTAATTATCTTCAAAATGTCACTTCTGATGTTATGCTTCTCCTGAGAAAGAGGATCCTCTCTGTATGATACTTTCAGATATCCGTTATACAATGATTAACCTGATGTAGACAACCACACTTGAAAATAATATATTTTTTTTTATTTTTTGCAGAAACAGGGTCTTGCTACATTGCCCAGGCTGGTCTTAAACTTCTGGCCTCAAGCAGTCCTCTTGCCTGAGCTCCCGAAGTGGTGGAATTAGAGGCATGAGCCACTTCTTTTCGTTTATATATTGGTGGTGGTGTCTGCAAGGAAGAGCCAAAGGGAGGCTGCTTTTCTCTCCCATGTGCCCAGAAACGGGCATCACCACCCCATGTTGCTTATGTTGCTCAAAACCATAAGGGCCTTTGTGGTCAGATTAGCTTGTCATTGATGATGTGCAAGGAAGAATTGTTAAATTTTTTGATAAGAATCACATGTATAGCCAGACTAATAATGGCAATAACGTTATTAGGCCTTTCTGAAATCACAACACCCACTGCCTCCAATTTGTGGACCCTGAAGAGCTATAAATTTAGGTACTCTACTTAATCAAAAGCATCCACACGTGAGAATTAATATAAGGCCAGCACAGTGGCTCACACCTGTAATCCCAGTGCTTGGGAGCCCGAGGTGGGAGTATCACTTGAGGCTAGGAGTTCAAGACCAGTCTTGGCAACGTAGCGAAACCCCATCTCTACAAAAAATATATTTTTTTAATTAGCTGGGCGTGGTGGTGCACACCTGTCATTCCAGCTACTCAGGAGGCGGAGGTGGGAGGATTGCCTGAACCCAGAAGTTCAAGGCTACAGTGAGCTATGATCACACCACTGCAACTGCACTCTAGCCTGGGCAACAGAGCAAGACCCTGTCTCTAAAAAATAAACAAAAAAAAAAGAATTAATATAAAAAGATACCCTGCAAAAAATCAAAATAAGTTGAAAAATGTATAACAGAAAAAAGTCAATCATTTGTCATTATCACATGAAACATTCATGAATCGTGGAGCAGCACTGCCCACGTCACCTCCTGTCCTCTGCTGCCAGGCAATGGTTTTACCTCGCCTTTATCCCTGGTATCATGTAGCCATCTTATCTCTGCTATAGGATTGAGAGCCCTTTGAAGGCCTCTCTCTTTTGTCTTTACACCTCCCACACAACCAAATAGGAAACCAAACCCTTATAATTGTCTGTAAACATTTATTTAATCATTAACTCAGTCAAGTTAGACCAATAGGCTTTCCAGGCCTGAGTGGAATGTAAGAAGTGAGAATGAAATAAAGGTTGGCTTCAGCTGCGCTGTGGTTAGGATATAGTTCATCCCTGCCAAAACTCATATTGACATTTGACCCCCAGTGTGGTGGTGTTGGGAGGTGGGGCATGGTGGGCATGCTTGGGTCATTGAGGCAGATCCTCATGAATAGATTAATGCCCTCCCATAGGGGTGAGTTCTTGCTCTGGTGGGAGTGGATTAGTTCCCAGCAAAGCAGATTGTTAAAGGAGTAAAGGAGTCCGGCTTCCTCAGTTTCTCTTTCTTGCTTTCTCTCTTGCTATGTGGTCTCTTTGCACACACCCACCCCCCTTTCACTTTCTGCCATGAGTTGAAGCAGGCTGAGACGCTTGCCAGATGCAGCTGCCCAATCTTGAACCTTCTAGCCACCAGAATTGTGGGCGAAGTAAAACTCTTTTCTTTGTAAATTACATGGCCTTAGGTATTCTGTGATAGTAACACAAAACAGATTAAGATAATGTGATAAAACACTTGGGCAAGCTTTGGAAAGGCCTAAGATAGTGTGGAGAGCAAAGAGAAGCCAGTGAATTTTTAGGGTGACTTAAGCTGATTTTAAGAGTGAAATAGATGAAGAAAGATGAAGGGGCTTCGAGAAGAATGTTCTGATGATGCCTCTGAGCCTTAGGATTGGTGGTAGTGTTGGTGAAGATAAGTTAGACCCTCCTGGATGTTTGCAAGGCCTCTGAACTGGTTTTTAATCATGAGTTTCTTTTTTTCCAGTTCATCCTCAATGTAAGGGTTTTCTGACCAGGTTGAACTCCTGATTTATTAATGGCTTTTCAAGCTGCTCCACAGAACTCCATCCACCTCTGCGGCCTTTGCCCCCCTCAGAAACCCCCCTCCCGCCCGCCCCGACTGACCTTCCCATTGTTCCCTACTCCACGAGGGGCACCAGGTACAGTCCTGGTCTTGTCTGCCTTGTATTTTTAACATTTTATGGTGACACATTGGGAGTTATTTCCCTAAGGGAGACCCTTTTCTGAATATATCTGTGCCCTCATAGCCTAGCAGAGTATTCAGACTTTTGAATGATGGAAACAAAGCTGTGGGAAAAGAACAGAATACAAAATAACAATACCAATTTGAGCTAGCAGACATTGCTGTCAGGGGTCAGGCTAGAAAGACGAGAAAAACTGAAGCCTGCTTAGAGAGGTGTTGACAACCACCAGATCCAGAAGAATGACCTAGATAACAGGACTTCAAGTTCTGACATGATTTTATTAGAGATGTTTCAGAAATCTCTACTGGAGAAGTTGTGGGAACACAGCGGAATAAAGTCATGGGGGTGGGGGAGGAGTCATGATGGTAAGTGTTGATTTCCCCAGCATGGATCACCTGATAGCATCATCAGTTAAATTAGGATAATAGTGATTTGAGCATACTTAAGTTAGTAGATGTGAGAATGGGAGGAGAGGGCAGAAATACACATGGAAGCAAAATAGAGCAGAAATATATGGGAGCAAAAAAAAGAAAAAAGCTTAGAGCACTCTGAGATTCCAAAGAAGTAACATCTTACATGATATACCAAAAAGTGGCCTTTTCTCTTGATGGAAAGAAGGAAGTGTAGTGTCCCCAAATACCAGAAAGAGCCTTGGGAAGATCTTTGGGATAACCCCGGGGAAGGTGGAGATACTGATGTGCTCACAGACAGTGAGAATCCTGGGGAGAGGAACAGGCATCTCTACTCCTTTTTCTTTTTCTTTTTCTTTCTTTTTTTGAGATGGAGTCTCGCTCTGTCACCCAGGCTGGAGTGCAGTGGCTTGATGTCGGCTCACTGCAACCTCCGCCTCCAGGGTTCAAGCGATTCTCCTGCCTCAGCCTCCCCAGTAGGTGGGATTACAGGTGCCCACCACCATGCTCAGCTAATTTTTGTATTTTTAGAAGACGAGGTTTCACCATGTTGGCCAGGCTGGTCTCGAACTCCTGACCTCAAGTGATCCGCCTGCCTCGGCCTCCCAAAGTTCTGGGATTACAGGCGTGAGCCATCACTGCTGGCCTCCATATTCTAACTAGAACTTTGCTCCCTTCCTCTGTCGTTTCCTGCTTTCCCTTTTTCTTCTGCCTTCTCTCTGCATATGCCCCACTCAGTTCTGAGCATTTGTAAGTGTATCCTCACTCCCTTCCCGCTGGCGTAACTGTGATCTGAAAGAGGAAACACACACTTTGTAGGAGGTGACTTGGCAGAGGCAAGGGCCTACCAGGGCTTTGGGGTCAGATGGGCCAGAACTGGGCCCAAATCCTTATGCAGCCGCCTTCTTATCTTTACGACCCTAGACACATTTCCACATCTCTTGGTTGGAGGTGATTTCTCTGCCCTCACAGAAATGTAAGAATGAAGGGTCCAGGGAAGAATGTTTATCTGTGCTTCTCATGAGCCTGTCACAGGCTGAAGAGCTGTGTATCTGTTCTCAATTCTCATGTCAACCCGGTGAAGTAGGTTCTGTTAATCCGTGTTAATGAGATAACACATGCAAAGACATTGACACAGTTCCTCACTCCTCCTAAGCCCATAAACATGTCACCTGTCTTCCCTTATGATTGGTAGGTATCACCTGAACAGATGAAAAACAGTACGTTCCTTTAATATTGGGGGCACAGGGTCATAGGAGAGTGTGCAGCCAACCCCTTACCACCACACTGTGTTGAAAAGTCAAGTCAGGAAGAAATTGTCTGTATTCCTAAATGACCATTGTGCACTGAATTCTAGTTTTCCTAGAAATTACATGGTTGAAATCATCCCAGACACCCTATTTCCTGAGAACCAAGTCCAGGCCATGGCTGTGATGACAGTGATGTGGTGAACTTCCTCTAGGAGACCACAGAGTTAGAGTCACTCCTGTTGAATAGTCTGAGCACCTTCCCAGGTATCAAGTTTTTGATCATTAATATCTGCTATGTCAATCAGGAGAGAATGATCAATTATTTCCACTTTGTACCGCTGGATGTATCTCTTCTCCTTGTAAGTAGAAAGGTCATAACACCTTGAGCTGTTACGTATACTCCACAGGCCAGCAGGCTCTAGTGCAGAAGGTGGTGTCTAAAAGAAATACTCCCCATCGCCACTCAGCCCACTAAATGTCTCAGCCAACATCCACACGCAAAGTATGTGGGAGCAATTCACTAGTGAAAGAGTGGTTCTGATTTATATTAACATGTCACGGAAGAATTAAACCACAAGCTTACTGAATAAAAGAAAGAAAACTCAAATATTCCTCATACTCTTCCAATTCCTTTTCTCTCCACCACCTGCACCACACACACACACATACATACATGCACAATACATGTGTGAGTGCACACATGACCTGTTTTTGCATTGATTATGATAACAGAGAAGATAGGTGTTTATATGTTATATGTTAGGAAGTCCTTAGTCCTGGCGTCGCATTGAGCACATTTCATAAAGATACAATATCACTCACATGTTCACATTTTGGTATGAATTCTAAAACTTTCTAGCCTTGCAATGTATGGCTAATTTTATAAATTTACAGCATATAAAATATATGTTAGAAATTCAATGAGTCTCATCTCCACTAGGTAAGATTTTTGGTAACTGAGGATGAATTTTACATATAAATATTAAAGTGGTGACTTATTTTGGATTTCTATCCATAAATATCTTACCTGATACAGTTTTATCATTATAACAACTTTGTGATAAAAGTAATAATGTTAATGATAACTAATAATAGCTAACATTTACTAAATGTTTTCTCTCCCAAGAATTTGCATGCATTTTCTCATTTGGTTTCTGTAGCATCCCTGTGAGGTGAACACTTTTTTAAAAAACCACATTATGGTACACAGAATATGTAGAAACTTAGAGAAGTGACTCAGCCAAGACCCCATAGCTAGTAATTGGTGGGAACCTAGATTTGAACCTATGTCTCTCTGACCCATTTCTTTGCTCTTGGTTAGGAAAACTGAATTGAGGAATATTTGTCTCCATTTATAAAAGATGTTAATTTTTGACTGTCCCCCACAACACACTAATATCTAACATTAATTTTAAAATCATTTATCTCACAGAAGACAGAATCAACCATACTTGGCTTCTTGAAGCAATTCTCTTCCTCGGTCAAACTCCGATACTGCCCCTGATGACATCTCCACATCAGCTCTGCCTTGTTCATGTCGAGAATATTTAATAGCATGACATTAAAAGAATCCTTGCGGCCCCTGCTCCTGATAACCAAATAACCCTCCAACTAAATATTCTGCTAGATTTTTGATGAGAAATTTCCTGTGAAATGAAGTTTGTTTCTCATTCAAACAACCAGTGCATTTTTCAGTGAAAGTGCTGTTCATCTCATGACCCAAGAAATAGAATTAAAGGAAGAAGGGATTCTAGGTCACCCAAGTAGAAAGAAAATCTGAAGTCATCTTTTTCCCTCTAGTTAAAGTTTACTTTGTCTTACTTTTTTTATTCTTAGTCAGAATATTATATGTGAAATTTTAGTTTGCATTAAAATGGTCATTCTCAAATACTATTACTTTAACTTTTCACCATAATGTATCTATTAGACAAGTATATTTCTGAAAGCTGAAAGAACTTGAGGTATTTAAATTCTTGGAGTAATTCTAACATGTCTGTTTATTTATAGAAGTTTCAAACATTTAATATTCATTGAAGAACTGTGGGCTCCCTTTTTAATTTTTTCAATGGTATCAAAACCCTCGACTGTTAAATGTCTGAAAGGACCTCAGACATCTAACCCCACACCATGCTGATAGCTACCTGGCTGCCTAGGATTCTGATGGCCCTCGGCTCCTTGAGGTTCACAAAGACTGATAGCTGGGTGGTACAGCTCCTGTTTCCTGAACGCTTGCCCTGTATGAGCAGTTCTAGGGGACCGTTGGGTCATGCCTAACACATTTCTGTAGCCATCTTTGCCTACCTCTCTTCTCTGCATCCTTAACCCTCTGCAAAATGATTTCACAAGAAATCAGCTATAGATGCTTGTGCCATGAGGGGTGATCTATTAGTAAACAGCCTTGTTAAAAATGTACTGAAAGGCTGGCATTCCCCTGGTGGTCCTGGCAAGGATTCATAAGATAGAAGAGACGTGTTAGTAACGTTAGATGAGAAGTCACTAATATTGCTGTTCTCTTACTGAACAACTGGATAACTAGTTATGCAAAGCCTCTATAATTTGGTTCTGCCGCCCCCATTCAGGCCACCTGCAGGCAGTCTTCAATTAGGTACCATCCTTATTGCCAATTACTTTTCTTCGCTGAAATGTTTCTTCTTTAATGAATGTTATTATTTACACTTTGCAGCGTAGTTCATGATAACCTGATTTGACTTGTGTCCATGACAGAGACTTTTATTTTTTAGAAGACACATAAGAAAAAAAAAAATCATGTGTTCATGGTTATGTCTCTAAAAAATGCAATTCTGCTGATTTCTAGCTAAAGCAGCCTGTTAATTAGCAAAGGCACTTACAATTGTTTTACACCACAGACAGTACTCAAGCTTTGAGAAATAAAAAGGTGTGTTCTTTGCATGAGAAGCTCAGGCATATATTATCCGGAGAGAGCTCATTACTTTTTTCTCTTTTACAGAAAGTTAGATAACAGCCTCTTTTGACAGAAAAATGTCTATTTTCTGACAAAGGACAGGAGGCATTCTTCTTAAAATGAGTCATTCTGGGTTTTCTAATAAAGCCTCGATGTTGTTCATTCTAAAGAAAATTGTGTCACCTTAAAAACTAGATTCATGCTGGTTATTTCAATTTAAAATAGGGATTAAGATATTTAAAATGAAACTCTTGGTAAATATCAGTTGGAATGTCCATAAAGTTTACTGTGTCTCTTCATTAGTGGGCGGTTTTGGGGATTTGTAAAAAGGGTGAAAATACCATCTTGGTAAAAGAAAAGGTAGTGTATGCATTTAACCCTTGAATGATTCTATGCCTTATTTGTGTAATTTGCTTTGTCCTGAAGTGAGTGAAACTTGATCCATGGTGTCCCAGCCTGCAGTGACCTCTGACACTCCATCTGAGGACCAAGGAACTGTTGTTCTACTCCTACCATTGGAAGTGCTTTTGCCAGAACCCCACGGCTGGGGTTTCACTTTTTCTGTGTCCTGACTCGTTTGCATTAAATTACTTTAATGCTGAGAGATGTAGGAAATCAGCTCCACCTCTCAGCAGTTAGGGTGAGGGTTGCTTATTGAAAACACTTGCTGCTGTGCTTATTTTTAAATATATTTGGTTCCCTTTTTGTCCCCACCCAAGAGTGACAAAACAACCAACCATTTGAATAGGAGATAATCAGAATACTGAATCTTAACTCATCATGAGCCCATGTGTGAGATAAAGGAGGAAGTATTTGAGGCGTGAATTGCTGATGTAGGCTTGATAAGTCTTCCTAGTTAAATTGTAAGCAGAGAGCCCTCACCCATCCCAACCAAACACACAGGTGAGCATACCTGTGTGCCAGCACACACCATGGCAGATGGTGGCTTAAAGCTGGGCACACAGTAAGTGACAGCTAGGTGCTTGTGAGTTGATGAAGCTGTGTAATCTAGAGTCCAGGATTGATCCCGTGGAATTATAGGTGATACTGCTTTTCTCTGGCTGTATGGGACAAGACCTCAATCTAGTAGTGAGGTAGGAGGCGAGACTTTACTCCAGACCAGATTGAAGACTGGTTGAAACGGAAGAGGTGAGAGCACCTCTCCATAAGACACACCCCCCAGTGCCATGTCAGTTTACCATTGCTATGGCAACACCTGGAAGTTTCCACTGCTTTCCATGGCAGCAGCCTGGAAGTTACCACCCTTTTTCTAGAAATGTGTAAATAACCCATCCCTTAATTTGCATGTAGTTAAAAGTGGGTATAAACATGACTGTAGAACTGCCTCGAGCTGTTTCTCTCCACCCACTGCCCAGGGAGTAGCTCTGCTCTGCAGTAGCAGTCAGGGAGGTGTAACACTACGTCCTCAATAAAGCTGTTTTCTTCTATCACCGACTGGCTCTGGAGTTCTTTCCTGAGTGAAGCCAAGAACCTTCCTGGGCTAAGCCCCAGTTTTGGGGCTTGCCTGTCCTGCATCAATAGGAGCTGACAAATCTTAGTAGCAGAAGGAAGGCCATAAAAGGGGCTCACTGCAGGCAAATGTCGCCCATTTCCTATTTCCTACCTGTGCTGGATTTGCTGAAACTGTCACCATAGCAAATGACATCTGAGACCTGTAGTCTGGTTTTATACCCCAATGTGCTGAAGATGTGCAATGAATAGCCAGGGGCACTAGAGCCCTGGACCAGCAAGCAGCCTGTGCCACTGACTGCCACTGTTCTTGTTCCTCCTGGCCCAGCAGCCACCTTCCACACCTGCACTGGGACCTCCCACCATGCCTCTCCTCCCTTCCGTGGACTTAAGTGAAGAGGCAGTCAAATTATGCTTGACTGTTGTGATTTATACATGTGAAAGGGTTTTTTAAATGATCCATGTGGATCTGCTTTATCTGCTTTTCTCTGGCTGTGTGGGACAAGACCTCGATCTAGTAGTGAGGTAGGAGGCGAGACCCCACACTGCCACAGGTGCTGCCCCTCCTCCCAACATCAGCATCGGTCCTCAGCCATGAAGTGCTGTAGTTCAGTGGCAGCAGCCATCAGATGCCCAGCCCCAAGGGATGGGGGGACTGTTTCCAGAGCATACGCTATGGTGTTCTGCCTGCCGCCAACCACAATGGCCACAGCAGGAACAAGTCAAAATCCTAAGATATGTGGCTTTTTCTCGACCCCAGAGGAAGCTAGGAAAGTGAAGGGGCAAGAGGAAGTGCAGGAGGTGAGTCCCTGCCCATCTTCAGGCCCAGCCTCTGCTGCTGCCATCCCCTTCCTCTCCAGCTCCCAGGCTTTCACCACACACATCGCTTCACCCTCTTCCTGGCCGACCACTTCCTCTTCTTAGACCCTGGCATTCTTCTTTCAAAATTCAAGTCCCTCTGCTTGCCTTTGCATCTGACACCTTACCGCACTCATACGGGATTAAGGTTTGTGGATTTGACTTCTGAAAACTGAAGTGAACAGAGGAGAGTGTTTTTCTTAAAATAATTTTTTAAAAGCACTGCAGATGAATTTGAATGCTTTATTAATTTGTTTTCTAACGCATGAAAACATTTTTCATTTCATCTGGCCTATCTAGCATGTTAAGAGAATTTAGGCCAGCATAGGAATATTTATCAGTTGAGTTCAGATGTCATCATAACAGGCTAAATATAGTCAGATTAGGCAAGTTCAACAAACAGGTGTTAAAGATCTCATTTCCTGCTGATTCTCACCTGAAAGTCCCAGTGACTTCAGCATCAGATGTCTCTTAGTTGAGAAATATAAAATCAAAGATTTTTTTTCCAGCAGGTGTATAACACACCTAACTGATTTCACTAGAGCCCTGAGGCTGATGTTGGTGAAATGTGCTTATGATGCAAAGGTTTACAGTGTGTCGTTTTCCAACTTTTTTGATGATAATCATCCCCAGACTCAAATTACTCCCTATAGTTGCTATAATGATGTAGGTACAATCGTTTGGCTTAATTACAGTTGACTGTCTAAAACTACCTTCCCCTGGAGTCATTGAAAGTTCTATTGGAGTTATTTAATGTGATTATAAAAATTAACGGACTTGTAATTAGGTATAAGAGAAGCACATCCAAAGTTTGCCAAATAAACAAGTGTTCTACTTATGAAGTTACACATTTCTGCTTATGAGGCCATAATATAGATACCACGAATTCAAAATCTTATGCTGGCTCGTGTTTACATCAAGAAAGATAATTTGAAAATGAATTCAGATCCTCTTATTGTAGGGGGAATGTATCTGATAGCAATAACATAAGCACACCCTTAGGATGATCCTGTATGGCAGATGCATCTGAATGTGTGTTCCAAGTTAGGGCATCCAGGAGTAGCCAACCCAGAGATTTGTTCCCTGTCTGTGAGGAACATCTGAGCTCCCATCCTGTTCTGTTGAACACAAGCTGTATGGAGGATTGGGGCCCTGAGTTTTGGGTTAAATGAAGGTTGCGAGGTGGAGGTCGTTAAGGGGAGGATGTTAAATGAAAACGCTATATAAACTGCATGCTGTTTGCAAGTGGTTGTGGTTTTCCTACCCAGCCTGCCAACACTGCGCCGTGAGGTTATGCTGTCCAGCCTGCCACCACTGGACCATATGTAAGGCGGATATCTTGTCCATCCCACTGCCACTGGACTCTCTTTCCTTTATGTAAGCCCCTAATAAAACCCTATGTGTCATTCGCTTGCTCTGGGTCTCTCCTTTGGCCTCTTGAACTTGGTGCCTTCCCTATTGAGGTTAGTAGAGGTTCCACACAGTACTTGCAACTTTCTTTGAAAAAGGAATATGTTATCATTAACATCAATACTGTCAACACTATCAGTAAATGTTGATGTACTTACCTTTCTACATACCTTCCATTTGCTAAGTGAGATCTAGGCTTAGTCAACACATTTACTATTCAGAAACCTGTAATCAAGTGATAGAACTCTGACTTATGAAAATTCTAACTACAATCTAGCTGCCACTGAGTTTTAATCATAACATGAGAGGCATCTTTGAGGCATTTAGAACCTTCTTTGAAAGATATTAGATATCTCCCAAACTTCGCTTGCACATGAACAAAATGTCTTCACATTATCCCTTATTTTATAACTTGAGTGTATCTTCTGCTGTTGCAAAACCAGGCATTGACAGATCAATAGAACTCAGGTGTGTGGATTCCTGGTGGTACTTGTCTCTGAATATACAGTCGGCCCTCTGCATTCATGGGTTCTGCATCGATGGATTTGACCAACAACAGATCATAAATACCTGGGGAAAAAATGAATGAATGATTGCATCTCTACTGAACGTGTTCAGATATTCTTTTCCTTGTTATTCCCTAAACAGCACAGTATAACAACTATTTACATAGCATTTGCATTGTATTAGGTATCATAGGCAATCTAGAGATGATTTAAAGTATACAGGAGGATGTGGGTAGGTTATATGCAAATACTACACCAGTTTATATAATAGACTTGCACATCCGTGGATTTTGGTATCCACAAGGTGTCCTGGAACCAATCCCCTGTAGATACCAAGAGACAACTGTATGTGGAAAGCTTCAGAAGCTTTGCAGATGAATGCAGAAGGCTGGGAGTCAGTGGGAGCTTTACTAACCTCAGAACAGCCATTGATTTGATCTGTGTCTAGAATGAGAATTTCTCTGTATGAGCTATGGGTGATTAATCCATTTTGCCTTCATTCTTCAGTGGTTTGGCGTATAGATTGAAGTGTTTTTGCTTTTCTATCTATTGGCAGAGGCAAATAGAAACAGAGCTCTCTCTCTCTTGCAGTGTACCCACACTCCAAAGTGCCATAAAACGACCTTCAAAATTAAATCATCATATTTTCTTGGCACAGGCAGAGCGAGAAACTGGGGATGTGTGCACTGGGGCTGCAGCTGGCAGTGCGGCCAGGGTGCTGGAGTAGGGGCGTTAGCAAAAGGTAACTGTGCCCATTTGGTTGTGTTCAAGTGCAGACCTCAGTGAATTGAAGTTCTAGCCTCTCAGGATGCCAGACATTGTGGCTGCTTCTCAGTCACAGCCAGCTCAGTACAGCCATTGTCACTGAGAGGGTTTACCATTGTGTTTTTTTCTGAATCTGAGCCATTTGTACATCACAGTAAGGGAAATAGATTCATGTATTGTGCCTCAAGTATTGCCAGGAAAGTAACATATTAAGCACATACTTAGACCCTTCTTTTTCCTTCTGTTATTAAATTGGAGATAAACTCGTATAAAGAATAGATTCCAGAATGTGATTTGGCTATATTGATGCATATAAGAAATGCCACCCTTTGCAAAAGCAACAGGGAGTAAAGGGAAGAGAATGTTTTGTTGAGTTCTCAGATATGTTGAGCAAAGTTTTAGTCTCTTGCCTGGTTCTTGATCATCTGTGTGATGTGGTAAAGTCACTTAGCTTTCTGTACCTCTGTTAACATGCCTGTGCCGTTTATGCAGTGGACATTTGGACTAGAAATGATGCTTTCCTCTTCCAAAGAGTGGCTGTCAATCTCAGTGGGCTGTTTCACACCTCTTATCTGTAAAAAGTTGAAGGTATACATAATGAATATGTTCAGAAGTCTTTAAAATACTTTCACCAAATGCAGTGCCTCACGCCTATAATCCTAGCACTTTGGGAGGCCAAGGCTGGAGGATTGCTTGAAGCCAAGAGTTCAAGACCAGCCTGGGCAACATAGTGAGATCCCATCTTTATAAAAGATTTAAAAATTAGCCGAGTATTGTGGTATGTGCCTGTAATTCTGCTACACAGGAGGCTGAGGCAGGAAGATTGCTTGGTCCCAGGAGGTCGAGGCTGCAGTGAGCTATGATCACACCACTGCACTCTTGCCTGAGCAACAAAGAGAAACCCTGTCTCTAAAAGAAATAAAAATAGGCTGGTTCGATGGTAGTGGGTTATCAGAACTTATTAATGTTAGTGTCACAAAAGTTGGTGTTAACCCCCCACTGCTAAAATCTGACTGGCTAAAAATAGTAAAAATAAAAACAAAAAACGATACTTTGCAAGCCCCCTGATCCTTTTCTCCAAGAGCAATGGTGCACTGGGGCGGGGCTCCTGTCCTTCAGTGTTTCCTCCCTGGCATCCAGCACAAGGGTCAGCAGAAGTGAGGGCTCAGTGAATGTTTGCGAAACAGAACCATGTTTCTTCCCTTCAGTTTTTACGATAATATCCTGATGGTGTGGTTGGTACATGAATCTCTTGATGTGTTAAAATTCATTTTCTTTTTTAACATACCCTAGAGTTGATTTTTTGGGTGAACAACTCTTTGAATTTTAACACACAGAACTGCATACCACAAAAAAAGTCCATTTTACTGTATGTTAATTTA
This sequence comes from Hylobates moloch, assembly GCF_009828535.3. Classification (NCBI taxonomy): domain Eukaryota; kingdom Metazoa; phylum Chordata; class Mammalia; order Primates; family Hylobatidae; genus Hylobates; species Hylobates moloch. Next base: position 91,503,889 of record NW_026652278.1, read on the forward strand.
AAGATAAAATTTTAAAACATGGCTCCCCTTTTGAAAGAGTCACTTTCAGCACTCTGAAGAGATGAACCAGCAACTGAAACTTCTCTCTCCAAAGCATTCTATGCCCTTAGTATAGATGGCTTTTCATTTCCTTCTATTTATAGTTCTCTTTGATTTTTTCATCATTTATTTAAATAAACTTTTTATGCCGAGATAAGGATCTGCATTTGTTATAAAATACTGCTTTTAAATAATGAGAGAATACTGTTTTCCTCCAATAAGTTTTTCAGTGGAAATAAAATGATTCCTTAGCCTTTCTTGAAGCAGCAACGAACAGAAGTATTAGTGAACAGCATTCATTGAGTGCAGTATGCCACACTGCTAGCTCAGTAACCTGCCTTGGTTCCCTTTATCCTCAGAGCTCCCCCAAGGTACATGACTGCATCTTTCTTCGACAGATGAGAACTTAAAGACTCAGAGTGGCCCATAGTACATGGTGACAGAGATGGGATTGGAACCCAGTTCTGTCTGTCTCTAAATCCCATGCCTTTCGTATTCCAAGAAGCCTCCCTGTAAACAGATACAGTTTATAAAGATAATTTGGCAGGTGCGTGTGTCTGCATGTATACACAGGCACTCACACATACATTGGAGGGAGGAAAGGCAGGCAGTGGGGGGCAGGGGGTTGCCAAGGAGCTGCCAGAGGGTTTGTTCAGTGTCTTCACTGTTTCTGATTCTGAAATAGCAGAAGCTGATGCAGGAACAGCTACATTCATTGAGATGCCTGTGTCGACCACTGCAGCCAGCTGAAAAACCATCTGCTCTTATAGCCCTGGCGTCTGCATGTGAGCTTTTGTTCCATAATGCAGCAATATCCCTAGAGTGGAGAGAGCCAGTAGCCTAGTAACTAATGCTTTGTCCCCTCCTTTTCCTGTTGTCATGACTCTGTGTCTGCAGCTAGTCCTCTATTTTTTGTTGTCCATCTAGTGAGTGGCTGGACCATCACTGATGTGCTGTTGATGCCTTATCAGGGTTCAATAAGTACTAAGCCATGTGACGATGGGCAGAGGGCTGGCAACAGTTTCCTCTTTCTGCTACAGACTAAGACTCCTTAACTAGAGATGAGGCAAGGAGGCAGATAGACCCCATCTGCTGCCGCAGATTCATTTCCTGACTTGCATTTCTTGCCTCTCCTGAGGGTTTGTTAACTCTTCAGTCTTTGGCAAAAGTTCCATTGGGCAGCAACCACAAATAATCAGCCATCCCCCAATAAGCTTACTCTCTGCAGGAAAACGAAGATTTTTTTTTTTTCCTGTTATTGCTTAAGAGGTGTTAGAAGTCAGCAGTCTCAGGTCTTGCTCTTCCTGCCTCTAATTAGCTAGGTGACATTATACCAGTTACTTAAACTCTATAAGCTATATTCTTCCATGAAAGAAGAATTATAAAACTCCCTATCTTACAAGGTTGTTTTCAGGATGAACTGAGATAATGAATTGAAGCCACTTAACATGGCTAGAGATCAATTGTGATTATGATTATTATTTGTAACCAAGATCCACATGATCATAGCTCACAAAGATAGTTCATTTATAAAAATCCACTTTCTTTGACCATGACCTTCACTTACCCATCATGTTTCATGGCTGTCAAGGTGATTTCCTCTACTTTACCAAATTCAGGATAATAACACAATATCCTGGAATCACTAAACCGTTTTTCATGGACGTGGTATTCTGTTTTCTTTGGGTTGGGCGGTTGTGACACATTCGAATAGTCTTTGTTGCTAAAGAACCTAGGAGAAGCCAGGTAGAAATTGCTCTAACGAGGAACTTGCCTGATTTTATGGCCCAGTTACTGATTTCTCCGGTTCTCATTAATCACTTGCTCAGCAGGGAAAGCTTGCATCCTTTTTTCTTGAAAGTAGGAAGGAGGTGCTCTTGCTCCACAACTAGTAGGAAGTAAATGTTTGATACTCCTATTTTTTAAAATTCTATTCATGCTTTTATTCAGGTTTTTCAGATTTGCTTAACACAGCAGGCCAGGCTTTGCCGAAGGTAACCGGGGTTAGGGGTGCCGCCCATGGCTGTAGGGCAGAACAAAGCTCCCTGGTCACCCTCATGAAACCATGGCCATGACCTCGTTGACTCTGAGCTCTGCCTTCACTGACCAGCCACTGGGGATTGTCAGCTTAGGGCAATTACCCCTTAGACCTCATACCAGCTCCATGTGTGAGATGTCTGTGGCTTCTCCAGGCTAAGCCCTGTCACCGAACCAAACTGGGTCCATTTGCCTGTTCACAACAGAAAGCCAAACACCAAAGCACAAGGTTTTTATAGCAAGCAAGGTTAATTGTGAATTGACTGACAAGGAGACAGGAAGATATGCTCAAATCTATCTCCCAAAGCTGAGGCCCAGGTTGCATTTTATGAGCATAGGATAATGAGGTCCAATCTGATTGGATTTTGAGATGAGGTGATGCTGGGAGGCACGATCTGATTGGATCCCATCATGGGGTGATGCCAGGGCTCCATCTTATTGGATTCTGGATCCTGCCATGTAATGTCCACTTAATTCTGTCCCATTCCTTGGTCCCAGTGCTTAGGTTCTGACCATGGTTGCATGCTTGGATCATCTAGGGATGCCCAGGTTTTGTGACCTTTAACCTGAGAGTCCATGGCAACCGAAAAGCAACTCACAGCTTGGTTACATAAAAGTTGAACCAGATTGGTCTGACATTGTTACAGCTGTTCCACAATGGAGCAGGGCTCCTGAGCATTAATGATCACCCATCGTGACACAGTCCCAAATACATGGGAGGCCTGGGGTTAAATCTGACTGTTTGACTTTCCCTCTGTATTTGTCTGTTTTTTGACACCTTTCTAAGGGGTTGACTGTTTGGGGCAATTTTTGTAATCTCTAAAGGACATCAAGGTGCAGTTCAGTTGACTGTTGTAAAACAAAATGACAGGTAGTGAAAATTTTCTATCAAAATAGAATAATTTTAACTTTTTAAATAAGGTAACAGCATTCATTATAAATATTCTAAAATGCAGAAAAATATAAAGAAAAAATAATAATGACCCCACTTCCCACTGACATCTTCTAGGATCATCCTTTCAGTTATCTCTTCACACACACACACACACACACATACACACACACACACACACACAAACACACACACACACACACACCAGTTAGTGATTTCAAATAGGCATTCTTCTGGATTTTTAATTAACTTTAGTTAAAATTGATACCCAGGTTGGAACTTAGTGAAATATGATAAATCTGTCTTTTGCTCAGTCACGAAGTGAATGTTGACTGTTTACAGAAAAAAAGACAAAAATGTGAAACTCATAATAACCAGCATTATGTGTGATTTTTATCTTCTTTTTAAAATAGCTGCATTATCCTGAATTTAATATGGTTCCTTAAGATCAAAAAATGAAGTAATTTTAAAATTGGCTAGAAAGTATCTATTTGCTTGGCTTATTGAATTTTTTACAACTTTAATTTCTGAATCTTGCTGTTATCATTGTTAATGTTAGAAGCTGCAATGTGAATAGCAAGGTCCGAAAACCATTTCTCACTTTTAGCTTCTCATTAAATAACAGCAGATTCGGCCAGGTGCAGTGGCTCACGCCTGCATTTTGGGAGGCTGAGGCAGGCGGATCATGAGGTCAAGAGATCAAGACCTCAAGACCATCCTGGCCAACATGGTGAAACCCTGTCTCTACTAAAAATACAAAACTTAGCTGGGCATGGTGGTGTGCGCCTGTAGTCCCCGCTGCTCAGGAGGCTGGAGCAGGAGAATCGCTTGAACCTGGGAGGCAGAGGTTGCAGTGAGTTGCGATCGCGCCACTGCACTCCAGCCTGGCGACAGAGTGAGACTCTGTCTCAAAATAAATAAATAAATAATAGCTCACCTCCTGCAGTAGGAGCAAAGGTTACCCAGCAAAATATAGTGGAGAATTCAAACGAAGAACTAGTTAACTTGTGTTAAAAATACTTTAAGGTAACCCGGAGGCCTGAATTTATTAGCTCACGCAGCATACACCTAGTCTAAGTAAGAGAGAAGGGATAGAACAATTTTTATGTCCCAAAGTCATTAAATGCAAATTAATGATGTTTACATTGTTGAAGGTTTGACAAAGGAACACATGCTGGAAGCTTGGAGGTTGATTTCTGAGGAGGTTTGTTTGGTGGGAATGGGCAGGTGGTCTGTGTTTCTTCTGAGAGGAGAACGTGTAGTCCTAAGTGTTCATTCTGAACTAGGAGTTCGTGGACAAAAACCAGGAGGGGGAAGGTTTCATTCCAGGCCTGGTCCAATCAGTCCCCTCAGATTGAGTAGTTAACACATGAAGAGCATCTGTGAATACTCAGAAGCCAGCTCAATCTTGAGAAGCAAGCAAGCATTTTTCCTAAAAATAGATGGTATTTGGTCACTGTGATAAATCATTTAAGATTATGAGCTAAGGGTGTGTACATACACACACTTTAAATCGGGAGGAGAACACAGTTTTTGAAGACCCTGCATTCTTCAAATTAATTTAACTTGCTTTTGAGCTGAACATTGCTCGTGTAGAGGGTGCAAATGGGAAGGCACAGGGTGGCAAAGCATAATGCCTCCCTGGCCTCCAGATACCACCAGCCATTTCGTGAGGTGGATGGACAAAGTAACGTCAGTATCAAAAGAATTAGCATGGGAGGCACCTCCGTGGCCTGTCACCCAGACACAGGCCTTTGGGCTGGTCTCCTTACCTGCATTAGCAATCAGAACAGAAAAGGGCACTCTGGGAGGCCAAGGTGGGCGGATCATGAGGTCAGGAGATAGAGACCATCCTGGCTCACAGGTGAAACCCTGTCTCTACTAAAAATACAGAAAATTAGCCAAGTGTGGTGGCAGGCACCTGTAGTCCCAGCTACTCGGGAGGCTGAGGCAGGAGAATGGCATGAACCCAGGAGGCAGAGCTTGCAGTGAGCTGAGATTGAGCCACTGCACTCTAGCCTGGGCAACAGAGCGAGACTCCATCTGAAAAAGAAAAAAAGAAAAGAAAAAGGCACAAAGTATTTGTAACTCAAAAGACAGTACAGTCAAAAGTAAGTAACAAGAAATGCTACTGTCGTGAAAATCATTTGTCTCAAGCATTGTTCAATTTAAGATGGGAGCTAGGACCATCCTGTATGGTATCAAAAATTGTCATCAACATAAGAACCAGGGCAATATAGGGAGATTCCAAGATATTAAGAGTAAAGGTGATTTTTTTAAGTGACTCTCAAATGAGAGTGCTCTTTAACTAGAGTTGATGGGGTATTAACAAGCGGAGCTTAATGCACTCTATTCAAAGGTATTATGTATTATGTCACAAAGTGGAGATGTGGTCATTGTACGCCACGTAACCCTGCAGAGCACAGGAATACAGAACTCCGTCTGGGTCACTTATTTCTGGAAAGCTGTAGACAAAGGAGCTCACAGGCCAGCAACAGAATTGATTAAAATGATAGGAAGAGTCATGATAAGAGCAAATTAAGTGGCATAAGTATGAATAATTGGGCTAAGAAAGAGTGAAGTAAGTTGAAAGTAAACCAATTCTATTGTAGCTAATATTTCTTGAATGCATATTCTGTGCCCCAGGCACTGCATAAGCCCTTTACGTGGGTTTAGTTTTCACAACATTTCACTTTCACAGCAACTCCGTGAGTTACCACTGTTATCCACGTGTACCGTACCAGGAAACTAAGGTTTGGGGTAGTGGTTAAGGAGCTTGGCCTCGTTTTCATAGCTAGCGAGTGGCAAGATTTTCAGGTTTGCGATGATACACCCTGTCCTGTGCTACTTGATGACATCATACGCGTCTTCCTAGAATCTGGATTGGGATGTTTGTACCCATCCACATGACTCTAAATACATGTTTTCAGTGTTGCCTCTGTGTCACCTTCTGTCCCTTCTCATTCTTCTCCGAACATATGATGCCTTATATTCTTAGCTATGTAAACATCTTGTCTCTTAAACTGGAGCTGATTTCTTGAGGATGGAGAATGTGTTTCCTGTCCAATACATAAGCACTCTAGAAGTGTTTGCCTTTGATGTGTTTCTTTTGATTATGTCTATTTAAAGGATTTTTCTCTGATAAGCACCTAGCATGTTACTGTGTGTTGTCAGTTAATACTCATTTTAGTATGCGTGTGTGTGTGTGTATCTGTAGCAGGCATTCTGTCCATATGCATTTTATTCATTATATGCACAGAATGCCAGTTCTAAGTGCCAGGCACTACTTGAACAACAAGGAAAAGAGTAGACACTTTGCTCAGTATGGTGAAGAAAATCTCCTGTCAGCCCTGAGGATCCTATTACAAGTCTGAAAATGGGCATACAAAAATAATTAAGTTCATCTTGAAGTTAGGATTAGAAAAGATGAATATTTATTAAAGAAAGCATAAACACTGGATTGTGTTCAACTTTTTGCAACTTATTTTGTAGCTACTCCGTTAATTACTGATTGCAATTGTCCTTAAGAGACATTGTTTGGCATATTTATTTGTGAAGTAAAGCAATTTGGATTCTCCTGTTAACTTTACATAGAGAAATTACATTGGTATATTCTTGAGATAGGAAGGTACAAAATCAGGACAAGCTTATTCTGCCAGGCCAAATGTGGCACATCTGTTTTATAAGTAAACAGAAGTTGAAATTTTATCTTAGATAAAGTTCATCAAATTTTACTTTCGCTAATACATGTAACCACCTCAGCTATATAGTTGAAGTATTCAGTGACAGTAAACTAGTAAGTATTCTTAATAAACTATAAACAAGTATTTAACAAACTATAACTAAGAAACTTAAGTATTTTTAAGCACAGAGATTGCTCCCCTTCAGGGACTGTGAATAATAACTTATACATTTCATCTTCAGTCCATCTCCCCATTAGCCACCTAACACTGCCTTGAACATGGAGGGGAAAAAAAAGTGTTAATTTAAGAAAAAAAAAAAAAGCTTTGGCATATTCCAGGATATTCATAGTGATTTCTTGAGTTATTTTAGGAAACAGTTCCAACTGATTTCCAGAAACCACAGTTGATGCATAAATTCCCTAATTTGTTTACTTTAGAGAGATCATCTCAAGTGCAGCATCTGTTTTTTGCTTTCTCTGTGAGATCTTGGTTTTACATCAGGAGGAGTGAGGCACAGGGACGTACAAGAGCGGCTCGGGCCACACAGGCAGCTCCTGAACCTGCTGTGTGCTGTGTCAGGAGCTTTCTGAAACAGTGGTGGGTGTGCCTCCTGTTACTGCTCTGGGTGGGCAACTTCCACGTCTGCCTTTTCAACTGTTTCTCAAGGATAAACTCCATCTGCCAGATAACATTATTTTACAGCTAGAAGAATGTCACAACTCAAATTTTGCTTAGTATGTCTTATTTTGGAGAAGCAGCTTTCTTCTCTGAAGCTCAGAGCAGTAACCTAAAATTACTCTCAATATGTAGAGGGAGAGCCTTCTGGAAGTGCAGTGGTTATTTATGAAGCTTGGGTGGGGGAGCTCCCTGCCATGTTCCAGTGAAATCGGAGAGATAAAATTTTAATGTTGGAGGCTTTTCTACCATTTTGCTCCTTCTGCAGTCCTTGCAGAAGCAGCTGCTATAGGAAATCTATTTCTAGAGCCCTGTCCAAGCCCATGCCCAAGGTCACAGGAAGAGAAGCACCCCGTAGTTTGTGATGTTAGTAGAAAATTCAGGGCATTGAAAACCAGGGAAGTATCAACAGCCTTCATCTCTGAAAAATAGCCAACTGAATTTTCTCTCATAAAGGGTGGCCCACGCTGGTCCTCCAGCTTCACTTAGAGCTCTTGTAAGGATGGGCAGGAATTATTGTGAATATAAATTCGAGCTGAAGAGAAGAGAGGGAAGTGCAGAAAATCCAATTAACTGAAGTGAAAGTCATACAGAATAAACTACCCATTGCTAAAAGAAATAGGTTTTAAATTGAATGAATCTTTAGAGCAGAATTGATCAAATATGTCCTTATTGTATGAGAAGATGCACTTTGCAAATAATATTTGTCGGGAGGCATCATCTGCTTGAGGACGTTTCATCTTCTTAGTAAGAAGGCTGTTAGAAGTTTGGAGCCTTTTTCATCGTTGTTATTAACTTGCAGGGGAAAATCTTCCTATTCCAATATTCACTAAACGGAGCTCTTTGTGTATACAAATATTAAAAGTAGTTTTGAAAGTACCATAGGTAAGCAAGGGGAAAAAATGCACTGTTTGTTTCTTCATAGAACTGACATTTTTATTTAGGGAAAAATCCATGAATTTACAATCTCTCCCTTTCTAGGTTTTTCAACATTTCTTGCAAATTGTATGTAAATGAATGCAAATAAGCAATCCTCACTAGCAAGCTGCTTAGAAGTGTAAAATGCATAAAATTAAGATGCTGAGAGAAACGTGCATCTAATTAAGGTAGCATGTAAAGAAATGTTTAAATTCAAATTAGATACTTCAGTGGAAAGAATTTACTTGTTTAATTCAAAAGGTGTTTTGTATAATTCTGAGAAGCTTGTCCTTAGCGGTACTTCCATTTCCTTCAAAGCTCCAAAAATCAGTTTTAGGAGCTTGCCCTGGTTCAGTTAAACTTTAAAATTGGGTTTAAGCTAAGAATTGGAATGCCATAAAAATACATTCTAGTTTTAATGCCTTTACCTCAAAAACAGACTTAGAGAGGCGGGCATGATAATTTGAGAGTGAGAGTGGGTGGATGTGTGGATCACTATTTCTATCCCATTCATAGAAATGGCACGTGGTACTTGGATTTCATGGGTTCTTAGAAAGCCTGGAGATAACACAGATCACAGCCATCTAGTTATCCCTGGATCTTAAGGACATTCTAGGAGCAAGACAGGAAGGATGCCGGCCTGTGCCATCAACAGCCCCTCCACACTCTGACGTCCAGGAGGTCACCTTTACTCTTTGGGGCCACGTGAGTCCAGTCCAACCTCCAGCTGTGCCAGGCACAGGAGAGGAGGAGAGGAATTTGGTCTCAGTTTAGAAGCCTTTTGTTTAAGTAGATGAAACATTTTTTTATGAAGCATTAAGCAACAAGCAAAGTACTGAAGAAATATAAGATCTGTGTGGAGAAGACAGAAACTGTCTTCTAAGGTTGGTGCTGTTTCTGTCTCAGACACAAGAACCAAAAGGACAGATAGAAAAACGAGCAGGGCTGGGGATGGTGGCTCACGCCTGGAATCTCAGCACTTTGGGAGGCCAAAGTGGGAGGGTGTCTTGAGCCCAGGAGTTTGAGATCAGCCTGGGAAACATGGCAAAACCCTGTCTCTACCCAAAACAAAACAAAACAAAAACAAACAAACAAAACCCACAAACAAGAATTAGCTGGGCATGGTGACACATGCCTATAGTCCCAACTACTCAGGAGGCCAAGGTGGGAGGATCACTTGAGCCCAGGAAGCAGAGGTTGCAATGAGTTGTGCACTCCAGCCAGGCTGACAGAGCCAGACCCTGTCTCAAAAAGGAAAAAAAAAAACAAAAAACAAACAGGAAAGTGGTTTTTGCTAGTTTTCAGAATGCCTGATTTTGAAGTGTTCCACTGACCACTTCATTTAGTGAGAGTTCTTGCTTTCTACCAGATCACATATTCCTCCAATTTCAGCTGAGCCTGTGTTTTAGCCTGTAAGCCTATAGTCTCTATTTGCTGGCCTCACAGATGAGAAATCATTCATTAAGTTTTGATCATGTGCAGTGTACAATTTCTCTCTTAGACTCAGGTTCCCTAATCTGAAGTTCCTGTCTGTGTCTGAGCTGGGGAATTAGAAAATGACGCTGAGACTGTTATTCTTCACTGGGGAGTTGGATCTGCTCTGTCTCTTCAGCAGGGCCAGGAATCCTTCTGAATCAATGCCAGACTTCTTTCATCCTCCCTCCCCCTAGGCTCCCAGACCCATCCTCACCCCCACCCCCAAGGCTGAAGCACAGACCAAACCATCCAGGACTGTGAATTGAAAAGCATCTTCTGGCTGGTGACATCTGTTTCCAAATATCCAGCAAGTCTACTTAGGTTTAATCAGAAGGGTCACAGTTGGTGTTTCCTCCTTGGGCCAGGAGATTTTTCTCCTATGGGACTTGGGCCTGATGCCTTCCAGTCAATTAAAGCTCCTCTCCCTCTTTGATTGCTTGATACTTTCAGTGGCTGCCTCTCAGCCAGTGACTGGTTGGGTTAGTGATTCCTCTACTTATAGCACAGACTACATCTAGCTGCCCACTTCCTAGATACCCCACATTCACCATAGTCGACATATTCCAAATCCAGCTCGATAACTTTCCTCTGTAGTGGCTTATTCTCCGCTCTAAATCTCTCCTGGTTAATGACGCCATTATCAGCCCTCTTCTCCTTGCAAATTGCCAATGCTATCATTAGGCCATTTTTATTTCTTACCTGAGTTTATGCAATAGCCTCCTAGCTGCTCTCCCATCTCATCACACACTTCTTCACTCCTTTCTCCACACTGTTGATGAAACAGCTTTTTCTTAAAACACAAATCTCACATAACATTTCCTGATTAAGGCCTTTCTGATGCTCCCTTGTTAACTTTTTTCCTGTCTTAAGGGGTCTGGGCTGTATCTAACATTGCACTCATATGTCTCCTCTCCTCCCCACATTCCACATACCAGCCTAGTTGAACTACAGGACCCACAAGATGCCATGCTGCCATTTATATTTTTGTGCCTTTGCATATGCTGTTTTCTCTGCTCCTCCCCACCGACATCCCCCAAGTTGGCCTGGAAAACTCCTACTCACTTTCCTACTCCTTAGAGAGTTTTTTCTTTTCTCACCCTCCCAGGCTGAATTTGTCACGCTCTCTTTTGTTGCATTCGGGCCTCTGGTTATAGCATTTATCATGCAGTACTCTAAAGGGTTGTTTCCTGGTGTATCTCCCATTTAGGCCATGGGCTCCCAAGGGCAGAAATTGTGTTTGGGTGAGAAGGTGCCCAGAGATAAGACTAGCGGAGGGTTTCTCAAACTTTGTGACCCCAGGATCCCTTTACACTCTTAAAAACTGTTGAGAGCCTCAAAGGACATTAGTTTATTATTTGGGTAAATATCTGTTGATATTTCCCACTGAAATGTAAACTGGGAAATTTAAAAATAATTTATTCCTTCAAAATCAATAATAATGAACTTATTAAGTATTATTATAAATACATTTTATATAAATAACTGTGCAGAATAAAAAATTGTAAGACCAGTGGCATTGTCTTAGATTTTTAGAAATTTCTTTGTGTCTGGCTTATGAAGGGAAGACGAGATTCTCCTATTTGCTCCTTTAGTCAGTCTGATTCATTGTGTTGTTTAATGTCTGTGAAGACAATACAATCTAATTGCAGATATTTTTCTGCATCAAAACTTGACAAGTGGTAGCTTCTTATTAGATATTGTAATGTGAAACCTGAAACCTGAGGAAACTTTCCTTACGGCTACCTTAAAACCGCTTATCTCTCTTGCACCTCAAATAGCCCTTTTGCCCATGAATATTTTACTTATACCATGCATTGGTCACTTGGAAAATATGAGACCACTGAGTTATGCAAATCCTCCAACAGATGGTACATTCTGTCATACAATAAGAAAAGATAACAGAAATCTTAATTATGCAACCGTCAAAGTCATGATGGTAGATACAAGTTTTCCAAAGTTCTGATTTTCACTTGAAAGCTCAAATTTTATTATTGGCAACAAATACTGTCAGTGGTTTTCCTCAAAGGGACAGGCTCATTTTGCTCATTTTCAAGAAAATGGCTTTTTAAATGCCGAAGTCTGAATAACAGGTTTTTGTCGGTTGTCCTTTTTTGGGAAAAGTGGTGTTCTGTGAAGCAGGTGGCTAGTTCAGCTCACAACTCAATTGCACAGGTGCTTTTCCTTGAGACAAACATCACACTTCATTAGGTCATGGAAACATGTACTTGCCTTCTCATTAACAGACTGTTTAAAAGATACTTACTCAGGGTCAGGATTTACCAAATTAATACTTACTGCCTCATCCAGGGCATGCCTAAGTGATGCTGGCATTGATTTTCCTTCAAGTGCTCAGAGGGGCAAATGCAGTGAACACTAGTATTGTTTGGTGACACTGGCTGCCTTGATCTGTGCCAAGTTGACAGCTGTTTTGCCCCCCCCCCATGGCCTTTGCACCACCAACAAAGTGTTAACTCCATAAAGAAGGAAAGAAATGTCTTAGCAGCATTTTTAAAATTTATTTTTATTTTTGTAATGTAGAGTCTTGCTCTATTACCCAGGCTGCAGTGCAGTGGCACTATCATGGCTCACTGCATCCTCCAGCTCCTGGGCTCAAGGGCTCCTCCCCTCACCTCAGCCTCACAAATAGCTGGGGACCATGCCCAGGTTATTTATTATTTTTATTTTTATTTTTGTAGAGACAGGGTCTCTCTATGTTGCCCAGGCTTGTCTTGAACTCTTGGCCTCAGGCAACCCTCCCACCTCAGCCTCCCAAAGCACTGAGATTACAGGCATGAACCATGGCTCCCAGCCAAGAAATGTCTTAGTATTTTTATCAAATACTTTTGACCTCATAAAACCTCTGGAAGGATCTTGTAGACCCCTAGGAGTCCACAGACCACACTTTGGAGGCCATGGGACTGACTGGAGTGAAGCAGAGGCCCCTCATACCAGGTTGCAGAGTCCATGCTATGTTGGGAAGGGTGTGAGGGGAGAAGTGCTGTGGTCAGATTTGTTTCTTAGAATGACCGTGGTAGCAAGAGAGTGGAGCATCTTCTGGGGAGGTGGAAAATTGGAACTGAACATCATTGCTGAAAAAAAAAATAACAATTTTAAGTTGCCATATGAATATAGGATGATTACGTAAGCCCCAAATTCTTCAACCCTTTGGAGTGATGTTTTCGTTCCAAATCACATTCAATTGTGTGAAACTAGGTTGAAGTATTTTCTGGTATTATTTCAGAATAGTATTATTTCTATTCTGTGAATGAATTTGGGTGTGCATGCACATGTGTCAGTGTACGTAAAGCTTGTATGTGCGTGTACCGTTGGCTGGTGGGTATCCTGGGCAATTCTTTTCTGGCCCAGGTTGTCTTTGTGTTTTGTCTTCAGAAGTGCATTCCTTAGACTCTACATGTTATCCTGGATCGTAAGTAAAAAGCGATTATTTACCCTAAAGACCTCCCAGTCAGTGGAAGTGTGGGAGACACATTCCTGAGTTAAAAAGGTCTAGATCAATATAATATTCAGAAGTAATTGCAAATGATTCTAACCAACCCAGCAGTGCTTACTTAGGACTCTGTTCAAGAGCCTCCTTGCCTCTCTGTTGATCTCTTTAAATACCAAACAAAAGACAATGAATCTTCCAACTCAGGCGATTCCATTGTGATTGATCTGAGCCAATTTTTTGAGGTAATTGATGATATTGCCTTAGTTGAGTCTGTTAGTGCAAATAATTATTAATCAATATGCTCTCAGCTCTTAGTTCAGAAGATAATTCTAACACATGATTTATGCTGAACATTTCAATTGAGCTACCTTTACAAGAGGAAAATCAATTGGCGAGTGTTCTAAAGCACTTTAATTATCTGCAGCTCCACGTTCCTCCACAGCCATATTTACCCAGACAGCTAGTTGTCCCATCCTAGAAAGGGTCACAGGAAGTTTTTCATCGCCACGGTAGAGAGAGAAGATATCGTTCATCTTAGATTGAATATGTTGGTTTAAAGTAATTTAGTGGAATACCTTAAAATCAAAGCATTGCTGCTTTCCTTTGGAGAGCATAGTTAACATTGCCCAGGAAAAAGAAGGAACATGTTACTGATCTCCATTCAGTTGGAGAACAGCTCGCCAATGTGGATAGTGAATGTCATGTAAGTCCATTTAGCCGTAAAACATGAGGAGATCTGAATCACAGAAAGGCGGTTAAGGTGTAAAACATTTTAGAGGCTAAATTTACATCACTCCCCTAAACTGTTGTTTAGATGCTTTGTGACTTCCTTGTGCTAAGGCTTTCTAGCATGGAATTTGTTGTTTTGCCCTTTTAGACAATGTCTTGATGAATATTGTGGTTTGATTTTTTCCCCCCCTGTGAGAGGAAATGCAGAGGAAATTAATCAGCACTAGGAATGAGCCTGCCTTTGTTCAAAGTGGAGCTTCCAAGCATCTGTTTTTGTTGTACTTGTGGTGGGTACAGGAATGTGTGGGCTCTGGCCTGGGACTTTTAGACATGTTTATAACAGATGGAAATTTTAAATGACAGTTCCCTGCATTGTCATGGTGGAGCCCCTTCAATAGCACTGAGATGCTCTGTTATACTTCTTGCCCAGTACTCTGTCTCTTGCTGCTATTAAAGCATCTCTAAATGGTAAAACGTGAAGGCATTTGGCAGCTTTCAAGGGCGGTTCCTTAACATCTCCACTCTCTACCCCCATGTACCCCTGGGACCCCCGAAACTTGGACCCAAGACTTCACGTAGCAATAAACTGAAACACCACTCGTTGTTCACAGCTGGGCCAGTGCTGGGGCTCCAGAAGGTAATGCTCTTAAGCACTGAATTGTGAGTTCATACTATCAATTAAACAGCAGGAGAGAGGAAAGGGAGGTTTTGACTTGGGATTTTTCAAGAGCTAATTCAGTAGGCATTTTTGGAATGCCTGGCTTGGAGCTAGCTCTACAGGGAAGACCAAGAAAAATGAAGCCCTGCTTTTGCCTTTAGGAAGTCACAGTCCTGTTGGGAAGGGTTGGAGTGGAGAGGGGAGACCTCAGCCATTAAGAATACAGGAGAGAGGGGCTGACAGCAGAAGGTCTGTGGGCAGAGACAGATGGCTGAGTCCTTGGCACCCAGGGAAGAGGAAGGAGAGGCTGACGGGTCACAGGATGGCATCCTACATGGCCCTTTGAGGTTGCCACTGCTTATGTCCTCCTCCTGTTCCCCAACTGCTCCCCTCGTTCTTCCCTGGGAATGGTAGCTCACTCTGGGCTCATCAGAGGGAAAACAAGAAACTGTAATACATAAAGTCTGCAACTGGTTGTGGTCCTGGTGATGACTTCTTCCAGAATGGCTCTCTCAGTCCAACAGTGAGGTGAGATTGAGGGTCAGAACCATTAGGGGACAATGTTCCAGCCTGCACCTGAAAATCCCAGTGTTTGGGAATCTGATTGGGGAGCATCCTGGAGGCAGGCTGGGTTTCTTTTTTTTTTCTTTTCTTTTTTTTTTTTTTTAAGAGGGTCTCATTCTGTCACCCAGGCTGGAGTGCAGTGGTGCAATCATAGCCTGCTACAGCCTTGAACTCCTGGGTTCAAGCCATCTTTCCACCTCAGCCTTCCAGAGTGCTGGGATTATAGGCGTGAGCCACCATGTCCGGCCTTAGGGCTGGGTTTTGAGGAAGTTGTGTCCTCGTGGCCTGAGCTTTCCTTTTCTTCCTTCATCTCCTCCCCCATGTGATGCCTCCCTCCTGCTCGTTGTTTGGGTTGCACGGTGAGAGAGAGAACCTTCTCCAAGTCCTGACTGCTCCCTGGGCCCAAGTTCAAGCTGAGCTCCTTCACTGGCCCTGCAGTCTTACACATGCCGCTCAACTCCTTGGAAGCAAAGGTTTCCTCTCTGTAAGATGAAGATGATATGTAACCCCTGGGGTTGTGAGAATTAAAGGAGGCACATTTTAAAGCACTTTTTGAACTGTAAAACTCTGCAATATAATGTGTAATACGGATATTCCTATGCAAATATAATATAATATAATATAATATAATATAATATAATATAATATAATATAATATAGAAGATGTTACTTTGTTCAGTTTTATTATTTTACCTGGCTGCCTACTCAGGGTCCTGTGATGTTCTCTGTAACTGCTCTAGTTGAGAAATGAAGCCTCAAGTAGGAGATGTGGGCACTGCCTGCCCTGGCTTCTTTCTACCAAAGTGACTTAGATGTCTTGGAGGCAAAACATGAGAGGCAAAAAATATCTTAAAGATAAATGCCGTGTCTGTGTTGCATATAGTAATTCAATAAATATCCAGTAACTGTTGAGATATGAGCCCTTGAATAGAAAAAAAATCCAGTAAATGAAGGAATTACTTTAAAAGATTTCAGTCTTTTCCTTTTGTCTTTTTCTGTTTTTAATATACACGAAGACTAATTTAAACCCTTTTCTCTTTTTAAGTATGTTTGGAGATCTATATGACAAATTGGCTCCTAACATTATATAATACTAATGACAGGATATGAAAGACAGCATTCTTTAGGACAAAGGAATGCAATTTTCAAAGACCAATAAAAGTTGGCAAAGAAATTTGCAGATCAGGACCCAGGACAATGCTTACATAACCTCTCAACTGTTTTTCCAGGTTTCAAGTGCAAATAACAGAGATAAAGACAGAAACTACACATGTAAACCTGATATATTAATAGCTCATCCAATCTACATAACAAAATAAACCAGGGATCTAGGCCCTAAAAGTGATAGCCGTGGTGTTAGATTTCTGGGCCTCCTTTATTCCAGGGGATGGGGCTCTGACAGGTGAAACACAGCATTTGTTTAAACAGAATAGAGAAAGTCTGCAAAACATTCAAGGGCAGGAAGTAGCAATAAATACTCCTCTGTGCAACTGAAGCAGCACAGAGCTTGGGGTGAGCAGAATGTCATCACTCAAAGTAGAATTTGGCCAGGGCCTCCCAGGGTCCCACCAAGGGATGCAGTGAACTTTCTAAAAGTCAAGACCTCTGTCTTATCTCCTCCAAAAGATGAGAAAGTGAGATGTGAAGCTCCTTTCTGGAGATGGGATGTGTTTTTCATGGTAGGTTCTGATCTCTTTTGCAGGCTTTGAGCATAAGAACCAAGGGCACAAAAATAGCTCCTTGAGGGAAAAAAAAAAAAAACACGAAAGGCCTGGAACACAGGATAATGTGCAGGCATTGGTGAGCTGGGGTTGTAAATCGACAATCCCTTGAACAGAGGAAGACCTAGTTAAAGAGACTTTGGTTTTCTTATAAGGCATGAATAAACGCTCTGGGCAGTCTGCCCCGTTGGAAAACAGAATAATGCTAATAATTTGCATTTATATAATATCCCCCGGCTTGTGGATCTGCAAGCACTTTGCAAACAATTAATTCTCTAAACCCCCTATGAGCCAGGGGGTGCCATCAGTAACTAATCATGAAGGAGGGCCAGTGATTCTTGACAGAGTGGATATGCAAGTTAGAGAACACTGCGAGCTTGGGAGCTGAAGAGGTTGAGTGGAATTTTTATGAGAAAGAACAACCAAGGTAGAATGTTGATCAGACTGTGTGGGAAACAAACCTGGATGTTATGACCATGAGTGAAGGCTATCAACTAACAATTCAGTTCCTGTCCTGTTGTTCGCCTCTTCATTTTCAAACTCTGCTTATACTTGGTCGGAAACCTCAGTGTGAAGGTCTGGACTCAGTTCGCTATTCCCAATATAAAAGGATGTGCAGACTGAGCACAGTGGCTCACACCTGTAGTCCTAGCACTTCGGGAGGCTGAGGCAGGTGGGTTGCTTGAGCCTAGGAGTTAGAGACCAGCCTGGGCAGCACAGCAGAAACCCTGTCTCTACAAAAAATACAAAAATTAGCCAGCCGTGATGGCGCACACCTATAGTCTCAGCTATCCAGGAGGCTGAAGTTGGAGTGATATGGCTCCGATGACTGGAGGAACGCCAGGGTTCTTGGTTTCATGCCAATAGGATTAACGACACGTATATACGTGGAGTGGTTTTAAGGAGGGAAAAGTTTAAGGCAAGCAAGAAGGAAGAGAACAGCTTCCCCATACAGAGACAAGGGAGCGGGGCTTGGAACAAAGAGAAACCCAGTGTGCGGCAGAAAAGTGGTTGCTTATACTGGGATGCTGGAGGAGATGGTGTCTGATTTGCATAGGGCCCAGGTGTGTTGTTTACGTAGCCCCGCGAAAACCTGGCCCTCCCACCTTAGACTTTTAATATGCAAATGCAGACGCCATGATGTTTTGAACACATGGTGTTATCTGCAGGTGGCCATGACACTTGGTACACCTGATGAGGAGAAGAGGGCGGGAATCGCCATGTTGGGTAGACCCAGTTTCTACTCGCCCGCATTTGCCTATTGAAAGTTGCCAGTCTGGCTCTTCAAGCTGCCTTTCTGTTAGAAAAGAAACAGTTTGGAGATTGCTTTTATTAAACAAAAAACCCTTATCAAGAAGTCTTTTTACCCTTTCTATCTGCCTAAAAATTATTTCTTAATAACTCCTGTATTAGAAGGATCGCCTGAGCCCGGGGAGGTGGAGGCTGTGGTGAGCTGTGATCACCCCGCTGCACTCCAGTCTGGGCGACAGAGCAAGACCCTGTATCAAAAAGATATGCAGCAGCTGGATCATACTAGCAATCAGTATTTCTGTTGCTGCGTTAATAGTCAGTTCAGAGATTCATTCATGCGTTGACTTATTCACTCAGTCACTGCTTTCTTTGACAGATAGGAGTTTTTGAGTTCTTGCTCCCTGTTAGACATGGGGGTTATCCCCCAAAGGCTTATATATGAGAAGAGCAATTCCCTGCTCTTGGTCTAGTGGCTCAGTGATACTTTCTTTATTCTCTATCATGTGTTTTTTGTTTCCCCAGTCTGCTCATCTGACATAGATGTTAGGATCATTGAAATGTTTTTGCAATGTTGATGTAATTTATGAGTAAACATTGCTGTATATATTTGAATTTCTGATGAGAAAGACACTATGCACAGAGGAGAGTAATGACCTGGCATAAGAGAACCCATTTACACCAATAGTTACGTCTCACTAAATCAGGCCTGTTAGATTAAAGGACTGTTGGTATTCATGACTTTTTTTTTTAAAGAAATGTAGTTTGAGGCTAAACCAACAAAGTGCCACTTATTGGTGGTACTGAGGGAGTTTGCATTTACTGAATAGATAAGATTTGTTCGTGATCTTTTGGCTGGTATCACAATGGAACAGATAGGTTACTTTTCAGGTCCTCAAAAGTTGGATATAGCAGGTGTTTTCCAAAATTGATTCCCATTCTTTTAGATGTACCCAAAATTCAAGTAATTTGCACAATAACCCTGTATAAATTAGTAGAAAAGCCAATTTCAGTCTAGCTCTAAGTGGTAGGAATGAATGGTATATGAATTCTTGAGATGTTTTTATGTACACACACATACATCTCTACTAAAGTGTAAGTCAGATGAAGTGGATCATTTTTTGTTAAATCATTTTTATGTTACTTTCGAGTTAACTAGTATACGTAGAGAAATCTATGTGTAAAGAAGTGTCAATATTTCTCTTCAAGTATTTTGAACTCTAGGACAGATGATGCTAACGAGGCCAGTCCTTGCTGGAGCTGCCTGTCAGAATAGCAAGGTAGGCATGGCCTGGGGCAGGGGAGCTCTGTCTGATCTGTGGACCATCAAGCCACCACTCGGACTTCTCCTCCCAGCAAGACATGCACTTTCTCTCAGGCTGCTGCCAGCTGGTTTTGCTGTGCAGTAGTGTTAAGCTTTCCAGATTGAAAACATCTGGCTTTTCATCAGCCGTATAGACTCAGAAAGAGAGCAGTGTTAGCCGAAGTAAATTCAACAAATTCTTATCTGACACATTCGGTTTACCCTAATGTGATAAACTGGGGCAGTCTCTGAGGATGAGTCCTGTTTCCAACTGTGCACCTTTTCCCTCTATCCTTACCCTGTCCTTGGAAGAATCTTGATGTTAAAAATTGGAAGTATGTCTTTTTTTGGAGGCATCAGATGCACTGTCAGTAGCGATTTCTGAAAGTCCAGAGAGTCATTTGCATAGAGGTCAAACACAATGTTTCCTGCAGGAGCTTCCTGAATGATGAAGTTTCAGAGCAATCTCATGTAACCAGATGTCAGCAGGTTCCAAAAAGATGACTGGCTACCTGTTGCTGTTACAAGCAGGAGACCTCTAGTGTTAACTAATTTCAGAGGAAATATGTAAATATTAAGAGTAGAAACCTGTGTATGCATCTACTAAACACATACGGAGAAACAATGACAGATTGTGGTGATGTGACACTTTGGGTTGTATCTGCCTTTTGAAAGCATCGTTTATGTTTTCTCACTCATTTCTTCTATAGCACTTTACGTGGCTTGGTGGGGAAATTCTGAGACTAAAAATCAATATCATCATCCCTCTGAGTTTTTGCATATGAATGTTTTTCAACTTGCAAACTGGCCGTTATACAGCTACGTATTTTTAAGCAGTGATTTACAAACCCAACTTTTGTTAACTGGATCATAGCTTCCCACTGAGTTAAGGCTTCAGAGCTGGCTGATCAGTATTTATAGTTGGTCTGGTGTTGTCATTGGTCTTTGGACTTTAGTTTGAAGTACCTCAAGAAGTTGATGACCTGTTAAAAGAAAATCCACTACAGAATGTTCTCCTTAAAAGATATGGGTATAAGCCAGGAATATTTATATTGTGTTAGCAGTAATGTTGCACAGGTATAGTGTGTCAGTTGTATATCAGCACAACAGTCTATCAAGATGGTAGTAATTAGCCCCATGTTACATTAAGGCTCAGAGAGGTAAAGTAGCTCACCTCAGGACACACAGCTAGTCATAAGTACCTGTGTTTGTTGCTCCCCTGGTGACCAAAAATATTGGGCTTTGCTTCTGTTCCACAAGCACATTGGGTGTTGCTCCAGGGCCTTTGCACTTGCTGTGTCTTCTGTTTGCAGTTCTGTTTTCTCATGATAGAAGGTCCTTTTTGTCATTTAGGACTCAACTCCCCTCTCTTTAGAGAGCTCAAGCAGGCCAGCACTTAGACTCCTCCTCCCAGCAAAACACGAGGGCAGTTGTTTCCTTAGATTCCCATTGATTTAGGTTTTCCACAAATTTGCACAAAACTTTATAAATTAGTAGAAAAGCCAATTTCAGTAGTCTAGCTCTTTCCAAGTTGTAGGAATTAATGGTATGTGAATTTTTCAGGTTTTTATGTTCACACATGTATGTTTCTACTACAGTGTAAGTCAAATGAAAAGGTTAAATAATTTTTTCATGTGTTAAATCATGTTTACGTTCTTCTCAAGTTATGACCACGCTGTTGCAGCAAAATGGTGTCTCAAACCACTCAAGGGAGACTCTCCTTCCTGCAGTTACCTAGAACTAGCCTCTCTAATCTCTCCACCTCCGTTATTGCTATCCTGTATTAATAAGGAATTTTATAAACAGTGTAATTTGGATTGTTTGCAACTCAATGGAAAAATGCTTGAAGGGGTCCAGGCGCATTGGCTCATGCCTGTAATCCCAACACTTTGGGAGGCCAAGGCAGGCGGATCATGAGGTGAGGAGACCGAGACCATCCTGGCCAACATGGTGAAACCCCGTCTCTACTAAAAACACAAAATTAGCCTGGCGTGGTGGCGGGTGCCTGTAATCCCAGCTACTCAGGAGGCTGAGGCAGGAGAATCGCTTGAACCCAGGAGGTGGAGGTTGCAGTGAGCTGAGATCGTGCCACTGCACTCCAGCCTGGGCGACAGAGTGAGACTCCGTCTCAAAAAAAAAAAAAAAAAAAAAAATGCTTGAAGGGATGGATACCCCACTCTTCATGATGTGCTTATGTCACATTGCATGCCTGTATCAAAACATCTCATGTACCCCATAAATATATACCCCTACTATGCTCCCACAAAAATTAAAAATTAAAAAAAAAGGCATTTTAACCACAGTCCCACCTAAAGCATACGTGCTACCTGCACATGTGCCCTTTCTCCTCTTTTGCTTTTTCCTAAAGGACATAGTTGAGAAACCTGCTCTGTTAAAATATAATATGGTTCAGTTTGGTGTATATTGTGATTATTTTATTTGCTTTTTACCTTGGACTCAGTCTTCTCCTTTCATAAACCTGAATATGCATGTCGTGTAGCTTTGCTGGATTCAAATTAGATAATTTCATTTCAAACAGATATAGCCAAGCATATGGTATTTGGTATGAGTTGTGCAAAGAAAGTCAAGTTAGGTTATGAACAAGTGAGTTCTGAGTTTCCTTTTAGCGAAGGGACACTTATTTATCTTGGATTGTTACAGCAATTTTCTGGACTATTTTTCTGTAATTACCTTGATTAATATTTAAGTGGTATGTTTACATTTTGAGTTGATTTATATGAAGCTTTGCTTTTCCTCCACTGAAACACTCAGGTATCTCATATTACCATGATGATAGAAACCATTCTCTGCTCCTTGCTTTCCCAATAAAAGAATGGCAGTTTATCCACGGGTATTTGGAGAAGGAGCAGCATTCACACAGCAGAAATGTTCCGCTGGAGGGCTATCCTTCCAGAGCCCCTTGCTAGTTATAGATACCTCCACTTAGAGCCTCTGTGACCTGCAATAAATTTAAAAATACAGTCTCTAAATTTTGTGTGTGTGTGTGTGTGTGTGTGCACACGCACGCGCGTGCTATAAATGAATTCCCTATGTGCTATTTCTGTGTTAGAAGGACAGGGAGAAATATTTGATGTCTTTTCTCCCTATTTTGGTATTTTCCCTTGCTTTCTTCTCTGCCTTCTTCAGTTCCCCTGGGAGGTGAGGCATTTGGGGCAGGGTCAGTGTGTTTGCCTGGTGGTCTGGGTGAACTTGCAGAGGTCGTCAGCTGTGACTCAGCATCAAGTCCTGACACTAATTCTTGTTTCCTGTCACATCCTAACCAAGTCATTTATCTTCTTGGAACCTCAGTTCCATCACTGGTAAGGCAGTTATGATAATATTCTGGGTCCTTGTTAAAGTTATGAAAGCATTCTATTAGGTGACCACTATGCAAATTATGGGAAGTTAAAATTATTATATCCATTATCACCAAATTGTTTTTTCATTCTACCACAGAGCTTTCTTTCTTTCTTGGAGCTGGCAAATGTCTACTCCTTTGTAGGTCCCAAACCCTGTGCCTAAAGGTTTAGCATCTCTGTGATGAGTTTAATGGAGGCAGGACCAGTCTGTTCTCCCTTGTGATTGCAGATTTTGAGGAGCTATTTTGAGGGGGATCCAGGAGGTTTACTTTCTTATCCCTGTTTTTCCTTGGGATAAATTCTTATGCTAAAGGTCAGTGTTTGTGAAACATGCTATCCCTCCTGCATTTCTTTTTTGCCCAGGGACATTAAAAGTCATTATCTTGCCTTGAAAAGACTAAAAAATGTTGGCACCTCCGTCTTTGTGGTCTGGTGCAAAGTGACCTGTGGGCTGTTGACCAAGCTGACTTGATCCTGGAATGTCTTGATCTAAATTCATCTTTTCTTTTGTTGCTAAAATTTTAGGATTTCCGCTTGCTGAAACTGGATTTATGAATAAAAGAAACCAACTTTGCTGTAGGTAATTATGTCAGAGGCAAGTTCATCGGTGTCAGTGTTCATTTTATTAGAGAAGGCTTAGCTTATTCACAATGCATCTTTTATCCCCTTGTCGCTAATAAATGCATGATTTTCAGAGATTTGCAGCCAAAAATGTGTTATTCCAATTAGGTTACTTTTGTCAAACATAAACCTTTCCTGTATATATGTTATTTTTTTACAGCTAAGTCAGTAGAAAATACTTATGCAGACATTGATATGTATATTTTAGGTTATGTTTTCCTGCAATAGTATGTCTCTGGACCAGTGATAGTAATTTGTGTCAATAACTTTATAAGGTGAGAAGCACTTGAAGAAATTAGAACGGCTGGGGGCCAGAAGTCCTCAGCAGGGAAAAGAAGCACACATTCAGCAGATTAAGGGGAAAGGGCCAAGGAAAGCGAGGACCCCCACTTTCTGGTGTCTTTCTGGTAACTGGAAGGGCGGATATGAGCGGTTCGCAGGCACCAGTCTTTAAAGCGCCTGTGATGTTCTCTTGAGTGGCGTGGGCTTCCTGCCCTTTCAAGAGAACTCCTTGATCATGCATTCTACTAAAACGAGGCAGCCCTGGGAGGCAAGTCTTGCGTTCTAATTGCCCAGTGGGTTGAGGTTTGGGGACAATAAGTGGATATCAAGGAAAGGTCAGACTTGAAAGCTAGCAACCCAGTGAGCAGACCAAATCGGAGAGAACGAAGAATGACTTTTTTTCTTCTTCTTCTTAATTACTTTGTCCAAGGTAGAGGGTTTCCTTCTTAAACATTTTGAAATATGGCTGATGAATACTTGTCAAACTGATTTGGGGGGTATTTGTCTAATCTTTTATCTTATTCTATCAGATCATGAATGAAAATCAAAGCTCTGAAAGAGGTTTGCTCCCAGTGGAAAAAAATAATAGCACAGGAGCTGCATAGGGAGATGAGGAGGGGCTGGAAAAGTTATGGGGTCAAAGCGGTGCACAGCACATGGGTTATTTTTTGCTACTACCTTCCACATCTGCTGGGCTATGGTGAAATTTGAAATATTTCATATTTTTTAAATATTATATATCCTTTTGCTCTTTCTTGCCTTCAGCGTACCTGTATACGTTAGCCTTAAATTGTAAGACCAAGACATAATAAAAGCAAAATAATAGTATAGGTTCCTTCAATGAGAGGGTAAATCATCCCATCCAAACCAACACACACACAAACACAGACCCCACACTGACACACAAACACACATGTACACCACACCACACACACACCGACACACACACATACCCTGACACACACACACACACACACACACCTGCTTCTCCTAAGGAAGGACTTTAAAGAGAAAAACACTCTTGATTGTGCACAATTACAAATCACTTTCCATTGACAATTTTGTAACCAAGGAAAGCCCTGGTTTTACCATTGGCTGACTTTATCTCCACAGCACAGCCTTGCTTACTCCTTTGCAAGCTGTATTTTTTGTTTGTTTTTAAGTGTAGTCGTTTTCTGATCTGACTGCACCAGCCTTTCCGAAACCTAAGTCTCTTACCCCAGAGTCCAGGCTTCTTTCTAATGGTGCTAGAAAGAATGACTGGCAAGCCTGAGAGCCGGGAGTGGAGATTATGGGGAACGGTACAGGTGGCAGGAGCTGCCCCAGAGACAAAGTCAACACCACTGGGGCCGTTATTTTGGTTGGAAATGCGTAAGAAAACCATTCCTCAAAGTGGAAACAATAAACATGTTATCTACTTCCACCATCAGCTAATTGAGGCTGTCTCTCAATAAACAAGAGGATTTTCTGCTAACAAGCACATCTGTCTACAACTTTAATCTCTTGTGCTTTCCTGCCCTGTCCCTGTTTTATTTATACTCATTCCAATTTTTCTTAATAATGTTACATATTAGACTTAAAGTCTCTCCTTTTGCATCCTCTTGGCTTAGAAGTTGATGACTGCCATTTTATTGTAGGACAATTTTTAAAATTGAAATTAAAATTGATTTAACTCTTCATTTTCTTGGCTCTAATACGTCAAAGAAGGGAGCCCAAATGCATACAAAACCTAGTAACTTTAGCGGCATGACAATAGCCTCCTTTTTTTATACTGACACCTTATGGTAAAAATCATGTCAAATTAGAATAATCACTTTTAGTTCAAAAATATGAAATAAAGTTTTAGAGAAACATATTTGCTAAACTAATTACCTACTAATTTATCTGTTTGTGAATTATTCTCAGTGTGTGAAGAATGCTGAGTGACTGAAGTCACCGTTTGAAAGTTGTCTCAATTCAGTAAGAAGGGAAGAGATTGTTATGAGTATGATGCAGGTAGCTTAGGAACGTAAACACCTGTTCTGTTTAGCAATGTAAGGGGATTTGAATAAACTGACATGTGGGGATTTAACACTTAAATTTTTCATATAATTTTACTTTAAAATTCTCAGTCATCCTATAAAACTGATTGTTTTAAACTCCCTTTCCTATATCCTATAATATTCACTTTGTATTTCCTTCTAATACAAGGGAAAGTACTGGCTTTATTAGCCTCTTTAAAATCCAGAACATTCATTTATTATAAATTGTCTGATACTTGAATGTCTAAATAAAATATCCCATTGCTTGCCTAAGGAATATTTTTCCCCAGGTGAAAATATATTTTACTTTATGTGACTGTGATGATAAAATTGCTTAGTATACTTTTTGAATCAAAAATTCATGTAGACAATTTAAATGTGCAAGTTTATGATCCAGTCTCTGGGGCCCCTGCATTGGCATATGGAAGCATATTTAAGTTTATTTTTAATTTCCTTTATGGCTGTCATGGTTTCTTTGGGTTCTGACACAGGCATAAGCATACACACACACTAGCAGAAAGCATAAACAGGGCTTTCCCAAATTATCCAGGCAATTTTCTGAATGAGTTGCAAAACTGAAATTAATATCTATCTTTAGAGTCTTCAAGGACAAAAGCACATCATCTGCCAGCCCTGCTCGATGCTTAGCTCTCCATGAAGTTAATGTGGGTTTTGTGTATATAAAGGCAAATGATTCTTTTTTACCATGTGCAGTTAAATCCCATAATGGTACATGCTCCGATTTAATTAGTTCTCATCACGTAATGGGATGCAGCCAGATTGATATAATTAAGAATGATGTTAGTAAAAACTTCCCCATTCTAGATACGAGGAACTCCAGGTGTCAAAATAAGCACGTATATTAATTTTGAAATACAATGAATTGGCCTTAAGAAGACAAAAATACAATGAATCTTAAATTAATTTTGAAGTGAATTGTATTATAAATAAAATACTTTAACAAATAATGTTTTTCATGTGATAACTAAAAAGATGGTTTCCCATTATCAGTGTCATTATTTTTTTCCATTAAAATCATATATAGAACCATAATCTAGAAGAACAATCAAAACAATTTTATTTTACTAGTATCAATTCATTTTAAGGTCAAAGTCACCACATTTATTTATTCTTAATATCAATCTTTGAGAATATTGAGGCACCTCTGTAGACTCATAGAATTCTGAGAAATACTGTTTGAAAAATTATCATCCTCTGGATAGAACCCAAGCTCTTTGATGACTTCCTCACTTCATCCACAACCTAAATTTTTGCCTGATACTGTCCCTTTTATGCCAGCCAGACAGGTGGCCTCACTGTGCACTAAGCACCAGGGTTTTAGGACTCCACTCCCCCAACGTTGAATGCTCTTCCCCTCTTTCTTACACATTTTTCCTGACCTTCAATGTGTAACACAAGCATTTCTTTTCTGTAGTGAATACAGTTTCATAATATCTCTTGCATTGGGATCCTTGGCTCTGTAAACTACTTACCTGCTTATGTGTGTACATCTTATCTTCCCATCTAGATTGCAAGTGTCTTCAGTAAAAAGTAAGGGAAAAACACTTGCACTCTTCTCAAGCTCAACCTAACGCAGTACTCATGCATATAGTTGTTAATTCTCACCGGATGAATTTACGACGGTAGTATCTTTCCGAAAATCTGTTTTGAGCAGCCCCACTAGAATAGAGCACTTAAGTGTGTTTCTAGTTGGCCACGTGTATGCTGAAGTACATTTTCCTAATGAAGCATCGTTATGCTTGGTGACATCCCTGACACAGAGGTCTAACAGTCCATCCACCAGCCGGCACATGTTGCTTTCATGACCAACCATATAACATGCTGATATGAGGAAATCATATCAGTTCTTGCCTTGGGGGTGCAGCAGTGTCTAGGTAAAGCTCCTTTGGTGATAGGGACCTAGGACCTTGGGATTTGGCTGTAGAAAAACTCAAAACAGAGATGGGAGATGATAGCTAGAATTCCTGGGGCCACATTCACCAGTTAAACTTCTTCATTTGCCTTGGGTGTTTGGCAAATGAAGCCAGGAGCTCTGATGTGGAAATTTAGGGCAGTGACTGGGTGGCTTATTCAGTAGCAGAGTGTGAAGCTGGTTTTCTAGAAGCTGGTGATGACCTGCCCTTAGAGAGGCAGTCAAATTAGTGTCTTCCTGTTAGAAAAGTGAAAATGATGACCGGGATGTTGGAGGGTTTGATAAACACTTTCCCTAGCTTTGCCATTGTGGTATACAGGTGTGGTATATGTAAAAGTTAGTTTCTTCTATACTTCAGTTTACTCAAGAGGAAAATTATAGCATTCTTCATCTTAACAAGATCCCTGTAAAGTTGCATATATGAAAAATGGGCCAGGTGGAGGAAAAAAGTTACAATATTTACATCAAGACTGTGGATAAGTATTAAATGTGTTCTCAGATCATTGGATGTTTTTGTATGCAGCTCCCAAAGTTCATTCCTGTCCTCAACCCATGATCCCCATTGACAAACAGAACTGCATGTATTACAACCTGAACACCACAAATCCTGTTACTGTGGACATGGGTTTGCTTATTGCATGGCCTTGAAATATTACAAGCTGAGGTTTGCCAGTACTCTGTCAGGATGTACAGTTTATTTCACAGTCAACCAGGAAGCCATGCTGCAAGTCTTCCGGGTTTTTAGGAAGGAAGAAGACACAGCCCATACCTGCACAGAGATTCAGATGTAGTTGTGAAAATAAGGCATCCATATGTGCAAAATTAATGCCTGCAATAGGGCTAGACGATTCCTGACTAATTAGTCATGTGGTAAACAAAGAAGTGCTTGAATTCAAAACAGGCAATATCTCTGATGTCTGAAGTGATTTGGAAGATTTCATAAAAGGATTTCCCTATGGAGTAGGATATAATGTAGTAGCAGAGATGGTAGTGATGAATATTTACTGTTTCTTATTTGTTTTCTCATTGTTCATATGTAATAATGAATACATTACTTATTACTTCTGATCAGTGAATATTGTTATGTAAATTTCACAGCAATTATCTGTACCTTTTTAGCAGGATATTTTAACTCCCATTTATGTCATTTCGCTTGGGTGGGTTTTTGTTTTGTTTTGTTTTGTTTTGTTTTTTGTCACCAAATGATGAATCTCAGAAGATTTGTAACAGCATAAACTGACTTGTGCAGTGAGTTGTGACATACAGCACGGGGGATCTGAGTCCTTGCTACTCAAAATGTGGTCCATGCACAGCAGTCTCAGCATCACAGACTCTCACACCCCACCCCAGACCCGCCGAATCAGAATTCGCATTTTTAAAAGATCCCTAAATAACACGCATGCACGTTGCATGGTAGAAATCACTCGTCTCAGATATTTGCATTAAGCCTTTAGCGTTCCATTCTCATTCTGTTATGTTGGAGCTTTTTACAAAATTGTGAAGGTGGGTGTTTAATCTCTATAGATGCAATTTTCTCTGAGCATGACACATTATTTAGTAGAATGAAGTTTTATAGTACTATGGATGGGTGATTCTGACCATAGTTAAAAGTTTAGTGAATACCTAAACTATTTTCCCAGCACTTGGAGTTTTTCAAAACTCAAGTCATATTTTGGAAAACACTATTTTCCCTTTTATATCTAAGCCCATATGAATTCAATTTTGTGGGAAATTTAAGCCACATGTTTCTGATTCGTTTACACTTAACCCTTGAGAAGGTTGCATTACAACAGCAATTGCCTGTCCAAAAAAACCTCTTTTTAGTAAATCTTTCACAAGGGTAGAGAGATTGGGAAAAAGAGAAATGGGAAGAAGTCACTGAAAAGACCTAGAGAAGTTGGGGGTTGAGTTGAGGATTCTGAATTTTTTTTTTTTTTTTGAGATGGAGTCTCATCTCTGTTACCCAGGCTGGAATGCAGTGGCTCAGTCTTGGCTCACTGAAACCTCCACCTCCTGGGTTCAAGTGATTCTCCCGCCACAGCCTTCTGAGTAGCTGGGATTACAGGCACACACCACCACACCTGGCTTATTTTTATGTTTTTAGTAGAAACGGAATTTCACCATGTTGGCTAGGCTGGTCTTGAACTCCTGAACTCAGGTGATCCACCCTGCCTTGGCCTCCCAAAGTGCTGGGATTACAGGTGCGAGCCACCGCACCTGGCCTGAGGACTCTGAATCTTGATACAGGACTGTGCAGATTGTATTTGTGAATAACTTCTTTTCTAACATCTGAGGGAGGACAGGAGGGGTAGGAGGACCATGTAGTCTCATGCGTTGAAACAGTGGACACACAGTTCCTGCAACATTGTCAAAATCCATATTTTCACTAAACATACATTAACATTTCTTTCCCTTACTTCTACAAGTTAAATTAATGTCAGTTTGTGGAATTTTTGGTTTTGGGCTCCAGCAGAGATCTTGTCCATATTTAGTATTAGCCAGCGTCTTAGCAATGTTGACAAAAGGTGAGAGGAAAAATTGCTGAACATGACGCTGCAAAAGCCTCTGTGTGTGATGAACTGAAAAAGGCAACCTTGATTATCTTTTTTGAGTGTTTCAGTTTGAGCTGATGCATAACCAGGGAATGTAAAAGATGCATTAACCTTCTTTTTGCCTTTCAGTAAAGCTTGAGTTTTAGCTTGTCAAATTATACATTCAATGATTGTATGGATACCATCTTTTTTTGGTGGATGGATAGTGTGTATAAACGTGTGTATACATATGAGACTATATGTCATGAATAAAGAGTGAGTGTTTATGGTGGAGGAAAACAATGATCAAATTAATCATGTTTTCTATTTAGACATCTATCCCTAAACTTAGTGAGTTTGTTTAGATAAGACGACCTGGCTTGATTACAGCTCTGAGTAGCCATTGGTAAATGAAAGAGCATTTGAATTCTGCGTCTAGCACATTATTCCAGGGAGCCAGCAAATACATATTCATATGACAGATGCACTAATCAAGGCTGAAGGTCTTACTTAAATATTTTAAAAAGCAACCTTGGCAGTAGAAGGCAAATAGAACTCTAGTCTAGATGGTGTTTTTGCCAGTTTCCCTCTTGCTGTAGGCTTTCTCATAATCCTCTTTTGTTGTGACATGGAATGTCTTTAATCATGCCATGCCCTTTATCTAGAAAGAAGGCTTTTCTCCTCCTCCATCAGCTGCCTCTTTCCTTCTAGGATCAACCCAGTGTCTGTCTGTGGTCCTTCCCTGGGCCCCTCTGTCTAGGGTCAGTGTCTACAATCTGTGCTTCCCACACACTCTATGCTTACTTCTATCCTAATGTTTGTCACAGTGGTGTATAATTAACTGTTTACATGCCAGTCTTCCCCAGGGTAGTGTCTGTCTTGTGCATCTCTGTGTCTACTACCTAACTCAGATGAGGCACTCAATGAAGTTATTGAATTAATAAACCCATGACTGAAAAAGTTTCCTAAGGGCCAGGCATGGTGGCTCACACCTGTAATACCAATACTTTGAGAGGCTGAGGTGGGAGGATTGCTTGACACCAGAGTTCTAGACTAGCCTGGGCAGTATAGCAAGACTGGTCTCTACAAGAAATTTTAAAATTAGCTGGGTGTGGTGGTGTGCAACTATAGTTCCAGCTACTTGGGAGGCTGAGGCAGGAGGATCTCTTGAGCCCAGAAGTTGGAGGCTGCAGTAGGCTATGATTGCACCACTGCACTCCAACCTGGACAACAGAGTGAGACCCTGTCTCAAAAAATAGCAACAACAAAAGTATCCTAAATTAGCTCTGAAAAGCTATAAACATCTAATAATGTCAAACTTGAGTTTGTGGATTGAGTATATGTTAAGGATTCTGCAAGTGAATCTAGTGTTGTCAGCTCATGTCACACAGAAGCTGAGCCTTGCTTCTCTGGTTACAATCTAGGCTCCTCTTCGCTGGGCACCCTGCAGATACATCCTGCAGGGCAGTGGAGGCTGTGTAAAAGAAGCTGGTGGCCCACTATGGCCATCATTCTTAGAGAGAGAACCCCAGGCAGAAGTATCCAAGGAGCCTTCATTCAGTTGTCGGAACTTAATGCCATAATGCCTTAACTGTAGTTTCCACGAGTCTGTACGTGCCATCCTTCACTCTGTTCTTTAGGTTGTTGAAACTATATCCCAGTTTTAAAGACTTTCACAGGTGACATCTTCATCGTTTCCTTCTCTAACCTGTTCCATCGTGTGTTTAATAAGTCTTTCTGTCAGAAAGGTATTCTTTTTCTCTCATCTAAATCCCCACATGCCTATTTTTCTCCATTTGGTCCCTAGTAGTGAGGAGGAACAGCTGACCACCTCAAAGTTTTCTTCTCTGTCCATCCCCTGCCTCATGTATCATCCCCTTAGGGTTTTCAAGTTTCTCATTATATTTGTCAGTAAAACGAAGGGATGAACTTTCAACTCCAAGTTTATTGCCAGAATATCCAGCTTCTTTTGTCATCTCCTGCTCTCCTGCGTGTCTTCTCGACCAAGCTATTTTCTGTTTCCTTTTGTCACCATCGTGGAAAATGGAACTTATTCTTGCACTGTGCTCTATATTTTATCTTCTTGTGCAATTGTAAGCATCTTGAGAGTAAAGATTGCACAGATCTTCTTTGTATTTTCTGCAATGCACAGCACATAGAAATTGAATTTCCTAGCAGCTGTTTCTGTCTTTGATATACCTAGCCCCAGTTTGTCTGAAATTGATCAAGAAATGTAGCCGGTAAACTTAATTCCTATTCACAGGGGAAAGTGTGTACTGTATACAGAAGAGGCATTTTACATAGAGAAGCTCAGCACCAAAATCTAATGTGCAAAAGCAAGATGCAGAGCAGAGAAGATTCTGTACTCTACATTTGAGAGCTCTTTATTTGTCAACAAGGCAGCAGATATTTCTAGGTAGGGTTGGTGCAATCCAGTATAGAAAGTGGATTTGTTGGTATTACACATAATTAGGAAGCAGGAACATCAATAATTACTGTGAGAGGATTTTGTATGGCATAATTAATGCCCTCAAACTATTTAGAAATTCTTAGATGAAAGAAAATGCAGAAGTGGGAATTTTGGTGTTGAAAAGACAAAGGCAAACTGTGTTGGAAATATGTTACCAAACATCATGTTTTATGAGCACAGACTGGCAAAACATCAGGACACAGCTGTTGATTATAGCTGCTCTTTTCAGTAACTGCCTCAGAGCCAATGAATCCTGTGCGGGGAGAGCCTGTCAGGACACATCAGAGCGCAGCTCCTCGCCCTCCCGATGACTTACCGAATCACACGCCTGCCCTAGAGAGGCCTACCAGTGTCTTAGGAAGTATTGGCTAAATGGAACCACATAGCGATGTGTGGCCTTGAATATTTAACATCAAAATCATGCTTTGGCAAGACATGTTGGCATCACTCATCAACAGGCTCTCAGTTCTCTGGATTACAGGCAAAAAATAAAGAATCAAAGTCACTTTAAAATTAGTGACATGTTTTATACTTGATAATTTTGCAGAAAAACTGCCATTTTAAATCAGAGTATGTAGCAGGGGAGTGATCTACTAGGCTTTCATATCAAATATAAAACTACCACTAAATATTTCTGAAACTTCATGTGTAGTTTATCATATATTAAATTATTAACATTTCTGTTGGAGGAGGTATTTTTCATAAAATATTTAAGCTTCACATCTCAGAACACTATTTCAGCAACAGATACCAAAGCTATAAAATGAATGTTACAGTTCTATCAAATATTCAGCCTTTTCATTAAGGAAAAAAAGAAGAAAAGAAAAAAACCATATCAAGTCATTACTATGACAGGACCTTTGCTCAAAAAAACCCATGTTTCAACATAACACTCTTGCACCCCTGGGAACATGAAGGCCAGAGGTCACCCTTTTTTTTGTTCATGGTAGTCCATGATTTGGGGACATAGGGTCAGTGGATATTTCAATTAGTATCAAGAGTTAATTATTGTATCAGAGGACACAAATGAGAAGCTATCAAAATAATTAAATTATAAAACAAATTAGAAATTAAATACATCTTATAAAATGACCTTCCATTCCTAGAGCAGAGACATGTTCAAGCATAAACAAGTTATTCCGGCTGAAGTTGATAGAATAAGCTTAGCATATATCAAAGAAAAAACTGCCTTTAAGCAAAACGTTTTTCTATTTTATTCGGTTCTGCTTTCCATATGCTTTCTCATATTTTTTCATTTCAGATGTTCTTCCTTACATATACCTAAATATTACCTTTTGCCATTTTCTACTGCTAACCCAGAAGTAACTTCAGGACTTGAGGGTTTTTGGGACTTTTGGGTTTTTTTTTTTTTTAATGTTTCATATTTCTTCAGAGAAGGAAAAAGTCTTGTCATTTATGGATCACCTTTTCACGAAAACTGCGCATTGCTGTTCCTAGTGTAGACCATTAAAGTGAAAAAGCATTACTGGCAGGCTAATTGTGCATGGCATAGCATGCAGTCTAGCACAGTAACCCATCACACACCAAAATGCACACGCTGGCAGACCCATGCAACGATGGTTGAGGTTCACAGTGACCCTGAGGTGTTATGCGTAATTTTGAACTAAGGATACTTTATTATAGTCAAACATTTTGGAGGTAAGGTCTATATGAATACTTATTAGTGAACAGCATATAATTGGTGATTGTGGATAAGTGGGAGATTTCCTTGACAGGTTATTGCCTCACACAGACCCAGGCCCATTAAGCAGCAGATTTAGACAGCAGAAAATCCAATCTCGACGCTGCAGCAGGTGTAAATCTTTAGTGGTACAGCAGGTTTACATCATTACTGCCCAGACAAATTGGTCATGCGTCTTTAATTTGTTCTCACAAATCACTCCCTTCACTAGTGTGATAGTTTTGTTTTGCAAATAGTGACTCCAACAGAGTGTATAGTTTCAGATAGAATATTTGGAATGTTGATGCTGAATCGTGCCAGCCACCTTTCCTTAAGGAGGAGTGGAGGAAAAAACACATCCTACAACAATCTTTAAGGTTCTCGTTTAGTTTGTGTTCTTAAAAAAGAAGTATTTAAGGAGAATTATAGCTTGGCTATTGTGTGTGTTGTAGGGGTGCTTGCTTGGTGTTTTGTGAGTGGACACTCATCCCGGAGGAAGGAGGGGACCTCAGGCCAGTCCCAGCCAGGGTACATGGGTTTAGAGTCCTTTCTGAGCTCTTCTTTTTTAAACAGGATCTTACTCTGTTACCCAGGCTGGAGTGAAGCCGCATGGTCATGGTTCACTGTAGGCTCAAATTCCTGGACTCAAGCAATTCCATCCCCCGCCCCCCACCACCTTAGCCTCCTGAGTAGTTGGGACTATCACCACCATCCCCCAGCTAATTAAAAAATATATATTTTTTGTAGAGACAGGATCTCACTATGTTACCCAGGCTAGTCTTGAACTCCTGGCGTCAAGCAGTCTTCTTGCCTTGGCTTCCCATAGAGCTGGGATTACAAGTGTGAGACACCTCGCCCAGGCCTGAGCTTTTTTTAATGCAAGTGAGATTTTTGGTGTTTGCTTATGTCAGGGTCACATGGAATTTTGCCTTGAGACTCAGGGAAAGAATTAACATCCATCAAGACTTAAGAAAGCATAGTCCATGCTTTGGAACACACCAAGCTCTATTGCTAAATTTAATTTTGTTTTCTAATTAATTTTTTTCCAATAGAACAACTTTTTCAAAGCTTCACATTTTATCAGCAATAAAGTACTTCATATCTGTAAGTCCAGCTCAGTGAATTTGAGGGAAGGTTTAGGGAAAGAAAGAAACAAGTGACTGATTTTAAAAACAGAATAGTGATAGCATTAACCGATAAAGGGACAATAGAAATAGAGGAAGGTTAGAGAGAAAGATAGCTCTTTCTTGTATATGTATATTTCAAAATGTTGTCAGCATATTCGGGTGAAACACTTACCAGGCAATTAGAATAATGGTTGTGTTTTTTAGATGAGGTAGATTTCACTGCATGAAAATGACCATTTTCATGATATGGGATATACCAGCCAATGAATGAGAACGGAGCAAACAAAGAGATGTAAAAGATGAGCGGTAATTTGGGTAGCTCCTTAACAAATATGGAGAATTAATGTTTTAGTCAACAAAGGAGAGCCAGCAGGGTCAAGTTCTGCAAGAAATATGAAGACCAAAAACAGGCCACT
Source organism: Hylobates moloch (assembly GCF_009828535.3). Lineage (NCBI taxonomy): Eukaryota > Metazoa > Chordata > Mammalia > Primates > Hylobatidae > Hylobates > Hylobates moloch. The sequence goes on from NW_026652278.1 coordinate 91,539,721, forward strand.
CACTCTATTAAGCTGTTAGAACATCATTTGAGAATGCAGTGGGAGCTTAAGGCCAAATTGTTGGGTGCTGAGAAGGCGGAGAGGGGTGGAACTGGCTCTGTGCATTAGCCTTGTGCAAGAACAAAGCGGTTTTTCCTCTTGGGGCACGAGGAGGTTTGTCTCCCAATGGCACCTTGCAAAATGCTAGACGTTGAGGAAAACTCCAGCAAACACATGGTTCTGGCTCTTAAAATTTCGAAGTTTCCTGATTTTAATATAAGAATGTTCTGGCATGCTAGAAATAGTGATGGCAGGCCACAGTAAAATTTTTAATATCCTCCACATTCAAAAGGGAAGTGAAGAAGCTGGCCAGCTCAGCAAACACTACTGAAGGGATGGATGTGAGGTTCCACGTCAGTTAAAATTGAGATCAGTTCAGCTCAGAAAAGAGAAAACTGGGTGAGACCTATTTCATATTCTCAGAGACACAAAGGGTTTTATAAGGATGAGTCTGACAAGTTTTCCCCGTTTCTCCAGAGACCCAAATAAAGATAAATTAGTTGAAATTAAAGGAAGCTTTTTTTTTTTAGTCTGTATCTTAGAAGATAATGAAATGTTAGGGTGGTCTTCTAACAGGGGCCACAAAGAATCTTTAAGAGAAAAAAAGGAGAGTCTAGTATCAATGTTAAATTATCTTACATGCAGTTGGCTGAAGTGACAGGTCAAGGCCCGGTGATTTCTTGAGAACCTTTTCAATAAATGACTTGATTACTATTATGAATACATTTAGTCAGTGTGCTTCAGAAATGCTATTGCTTGTTTTCACTAATCCCCAAAAATGACTATGGAAATAATTGTGTATGTGTGTATGTGTGTGCATCCAGCTAGGAGGGAAACTACAAGTAGTACTTTCTGATTTTTGAATAAAGAACAACTTTGCATACAATTCAGTTTTAGGTTGTTTCTGCACAGGAAAACTGCATATCATCTTCTGCTGTAACTATAAAACACATCCACAAAAGTTGTCACTGGAATTTGCTTAAATGTTTCTCAAAGCAGAAAAAGAAATGACTGGTCTCTGGTTCATTCAGACCCCTGCTTATCATCACAATTCTGTTGTCTTATGTTGTCATATTCTGCTGAGAATAGTTCAACAAATACTACTCTTAGTTGAAAGCTTTAGAATTTTCCTTTCTGGAATATTTACAGATGTGACAAAATGTATTTGTTATAAGTGTATTCTTATCATATCAAATGACCTGAAATTTGTGATTTTTGATTAATTCCTGGAGATTACAAGAATGATGAGGGCAGTTGCATTCAGAAGTTGCATACAGTTGCCCTTTGCAGAAGTAAATGGTGCACATGCTTCAGTGTATTTAATGATGTTAACAGTTCATTGATTAAAGTTCACCTTGGAAATAAAAAGACTTTCCTATTCATCTTTCCAAGTTGATACAAAAACAGAAGCAGGTTTTTTTATGGCCAATTCTTCCTTTTCTTCCTTAGTTCGTGGCTCTGTTTTGAATTCTCATAGTAGAATTCTCATTCCACTTTGCGCAATGTCTGTATGTGTGATTTACTACTCGCTGTCCTTTCACAAGACCTATGAGTGTGGTGGTTTAATTAACCATATTTTGTGCATGTTTACTCTTGACATATTAAGAAAATAATAATAATTGCTTAAACTAACAAATGGAATATGAATCCAGTTTAGTTACTTTGCTCCTTGTTACCTCATTCCCTCAAGTGTTTATTGCTCTTGTAGCCATTTGATGTGAATAACAAGAATTCATTATTTCAGAGTACTAATGTTACTCATTGGACTCCTTCCTTCCTCCAGTAGATCCTTGCTGCAAAACATCCTGGATTCTCATTCTTCTGCCTGAGCAGTTCCCCCATAACTGTGCGTGAGCAGATCACATCTCTCTGACAGAAGGGTTTGCAACTATGCCCACAGACGAGATCCCCAGGGCTATTTGTTTATGCATTTCCTGTGATCACTTTTGCAGTATGATGGCAGAGTTGAGTAGTTGCAACAGACTGGCCCACAAGGCCAAAAATATTTATTATTAGGACCTTTATAGAAAAAGTTTGCTAGTGGTTCCCAGTTCCACTGTAAAGGATTTTGTCCCTGTGTCTTTCTAGTGTGATCTCCACTCTTCTTTTTCCGTGGTTGAGTGTTCTGTGTCCCAGCCAAACCAACATTCCTTTCTATTTAACTACAACATTTTGCCTATGCTATCTTTTTATCTCATGCCCATTCTTCATCTTTTCAGATTCTGCTTCTCTTTTAAGAACCAGCATATATGCTACCTCACCCAAGAAGCCTTATCTGGTTCCTCCAGCTTGGATGGCTCTAATCTTAGTCTAATTGTTTTCTCCCATGCCTTGTGGGTGTTTCCTCCCCCCGGCTGTGGAGTGGCCAGGAACACAAGCCTCCTCCCCAAGACTTAGCTTCCTAGGTGAATACTCAACTCCCTCCCAGGAGTGGTGGCCACTCTAAGTCCTGCCAAGGGTATTGGACTGAAACGCCATTGTCTTTCATGTAGTGGCGACAAGTCATTTGTTTCTGAAGTCAAAAATAATTACCTAGTGTAATTAGGTAATTATTTTTTATGTAATTATGTAATGTAATGTAATAATCTACCTCTGTGTGTAGAGCATTCACCCAGAACCCTACTTGCTGATTTTTGAACTATGTCCAGCCCTGAAATTATGTGGTTTCAGATTCCTTTGTGGTGGTGGTGGCATATATCTGGGCAGCTCCTCCAGGAGTTGAGGGAGTGGGTCTGAATTCTCACAGTCCTGTTGGAAGTGTGTGGCCAGGCTGGTTCTTTTAACTGCCCATTGGAGTACACTTTCCTTCCTTGTGGGGCCCTTCTAGCCTATTAGGTCAAATTTTTGTGGAGTTTCCTTACTAGTCATTTCCATTTAGTTCACAAAATCAGAATTCAGGTGAATGTAGCAAGCTTAGCTCAATCAAGTTACACTCTCTTCTTCTCTTTCCCAGCACATAACACAATTCTAGTTGATTTATTACTAGCACAGTTGTTCTGTAAGGACAGGAAACATGCTCTTCTAGTGATCACTTTATGCATAACACATAGCGTAGTAGGCACTGCCAAAATGCATGTAATAACACGTGTGTGTGTATATACATACTCACATGTGTATGTGACACAGGATTTTTTAAACTCCTTCGCTCAGCTAGATCCAGGTTCTTGTCTCCTGACCAGGAAAAATTAGGCATGCAGACATCGAAGAGTGACTGGAATAGAATTTATTAAACAAAAAGGAAAGCTCTCAGCAAAAAGAGGGGTCCTGAAAGCAGGTTGCCAGTTGCCCCCCTTAACAGTTGAATAAGAGAGCTTCTATATATCCAAGCTGATGGCGCTGGGTTCCCTATTTGTGTAAGGTTTGAATTCCTGGTGGCTTCACCCCTTCCCCACAGTGTGCATATGGTCCCTTAGTCTGCTGTGGGCATGTTCAGGCAAACTCCCTGTGCAGGTTGCCTTATCTGCACAAAACATGTGGTATAAACACTTGGGGGGTGGGTTGGAGATTCTTCAGGGACCCTCCCCTATCTTCCGAGGAGAGTTCTCTGCCTCCTGCCTCTATCCTATGTGCATATATGTCATGCATTTCCAACTACAATGACTATGTTTCATTCATATTTGTATTTCCTATAGGTATAACACTAATATTACTGACAAAGCTGGTCCCACCCAAATGGGCTCTTTCGCTGTTACCAAACAGGGAAAACTGAAAGCGAGTGTCAAGGAGTGCAGGCTTTAATTGGATGGCCATGGAATTGAGTGGGAGCTTGGATCACAGATCAGCTTCTCAGCCTGTGAGAGCCAGGAAGTCACAGATACAGGGCATCTTTAATGAATGGATTGGGCACTAAAAGCAAAGGGAGTAATATTCATGTCTTGAAATGAACAGCAAACTTCTTGGAACCAGAGTTGCCACTTTCCTTTTTGTTCTTTTATGTTTTTTTCCAGCTATTGTCATAGTGAATGTCAACCGTCATGGTGCTGGTGGAAGTGTCATTTAGCATGGAAATTAGATTATAATGAAGTTAGAGGTTCTTCAGAGGTCAAGTGAGCCAGCATCTTTGGATTTCCACCAGTCTTAGCCAGTTTGGTTATGCAGGGGATTTGACTTCAAGCATCGTGTTTCCTAAAGTAAAGCAGAATTAAGGCAGGTAGAAATTTACCTAGGTCATGTAGGCATTACACTGGGTAACAGTGTAATGTTTACTGTACACTGTTAAAATAGTTGAATTAATCCATTCTTTACTCTCTTGGCATTGAATTTCAGTTGAGCACTCCCTCCCCACTCCCTCTCCTCCCCATTTCATGCTAATTCTAACTCGATTCTCTTCTTTTTTTTTTTTTTTTTTTTCGAGACAGGGTCTCACTCTGTTGCCCAGCCTGGAGTGCAGTGGCACAGTCTTGGCTCACTGCAGTCTCAGCCTCCTGGGCTCCAGTGATCCTCCCATCTCAGCCTCCCAGGTAGCTGGAACTACAGGTGTGCACCACCATCCTGGCTAATTTTTTAAATTTTTTATGTAGAGATGAGATCTCACTATTGCCCTGGCTGGTCTCAAACTTCTGGGCTCAAGCAGTCCCTCAAAGTGCTGGGATTACAGGCATGAGCCACCACACCTGGCCTTGAGTCTCTCTTCTAACTATAATACTTCTTCCTGGTTGGCACTGGCCTAAAACTTAACCTCATATGGGATGATTAAATCTTCCTCTACATGCTCCCTAAGTTAGACCTAGGTACTAGAAACAGGTTCCAAAGGCACTTCACTCCTTTTCAGATGAGGTTGCAGTAAGTTAATGGCGACACTGTCCTTTTGTCCAGCTGTCAATAACTGCATACTGTGAACAGTCAAAGTTTACATGTTGGTAAGAAGTCTGGGGATGTGCACCATTGTTCTCTTGCTTTATTTTTCCATTGGAAAGCAATTGCTTTGAGCACCAAAAAAAAAAAAAAAAGATTATAGAAGATTATACCTTTTAAAGGCAATCTCTGCATCTTGTTTAATGCAAGAACACAGTCTGTAAAATGTAGTGTAGCAATTATTCACTGTGTTAGACCTAATTTCAGAATGTTTCAATTGCCCATCATTTTAGCACATTTTTTTAAAATGTAATCAACAGCAGTGTTGAAACTGAAGTTCTCTTGAAGGCTGATGTGTTGGTGCCTACTGATTGTACAAAGCTGTATACTGCCTCTTGAGTGTTAGTGCTTAGAGGACATTGAGTTCAATCTGCTTTGTTAATTGAAGCCTTATTAGTTCTGCATGAGTGTGCAATGTGCTCAATACAGTGAATCATCCAAATAACCAACACTTATTACTTTTAAGAATCAAAGTTTTTCCCTATATTATATTTAGGATTTAATGATTCCCTGCCTTCTCAACAGTGCATTCAAATGATAACTGAGCCTTACTTTATGGTTCTAGGCCATCTATTTGCATTGTTGCATTGATTATTTTGTTGAGTTAATAAGACATAAGGAACTGATTGCCCCTATATTAAATAACTCCAAAATGTTAAAATACTTTAGTCTCTTTTGATAATATTCTATCTACTTTCTCTCTAGTCCTCTATGATTTTTCAGTTCTTCCAGTGCACCCTTGATGCTATTAACATGCTTATTTTAAACACAAGTTCCTGGGTGAAAATGTTAAGATAACTGCCCTCTTGGTAGAGTCCACTCCTCATATCAAGGCAGATTCATGCAGTGATGAAAAGTGTGCACTCTGTTTAATTCCAGCTCGGTTTCCTAGTAGCTGTTGATCTTGGGCAAGTTACTTAAGCTTTCAATTTCTCTCTCTTAACCCCATCTATAAAATGGGCATAATAGTACTCACCTACTAGAATTGTTATGAGGTCCAAGTGCCTATAATAGAGCCTCGTGTATAGAAAGCGCTAAATAGCTACATTAGCTTTGTTTGTTGTAGATACACTAATGGATAAGGACCTTGTTGAAACTGTCTTTTAGTTCAGAGAACTTCTGATTTTGACCAGCCATATTCCAGCTTTCAGGACTTACTAGTTGCCTAGATGTTAGAAGTGGGAACATTTGCTATTCAGATTATCCTATCTCCCACAATTTTTTGATTACCTCATCATTTCTTGGGAGTTACAGGGATGTAAAATGAATAAACTTAGCCTTCTTTATACGTATGTGATTTAATGGGTAGTTATCCTAAGGCAGAGTGAAAGAGTTATTTGCAAATCTGCCTGAGTGCACACACTGTTGACTGTGGTGAATAACCACCATAAACCACAGCATTGAGTGCTTTCCCTACTTATACCAACTCATTTGCTACTCAACAGCCCATGAGTAGCTGTAGAAGCTAAAGAGAACATGTATAACCTCCTCCAGGTCTTCAGTGAATCAGTGACAATGCAGAATCTAAAACCTAGGTCTCTCCAAAACTTTAGAATGAACTAGATTCTTGCCTCCCCTCAACTTAAAAGAATATGCAACTGTTTGTACAGCACCTTTCACTGCAGTTCTAGTTGAAAGGAATTGTTTATTACCAGTGTATACATTTCATAGTTGAATCTCTGTGGTTGTTTTGTTCCATAAATTCTTGTTTCTTTTTCAAGATTTGAGAATGCAAAATGCTGCAATTCAATCTTCATCCTTGGAAATATCTAATGGAAAGATATGGCCAGCATCAATGTCTCGTCTTCAAATTCTCACTTGTCCCAAAGCCTTTCAACCTCACTTCTCTTACCCATCTTTGATAGGTTCAAGGGCTATGTCTGTCCACTATGGAAGTCACAGCCACATTTGGCTCTTTAACTTTCAATTAATTAAAATTAAATAAATTTAAGAATTCATTCCTTTGTTGAAGTAGTCACACATCAAGTGCTTAATAGCCACTTGTAGCTAGTGGCAGCCACAGTAACTAGTGATAAGGAACACTTCCATCATGGCAGACAGTTGTGTTGGACAGCATTCTAGGAGGATCATCACAGAGATAGTTGCCATATACACACTCTTTCTCACTAGCCAGGGCTTGGGACCCGGTTTCTTATAGGTGGGCTGGAAGTCTTCCTCTTGCCTTTGTGAATGAAGCTCTACTGACCCAGTCAGGCCTGGGCAGCAGTCGCTTCTTTAGGTGTCCATGGGTTCCACCCTGCATCTTGCTTAGCTGTCACCCTAGCCTTAGCCACATGGGTAACATGAAATGGAAAAGAATCGTGAATCAGACACACAGAAGCTATCCAAGAAAACCACAGAAGTGGAGATGCCAAAGAGAGAAGAAATGGAGAGAGATGACTTCAGAAGATTCTAGGTTCTTTAGTGCCTCCCATAAAAGTTGTCTCCTACCTCATGGGTCTTGATGACTCTAATTTGTCTTTTCTCTCTCTCTTTTGTGGTTTTTTGTTTGTTTGTTTTTGTTTGTTTGTTTTTTATTTGGAGAGACGAAGTCTTGCTTCGTTGTCCAGGCTGGTTTCCAACTCTGGGCTTCAAGAGATCCTCCTGCCTCAGCCTCCTAAAGTGCTGGGATTACAGGCATGAGTTACCTTGCATTGTCAGGCTTTGAAATTGTCTGAGTAGGCTGACATCAGCAATGTTTAAAGAGAATGAGGTAAAAGGAATAGAAAATGTTTGAGTATGTTAGAAATAGAAATGGTTTTATTTCATAATCTGTTGCAGTTTTATATTTATGTACATTTGTACTGGTTGCTACATGAAATGTCACTTTTATTGTAGGTTGTGGTCAAAGTTTGAAAAATCCTGGGTTAGAATTGTAGTTAACACAATAAACAGAATTCTTTTTCTAATTTTCCAACATCTCTTTCCATAACAGTATTATCCTTGTTTTGTCATATGTTTTATGTCACCGTTTTATGTGTATCAGAACCATGGAAAACAAGTGCTTCATTTGAGCATGTGTCATTGGGAATAGGGAACCCTCTATAGGAAGGAGATGATGGTTTCAGATTTTAAGTATGAGTCACAAGTTTGGTAGAAGAATCACACACAAAACAGTTTTATTGTGAAATTTGCAGATTTGGGAATAGGGAGTCCTTTCTAGTTAGTTTTATGGGGAAAATTGTTGTACATGGACTCATGATCATCTGTGTTAGGAGGTGCAGACAGAGAATATAAATACTTGTAAAAGAAGAAAAAATGGGAGGAAAAGGTGCACATGGCTGGACAGTGTAGATCAGAGGTCTTTATTTATTCGAGTTCATGGGGTGCTTACTTGTCTGACACTGGCATCAGGGCTAAGGAAACAAAGGTGAATATGACTGGCTCCCTGCCCTCAAAATCTGACTTCTTAATTCCGGAGAGAGGCAAGTCCAGTAAACAAACAGCTACAAGGCAGCATGAATCTAAGACAGCTGAGCACAGAGGGCACTCAGATGTGTGGATGCATCTGACTCAGCCAGCAGAAGGATATTTTCATCCTTGGAACCTTGCCTTGTCCAAGCCAGGATCTTCTGCCCCCTCATCACCCTTGTCTTCCCTAGCAAGGGTGCAGGTCTCTGCCCTTGATAACGTGTGTTCTTTTGTACGTTTGCTGAGATCAATGTACAACTATTCTCAGGGTTTTTAAGCAGCTATAAAATGAGGTTTTTACAATTCAGTTTGAATCCTCTCATACAATAATCATGTTCATGATTCAGCACAGGTTTTTACATGTTGCATTCCTCCTCAAGGGCAGGGTTTTTTTTCCCCCCTCCTTTTTCCCACTGAAAGAATGCCAACAGGAATAAATTGAGTGGGATGAGCCTTCATGGTTACCTTTTTTCTTCACTTGAGTATTTATAGTAAGATGAAATGTACAGAAGCTTTTCTTTCTTTCCTTTCATATAAACCAGGCGTGGTGATTCACACCTGTAATTCTAGCACTTTGGGAGGCCAAGGAAGCAGGATCACTGGAGCCCTGGAGTCTGAGACCTGCCTGGACAATATAACAAGACCCCATCTCTAAAAATATGAGAAAATTAGTGGCTTGTACCTGTAGTCCCAGCTACTTGGGAGGCCGAGGCAGGAAGATTGCTTGAGTCCAGGAGTTTGAGGTTACAGTGAGCTATGATAGCACCACTGCACTCCACCCTGGGTGACAGTGAGATTCTGTCTCTAAAAACAATAATAATCAGAAAAATATGAGAATCAGTCATCCAATGTAATACTTATCTGTAGCCTTGAGGTCACATGCCTTGCATAGGCTTCCCACTTCCTGCTGAAAGTACTGTCTTAAAATTATCAGAGTGGGAGCAGCCTCTAGATCAGGTGGGAGCTGTGGCCTCTCGGACTATGCTAAATAGCTGTGTTTGTTGTACTGCTTTTGTAAGTCAACTCAAGCCACAGGTTGTGCATTGTGAGTGGACTGTGTTGGATCTGCCTCCTGCCTTTCAGTACAGTGGTCCCAGCAATAGATGGTCAGTTCACAGAGCATCTGCATGACCCCCCATGGTCAGCACTGCTCCACTGTGCTCCTTTCATTGATCCCGTTGTTGCTGCCACGAGAGCAAAATAAAATTAATATAAATATATATGCTACACACACACACACACACACACACACATTTTTAGAGGGCTTGTGGTTTCTGAAGCTGACAAAAGAAAAAAAAAAAAAAACTGTGAAAAGCAAAAATGCCCCAAGGTTCAGCTTCTGCCCTGACCCATCACCCGTCTTCAGAGGTACCCAGTACCTCCAATTCCCAAGTCTTTCTGGAGTTCTGCCGAACCAACACTTAGCTGTTTACTCTATCCCTTCATGTAAACTTAGGGTTCTACTTTTTCCAATATGCTAAGCCCCATGCATTAGCGTTAACAGCTCCTAAAATGTTATCTGTCATTTACTGTAGTCTCCTCTATTGTTATTCTTGTTATCTAGTGATTTAAAGACTTTTTATACCTTTGTTGGCATTTTAGTGGGGTTTTAGAAGAGCGTCGAGGCTGCATAGATGTGTTCGATCTGTCTTGTTTATTTGAACATCTCAGCAGCCTCTTTTTAAAGAATAATCAGTCCCCGGTCCAGAGACCCCTGGAACCACTTGGTACTTCTTAAACCTGCCTTCCCTTCATATAGGCTGACCACTCAACCTGACTTCCATTCCTCCCTCCAAACCCAGCCCAAATTTAGGGAACCTATGGAAATGCATCTGGCCTGGTCTCTACCATTGCCTTCAGAAATGATCACTCCCTCCTCTTATTTTCCCCAAAAAGCATACGCTAACTTTATCACTTAATGTCTTGTCTATTATTGTTACCTGACCATTGAGTATAGGAACCATTGTCACACCTCTGTATTCTCAACAATTTACTTAGTGCCTGGCATTTAGTAGGTGCTTAGTAAATAACAATGGTAATTGTCACTACAAATTACAAAAATATGTTTATAGTAGTTCTAAGTCTCAATCAGTCTTCCCAAATTAACCGGGAAAGAAACATGCTCAGGCACAACCCATGAGTTTCAACACCTGGAGGTAGTTACTACATTGGCAGAATAGTGTTGCAGGGGAGGGGAAGGGATGGATGCAAAGAAATAAATCTCTCTCTGTCTCGAAACGTGAGAGGTGGTATGTGAAAGATGAGGGCAGTGTCTGGGGAGAAACAAAATCTTCCGTGAATGCGCTTTAGTCTTCTACAGGGCAAATATGACCTAGATATTCAGCAATTGGAATTACTTTTAAACTGCTCACCTGTCTACTGTTGTGCCTTGTTGATGAGGAAAATCAGGTGATGCTTATCTTAAAGATAATGTGTTTTATCCTCCCTTGCTCAGGATCTGAGCAGGCTTCATTCCAGGCATCATTAAGTAAGTCTGTTGCCAGGAAAGCTGCAGTGTGGGGGTTCACCATGACTACTAAATTTGCAGCATTTCTTTTCATTCAAACTCATGGATGGAGGAGAGGGTCTCACTTTTATTTGCCCGACACATATTATTAGTAGTAGTATTGTTTTACATTTCTGCAGTTTTTTTCATGGAAGCCTCACATTCTACTTTCCCATCTCACAGGCCATCCTCACCAAGATACACATGATCATTTAGTGGCAAAGTCTGTTCGTCAGAAAGCTCTAATTGCTTTATGTGTGAGAACATTAAACTGCAATAAATTTATGTATGCAGCTGCTCCATTACTGGAGAACAAGTTTTATCTCCTAATAAATTGATGTTTCTTTTTAGTGTCAACTAAAACCAAAATTTACACCCAAGGAATTGAACCTTAACATTAAATAATTACTTCAATGCCACTAGTGGTAAGAAAGGGTACTCACTTCCCAGTTCTAAAAAGGCTGGAGTGAGGGAAATGGTTTTTCCCTCTGTTAATTGTTTCTTGAAAGCATAATTGCACAAGGGCTTTAATTGAAATAAGCATAGGAGCTATGCCCTTTTAAAGAAGATACTGTAAATAGTGTCATCATTTGGTATGAGTTACACCATAAGGGGAAACACTAAAAGGCTTATTTATGTTGAAGGGTAAGGGGGATAAAAGAGGTTCGCTTTGGTGGTTTGTCTGCAGTTCCATTTAAGATAATGGAATAGATGCTTAAAATTCTCTGGACTTTGATGAATATTTAATTCATCTTTTCTACAAGACTTTTGAATTAAACTGACTACCAATAAAACATACAGTGTGGACCATGGAGTTATGTAAATTTGGCTTGCTCTGAGGGAATCTGAATTTAAATGGCCAAAAGATGGTTTCTTTTTGTTGTTTATTAAACTCAAATGTACTAATCTAGTAATACTGTACATTAAGGACTTCAATTGGCTGGTCCCATGTGAAATAAATAGTATCAGGTTTACTTTATATTCATATTATGGACTAAAAGTTTATTATATGTGTGTGTGTGTCTGCGCACACATGAGTATGTATGTGTGTGTGTGAGGGAGAGCTCTCCCCTAATTCAAATATGACACAGATTAAAATGGCTCCTGGACAGGTGCAGTATCTCACACCTGTAATTCCAGCACTTTAAGAGGCCAAGTTGGGAGGATCACTCGAGGCCTCTCAGGAGGCTGAGGTGGGAGGATTGCCTGATCCCAAGAGTTTAAGGCTGCAGTGAGCTTTGATTGCATCAGTGTACTTCAGCCAGGGTGATAGAGGGAAACTCTGTTTCAAAAAAAAAGTTTTCCCCCAATTTCTGTGAATCAGGAAGACTTTAGCAGTTGAATGTTAGAATATTAGCCAAGCTGAAGTAGCCCTGGGCAGGGACCTACACCTCTGCATTGCTCCAAGTCAGCCATCTGCCTAGTTTATTAGCTTTGTCATGTCACTGGATCTCTCTGGGCCTCAGTTTCCTCATCAGTAAGGCGAAGAGGTTGGTCCTGATAATCACAAAGCTACCTTATCATTGGAATGCTCTTTAATTCTGTCACTCATTCTACAACAATTACACCTACATCTTACTTTTCTCTGCCTTTAACCTTCCATTCAGTGCTATGTACAGCCAGTGTCTGAACGGGAAAACAGGAAAGCAAACAATCCAAGTACAGACTGGATACTGTTCTATGCCAGTTCTATCAATTATCTGGGAAATGATTGAATAATCCTTTTGAAAAATGATTGAGTAATTCTTTTGAAAAAATCATAAAGTATTAGATGCCATGATAGAGATCAGCATACATTGAAGTACTTATTGATGCAATCTGTGACCTGGCTGTAGCATTTTGGAATATAGTTCTCTGCCATATAACCACATGTCAGTCAATGACAGACTGCACATATCACAGTGGTTCCATAAGATTATAATACTACATTTGTACTGTCCCTTTTCTATATGTAGATATATTTAGATACACAAATACCATTGTGTTCCAATTGCCTGCGGTATTCAGTGCAGTCACATGCTGTACAGGTTTGCTGCCTAGGAGCAATAGGCTACACCATACAGCCTAGCTGTGTAGTAGACTACATCATCTATGTTCATGTAAGTACACTCTTATTATATTCACATGATGATATTGCCTAACAACCCATTTCTCAGAATGTAGCTGCATTGTTAAACAGTGCATGACTGTAGTTCTAAGGTTGATGGAATTTTTTTTTAAGTTTCTGCTAGCTACAGGGACATTTTTCCAAAGTAAAAAAGATCTTGTGAAAAATCACATAAGAAGCACATTGGGTCTCTGGGGTAAAATTAAAGGGTTTAACCAGAAGACATCCTTCTTCCTCTTCAAGAACTCGGATCTAAGACCTCTGCAGAGCCATTTTAGGTCTTTCAAGAAGAGACAAAAGTATTATAATATTTAGTTATTATCATGTTCATTTGCCAAAGTTCTAAAAATTCCTTAGAACTGTATATGTATATTTTATAGAATCTTGAGGTCTCTTGAATAAGTAACAGAATATATTTAAAGCTGTCTTATGGTACTTGCAATCTACTTTTACTATTAAAATTACTATAAAGATTTAGAGATATTATATCTTTGCCTGTGTGATCCATTGTTGCTATATCATGGAGCCAACTCCTTGGTCAGAAACATAACCTCCAATTATAGCATTGCTCCTATGGGAAAATCTGATCCGCTTGATGATGTGGTTTCTAAGAACACAATGTGGTGAAAAGGAGAGGATGCCTGTATTTTTTAAAATTGAAGCTTTTCAACCCTTTGTAACATCAGTTATGACTTGGCAAGATGTGAACAATGTGTCGTTTATGGATTGAATTTGAGTGTGGTCTCACGGCCTTTTCCCTAATGCATACAAAATGGATAAAAAAATGTATACATCAAACTGAAGCTTTAATTGGAAAATTTGGAGTTGTACATATATACACTCATGTTTTTACAATAAGGATTTTATTACAACTGTTGTAAAATAAAATTTAAAAAAAAACCTCTCTTCTCTGCAGTGCCAAACGTCTTGATCTTCCAAACATCAACTAAAGCCACAGTTATTGATAACAAATCCTGACTTTTCTCTCAAAAATTCAAAAAGCTTACTGTCCTTTGGCTCCTTGTTGTCATTAACCAGACTACATTTCTTGGTGAAATCTTTAATTAAATCTTTAACTTGATAATTACTTCTAAATCCTGCACAGACTCATAGTCCTAAGTTATAAGGGGGAAAAAAAATGAAGCTTACAAAGTTTTTGTTTGTTCATTTGGAAAGTATTGGTGTATACTGAAGATGTCCAATCAGCTTTCTTTGAAAAATCTCTTTCACAATACTAGTCATTGGGCCTTAGAAACTGCATTAACTAAATAGTTCTTCTGCAAAGAAATCCTGAGGATATGGTGAACTTGGTCAAGAGAAGGATACAATTTCTTTCCCTCTTTTCATGAGAAATCTAGCCAAACTATAGAAGGAACAAAACATGTATTTGACAACAGGTATTCATCTCACACTGAGGAAGTAGGAAGGTTAGTCTTAGAGATGGACTTGGAGAGGATAATTATGATAACAATACATTAGAGCTGTCATATTTTATTAATTTAAACACATTTTTAATTTACTTTAGAGTTTTTGTGACTAGTGAAACCTTAGCACTCATAGAAGTAATTGGATTGGCAGCCTCTGAGAAAACTCTTCACCAGCAAAGCAGATTCACCTGCCGTAGCCCAGGTATTCCCCAAGCCTGAGGCCCAGCTGGAGGGAGCAGCGAGATTCAGGTCTCCCACCTGCTCCCAGCAATGAATCTTTTGCGACAGAGTCTGGCACATCACCTCACATACTGCTCTCAAACCCAGCACATTGTAACATCCCACAAGATCCCGACTTCATGAGCAAGCCAGGCTTCTTTTTTGCTTCTCTCTTGCTGTGACTCAACTACTATGAAAAGTAAAAATCGTTATTTTCTAAGAATATCGTTGGTTGGGTTTATCATATATCTCCAGCCCTCTTCTCCATATTCTGTCACTGTGATTTCGTCCACTTCCATGACTTACATTACACTTGTGTGTATGTCGATGACTGCCAAAGCTGTATCTTCAGTTTCACTTCTCTCCTGAGCTGCAGGCATGGGTTTCTAATGACCCACTCTATGTCTCTCCCTAGATGTCCTTATTCTTCATTGTACTGAGTGTTTATAAAGTGCCTCTTCTGTGGTCAGCACTGGATTAGATGTTTACTTGTATCTCATCTCATATTATTCACATATACTTGAAGCCAATACAATTATTTCTATAAGGGGTATCAGAAGAAATTATTCAAAATAGGACAAGAAACTCAGTGCTTTATATTTCATACTTAACAAATTGGTCATTGTGACCCTCTGAGTTAAGACCACCTTATTTCCAAAAAGTTATTTGAAGCAGCTTCTTAAAATAGCTGTTCAAATGAAGTTTACAAGGACACAAAAATGATAAAAAGAACATTACAAAATTGATATCACTACCTAATTGGAAAGACTGAGTAATTATAATTGTACATCAATTTTATCTCAGAGTTTCCTGGCAGCCACGGCAAAAAGAACAACGTCAAATCCTTAATCTGCGATCAGAGGAAATATGTTAGTTCATGTGGAGAATACTTTCGCTAGTGCTGAATTCTAGGAGTATTCTTAACGTATATACTTGTAACAGATAAATTGTGAAACAGAATAAGCATTTTCAAACGAAGACTTGTTTAAGATTCATGAATTTTCTTATGCTCAATTGTTTGATAAATGTGAGATCATCTGTAGCAACACCTTCTCTGGCATTAAATTGTACTATATAATTTCACTGTGAAGTCTATATACGTTATAGAAGAAAAATTATATAACAAATCAAATAACATTTTTTAATATAGGCTTGCAAAGACACAGAAATGTTCCCATTATGACCATTTGTCATACTGGCTTTTGGTCAAATCTGAAGATATATCATTACGTCGTAAAGATATTTTCCTGGGATTTAAGTTAATAGAATTTAGAAGTATGCAGCTTTAGTGATCAATATGCTTGGTCTTATTACAAATAGTAAAATATTCATAGATAATTTTGTGAATACAAGAAGAAAGAGGAGACTACCAGGAAAGGGGGAAGTCGGTTTCAAACCTCTCTCAGGATAATCACTAGATGATTTCTACCTAAAACTGCAAAATCAGTTTAAGATTCATGTTTTTATCCTATTATTTATTTAAAAATACTCAAATGGTCATCAATTATTTTTATCGCTGTTTCTGGTAGTGCTAATTTTAATACATACCATCACCATTTTTAATCCATTATAAGATTCAGCTTTTCACAATTTAAAATCCCTGATATCAAGATACTTATTATACAATGGCATTTTAATTGACAGCATTTTCTGTCTTCTTAGACATTTATAAAATGTGTCATGACCAATGGTTTCTTAAGTTCAACAATTAAAAGGGTTATAGTTGTTTACTTCGTAAATACTTCCTACAGTTCTGCAACACAAAATTCAGACCATATTCATTAAAAAAAAAAAAAAAAAAACTTGGTTCTGGCAATAGAGGGATAGAGGATCAATTCTTTGAAGTTTTTGACATGTAAAAGGGATTGTGGGGTCTCCTTTTATTGGAAAGACAGAGCATTAACACCTTAACTGAATCCATATTGTAATAAACCCTAGGACTTGGAAACAATGTTGCGGGTATTAAGTATCATATAAATTTATCTCTATGGAAAACATCTTCAACTTCATTAAATGTTCTGCATGATGCCACTTTACTTAGCTATTTCATGCGCCCCCATACCTTCTCCAAAAGTTCTCTAGACAATGTTGTACTGAGACCACAGAGATGGCATTTTTAATGTCAAAACAAAAATAACGTAGCAGAAACCTATAGAAACAAAGTCGTGGTGACAAAATGAAATGTCAGTGGAGGTCTGTTGTAACATTATGTCAAAACAAAATGTCAGCCAAAATCCATGGAGACACTATTATGATATCAAAATGAAACAATATCAGCGCCAGTCTGGAGAGACATTACAATATGAAAAAAGACAAAACAAAACGGTATCTGTGGAGGCCTGTGACTTCTGAGGCTTAATGTAGCTTCATGTCAGGTGGTTGGCTTGTGCAAACGTGGCTATTATTTCAGTATGGATTTTCTAAGTCTTTTCTTTTCCAACTCAAGAAAAGGAATCCCAAAGTGGTTCTTCAGTGTAAGTGGCTGGGTTAGACAATTGCTGATATTTATATCTAAATCCATGCCTATGTCAGTATGTATGTCAGTGTGTTTGTCTGTATCTCTCTCTATTCATTCTGGGCTTCTGATGCTTCCGAACACGTCATTAGTCCTGTTTGGTCTTGGCTTAGTTTCCCTACACACCAGTACTCGGACATCAGTCGGAAGTATAAAATACAGGCAAAGCAGGGTTCCAATCTGCTTGGGAAGGATCATGCTGAGTTTTAGCAGATGCTTTGCTCCATTCTTTTCTCCTCTGTCCTCAGGTAGAAGCTGGCACTGCCTCTTCCTTACTGAGCCTGGAGGCACCAGGTGGTTTTGAAATGTGCACCTGAATTCCTGTGACCTTTGGCCCTTGTGCTCATGATCTGGCAGCACCTTGGCTGGGTAATACTGGTACTCTGTTTTCCCAGCCCTTTCATAGGAGCTGAAAGGTTTTTTTAAAAAATTATATATATAAACAGAAAAACAAATATTTTAAAAATCTATAATCATATTAAGTTGGGATTTTTTTCCCAAAACAAAGTTAGTAAAGTATCAAATTAAAGTAGATATCATTGTGAGACAAATTTTATTATGTAGAGACAAATTTAGACATTGTAAAGAGAAAATTTTACTATATATATAAACTTATAAAGATCAAAAGGTCTTTATCCACGTATTAAGCATTTTGAGTCTGGAATTAAATATTGATTTGTTTTTGTTTTAGAAATTTGAAAATCCCTGAAATTGAGAGAAAAAAAAGTCAAACTAGAGAAAAAAAAAAGAAAAAACTCTGCCACAATAGTAAAGATATATTTTTCTCATTTTAATCAGCTGCAATATAATTTTAAAATCATGTATTAAGAATACAATAAAGTCCCAATTAGCTAGAAACCAAGCAAACCCACAGTTAGCCAATATGTTTCCAAATTACACTTTTAGAAACAAGAGGTAGATACCTATAAAAGTGCTGTCATTGGGATGAGGTGGGGGGTCTGTCAGAAAAATAGTGAGAAAGCAAAAGAACTCAATTTCATCCTTTTTTTCTACAAAGTACTCAACAATGAGTCATGAAAATCTCAAAAGTTTTTTTTTTTTTTTAAGTTGAATATCCATTGTTCCTTCTTTTCAAGATGGATGAGACCTTTATTGCTTTCTAGAAGGATTTTCAAACACAAGGATTGAAACAAACAAAAAAGGCTTTCAGTAAACCTTTGGCTAATCAGCTTACCACTTGGCTCTTCTAAGACTGTGATTTTCAGGAACTTATATCAGGTTCAGTTTACTTGTATCGATTTGCACGCCTTAGCCACAAAACCACAGTATCTACTGGTGGGGATGTGCTGGAGCCTGAAATTGTATTCTCGAGGCATGCGCTTCCATAGTGGTGATAGGAGCATGCGGTGGGAAAAGTGGGAAACGTTCTTTATCACCAGCATCAGTGGGATACTCCTGAGAGATCAGAATAGGAGCTGGTCACTCTAGCAGGAGAACGAAGAGTGAAGACCAGCAAAGACTGAAACAGAGGATTAAAAATTGTATGTCACACTCACCACATTGACCATCAGAGGTAAACGTGGGCAAAAACTAAAGCCAAACTGTGATTTTCATCACATGTCAAAGAAAGGAAAACTAGTTTGAGTATAGCATCAGGTCATGTGCTTGGGAGAAAAAGTTTGGAGGACTTGGTTAAATCTTTAAAACAGTATTTGTATTTGGAGCTTTGTAGATTACAAACTCAGTGTTTTAAAAACTTACTCCCGAAATTAACCATAAATATTGTAAAAAAGTAATACAGAAATTATTCCTAAAGTGTATTAGGAAGTGGTGGACATAATTCTGTAATTATAACCAGTAGCTGTTACCATTTTGGAACATTTACGTCTATGTCTTTCATCTACTTAAATATATAAGCATCCATATACCAGTTTTATTCTTGAAAAGATATTTAAGCTATTTGAAAATAATGGAGAATTATGAATAACAGAAATTAGAAAGTCTAACATTAGAGAGTAAAGCTATTTCTTCCTCTTTTCCTTTCGGAAATCACTCCAAAACAACAAACAGAATGAGATATAGAAATAGTAACTCTATTTTTGTGAAAATGGGCATAGTTAATATAGAATGACAGAATCACACCGGAATGTCAAGAATCAAGCTTATGCACCCCACACCAAAGATTGCTAGATTCTCTTCGGAAGACATGGAATTGCCCTGGAAAAGGAGTCCGCATACACTGTCATGAGAATTCCCAACTAAAAAAGTGACGCTGTGCCCAGCCTTCCTGTCCACCATTTCATAAACCCCCCTGAAGCACACAGTGACTAATCTGCTTTTTAGTGCCTCACTCTTAAATATAAAAGGGCAGAAAAACATGTGAAACATTTCAGAAAAGCCATAATTGTGGAAGACAGAGTCCAAAACAACAAAGTTTGTTCTTTTTTTTAAGAACTTGGAGGAAACATAAAATTAAGAGAAAAATATTAAGGAATTATAAACAGTAATTCTGTGAAATAGAAATGATATTAAAACCATCAAAGATGAACAGGAGGCTGTTGAAAGGATTATTGCGTAAGTGGGAAAGAACTCTTAGAAAATAATAAATATGATATCAGTATTAAGAAACATAATAGAAGGCTTGATAGATGAGATTGAGAAGTTTCCCATAAAGGAAAACATGAGCTATAGGACAAAGAGCAGTACAGTGAGAAAGAAAGGAAGTGAAAAGTTCATTCTGGGAGATCCAACATTTAAAGAAAACAATTTCTAGAAAGAGAGAACAGAGATAATAATGGAGAGATTATTAGAGAAATAACACAAGAATCTTTTCCAGAACCGGAGAACTTAAGATTCCAGATTGAAGAATCACCTAGTTCTGAGCAAAATCAATTTTTCAAAAAGGACAGCGTTGTGAAGTTTTGGAATACCAGAAAGAGAAGATCCTATTAAAAAAAAGAAATATATATATACAATGAAGAGCTGAGAATCAGAATATAATCAGATTTCTTCCATCAATCTTGTAAGCTAGAAGATAATAGAGCAACACATACAAATAATGAAGGGTAATGTTTTGTTACCTGAAATTCCATACCTAGCCAAACTGTCAGTGAGTGGTAATGATAGAATACATACATTTAAAGCATGCAAATGCAAAATATTTTACTTCTAATACCCTTTTAGGCAGCTACAGAATGTGTGCTTTAACAAGCCCCAGGACTTCTGCTGTGCAGAAAACCAGGGAGCAGGCAGCACAGATTGGAGTATGTGGTGGGAGCTTTTGAGGTTAGAGGGCTCCAGGAAAAAAATTGGCCTTAATAAGCCATGATAGATTTGTTCTCCTGGAAATCTGAAAAATCAGATTGAAAAATTTTCATATACATTTTGCTGTAATTATATTGGGAAGATGTGGAAGATGGGAATTTGGAGTCAGAATTTGGATTGGAGTGTAAGAGAGCTAATGCTTCATCTACCTTCGTAGGAAGTCAACAGGTGTGTTTAACAGTAATAAATCAGGAGATAGTGATATAAATATATTGCTCAGAAATATCTAAATACCAGAGGAATTTGGTTAGACATGGATTATTATTAAATCTCTAGCTTTTGCTTTATGTCATAAATTCATATTGGCAACTTACATTTAATAATACTGAGCATGGCACTGAAAATCATAACTAAATGAAAGTGAGCAATGAAACCATCACTAGCAAGAGTGTATCACAAACCAGGAATTACAATTGATTCAGAGTATCTCAGGTTGAGTTAAAAAGAAATGTCATAGAAAACGACTGAAAGCTTTAAAAGTCTTAGGATTGGGTGGTCAGAGAGACAAGATGTGATGAAGCAGAAGTTTCTTTTAAGGATTTTAACATTTTAAAATATAAACTATGCGCCTGTAGTATTACTTTGAAAAAAATGTAATTGACAAAAGAATGTTGCAAGCCATTTCACAATCTATCAATAACTCCAAAATCTGTCAATAACTCCGGTTTTCAAAATCTATCAGTAACTCCAAACCAATATGGTCACACTGTTTTTGTTTTCCTAATATAATAATTTAACTAAATCTGAAATGAGAAGTTAAATTAATTAACATTTCTATGTCATTTATTCCTCTCTCCAGATAAATAATGGCCAAGTTGTAAATAGAAAAAAAAAGCTCAGAAAATTATTAATGAATAATTATGAAGTTTATCAAGAGCTTAAATAGAAGTAAAAAAATCAATCAGGAAGAATATTTTAATGATCTTTAAAATGTTTTAAAAACAGTAATACAAACTCTTCATTAATGGCTTCTTTTTAGAAAACTGGTTATTAGATGTATGTTTCACTACATTTATTCTAATTCTCAAAGAAGTTTCAGAGTTAGCCTCTTATGAAACTTACAGGTGATACATCTCCTGTTACATTATTTAATATTCTGAGTCGTTTCAAGAAAGCCTGTAGAATTTAGCCATGATTTAGAATTATGACATGATTTAGAATTAAGTACTGCATTGCACTGGAATTTTTTCTTTTAAAAAGACATAGCTTAGTTTCGTATAGTGTTTTGCAATTATGCTGTCATTAAAGACAGAAAGCAAAAACAAAGAAAATGTTCTCCTTGAATTCTTTGTAATCATTTCATGATTAAAGAATTAAAATAATGGTTCTATAATTAGTTTCTATGCCTGTATGATAAAACCTTTCTAATATGAAGAAGAACATGATAATCATTTTATCGTGTCATCAAAACCCATCAGGTTTTGGTATTTAATTTCCATTGCCTTTTTATTTCAATTTTTTTGTTGTTGTTGTTTTGAGACAGAGTTTTGCTCTGTTGCCAGGCTGGGGTGCGGTGGCGCAATCTCCTTGAGATCACTTGAACCCAGGAGGTGGTCACTGAAACCTCCACCTCCTGGGTTCAAGCGATTCTTCTGCCTCAACCTCCCAAGTAGCTGGAACTACAGGCG
Source organism: Hylobates moloch (assembly GCF_009828535.3). Classification (NCBI taxonomy): domain Eukaryota; kingdom Metazoa; phylum Chordata; class Mammalia; order Primates; family Hylobatidae; genus Hylobates; species Hylobates moloch. The sequence continues at coordinate 91,561,712 of NW_026652278.1, forward strand.
CATGCCCCGACACCCAGCTAATTTTTGTATTTTTAGTAGAGACAGGGTTTCACCGTGTTGGCCAGGATGGTCTTGATCTCTTGACCTCGTGATCCACCTGCCTTGACCTCCCAAAGTGCTGGGATTACAGGCATGAGCCACCGCACCCAGCCTTTATTTCGAATTTTTATAATGTATTCCTGTTTTTCACTCTTTTTAGTTTGTCAAGATTTTTCACCTGTAACATTGAATTTCATTTGCTCTTTAATCAGACACCTAAATATATATTTTAGTTTGAGGCACAGACTTCAACTGTGGGTCACAACTGGCTAAATTTTGTATCCCCAGTGGTTTTATTGAATGAATAATATAATCCACAAACTTTCTTCAGTTCTCCAACCTATTAGAATCCCTTACACGTCCTTGCCATTTGTTAGAGAATTCAAGAAAATCACACGATGAAAAGTAAGTGCACTTTGGGCATTAACCGTTATAACTGCTTTCTTGCATTGTGCCAAGAAAAATGATGCCTGCCTGCCTTCCTGCCTTCCTGCCTTCTTGCTTTCCTTCCTTGTTCCTTCCGTCCGTCCGTCTTTCCTTCTTTCCTCCCTCCCTCCCCACCCCCCGCTTCCTTTCCTTTCCCTTGTTTCTTTTCTTTGTTTCTTTCTTTTTCTTTGACAGAGTCTCGCTCTTTCACTCAGGCTAGAGTGCAGTGGTGCAATCATGGTTCACTGCAGCCTCAAACTCCTGGGCTCAAGCAATTCTCCTGCTTCAGCCTTCCAAGTAGCTGGGCCTACACGCACCACCATACCCAGCTAATTTTTTTTTTTTTTTAGAGATGGGGTCTTGTGATGTTGTCCAGGCTTGTCTCAAACTACTAGCTAGAGCGATGCTCCCATCTTGGCCACCCAAAGTGTTGGGATTACAGGGACAAGCCCCGCCACCCAGCCAACATTTTATTTTCTAAAATGCATTTAAATTCATAGGTATACCCTGAAAACATTTTCTCTCATCTTTTACTTGCTTAAATCTATGTTAAGATTGCCTGCTAGGGAGTCAAGAGACTTGAGAGGCCGAGACCTCAGCCCCTGCCCTTTGTCCACATACCTCACAGGGTCCTGAGGAAGTCCACCATCTTTGAGGTTTAAAGCTCTTAACACACATTCTCACAATAGTCACTCTTATTCGAATATGGTTTCTTAAACCAAAACCTTGACAATTAGTTTGACAATGATAATTTTTAAAAACTTGCTAAGTAGTGTTACTTTAGTGCTGAGTTTTCAGCAGATGCCCCATTGGAGGTATGGCTGTGAGAGATTCAGCTGTCCTTTTGAGTAGAAACCAGCTTGGATCATTTTTGTGACACTAGGTAAGATCAGCTACCTAGGGATTTCTTGTGTGTATTTATTGTTGGGTCCTGAAATTATGTATGTCTGTGCATGTGTGTGTTCTCTGTTGCTGGAGGACTTCCCCTCAAAAAGTAAAACTAAATTTTTCTCACTCCTGCCTGAGACCAATGACAAGCTAATAAGGAAGAGTGATGAAGGTAATAAAATAGGGCGAGGGGTACATTCCTGAGGTTTTGTCGCTTATAAAATGATAGCCCTGTTACCCAGAGACCACAGAGGGACTCGGAGTAAGATCTAGTCCTGAGGCTTTCCGATAGAGAGACGACCTCCCTGTGATCCATAAAGCATCCGGAGAACTGGAACGATCACATCAGAAGCAAATGCAGGATTAACAGCTTTGGAGACCACCTTTTTAACCCAGAGAACATAGTTGTATGTTTTTAATTTGTTATGATTTATTACACTGAAATTGGTGTGAAATGGACAACAAATCATGGGTGTCAGAATCTGGAAATGAATTTTATCAGCTGAGCAAAGTGAGTACCTTTGGGATTTGCATGAGTTTCTCATAATTCTTTTTATATTACAGATGATGAGTAAAACTGTGAAAATAAACTGAAAATGACATGATATTTCCTAAGTAGTTAATTTCACATGTATACGTAGACACATATAAATATAGCCACTTAGCCTCAGTTTAGACTTTCTCTATAATTCAGGGTGATTTGTACATAACCACAGAAATATTTGTCTAAAAACCTCAAAGTCAGTATCAAGACCATTTGTGCAATATCATAAATGTCTGGGATTATCATAGAAAAATGCAAAGACTATAACAAGATATTTACCAACTATAATTTTTTTCAATGTTCAAATTTGGAAAAGGGAGTTTAGACTTACATACTAGTATACAAGTGGTAAGATTAAAGAAGGATCTATCCCAAAATTTCAGATGTTATAAATACCCTTAAGCATCACAAAAAAAGCGGCCCTTGTTAGAAACTAACTTTGCATGCATAATTAATGTGGGCACCACATTCCTACTTCACAACCAAAAGAGAAATTGAATTCAGGTGTTTGGTGAACATATGGGGGATTTACTGTGAATTTATGACCTGTGATTTGAGTGTAAGACCCCAAGATACTTGTTGATAAAACTTAATGAAGCTTGCGCAGAGGAGCTATTTTTATTTGTAGTTTGATAATTGATACATTTCTTGGTTTAACCCTCCCACCCTTCCTCCATTCCTCATAAGTCTTCCAGCCTGAGAGATAGAGCCATAGTGAATAGCCACAGTCTTTTTAGCCAGCTTGGTCTCATGCTTAACTAATTTGAAAGTTCACAGTTTGCTTTTCTGTGACATTTTAGTCTGTTCTTTCCCTTCTGTCTTAATTTAGCGATTAATACTTTTTCACAAACTGTACAGGTGATACAGGCGACAGGAGGCACACTGTGTGCTTTGAACAGGTACCATGGGAGAAAGTGCAAATGCTTTCACAGGGGGTGACATCAATTTACTATTTCTTAAGAAAGCAAAGATAAAGGCACAATACTGCTCATCATTAAAATTTAGACAAATCCATTGCTATTTAAAGGTTTTTTCTCCAAGAATAAACACTTCAAGGGGCAGGAACCTGCCACACATATCCTGACCATGTCTCTCTGCTTCACTGTTTATATCTAGGATTTTACCAAGAATGCTCCTGATTTGAGAGCCAGGAGAAAAATATTCTAAAAAAAAAAAAGCAAAAAACAAAAGCAAATGACAAGTGTTCCATTTTAATATACGGGGTATAATGGGTTTAATGAGAAACCTGTGTTTGCTCACTAATTTACAGCAATTAAGAACTCAGTTCTGACATCTTTAGATTAGAACTATTTATCTAGAGATCAGGCATATTTTATGGAATTGCTAATCAGTATAGAAAAATATCTAAGTGGGAAGCAGGTTGTTTACCTGCCTCCCTGAATGGTGTCAATATCTGGTAGTTCTGTATCATAGGATCCCTTTTTAGTTCAGTGACATTTATCCCCCCAATGCTTTAGTCATCCCAGTTCAAGAACTTGTTTGTATCCACTTTGTCATGCTGACAGTCTGTCTGTTTTGAAAGGATTACAACTCTGTACATCCATGCATGACATCACAGTAAGACATTGCTTAATGATCTGAGACGCTGGTGGTCACTGCTGGCTGCCTGTTACTAAGGCTTCATGACAGGTCTGCCCTACATCTGTTTCTCCTGGAGTCACTTTTTGCCTACTCCAGTCCTGGTGTCTGCTTTAAATGACATCCATGAAATAGCTGAAGTTTGGACTTAACCACTGGTACAAGTAAAATAACCCAGATTATTTTTTTCCCAGGATACAAGAAGGATTAGTCATTGGGCAAGGAAGGAAAAAGTGCTTTCATTTTTCTCCAGTGAAGATGAAGCAATGTTCTTGGAAAGTGGGTTTTTTACTAATGGGCTGGATCTTGAGTTCTTCTACTTGTGGAACTATGAAGGAAGTCAGTAAAGAGATAAATTTTTCTTAAATGACGGGACTGAAATGCAAGAACCTCCTGTGAAGATTGAGTTGTTACCCAAAGACATCAGCAAGGCTTGGAAAAGTCAGGGTTCAAGAAAATAGGATCTTTGAGTATAAATGAATTGAGTCTTAGAAGCTTTAACCTACTATCTTCTCCTTTCTATGTGTGCTGAGATGCAGACCATGGTGATGTGTCTTAAGTTGTCGGACTATGAATGCTGACTGGTGAAAGAGAAAAGGTTTTCTTAAGCAGAGAGCTTGGCAGCTAGCAGAACTATAGAATTTTTTTTTGCCCTGTGATGTGTACATGCTAAAACTGTCAGAGTGATAGAAATGTATCAATAGGAAAAAGCTTTTTTTTTTTTTTTGAGTGTGGTATTGCATTATTTCCAAGATTGCTGATACAATTTGGAAATTAACTTTTTGAGTTTTTTTTTAATCGGGAAAAGAATAATGTCCCTTTTTCATCTGCAGTAATTGGATGCCAAGTGCAGGTGTGAAATTCACTAGCATTTGGAATAGAATTTTGTACATAGGCCAAAAAGTAAATTGCTAGGGCTGAGAAGTAGATAGCAAAAGGAAAATGGCCAAACGATATAAGCTGATATGGTTAACAAAAAATCTTTACCATGTACCTATGCTTTTGTAAGTAGTGGATTTGAAGGGCATCTTTTAAGTCCTGAGCTCTTGGCAAGCTAAGTAAATCAAATGTTAACAGGGATTATCTTTTTGTGAGTCGTGTGTTTGACCCAGATCCCAGCAGGTCATCAATCTCTGCCAGAAAGAGAAACCAGCAATGAGCCCTTGAGTTCAGTTTTACCGAATCACCTGGTTGACAGGTATATTTTCACCAGGCTCCAGGAAAGCACTCACATTCCTGCCTTGGTCTCTTGTGAGGCTGACTTTCAGAGATCACAGAGCCCTAGTGAGGTGTTTTGGGTGCAGTAGTGGGGAGGTTGACAAAAGGTATCACCCTAAGCAATTGAATAGATTTCCATGGGACATTCTTGACTATAGACTGGTATTCACTGGAAAGCACATTTGATTGGTTTCATGTATTAAGATCTGGCAGTGAGCATTTTTCAGTTACATCTTCTGCAATAGTATTTACTTTGTGCGATTTTTCCCAGAGACCAGAACTTTGCAGTGGCTAATTCTATGAATGATCATGGTAAAACTCACTCGTAAAATGTGATGCCTGTCTTTTATTCCACTCTTCTAACAACATGCTTTTGCAACAAGTGGCATTTGTTTGGTTCCACTTGTGGGCAGGGCCTATGTGTTTCTAGGACATTAGGGCCACCTTAAATGCGCCCATACTTTATTTCCTTGAATTTAACAAGAATGTACAGCCCCCATAATGCTGTTTAAAGTGATGGGGTGGTAGTATTGGTGTGGGGGTGGTCTGAGGAGGGAGGTCTAGAGAGTTTATTGCTGCAATGCTGTCACATAGCAAATTGCCTAACCTAGTGGCCTCTAATAACAAGCATTTATTTTTTGCGCAGACATCTACAGAGAGACTAGGGGTTGGCTGATCTAGACCAGGCTCCACTGGGCTTGACTTTAAGCTGCAGATTGGATTCATATTCACTCCATGTGTCTCTTAGACTGTGGGCATGTTCTTGTTATGGTAGAAGTCAGGAGCACAAAGAATACACCCAGCATACAATCAGTTTCAAACTCCTTTTGTGTCACATCCACAGACATCCTGTTGGCCAAAACAAGTCACATGGCCAAGGCCAACAACATTGGGGTATTCGTTTTCTTTTGCTACAAAACAAAGTCACACAAACTTTGCAGCTTAAAACAACACACATTGATTATATCACAGTGTCTGTGGGCCTGGAGTTCCAGCATGACTGAGCTGGATCCTCTGCTCAGGGTCTCCCTCAGGGTGCAATCAAGGAGTCAGCCAGACTGGGTTCTCACGTAGAGGCTTCTACTAGGGAAATATCAGCTTCCTTGCTTCCATCATTGTTGACAGCATTCTGTTCCGTGCAGCTGTGGGATTCTTGGCTCCTCGCAACTTCAGTACCAGCAAGGAGAGAGACAGAGGCAAGCAAGAGGGACACCACGTTTGTAACCACAAACACTGCATGATCACTGCTGCATTTCTCATTGGTTAGAAGCAAGCGCATAGCAAATCACCGTGGCATATATTTACCTATGTAACAAACCTGCACATCCTGCACATGTATCCCGGCACTTAAAATCAAATTAAATCTTTAAAAAAGCAAGTGTGGGTTCTGTCCGCATTTAAGGGTAGAGGAGTGCATAAAGGTGTGAACCCCAGAAGGTGTGGACATTAGGGCCACCTTAAATCCATCCATCACAAATATTTGCTCATCAATTTGTTGTGCCACAGGGAAGTGACATACAAGATACGTACATGTTGAATGTCTGTGATGAAGGCACAAACCTAAGAGAGAAAAGCCCATACACATGCCAATTCTGGTAAACTCTGTAAGGCAGTATTTGGGTCAGGGGACAATTACAGATGAACTGAAAGGAAGAGATGAACATGGGCTGGAGTAGTGAGGAAAGGCTGCAAGGAAGTAGATTGATCTTTAGACTTACTGGTGGAATTTGGAAAGATGGAAAGGAAAGAAGAGGGTATTAAAGAAAGAAAAACCTGAGCAACTGTATTTTCCTCTCTTCTTTGGCAGCTTTTCTTCTCCTGTACCAGAGTTAATCATCTCTGCCTTCTGAACAATGTGGAGAGCCTGCCACAATTCATTTCCTCCTCCTGTCTACCTTCTCTCTTCCTTTTTTTCCCCCCTGCTATGGGAAGCATAGTGTATACCGAGACCACCTTACTTTAAAAAAAGAGTGGTTACTTCTCCCTTCCATTGAATTCTGGATCTTAAAACTAATCTCTTCCAAGTTTCCAGATTCCTTTTGCATAATTAAAAATGCAAATGTTAAAGTATTTTTAATCCATGAAGAATTAATCAGTCACATCACAAACTCCTCTCTCAGCATATACTCCTCTGAATAGATAGGTGAGACTTCAAGCCTGCAAAGAAAGATACCCAGGTTCAGGCTTAGGCAACTCAGAAGGAGGGGACAGTCTAGGAGAAACAAGACTATCTGGACAGTGCCTGGTTATCACTTTTAACATATTTTGGGGGACTGTTACTAGAGGACCACCAGCCTTATTGTTTTGGTGCAATGAAAGTAAATGGCCTGGAGAAGCGACAGATAAAATAGGCAGTGTTGCATAATGTGAACCAGTGGTTACAGGCTAGCCACCAATGGACAAAATTGTTATTTGGCTTACCTAGAATTTCAAAAGTAAAGTAAGTGAACATTTTAAATTTGGGAGAGAAAACTGTCTTTCCAGCTTCTCTTAAATAAGAAGCAACACCAGGCCAGCGTCCCTTCGTGGCAGTAGTCTGCTAACTGCAGGCATTATCTTCAGAGTGCTGTCCATATACCTGCAGTATGTTCTGAATTCGTATACGTATAAATTCTTGGGCCCTGCACTAGACTGACTCAGAATTTCTCAAGGCAAGCCTTGGCAATCAGTATTTTTTAACAAGCTCTCTGAATGGTTCTCATATACACAGTGCATATAGATGAGAACCGCTGTTTTAAGGTTTCTGTTCCCTCTCATCGCACCTAAGGAAGTGGTTGAGTTGGCATGCCTGTGGGGCACAGGTGCGGGGCAGGCTTCAGTGCTTCCCTGCAGATAGGCTCGTTGCTCCTTTTAGCCTGCATGGGTATCCTTAGCCACATTCAGGAAGCACATAGTAGTATCCGGTTTGAAGATGTAGAAGCCTTGTTCACCGCATGGTCTGCCTCTGACATCAAAGACTGCAATCCCCGTAGTAATTATGGACGTTCCATATAATTCAGGGTCACATAGTTCTGTGCACGCTGGGCTAGGAATCTCTGTAGTGTGTGATCCTAGGTACCCTTCCTTAAACCTGTCAGGAAAAAACAACAAAAACCAAAACCCAGATCATTACTGAACCAAAAGCAAACCCTCTTCATTTAGTTAGAACATGAAATTAAGTTCCAGTTGGGTATAAAGCCAATGTGTCGGCGGAGGCTGAGTGTTGGTATTGGACTGAAACTGTCTTACAGCTGTCTGTGTGGATGTTTTATACAGAAAGTATCTCTCTGTTCCTCTCAGCATCCCTGTGTTGATCCCACTCATGTGGACTATCTGTAAATTAGAATTTCTGATTCTTCATTAAGGGTTTTATTGTCTCACCCATCTGATCAACTCGGATGGTATTTTTATTATATTTCTCACACAAAAAATCATGACCAACTTTAAGTTGGCAGTGAACCTAAATATAAGTTGATTAGGATGTGTAGGGATGAGTCACTATTGCTAATGAATATGTAAAATTTCCTTTAGCTTTCTTGGCAGAAGAGCTCACCAAGAACTTTAAAAGTCCAAATTTGAATTATTGGCTCATTATAGACTGGCCTGAGAGACAGAACTGAGCAGTTGCAATGGTTTCATCTCTCAAAGCCAGAATTTCACCTTCAGACTGCCAATTGTTGTTCCCCAAGGGGGCTTGACGGTCTTCCAGTCTTTGGAAATCATCATCAATCATGAAAACCACTGCAGCCTGTTTTCCAACTTCAGCCATTAAAGTGGTTTTGCCAGTCTTAGACAAGTCAGCCAGCTTTCTCTAGAGAATTGGGAGAGAAAGAGCAGAGGAAAAGAGGGTGAAACCAAAGGTCTGCCTAGCTCCCCAGATTTAGAAACAAGGGCAGAAGTGACTTCCAGAACTTATCTTTTGCTGTGAAAAACACCAGTGTCACCAGAAGTTAACATTGAGGATACTTGGTCAACTCTCTTTGTCGGGAAAACAGACTTTCAGTGAATTGCAAATAGTAGGAGGTCAGTTTCTATCAATGGTTTCAACTTCATGATCCTAATAATTATGGGCTTAAAACTCTCTGTGCTGCATGAAAATAATAGAAGAATACTTCTGGTTAGATTTGTAAAATACTTTGTCAGTCAAACCTCCTATAATCCTCCCATAAAAGCTATTAAGTATGCCAGAAACAAAAAAGCACAGGTGGAAAAATGGCAGTGAGATTCAGGAATGCCCACTTTCCTATCTCTTTTGTCTTATGAAGGTAACCATCCTCACTCATGCCTACACCATTACGGTTTCACATAAAGAATAGAGTGCTTTTTAGATTGGACAGTGCAACAATATAGGACACTATATATTTTTAAAGCCAGTAGGAATAACAACCTGCCTGTCTCAAAAGTGTGGAGGGACATTTTGAAGTGACGTGGACTGAAGCCTTGTGTCGTCAAGCAGCCCAATTTACAGACCTGTTCACCTTTAATGTTCCAGGCCAATCAGTTCAGATTTGTCAGAAGAAAAGCAAAGAAAGACAAGCTTTTATTGACTGAGAAAATAATCAAATTGAATGTACTGACAGTATATTCTAGAAGCTCTAGTGAAACTGATACATGAAGGTACAGGGACTCCTCCCAATATGTTAAATGATGAAAGACTATTCCATATTTTTAGAAGATGTTAACATGATGATCCTGTACATGAACATGTTCAATTTTAGATTCTTAAACCTTTGGGATTCTTCAAAATGTGTGGAATTATATGTAGACTTATGTCCGTTTGAGAATTTTATGTACTCTACTGTGACAGAATTTCTCTTTCCAAGCTACCTCTCACAAATCACATCACCCAGGAGGGGTGCAGCCAGCAGAACCCTGGCACACACTGAGTAACCAGGGCAACATGCTTTTGTGAAGAGACGTGGTCTTCCTAATAGCTTTGCAGCTTTCCATTCTGCTAGCAGCTTCGAGGGTATATATGATAAGAAGAAGATGTGGTTCTTGTCCTCAAGAAGTCTGACGTTCTGTTGTGGATACAGTAGATGCCTGATGGGCTTGAATAGCTTTCCTGATGAAATGAGAGAGTTCCCTGACTCCCCTCACAGGACATGCAGCAGGGGTGTGTGGCTCGTCTATTCGACTGCTGTGTGTGCCCAAACCCCTTAGGGGAGGGGGAGCATGCAGATGCGCAGGTACGGGAGCCGGGGCTCCAGCCCCACGGTAGTGTCTAGGTGTGGGTGCCTGTGGCTCCTGAAGTTCCAGTGGGCATCTTACAGTGCTCTTTTAGCTCTCCCATCTTCAGATGGCTTAAGTGTTAACCAGCCCAGTGTCCCCGTTGGTACCCAGGCCCTTGTCTGGCATCCAGGAAAAATCAGGTCACACACGATCTTGAAAGATGGTGAATGTGGGGATTTTATTGGGTGATGGAGGTGGCTCTCAGTGGGATGGATGGGAAGCTGGAAAGGGGATGGGGTGGGAAGATGATCTTCCCCTGGAGTTTGGCCATCCAGTGGCCCAGTCTCCTCTCTAGCCATCCCCAGCCAAACTCCTCTTGACATTCAGATGCTCCTTCTCGTCTCCCTTCTCTGCCGCACCATTCTGCCACTCTTCTGCCCTTCTGTTTGTCTGTTCATGGAGCCTGGGGTTTGCAGTTTATATGGGTACAGGATAGGGGGGCGTGGTGGGCCAAAAAGGCAACTTTTGGGTGCAAAAACAGGAATGCCTGTTCCCATTTAGGGTTATGGGTTTCCAGACTTTTGAGAGTGGGACCTTTGCTGAGGAACCGCCCTCTCCTACCCAGTATTTCCCTGTCTCCCGTCCACATCACTGATAGGATGAAACTTACTGCTTTAGTGAATGGCATAGACCAAAAGTGCTGTGAGATTTATGATTGATTTAATTTTGGTCATCAATCTCTATTACTCTTGTGAAAATACTCTTTTTAAAATTTGTATTTTACAAATGAAGAGCTTTGGAGCCTGATACATGTTTTACAAAGTGATATGCATGGCATAGTGAAATGAGGGTTGGACTGGGAGCCAGAAAATCTGGATTTTGGTCTCACTTTCCCCACTGGCCAGCTGGGAGATCCCCAGACAAACCACTTATCTTCTTTAAATGTCAGTTACTGCATTTGTAAACGTGTGCGTAGGTGGGTGGGTGGGTGGGTGTGTGAAATACTATGTTCTGCACCTATCTTATAAGGCATTTCTGAGAATAAAACAAAATTCAATACTATACAAAAAGAAGGCCGTATTGTTATTACTAACTGGTTAAATCAAACTACTACTTGAACTTACTTTTAAAGTGTTTTTCATTTTTGCTGTAAGAATCGCATTTTATTTATAGACCTCTGATGACTCATAAATAGGAACCTCGTGTCATGAAAATATTGCTGTACATTTGTGCAGCTGTATTTCATGGTGTCCTCTTACTTGATTATTACAACTCAGATATTTAGAGTAAAATTATTATCTCTACTTCATATATTTAAAAAACTTCAGCTTAGAAACCTTAAGTACGTTAGTCTAAGAAGGTACAGAAGCTAGGACCAGACCTTGTTGTTTCTGACTTTTAATGCAATGTCCTTTCCAAAAAAACTTCCCTGCCAACACCTTGCCAGATAACAGAAAGGAAATTAAGCTTTTAAAGAACAGTGCAGGGGGGTGGAGCCAAGATGGCCGAATAGGAACAGCTCCGGTCTCCAGCTCCCAGCCCCAGCGACACAGAAGACGGATGATTTCTGCATTTCTGCTTGAGGTACCGGTTTCATCTCACTAGGGAGTGCCTAACAGTGGGGGCAGGACAGTGGGTGAAGTGCACTGTGCGCGAGCCGAAGCAGGGCGAGGCATTGCCTCACTCGGGAAGCGCAAGGGGTCAGGGAGTTCCCTTTCCTAGTCAAAGAAAGGGGAAACAGACGGCACCTGGAATATCGGGTCAGTCCCACCCCAATACTGCGCTTTTCCAACGGGCCTGGAAAACGGCACACTAGGAGATTGTGTCCCGCACCTGGCTCGGAGGGTCCTGTGCCCACGGAGTCTCGCTGATTGCTAGCACAGCAGTCTGAGATCAAGCTGCAAGGCGGCAGCGAGGCTGGGGGAGGGGCGCCCGCCATTGCCCAGGCTTGCTTAGGTAAACAAAGCAGCCAGGAAGCTCGAACTGGGTGGAGCCCACCACAGCTCAAGGAGGCCTGCCTGCCTCTATAGGCTCCACCTCTTGGGGCAGGGCACAGACAAACAAAAACTCAGCAAGAACCTCCACAGACTTAAAGGTCCCTGTCTGACTGACAGCTTTGAAGAGAGTAGTGGTTCTCCCAGCACGCAGCTGGAGATCTGAGAACGGACAGACTGCCTCCTAAAGTGGGTCCCTCACCCCTGAGCAGCCTAACTGGGAGGCACCCCCCCAGTAGGGACAGACTGACACCTCATTCAACCGGGTACTCCTCTGAGACAAAACTTTCAGATGAACTATCAGACAGCTGAATTTGTGGTCTCACGAAAATCCGCTGTTCTGCAGCCACCGCTGCTGACACCCAGCCAAACAGGGTCTGGAGTGGACCTCTAGTAAACTCCAACAGACCTGCAGCTGAGGGTCCTGTCTGGTAGAAGGAAAACTAACAAACAGAAAGGACATCCACACCAAAAACCCATCTGTACATCACCATCATCAAAGACCAAAAGTAGATAAAACCACAAAGATGGGGAAAAAACAGAACAAAAAAACTGGAAACTCTAAAAAACAGAGCACCTCTCCTCCTCCAAAGGAACGCAGTTCCTCACCAGCAACGGAACAAAGCTGGATGGAGGATGACTTTGATGAGTTGAGAGAAGAAGGCTTCAGACGATCAAACTACTCTGAGCTACGAGAGGAAATTCAAAACAATAGCAAAGAAGTTAAAAACTTTGAAAAAATATTAGAAGAATGGATAACTAGAATAACCAATGGAGAGAAGGGCTTAAAGGAGCTGATGGGGCTGAAAGCCAAGTTTCGAGAACTACGCGAAGATTGCAGAAGCCTCAGTAGCAGATGCGATCAACTGGAAGAAAGGGTATCGCTGATGGAAGATGAAATGAATGAAATGAAGAGAGAAGGGAAGTTTAGAGAAAAAAGAATAAAAAGAAATGAACAAAGCCTCCGAGAAATTTGGGACTATGTGAAAAGACCAAACCTACGTCTGATTGGTGTACCTGAAAATGATGGGGAGAATGGAACCAAGTTGGAAAACACTCTGCAAGATATTATCCAGGAGAACTTCCCCAATCTAGCAAGGCAGGCCAGCATTCAGATTCAGGAAATACAGAGAACGCCACAAAGATACTCCTCGAGAAGGGCAACTCCAAGACACATAATTGTCAGATTCACCAAAGTTGAAATGAAGGAAAAAATGTTAAGGGCAGCCAGAGAGAAAGGTCGGGTTACCCACAAAGGGAAGCCCATCAGGCTAACAGCTGATCTCTCGGCAGAAACTCTACAAGCCAGAAGAGAGTGGGGGCCGATATTCAACATTCTTAAAGAAAAGAATTTTCAACCCAGAATTTGCTATCCCGCCAAACTAAGCTTCATAAGTGAAGGAGAAATAAAATACTTTACAGACAAGCAAACGCTGAGTGATTTTGTCACCACCAGGCCTGCCCTAAAAGAGCTCCTGAAGGAAGCACTAAACATGGAAAGGAACAACCGGTACCAGCCACTGCAAAAACATGCCAAATTGTAAAGACCATCGAGGCTAGGAAGAAACAATAGCAACTAACGAGCAAAATAACCAACTAACATCATAATGACAGGATCAGATTCACACATAACAATATTAACGTTAAATGTAAATGGGCTAAATGCTCCAATCAAAAGACACAGACTGGCAAACTGGATAAGGAGTCAGGACCCATCAGTGTGCTGTATTCAGGAAACCCATCTCACGTGCAGAGACACACATAGACTCAAAATAAAGGGATGGAGGAAGATCTATCAAGCAACTGGAAAACAAAAAAAGGCAGGGGTTGCAATCCTAGTCTCTGATAAAATAGACTTTAAACCAACAAAGATCAAAAGAGACAAAGAAGGCCATTACATAATGGTAAAGGGATCAATTCAACAAGAAGAGCTAACTATCCTAAATATATATGCACCCAACACAGGAGCACCCAGATTCATAAAGCAAGTCCTCAGTGACCTACAAAGGGACTTAAACTCCCACACAATAATAATGGGAGATTTTAACACCCCACTGTCAACATTAGACAGATCAACGAGACAGAAAGTTAACAAGGATATCCAGGAATTGAACTCAGCTCTACATAAAGTGGACCTAATAGACATCTACAGAACTCTCCACCCCAAGTCAACAGAATATACATTTTTTTCAGCACCACACCACACCTATTCCAAAATTGACCACATAGTTGGAAGTAAAGCTCTCCTCAGCAAATGTAAAAGAACAGAAATTATAACAAACTGTCTCTCAGACCACAGTGCAATCAAACTAGAACTCAGGATTAAGAAATTCACTCAAAACCGCTCAACTACATGGAAACTGAACAACCTGCTCCTGAATGACTATTGGGTACATAATGAAATGAAGGCAGAAATAAAGATGTTCTTTGAAACCAACGAGAACAAAGATACAACATACCAGAATCTCTGGGACACATTCAAAGCAGTGTGTAGAGGGAAATTTATAGCACTAAATGCCCACAAGAGAAAGCAGGAAAGATCCAAAATTGACACCCTAACATCACAATTAAAAGAACTAGAAAAGCAAGAGCAAACACATTCAAAAGCTAGCAGAAGGCTAGAAATAACTAAAATCAGAGCAGAACTGAAGGAAATAGAGACACAAAAAACCCTTCAAAAAATTAATGAATCCAGGAGCTGGTTTTTTGAAAAGATCAACAAAATTGATGGACCGCTAGCAAGACTAATAAAGAAGAAAAGAGAGAAGAATCAAATAGATGCAATAAAAAACGAAAAAGGGGATATCACCACCGATCCCACAGAAATACAATCTACCATCAGAGAATACTACAAACACCTCTATGCAAATAAACTAGAAAATCTAGAAGAAATGGATAAATTCCTTGACAAATACACCCTCCCAAGACTAAACCAGGAAGAAGTTGAATCTCTGAATAGACCAATAACAGGTTCTGAAATTGTGGCAATAATCAATAGCTTACCAACCAAAAAGAGTCCAGGACCTGACGGATTCACAGCTGAATTCTACCAGAGGTACAAGGAGGAACTGGTACCATTCCTTCTGAAACTATTCCAATCGATAGAAAAAGAGGGAATCCTCCCTAACACATTTTATGAAGCCAGCATCGTCCTGATACCAAAACCTGGCAGAGACATAACCAAAAAAGAGAATTTCAGACCAATATCCTTGATGAACATTGATGCAAAAATCCTCAATAAAATACTGGCAAACCGAATCCAGCAGCACATCAAAAAGCTTATCCACCATGATCAAGTGGGCTTCATCCCTGGGATGCAAGGCTGGTTCAACATACGCAAATCAATAAATGTAATCCAGCATATAAACAGAACCAAAGACAAAAACCACATGATTATCTCAATAGATGCAGAAAAGGCCTTTGACAAAATTCAACAACCCTTCATGCTAAAAACTCTCAATAAATTAGGTATTGATGGGACGTATCTCAAGATAATAAGAGCTATCTATGACAAACCCACAGCCAATATCATACTGAATGGGCAAAAACTGGAAGCATTCCCTCTGAAAACTGGCACAAGACAGGGATGCCCTCTCTCACCGCTCCTATTCAACATAGTGCTGGAAGTTCTGGCCAGAGCAATCAGGCAGGAGAAGGAAATAAAGAGTATTCAACTAGGAAAAGAGGAAGTCAAATTGTCCCTGTTTGCAGATGACATGATTGTATATCTAGAAAACCCCATTGTCTCAGCCCAAAATCTCCTTAAGCTGATTAGCAACTTCAGCAAAGTCTCAGGATACAAAATTAATGTACAAAAATCACAAGCATTCTTGTACACCAATAACAGACAAACAGAGAGCCAAATCATGAGTGAACTCCCATTCACAATTGCTTCAAAGAGAATAAAATACCTAGGAATCCAACTTACAAGGGATGTGAAGGACCTCTTCAAGGAGAACTACAAACCACTGCTCAATGAAATAAAAGAGGATACAAACAAATGGAAGAACATTCCATGCTCATGGGTTGGAAGAATCAATATCGTGAAAATGGCCATACTGCCCAAGGTAATTTATAGATTCAATGCCATCCCCATCAAGCTACCAATGACTTTCTTCACAGAATTGGAAAAAACTACTTTAAAGTTCATATGGAACCAAAAAAGAGCCCGCATCTCCAAGTCAATCCTAAGCCAAAAGAACAAAGCTGGAGGCATCACGCTACCTGACTTTAAACTATACTACAAGGCTACAGTAACCAAAACAGCATGGTACTGGTACCACAACAGAGACATAGATCAATGGAACAGAACAGAGCCCTCAGAAATGACGCCGCATAGCTACAACTATCTGATCTTTGACAAACCTGACAAAAACAAGAAATGGGGAAAGCATTCCCTATTTAATAAATGGTGCTGGGAAAACTGGCTAGCCATATGTAGAAAGCTGAAACTGGATCCCTTCCTTACACCTTATACAAAAATTAATTCAAGATGGATTAAAGACTTATATGTTAGACCTAAAACCATTAAAATCCTACAAGAAAACCTAGGCAATACCATTCAGGACATAGGCGTGGGCAAGGACTTCATGTCTAAAACACCAAAAGCAATGGCAACAAAAGCCAAAATCGACAAATGGGATCTCATTAAACTAAAGAGCTTCTGCACAGCAGAAGAAACTATCATCAGAGTGAACAGGCAACCTACAGAATGGGAGAAAATTTTTGCAACCTACTCATCTGACAAAGGGCTAATATCCAGAATCTACAATGAACTCAAACAAATTTACAAGAAAAAAACAAACAACCCCATCAAAAAGTGGGCAGAGGACATGAACAGACACTTCTCAAAAGAAGACATTTATGCAGCCAAAAAACACATGAAGAAATGCTCATCATCACTGGCCATCAGAGAAATGCAAATCAAAACCACAGTGAGATACCATCTCACACCAGTTAGAATGGCCATCATTAAAAAATCAGGAAACAATAGGTGCTGGAGAGGATGTGGAGAAATAGGAACACTTTTACACTGTTGGTGGGACTGTAAACTAGTTCAACCATTGTGGAAGTCAGTGTGGCGATTCCTCAGGGATCTCGAACTAGAAATACCATTTGACCCAGCCATCCCATTACTGGGTATATACCCACAGGACTATAAATCATGCTGCTATAAAGACACATGCACACGTATGTTTATTGCAGCACTATTCACAATAGCAAAGAGTTGGAACCAACCCAAATGTCCAACAACGATAGACTGGATTAAGAAAATGTGGCACATATACACCATGGAATACTATGCAGCCATAAAAAATGATGAGTTCGTGTCCTTTGTAGGGACATGGATGAAACTGGAAAACATCATTCTCAGTAAACTATCGCAAGGACAAAAAACCAAACACCGCATGTTCTCACTCATAGGTGGGAATTGAACAATGAGAACTCATGGACACAGGAAGGGGAACATCACACTCCGGGGACTGTTGTGGGGTGGGGGGAGGGGGGAGGGAAAGCATTAGGAGATACACCTAATGCTAAATGACGAGTTAATGGGTGCAGGAAATCAACATGGCACATGGATACATATGTAACAAACCTGCACATTGTGCACATGTACCCTAAAACCCTAAAGTATAATTAAAAAAAATAAAATAAAATAAAATAAAATAAAATTAAAAATAATAATAATAAAGAACAGTGCAAAAAAAAAAAAAGAATATCTAAAAATATTGTTTACCCTCTTGAATATCTAAAATACCTCAATAAGCCTTAATCCTAAAACCAAAATGAAAACATATTTTAAATGCCCAAATATTGTTATAAAAATTCACTTTCTCTTAAATGGCATCATTTCACAGCAAATTGCCATGTTTTGCTAGCAACTGTAGTTCACAGATAATATTTCTGAAGGGTATTCACTGCCGCCTCATCTCTCTTTCAGTAACAGATCAACTCCTAGCAACCATGATCGGATACAGCGTCTGAGGCAAGAATTTCAGCAAGCAAAGCAGGATGAAGATGTAGAAGATCGTCGACGGACCTATAGCTTTGAGCAACCCTGGGTAAGTAATTGGTTCTTCAGCACACTGAATGGTCCTACAACTTCCCTGCAGCAAAGGCCACTAAGCTATGACCTCAATGCTCTATGAAACGAGACAAGATGGAGCCAAATTCCTTTGACCTTTAACATATTGACCTTTTCCTCATTTCCATCTAGGTTTCATCATTGCTAATTTCATTTTATATCTTGTTCCACCATCTGTCCATTGCCTAATAGGTTTCACTAGCCTTATGACAAGACATAGCAAAAGTATTCTCACTCTCAACTAAGCATTTTTTTTAAATTTAGTAAATATTTTTCTATAGATAGATATTCTCAGAATCAGAGCCAAAATTGATTTGTTCAACACTTCTCCATTGTGCCTATAATGTACAAAGTACAGTGTTTAGTAATTCTTTTTTTTAAGAGATGAGGTCTCGCTTTGTCACACAGGCTACAGTGCGGTAGTGCGATCATAGCTCACTGCAGCCCCAAACTACTAGGCTTAGGCAATCCTCCTACCTCAGTCACCAGAGTAGCTGGACTATAGGCAAGTGCCACCACACCTGGTCAATTTTTTAGTTTTTTGTAGAGACTGAGCCTCACTATGTTGCCCAGGCTGGTCTCGAACTCCTAGGCTCAAGTGATCCTCATTCCTCAGTCTCCCAAAGTGTCAGGATTACAGTTGTGAGCCACTGTGCCAGGTCTAGTAATTCTTGATTCTTTAATCTTTTGCATCCCCCTTGTGTATTTGTTGAATCCATCTTATTCCAGTTCATCCTCCACATAGCCACCAGAGTGAAAAAACTTTAGATGGCTTTCTCAATGCCAGAACTGTGTTCTGATCTTGTGTCTCACTCTAGAGATGACAGCACCTCTGAGAGTGGAGGTGTTGGGGCAGATTTTTTGAGATGATGGGGAGTTTGAAGAATCTCTTTGGGAGACTTGAGAGTAAGTCTGTTAGAGGTGAATAAATAAGTTCCTTAAGGTAGGAAACTCTAGCATGGGGTATTAGGAAGTCCAGGCAGCATGGTAATTTGACCTAACCGGCAATGCTTAGAGGACTGGGAATAGAAGGAATAAATTTGTGGATTAATTCTTTAGTGGGGGTTGGAAGATAGACATGGCAGAAAGCAAAGGCAGGTGCTGGAGTCCTACCAAGGACACTGGGGAAGCATCGTGTGGTCCAGGTGGGGTGGCAAGTATAGCTCAAGGAAGGATTAGCCTCACAGCCTAGCAGTATGCAAGAGGGCTCAGGATCTAGGGGTTCTCAAGCCTAGAAGGTTGTGGTCAAAACAGTGTAGTTTTTGGACTCTAGGATCTTGGAAGTAGAGGTGATAGTTCAGACGATGTTGAGGTCTAAGGCGTGCCATCTTTGCATGTTACAGAAGTAGAGTGGAGATTAATGTCCACAAAGTTGACAAGTTCAGTTCAGACAAAGTGTTGGGAATATCATTTACTAGATATTTGGAAGAGTAGGACAGAAGGAAGAATAGTGTTATAAAAGGCTGGAGGCCAGGCATGGTGGCTCATACCATCACCCCAACACTTTGGGAGGCCAAGGCGGGAGCATTGCTCGAGCCCAGGAGTTTGAGACCAGCCTGGGCAACATAGGGAGACCCCATCTCTACAAAAAAAAAAATGTTTTTAATTACCCAGATGTGGTGGCACAGGCCTGTGGTCCCAGCTACTCAGGAGACTGAGTTGGGAGGATTGCTTGAACCCGGGAGGTTGGGATTGCAGTGAGACTCTGTCTCAAAAAAAAAAAAAGGCTTGACATTACAAAAAAAAAAAAAAGGAGCATTTTATTTGAAGAAGGGTAAACTACCCAGCTGATGTGGAACTGAGAGGTTGGTTATGTTGAAGGGAAGGGGAGATTAAAGGTAGAAATGTAGGAAGAGCCTTCAATGCTAGATTGAAAGTTTGAAGAGAAATAGTGCTAGGAAAGAACACTGGCCCAGTAGCCAGGTGGCCCGGCTCTCCCGGCCTCAGTTTTCTTATCTCTCAACCAAGATTAGAATAAATGATTGCAGGCCAGGCACAATAGCTTATGCCTGTAATCCCAGCACTTTGGGAGGCCAAGGTGGGCGAATCACTTGAGGCCAGGTGTTTGAGACCAGCCTGGGCAACATGATGAAACCCCATCTCTACTAAAAATACAAAAATTATCCAGTCCTGGTGGCACATGCCTGTAATTCAGGCTACTCAGGAGGCTGAGGCAGAAGAATCACTTGAACCCGGGAGGCGGAGGTTGCAGTGAGCCAAGATCATACCACTGCCCTCCAGCCTGGGCGACAGAGCAAGACTCTGCATAAAAAAAAAAAAAAAAAGAATAAATGATTGGATGTCAGTTACTAAACCCTTTGATGAAATGAAAGTTTAAGAAGAAGCTGAATGTAAAGCAGATGCAAGTAGAACCCCTCTAGTTGACTATAGAGGCTGGATCCTGTTAGCTGCTGCTGAAGATCAGAGCTTCTCAAAGTGTGGTCCACAGAACAGCACCTTTAGCATCACCTAGAAATGTGTTAGAAATACAGATTCTTGGGCCCTGCATTGACCCTACTAGATCTAAACTTCTACGGGTGGGGCCCAGGAATCTGTATTTTAATAAGCTTTCCAACTCATTCTGAAACAAGTTCAACTTTGAGAATCACTGTTCTAAAGTCTAGACGATCTCTGAGGTCCTTTTTCGTCCTGAAACACAGTGCTCACAATATATTACTCTACATAAAGCAAGAAACCAATAAATGCTGCTCATTAAGGGATTTAGTGACCAAATTAGAGTTTGAGAAAGATTAGTTTTCTGGAGGAAAGGCAAAGAGGAAAATATGCGAGAAGCAGTACTACCGTTGACCCTTAAAGAACATGGGGGTTGGAGGGCCATCCCCCTTCCTCCTCACACAAACAATCAGAAATCCCCATGCAACTTCTGACTTCCTGAAAACTTAACTACTGCACCAATATCCCGCTGTTGAACAGAAACCTTACCAATAACATAGACAGTTGGTTAACACACACTCTGTACGTTATATGTATTATATGCTGTATTCTTACAGTAATATAAACTAGAAAGAAAATGTTATTAAGAAAAAAAGAAGAGAACATACATTTCCTTTTCATTAAATGGAAGTGGATCATCATAAAGATCTTCTCCATTGTCTTCAGATTGAGTAGGCAGGGGAGGAGGAGAAAGGAGTAAGTCTTGTCTCAGGTTGGCAGAGGTGGAAGAAACTCTGTGTGTCAGTGGACCCTCAAAGTTCAAACTCATGATGTTCAAGGGTCAACTGTAGTTTGAAGAGCTTTAACTTAGTTCAGGTGAGGAAGATGGGGCAACTGGCAATGTGGGATCAGCATCCAGGTGTAAAAGCACCTCGTGAAATCAATTCTTGCCTAACTTTGGGAGGTTATAAAACAAGTTCCCTGGAAAATCTCTAATTGTCTTCTGCAACAATATTACTATTAATGGCATTTTTCTAAGGTATTTAGTTCATTTTCCTAGATGATCAAGCAAATTGAATCATTTCCATGTAGCAACATGACAGAATTATGTTAATGTGCTTATATTGTTTGGCATAATTGACTCAATCCATTCCTACTACATTTCTTGAAACAGGATTCTTTTGTGATGTGTGATAAATACATTCTTAACTATGTATTTTTACACAAAGAGGCTGAAAAGAGTAATGAGCATGGTGTCAAGCTGAAGGAGAAAACAGCAGCTGAATATGGAAATAGTTAACACACATGCACACAGTTCCAACCTGGCACAGCCTCGCCTGAGCTTATCATTCTCCATACCATGCCATGAGGAGCAGTGTTCGTCATTTGACTTTGCCTGGGAATGTGGATTCCAAACCAGCATCTTGACATTTACTCTTTAACTAATTACTTAATTCATCAAATTCATTGAGTTCTTACTATGTCCCAGGCATTGTGGTTGGTATGGGAGAACAAAGATCGAAAAGAAAAAATGCCCTCAGAACTCTCCAGTGGAACTGATAAAAAATAAAGGAATACTTGGTACCATATAGCAGAGGTAGGCTAGGGGTGTGCATGGGGTGTTGAGAACCACAGAGCTGTGAGGACCACATCAGTGTGCGGTGGTCAGAAAAGGCTTGAAAGAACCCCTCTTTGAAGTTGGAATATATTTTAAATATATAACAGAGAAGCAGACATATGTCTTTGAGAACTCAGATTGATGAGTTTATTTCTGGTTTCTGACATCATATCCACATGCGAGACCTCCACGTTTGTTTGAGGCTAAATGAGTGTTTCCTACTTCTTAGTTCTAGATGTTTTTCATTGGGAAAAGTGAAAATGATTTGAAATTCGTTTTGGTTTCTTTATAAGGTTTTAACTTTGAATGAGAACAGTGAATAGGCTGGAATGCATTTCTATGTTATCTACTTAATATGAACAATCATGTTAGGGAAAATGTTTGAAAAAATCTTGTACCTTTGCAAACTCAACTACTGAGGGTCGTGGACCAAATTATTGTATATCAAAATGCCATAGCAACTTCAGACAGACAACTTGGCTTGTATTAGCGTTTCCGGTAATGAGTGAGCAGGGAATTATTTGGATGACAGGCTGATTACCTTAGAAATGGAATAATTTCCTAAATTATGGGTCACAAGTTGACCTTTTCTTTTCTTTTCTTCTTTTCCATTTTCAAGCAACTGAGATCTTGCACCATTTTACTGATCATGTAAATGAGCTTAAAGTGACTGGAATTCTACTTAGTGTATTAATTTTCATACCAATTCTTATGGTTATCTTAGGAAGAGCTGCTCAGTTGTTTAAAATGTAGCTTGGTCTGTGGTTTTAATTATCTGTTTTACAAAATGAGCTTTTTGCATCTTGGAATCCTTTTCTTCTCTTCTCTTATGTATTCTGACCTTGAAGGGTCACTGTATTTGGAAGGGATAGGACCATGATCTCATTCATTGGAATAGTTTGTAATCATTTTAGTTTTAAGGAACCACAAACTCACCTTCAAGCTGTGTGTACAACTGAGCCCATATTAGTTGAAATTGTCATGCTTGTTAGAAATGCCCACACACAAAGTGCAGCGACATGTGTCATATAGAAAAATATGTAAGCCAATTACTTTACATACAGAGCAGGATGCTGCAGAAAATTCATCCAAGTAGCCCTTTCAATCCACCTATTTTGAAAATGTTCTCTATAAGCTCTAGCAGTACAGAATGCACCTGTTCCTGGGCCTGAGGGAGCTGATTTGGGGCACAAAAGTTCTTTAGATGAGCAGAGGCCCAGAAAATTTCCTTAGCTCCATAATTGAAGTGAATTCTCTCCCAAGTTGAGCAAGAGAGAAGAAAAAGCAACTTCTTCCTCACGTAGTGCCAGGTGCAACATAAATAAAGCAGTAAGTTGCTTTAAATCTTTCTTAAGATAATGGAACAATAGGTGAGGTTAGGGTTATTATCACCGAGCTTCGATATGTACAGGACTTAGTGTTGCTTTTAAAAGAACTAAATTGCAGGCTGCAGACATAAGTACAGTATGCCCTAAAAACTTTGCAGATACCTGAGTGTTGCTCACAAGGAGACTTGCTGGCTGAGACGATTGATAGATGGGATAATGGAGCCTTTAATAATAGCTGTATTGCTAAATCCTTTCCATCCCAGGTTGGGAGTGACTGAAAGTAGTTTAGTCCTTCAGGTAGAAAATTGATACTCTGCAATGTGAATATCCTCTTCTCCCTCAAGCTTGCTTGTTTCCTAGCTGTCTGTCTTTCAATGAATAACAAAATCTGTCCTTTTCTCCCTTTTCCTGTTTCAGACTTTAATAGCTCTCCCTGCCCTCTTAGGGCTCTGCCTGCTTTAATTGGCAAGGCAATCACAGCACACAGCCACTCTATACCACTAGATTGCCTCCCTGTGCCTGGGGAATTTCAGAAAATGGTGGTTTTCCTTTTGTTTCCATCTTTTTTAAGACTTAAAAAGTATCTGCTGTCATTTTCTCATAGCGGCCTCCATGCCTTGACTCAAAAAATGCTGCCTTAGTTGACAGCCTTGAAATGAGTATGACCCTAGCTCTAGTTGGGTGGAAATCACCTCCCATAGAAATAGACCTGGAGGGCTGGGCACGGTGGCTCACGCCTATAATCCTAGCACTTTGGGAGGCCCAGGTGGGCGGATCGCGAGGTCAGGAGTTCGAGACCAGCCTGGCCAACATAGTGAAACCCCGTCTCTACTAAAAATACAAAAATTAGCCGGGTATGGTGGCAGGCACCTGTAATCCCAGCTACTCAGGAGGCTGAGGCAGGAGAATCACTTGAACCCGGGAGGCGAAGGTTGCAGTGAGCCGAGATCACGCCATTCACTCTAACCTGGCGACAAGAGCAAGACTCTGTCTCAAAAAAAAAAAAAAGAAAGAAAGAAATAGACCTGGAGATAAGCCATCTGCAGAAAGGTGCCCATCACACGTGGAGAGAGCCTCTGTACTGTCGCAAAGTCAGCACTTTATTCTGCTCTGTGACCTGTCCCCTAGCCAAAGGCTCTGTGACTCATGGCCATGCTATGCTCAGAAGCCTTGGGTGGTGGGAACTCCTGAAGCTACCTTGGGTTGCCATTAGCCCAGATACTAAAGTGCCTGGCTTGTTTTGTAGAGCAACCTTTTTATTTTCAGTGTTCCTGTTGCTTAAGTTGGGGGTGGGGATAAAAGATCTAAGCACTGGTGTGAAAGATGAGGTGAAGACAAATACTATTAATACCAAAACATTCATTTCTAAAAACTTCATGAGGGAAACAGGTGTGCTTTGCAGTCTTTTCAGCCATTACTCACATCCTTAGTAGCAATTAAGCTTTTCAACATTCAAGACCCACAAGAGTTCAGTCAATAGTTACATAATTATGGCATGTGTGGGTGGGTGCGGAAGGCTGGGAAGGCAGGATGGGTAGACAAAAGTTAACGTTGTTTTGATTAAAAGTTGTACATAAGTCTACTGAAGAAAATAATTACCAATATTAGCACTGGCCACTTTTCAACAGAGTCAACAGTTGACACTCTTTACATGATTTAATGGCATAAAAATGATTTCTGCTTCCTACCAAATCTTTAAATTGCTACTCTTATCAGAATATGGAATTCCTATTAGGGTCACAGCTCATATGAATTGCTAAAGTAAGGATTGTGAATCTCAAGGGAATGCCATTGGTCTTTTCGTCATCAGCATCATTCTCACCATCATCTTCATCACAGGTTTTCATTCAGAGTGCTTGAATGTTTTGTATTTTATTTTTTGTTTTCTATATGTGCCCTTGGACATACGAAATTTTGCAGATTTTTATCATTCATAATTTAAGGAGAAAATCTGCTCAAAATGATCCTTTATAAAAATATTACGTGTGTATGGGTATATATATACACGTGCACACCCACACATACTTACACACTATTTTCCTTGTCTATAAGAAGAAAAATGATAGATTATATGAAATTATTGAATATTCTATGTAAATGTTAATGTAACAATGATTTTATTTCATAAGTGGCAGCACAGTTGCATATTAAGCTGTCAAAGTCTTACAGTATTACCTAGTTCTGATTAGTACTGAAACTTTGTACTGTGGATATTCATGTTTGTTCTTTATTAACTATTAAATATTTCGTTTTGCATTTTCATTTTTTTCTATTTTTATTTTGAATCAATGATTTTATTTAATTAAGAGAAATGCTTAATGACTTAATTCATAAAACACTGTATGAGACCATTACAAGCATGTAATCTCCAGCACTTTGGGAGGCGAAGGTGGGAGGATCACTTGAGATCAGGAGTTCAAGACCAGCCTGGGCAACACAGCAAGACCTTGCCTCTACAAAAATTAAAAAGAAAAAAAAAATTAACCAGGCATGGTGGTGCATACCTGTAGTCCTGGCTACTGAGGAGGACAGCTTGAGCCCAGGAGTTTGAGGCTGCAATGAGCTATGATTGCGCCACTGTACTCCAGCCTTGGCAACAGAGCAAAATTCTGACTCTAAAATAAAAACAAAAAATGTTAAAAAAAAAAAACTGTGAAAATTTTTTTTATATTTTACCCTACTAAATGATACCAACATTGTATAGCTTCCTCAAGCTTGAACTATCATCCCTTTATAATCTGTGAGAAAGACAAGTACTTTGTAGTCCACTTACAAAAAAAAAATACATATTTTTCACTTGTGGTTTTAAACATAGGCCATGAAGAGATTCACGTGTCGTGGCTCTCCAGCGTCCTGTGTAATATATACTCGTGTGTTTATTTCCATCTTACAGTCTCTATTGTTATTATGGCCCTGGCAGCCGTGGTTGTTTTTTTATTTAAAAGGTCATTGCTTGTAACCAATTTCATCACAGGGTTATTTGTAATTTGCACTGTTAGAACAGAGCTTCGCCTTGTTCTCTGGTGAATCTCCAGAGTTATTACAATTATGCCTACCCAGGTATTTCCCTAGGTGGGTGTTACTTTGTCGCTGCAGTTGTTGATGATATTTTATTTGAAAACATACACTTCTCTGTGAGGTTACAAATTACCTCTTTTCTTCACTTTATTTTTGTGCTTGGACTCAGATACATTATTTTGTTCCTGCCATAGGGATTGAAGCCACAGTGTGTAAAATTCGAGATTGCCATTGTAATACTGTTCATCCAGTTTTTGTTTTTAAGAGGTCTTCATTTAAATTGTGAATTAGAGGGGTGATTTTTTTATTCAGGCCAAGTGTCAAACTTGCCAGGATGAACTTATTTAGTTGTTGCTCTGGGCTGGTCTAAATCTTCCTTGAAATATGTGACCTGTTAGAGAGTTTTATCTTAAAGATAAGAGTGATTCTCTTTAGTAACCCACCCTTTTGTAAGTTCTGAAAAGAGAAACGGAGTAAAATATTAATGGTGAAGCCAATGTTTATGTTTCTTCCTGGTGAGCATGATAGTATGAAATATGTCAGTTTGCTGATCCCAAACTCTTTCACTCCTTTTAAGTTTTCAGACCCCATATGCCGATAATGTCATCATTGGAATGTATCCAGATCCAACTAGATACTTGTAGCTGATAAAGTTTGAGGTGAACAGTGTCAGAAAACACACAGCAGAAAAAGCAAGTCCTTCAACTTCTTTTTTCTCTGTCAGAATCAAATTTTCAGGCCTATGGGAGAAACAACTTAAAAATACACCTGAAATTTCTACAAGACCTTGTAATTTCCCTTCACATCTCCACAAGCAGCTTGTCACAGAACAGCACGAGCTTAAAAAGCTGGTTACTAAATCCTGCTGCAGAATGCCAGATCTTTCAAGACTGTTTGACACATGCATATAGCTTACACTGAGTGAAAAGGAAAGGAAAATGTGGTTCTTTTGAGGGTGTAAAGGAAATGGTGTAGTGTTTTCTTTCTGTCCAGTGGTTTATCTCAAGCTTCCCATTGCTCACCATGACAAGAAAACAGCTCAGTTTCCTTTTTGGCCAGCCTCGTCAAGTGTTATGGAAGAAAATGTCTGTCTCTTTTAATGCAGTTGATGAACATTGTTTGCATAAGCAGAACTCGCTCAGCGAAGTGTTTTTCTTGCTGAAGGCCTCACTGATGTGTTATTTGAACGGTGTTGTGAAGCGGATCTCTGAACACACATTTGTTCCAGTGAGTGTGGTTATAAAGCCCCTAGTAGAGACTGGGGTGTTGTAAAGCCTAATCTCCTCACACATTATTTTTGTATCGGGATATTTTTAATATGCTCACTAACTAAGCCCATATGCTTTGAAATGTTTGTCCTGTATATTGCTTCATTACTGCTTGTCAACAAGTAAGGTTGTGCTGGCTTTGCAGAAAGAGAACAATAGATGATGCTTGATTTCTTTCTGTGCTGGCCAAAGCCAACCATAGGAGCCATTCTTTTGGTAACAAGGCTACCTGTTATCTTACAACTCGCCAAATGAATGCTCAGACTCTGTTGTTTTAGAAAATCATTATCAGGGCAAAGTCTACCATTAGCTTTCAACTCTAAAAGAAAATCAATAACTTGTTTCTAACAGACATTCCTCACTCAGACTATGCCTGTTGCACAACGTTGCATAACAGAGGGGGAACTGAGGGTGGCCAGTACTGAAAAGGATCACTTAAGGGGCCTACTGCTGATGCTGTGACAAACATTGGGATGTTTCGTAAATGTAGAGGCATCATTGTCTATTTTGAGCACAGCTACTTTTATTTCAAAAGGCCAGATCTAGAAGGTAAGCTAACCATTGTCAGTGAGAAATTGAAGCATCCCAGAAACCTGATCTGTACAATGCAGTATACACATTCAGTAATCTGATTTCGGTGAGAAGCACCAATCACCAGATGACTTGCTGACCAAAGTATGTTTTTTCTTTTCTTTCTTTTCGTTTTTTCCTTTTTTTTTTTTTTCTTTTTTTGAGACAGGATCTTGCACCATCACCCAGGCTGGAGTGCAATGGCACGGTCATGGCTCACTGCAGCCTCAGTCTCCTAGGCTCAAGTGGTCCTCCTGTCTCAGCTTCCCAAGTAGCTGGGATCACAGACATGTGCCACTGCACCTGACTAATTTTTAAATATTTTTTTGCAGAGACAGGGTCTCACTGTGGTGCCCAGGCTGGTCTTGAACTCCTGAAATGGAGTGCTAACCAAAGTATTTAGTTAGGAGGATTAAAGTGTTCTCTGTAGGGGATGATTAACCTAGGTAAATTGCCATTTCCTAATAACTAAGGTAAAATGCATCACCTAATAACCAATTTAAGTAGCGATTAGCTTTTGGGTTTGTTCTTTTGATAGGCATTTCTGTTCCCTGTTTGGCTGCCATCTGTGGATTGCAGGAGACCTGTTGGTACCTAGTTTAAACTAATCTTGGCTTAAAATTTCACTGTCATCCTGTAATAAAAGGGGAATCAGCTATACTGTATCCTGCTGTAAAACTAAAATATATACCTACCCCCCAAAATTCATCAACATGGCCACCTCACACTTTTGAGAGCTGGAGCAAATTTTTATTTTTGTTTTTTTGGCATTAACATCTTCTAGCTTTTGGAAGAGCCTCATTCTCATTGTATCTGCTCTGTGTATTCTGGAGAGAGGTAAATGGTGTCTTATGTCAGCATTTACCAAGCCTCATTATAAAGACTAGACGCTGGGTTTAGTGGCTTACACCTGTAATCTCAGCACTTTGGGAGGCTGAGGCAGGATTGCTTGAGGCCAGGACAACATAGGGAAACCCCATCTCTACCAAAAAAAAAAAAATTAGCCAGGCATGGTGGCCTGTGCCTGTAGTCCCGATTACTCGGGAGACTGAGGTGGGAGGATCACTTGAGCCCAGGAGTTCAAGGCTGCAGTGAGCTACTGCACTCCTGCTTGGGTGACAGAGTGAGATCCCATCTCTAAAAAAAAAAAAAAAAAAAAAATTAAAGAAGACAGAAAGTTTGATCTCTTCAATTTAAACCACATGCCAAAGCCAAAATCACAGTTTAAGAAAATTGAGTGTTTGTGGGCTCATAAGAGCAAATATATGTATGCCACTTTTCTCAAAGAAACGATTTTGAAAAACAAATCACAGAATTTTCAAAATTTTCAAAGTCAATTCATAAGAATGGAAATGGAGTCAACCAGTTGTGTGATCTGTACAGATCTTTCTGGTTAACGATGTGCTTGTATTTTCCTCTTCCAGCCGAACGCACGGCCGGCGACGCAGAGCGGGCGGCACTCGGTGTCCGTGGAGGTGCAGATGCAGCGGCAGCGGCAGGAGGAGCGCGAGAGCTCCCAGCAGGCCCAGCGCCAGTACAGCTCTCTGCCTCGGTATGAGGACGCTTGGCCGAGCCTCCAGATGCCCCCGGCCCTTTAAGATCCCCCGCCCTTTAGGAACGCGCTCCTTCCCAAGTCACTGGGGCCTCTCCAGCTTGCCCCTGGTAGCAACAGAGGAACCAATAAAAATGTCCGGTGGCTACTGTTCCTTAGCGTGGGTGGGGGGCTGTCGTACTGCGAGGCCAGGGGAAATGCCCATTGCAGGAGATGCCAGTATTTTCACCCACAAGCTCCCTAAAAAAGTGAAGCGACTCGTGTACTGGCTTCTTAGTATTGGCTCTCCTGCTTCCTGTGTGGACAAGACAGTATCTTCATCTGAAAAATGGGAAGATAACCCTTATTTGGCTTAGCACATAGGGTAATTAGAATAAATGATACTTCATAAATCCAGAGCTCCATAAAAGGCTCGAGAGTCAGTGCCGCATACGCCGTGGTTGTGTGGGATCCGTGGTCCCAAACCTCACTCTCTTACTGTCCCATCATCACTGCTGTCACCCATGTTTAACTTTAGAGGGTCTCAGGGATGTTGAGCTTGTTAGCTGGGAACCGAGCAAGAAACCCTTACCTGCCTGCTCCCCAGGGGAGACGCCTTGGCCCAGTTCTCTGACAAAGGCCTGCAAGGGTCTCAGGGTGACTGAGTGCCAGTACATTGAAACAGTAACTATTTTTCCATCAAAGTTTTTCTTCCAGGCATAGTAAAGAATAAAAATGTTGAAAAACATTCAGCTTTTTAAACTTCCCAAAACAGGTGACTCCTGTAGTCACAATTCTTATAGGCATTTGTTGCTGTATTTCAAAATCAGGTGACAAAGACATATTTTAAGTGGGAAAAGATTCATTTGCCATGTTGATATCAGGTAGACTTTTGACTTTGAGCAAAACAGTTTTGGGGAGTTAGGAGACAAATGCTTATCTTGACTGACCAATGTAGAGTGATCTTGATCAATTTCTAATAAAGATGAGTCCTGGCCAGGCACGATGGCTCAGGTCTGTAATCCCAGCACTTTGGGAGGCTGAGGCAGGCAGATCATTTGAGCCCAGGAGTTCAAGACCAGCCTGGGCAACATGGCAAAACACTATCTCCATAAAAAATACAAAAATTAGCCGGGCATGGTGGCACATGCCTGTAATCCCAGCTCTATGGGAGGCTGAGATGGGAGGATCGCTTGAGCCTGGGAAGCAGAGGTTACAGTGAGCCGAGATCATACCACTGCACTCCAGCCTGGGTGACAGAGCAAGACCCTGTCTTGAAAAGATGAATTTCTTTACATGTTAAATAATCACTGTAACAACCACGAGGGACTTCACCACATGGACACAGGTTAGCCAAGGGGACATGGATGTGAATGAGTCTCCATGGGGATGAGTGCCATCTATTGCAGCAGTTTATTCATTCAGTTGTTCTTTTTCAATCCATAAGGCTATATATATCCCTTTGAGTACTAAATTATTTTTTCCTTTAAAGAGGAGAATTGCCAGGTTCTTTAGCCTGCTCTAGGTAAGAGTCATTAAAGTTTTGGTCTTTATAGGACCTTTGAGATAATCTTATCTTACAAGGAAACAGCTTAGAGTAAGTAAATTTCCCCCAGCTCACACAGCTAGTAAGTCATTTTGCCAGCATTCAAACCTGAACCTGCCCATGCCCTAAACCATGATTTTATAAGGCCCGTTGCTATCAAGGGCTTCTGCTCCCAAATTTTTTGAGACAGAGTCTTGTTCTCTTGCCCAGGCTGGAGTGCAGTGGCGTGACCTTGGCTCACTGCAACCTCCACCTCCCAGACTCAAGCAATTCTCATGCCTTAGCCTCCCAAGTAGCTGGGATTACAAGCATGCACCACCTCGCCTGGCTAATTTTTGTATCTTTAGTAGAGAAGGGGTTTGCCATGTTGTCCAAGCTGGTTTCGAACCCCTGGCCTTAAGTGATCTGCCCACCTTAGCACCCCAAAGTGCTGGGATTACAGGTG
Organism: Hylobates moloch; assembly: GCF_009828535.3. NCBI lineage: Eukaryota > Metazoa > Chordata > Mammalia > Primates > Hylobatidae > Hylobates > Hylobates moloch. The sequence goes on from NW_026652278.1 coordinate 91,593,377, forward strand.
TGAGCCACCACGCCTGGCCCCAAATTTGGGATATTAACAGGTGCAAAGTTCCCCTCAGTGCTCTCCTGCCCTCAGCATTTAGAAGGAGGTCACTGTGTGAATCAACCCAGTGAATCAAATGCCTAAGCACTTGAAGAATTAGACATCAAGGTTCGTCTGTGTAAAATCCACCCTATACCCCACTCCACCACTCCCCTCTCCCCCCCGCCCCCCACTGCCCTCCAGTCTGTGTGGCTGCATTCCATCGGAAGGGTGAGCTGACAGCATGGATGAATTGGCCCACCTGGCGTGGCCCTGTCTGCACGACCACACGGGTGGGCCAGGGCACTTCATAGCTTGTGTGGACAGTGTTGTCAGGGCAGGGTCTGTGTTCTTATTTTTATTGGCCAATTGTTTGGCTTCATATATTTTGGCCGTGCCTGAGAGTGTCTCTAAGGATTGAAAGAGAAACATAACAAAGTGTGTATAATGAGAGCAGTGACGTGGGAGCTGCCAAGGGCTGAGAAAGGGAGGAGGGAGAGACAGCGGTGGGCGGGCCGGGAAGGCAGGGCAGTTGCAAGGGAGAAGGGGCACTTGGGTCCCAGTCCTCAGAAGAGGCAAAAGACAGAGGCAGGTGCTTCCACTGAATTTCTCCTGGTTGCATTCCAAAGTAGCTCACGCATTCCCACCAAACCTTTCGTCCTCACCTTCCCATTCCTCTCCCTTCTTTACTCTCAGCCCCGACATCTCTTCCCTTCTCCGCCTCTCCCTGCGGAAGCGCCTGGTAGAGATATCTATATTTACATGCAGAGGAGGGTTGCAGCCGCTACCGCTAGTGCCTCCGCTGTTATTTAGTGTTGCCCTAAATAACTACAGCTTTCCCTCTGGGTTAATTGTAGCTCCCTATTTTTAGTCATTTTATCCTATTTAGATATGAGAAAAGCAGACATCCTCAACTTAAAGAGTTACGTAAGTTTGGGCAGCAGAGGCTGGTAGGCTTCTGCAGTATCTTCTTGTCTTCCTTTAGAGAACAATTTATCAATGGGAATCTTCCTGTCTGTGAGGGAGATTAGGAACGTAGAACCCTGCATCCAGCTTGATGCCTTGCAAAGCAGCCCCACTCTGCGGCAGGCTTTGTGCAGAGATCTGAAGGAAGGGAAAGAAAGCAAACAGGAGGTCAGGGGGACCGCAGCCACCTCCATGAGCGTGAGTCAAGTCCAAGTTTCTGACATGTGATATTCTTCAAAGACACTTGACCTCTGCTTTTCGGATGTTGACAATTAACAGAGTTTTGTCTAAACAAGTTGGTATGGCATTAGAAACCAAAAAGATTACACACAGAAAAAAGTATAGTTACAAAGTGGAGCATAAAATAAAACAAATGGTCTGTGCTTTGTATCACTTGCATTAGATAAGGTGGTTTGAATTAGAGGCATGTATATGAGGAAGAGTGGTTTGTAAATTCTAACTGTAAGTAAGAAACTCTATGGACAGAATTCAAGTCACATTTTGGAATGTCAATGAGAAACACTGGCCAGGTGGTAACACTAGTTGGCAGGAAAAGGGACCTGTGTGGTGGCCCCGCACTCAGTTCTCAATCAGAGTAGGATTTTTGTTTGTTTTTCTTTTTCTAAAATAATTTATTTTTTATTATAAATTATAGGCTGGGCGTGGTGGCTCACGCCTGTAATCCCAGCATTTGGGATGCCAAGGCAGGCAGATCACGAGGTCAGGAGATCGAGACCATCCTGGCTAACATGGTGAAACCTCGTCTCTACTAAAAATACAAAACATTAGCCAGGCGTGGTGGCGGGCGCGTGTAGTCCCAGCTACTCGGGAGGCTGAGGCAGGAGAATGGTGTGAACCCGGGAGGCGGAGCTTGCAGTGAGCCGAGGTCGCGCCACTGCACTCCAGCCTGGGTAACAGAGCAAAACTCCGTCTCAAAAAAAAAAAAAAAGAAAAAATTATAAATTGACAGTTTATAATTGTATAATTTGTGGGGCACAAAGTGATGTTATGATCTATGAATACAGCATAAAAGAATTAATTAAGTTTAATTAATCAAGTTAGCTAACATATCCATCACCTCAAATATTTACTCTCTCAGCAGTGTGAAATGTACAATACTCTGTTATTAACTATACCTACCATGCTGTGCAATAGAACAAACAGAAAAATTGCTCCTCTGTCATTGAGATTTGTACCCTTTGACATCATCTTTTTTTAATTCCGAAATTAGTTCCTTTCCTTAATATCCAAAAGGCAGCCCCCAAACGGGACAGAGGCGTGCGTAGTCACAGGCACTGGTAAAGAGACGTAAGGTTCTTGGTTTGGTGTTTCCCTTCATTTTCTTTTCCTGCCTCTCCATTTCCTGTTCATCTTTCTCCCCTCCCTCGGCTCCCCGTCTGCTGTGGTCTGACTTCCTCGAAAGCCTTGTGTACCTCACCCTCCAAGCTGTGTCTCTGCTCCCTCCCACGTTCTCTCCAGGAGACCCATTTGTTATGTCTCCAATCTACTTCCCAACTTCTTAGCCTCGCTCCCTCTGTCTTCCTCCATCTCTCTGTGTCCCCCTCACCCTGGTGGCTTAATGGCTTTCCTCGGGCATCAGATCTTTGGTCTGAGTCCTCTCCATGCTGATGGTCTCCAGGCCATGTTGGAGGTGGTTGTAATCTTTAGGTGATAATCTTTAGGTGATTGTTATTGCCAAACCGCAGTAATTGCTTTGAGTGGATTTAGCAATGTCCAGGGGCTCATTGCAGGACCAAGCAACCCTATGTGTTGGTTATAAAGAAATTCAGTGAAAGGAGATTGATATTTTGTTGCTGTTGTTACCCGTGGCCTTAGCCAAGGGCTCACAGGACAGCAGGACGAACACAGGCTTCCCTCTGATCTCTGCAGCAGTGTGCCAAAGTTGCCCTCGCTTAGCAAGGGTTCCTTTCTCCTCCGGTGCTTTTCTGTGTCTTGGTATCTCTACTCAATCCCTCCAACCAAGGAAGGGAAAGCTAACTTTAAAAAACAATTTTTGGCCCAGCAGAGTGGCTCATGCCTGTAATCCCAGGACTATGGGAGGCTGAGGTCAGCAGATCACTTGCGTTCAGGAGTTCAAGACCAGCCTGGTCCAACATGGTGAAATCCTGTCTCTACTAACAATACAAAAATTATCCAGGTGTGGTGGTTTGTTCCTGTAATCCCAGCTACCTGGGAGGCTAAGACAGTTGAATCACATGAACCCAGGAAGTAGAAGTTGCAGTGAGCCAAGATTGCACCACTGTACTCCACCCTGGGCAAAAGAGTGAGGCTGTGTCTCAAAAACAAAATAATTAAATTAAAAACAATTTTCTTCTTTGGTCAAAAAGATGCCTCCCTAAATCCACAGCCTTTTTTTCTTGTTTTCCTCTTTTAGAGATGAGGTCTCACTTTGTCACCCAGGCTGCAGTGCAGTGGTGCAATCACGGCTCACTGCAGCCTCGACCTCCTGGGCTCAAGCAATTCTCCCACCTCAGCCACCCAAGTTGCTGGGACTACAGGCACCCATCACCACACCTGGCTAATTTTTTCAAAACATTTTTTGTAGAGATGGGGTCTCACTATGTTACCCAGGCTGATCTCAAACTCCTGGCCTCAAACAGTCCTCCCACCTCATCCTCCTAAAGTTCTGAGATTACAGGCCTGAGCCACCACACCCAGGCTCAGAGCCTAATCTTTGAAGGCAGAGTGACTTTGTCTTCAAACTACTCCTCCGGGACCTATTAGTCAATCACTTACTGAGTGCGAGTCACTTTTCTAAGCACTTTACATGTGTTATTTCATTTCTTTCTCCCCACAACCTTTCAGGGTTAGAGATTATGCCTGTTTCATAGGTAAGGTAACTTGAGCCCAGTGAGCATAACTCGCCCAGTGTCACACAGCCAGGCGGTGGCAGGCTCAGGATTTGAATCTACATTGCTCTGAGCCTAAGCCACTCCCACCTTGCCTTGCTGCCTGGATGCCTGGTTTCCTAGTGCAGGAAACTCTTATTGTCTGTTTCCTTCCCTTGGTCTCTACAATTGGCCCATTTCTCATTCTCTCCTTAATCAAGAGCACATAGATACTGCTAACTTCCTTACGAAGGAATTGTGTGTGTGTGCGTTTGTGTGTGTCTGCGTGTGTGTGTGCGTGTGTGTGTGTCTGTTTGTCTTATGTGCATTTTACCCACATATCTTACTTCAGACCTCAGGGCAGTCTGCTTCCTTCTCTCTATACTGATTAATTTGAAGAAAACTTTAGCTACAAAAAATTCATTCTCCCACATTGTTGTAATTTCCATCCCTAACAAACCTTTAGTGAATTCTCCCTGTTTAAATGTAGAAAGACCGTGTCTTCCGGGGATGATGCAGAATCCACTTAGGGTGCACAGCTGCCGTAGAGCGAAGCCTGGGGCTCCATGAAGCTGGCGAGGAAGGGGGTTGGTGGATCTTAGTAGGCCAGGGATGAAAAAGAGGTGAAATGTCTGCAGCCTATTTCTGATTATCTTCAAACTGATAACTCATAAAGGAATCCCATTTTTGTTGCTGTAATATCAGTCACAAGTTCCTTGTTTTAATTAAAGTTTCACGATTAATGTCAAATCCCTGGTTTCATGCCGGCATTTTCCAACAGTCTTGTCTCTGGGCAGATTAATTTATGACTTTTTAAGTGAAGATAATCAGTGCTTTAGGCAAATAAACTATTCCATCACATCTAAGGATTCTTGCCTGGGCCGACTGTACAAACAGTGCAGTCTTCCGTTAAAAGAGACCCAGACAGACATGCTATGGAATACTCATCCAGTCATCGTCGTAGCCAGAGATGATGCTGGACATTACGGTCATTTTCCTTACTGAAAATGTTCCCAACTACATTTTAGGCCACATGGAGAATGGGTGCGTTTCACTCCAAACCATATTGATGCAATTGTGAATGTCCAAAAATGCAAATTGCATCATTCCTGCAGGAGATGCAGTGGCTTCCCAGACCTTCTTTTCCTTCCATGAAAGTCTTTGTGAACATTCAGCCGTGTTGTGTGTGTTGATGGAGAGGGCTGAGCAATACATACTGTTGCCAAATGATTTTCTTATTGATAAATGGAGCAATATATTTTGTTTCATTACTCAATTGTCTCTCCCCCTCTTCTATTTTCAAGGCAAAAAAATTAGGGCATGTCTTCCTTTCTGGCACAGAATTGTTTTACTTCATCATAGCCGATCTTATTGTAAATTCATAAAACCGTCTAGAGACTTGATAGTAAATTAAAGATGTTTCAAAACAATAATGTTTCCTGGAAATCACGCGCAACTCTGTTGCAGAAGTGGGAAGAATTTGAAATTTCTGATTTACTTGCCTATCCTGGGGCGACAGAAAGCAAGTTAAGTAGGTCACCCTGGCCATTGGTGAAGGTAAATGTATAAGAAAATAGTGCTTACTCTACAGACTTCCGGACTCTCCGTCCAATCTCGATGAGCAGGTATCCCGGAGATTGTAAGTTGCTGACATACACAACTCGAAAGCCAGAGCTTTAAGGGACTGCCTGTTGCATTTTTTATCATAAAGGAGTCTAGACTTAAATCTTTCATAACCGAACTCATACTGCAATCCATTACATGTACTTCATATTAGCTAGCGCTTCTGGCATTATGGTGGCAGCTGTGTAAAATATTTGTTGTGCTTGTTTAGAATTGAATTGTAATGTTCTAAGGTGAGCAATTATTCCTACCATGGAAGCTGCCAAACCTCTAATGCTTCTATACTTTGCCAGTGTGTCTAAATTGCAGGAGATATTGGTACCCTAAGCAGAACAGACACAACTTTCTCAGATACAGGAGGATGACCCTGTTTCTAAGTAGCTGCACAGTCTAGTTCTCTCTCCTGTTCACTCATTGTTAATTTAGTTGTCTAAGACTATGCAGTTGCTGAGGACAGTCATTTTTGAATTCTCCAGCCCCTATCACAGTGTCTGGCATGTGATGAGAGAACAGGAATATTTGCTGAAACGTGAAAATGCATATTCCATCCCATCGTGCCCCCTTTCCTCCCTCTCCCTCCTTCTTCCTACCCTCACACTAACCTTTGGGTTTTGCTTTCTAGGCAAAGCAGGAAAAATGCCAGCTCGGTCTCCCAGGACTCTTGGGAGCAGAACTACTCCCCTGGGGAAGGCTTCCAGAGTGCCAAAGAGAACCCCAGGTACTCCAGCTACCAAGGCTCCAGGAACGGCTACCTGGGAGGACACGGCTTCAACGCCAGGGTCATGCTGGAAACTCAGGAGCTCCTTCGCCAGGAACAGAGGCGGAAGGAGCAGCAGATGAAGAAGCAGCCTCCTTCCGAGGGGCCCAGCAACTATGACTCGTATAAGAAAGTCCAGGACCCCAGTTACGCCCCTCCCAAGGGGCCCTTCCGGCAAGACGTGCCCCCCTCCCCTTCTCAGGTTGCGAGGCTGAACAGACTTCAGACTCCTGAGAAAGGGAGGCCCTTCTATTCCTGAGTGCGCAAAGAACGGATGCTTCATGTCACGCAATAAAAGACATTTTTCCTATGAAGACTTGTATTTTGGGAGTTTTTTTAAAACCTCGATGGTACTATGGAGTATTTCTGTTGTTGGTATCAGTGCCTTTAAGCAGTGTAGGCAGAGAAATGGAAGGCCTTAATGTCTTTGCCACTATGTCTCAAGTGTCTGTTTCATGGAAGGATTTCCCACCCTGTGACAATCATCTGTTCGAGGCGTTCATATGCTCTGCGCCTCTCCACAGTACCAGGAATCTCGGCCTGACTCATGAGTTGTCCACGGCTTGGTTGTAACATCCCTGCACCACTTGGAGTGACAAATTCACCTGTAGTGGAGGATGACGTGCGGCCCTGTTTTTCCCTCTAAGTTCTCTTAGCTATGGGATGACATCTCAGCCTCTGGTGGAGGAAAAGTGGGCGACATACACCAAAAATTGGGGCTTTCTGGTACTTCACAGCACAGCCATTTGTCATACTTTGTCATCAGTGTGGTTTTCTCTTTCCTTTCTCAGCTCCTTGTGACGGGAGAGTCGGTCATCCTATTACAGAAGCTAAGCCATAGTCCAACATTGTTTGGTCACCATGGGGGTCCTTTTGTAACCGCCTTATAACTCAACATTACCAATAAAGTGATGATCCTAGTCTGCGTTTATACATACGCTTGTTCGCTACTGTTCCTGACACGTGGGTTGAGTCACCACAGCTCTGTGTGGGGAACGTGGGAGACAGGAGTGGCTCCTGCCGGGGGAAGCTGGGCCTGCCATTGGCCCTGTGTCTGTCATGAGGGGAGAGCTAAGAAAGAAATTCTCCTGGGAAGAGCTCATGGCCCAGTACATCCCAGTAATTATTTTAATTAGTTTTTGTTCTGACAGCTTGTCAGGAAGGGCACAGAATGGGACAGAGATAAACCAGACAGTCATTTTGATCTGCTCTCTACGGTTTTTCAAGTCAGAGGCAATTGATGCTTGTCTAACGCATCCACACACTGCATGTCTGACTGGCGATGCCACACTCCTAAGCAATTCTGCCATGAAACATAAAAGACAAAGGAAAAGCCATTACACATCACACAGAGAACATTTCTGGGTCCCACAGCGGCGGTGGCAGGAAGTTCACTCTTGCGTCAGTATTTGAGTGTGTGTGTGTCTCGGGGACCTCGGTGACTCCCATCTTCCTTCATCGTTCTGAACATCCTGTATTGTAAACCGTGGCTGGGGTGCTAAAGTGCCTGTGAATCCCGATGTGGAAAAAGCTGGAGGTGAAAGCTCAGCATACCATGTATTCACTTGAAAAACAGAAAAAAAGACATGTATGGATATACCTATTTTTTTTTATTGGCACATTGTATTTTTGTGTTGACTTGTTTTTAGAAATGATGTGTCCACACACATACCTGTGTCTCTTCTGCATTTCTGTGTCATGGTTCTGTTTCTTAATCATGTGCGGTGGTGTCTAAGTGGTATTACCAGTGTACGCGCAGTGACCTTGGATGACAGTGGCCCTTTCTCACAGCCTCCCCTGAGCTGTGAGAAACAGCTTTCTCTGTACATATGCGACTCCTAATAAAAGGCATATTTCTTCCTGTTCTTTTGGTGTCTCTGGTGTTCCTGGGCAACCTTGCCTAGCTGGGGTTTTTTAAAAGGTATATTAACAGATGTGATTTATATATATATATATATTTATATTTATATTTATATTTAGAGAAAGTTGGAAGTTTCCTCACATCTGAGGAAACTTTGCATGAAAGGGGGCAGGAGAACCCTGGGGCCCACTCTTGGATGAGGATGGAGAGGGGGACTCACTTGTCCCTTGGAAAAGATGGTCCCCATTATGACATCATTCTCACTCTTAGTCCATTAAGACAATATACAGTCTTATAGTTGGAAGTCTCAAAGTGGGAAGTTTGCAAACACAGGAACTGGTGGTTGATTGCATATTTGAGCACCTGAGGAGAGAGGGGAAGGGGAGAGAGAAGAACCTTCATGAGTCCACTGCAAGGCCCAGGCTGCCTAAAGAAGCCTGAGGAGTTCTGAATTGAAGGAGCCAGTACAGCTCAAACTAAATGAATGAAAAATTATGCAGAAAGCGACATGATATTCCCATGACTGCCCTTTGCACCCTTGGAATCATCCTAGCAAGCCAGATGTTTTGATTGAGTCCTGGCCTTGAGTCCTATGAGCCCAGAGAAAGGTCCAGATTCGCGTCCACTTCGAATACAAACCTGGTTCTTTTTCCCAAATTACAAAGTAAGGCTTTGCTATTTCTTTAAGAGGGACACCCACAAATATGTGTGTGGCGTTTTGAAGGCATAAAGGGTGCTATGTCCCTAGATATGTCTTGTGCACAGATACAGGAGATTTGGTCGCCACGCAAATGGCAGGCTTTGCGAGGACCTGTCAAAAATGCCCTCTTATGGAGCACCTAGCATCAGTGGGTTGTCATAGCAACCCTCATCCTGTCACTAAATCCAAATTCTGTCACCTCGAGATTAGGAATGAGGGGTGCGTGGCAAGCCGAGGCAATACCACCTCCTTGGTTCTTTCAAGCATGCCAGGTGTGGGAAGTGAAAAGGGAAGATGGACAGGTTTGTTCATTTTCTCCCTGAGCAGGAGGCCCATTGCTAATGCCAAAACACATGGCTTATTTGTCTCAACTGACAGCGGACAGCAGAGTAGGAGAGGCAATAATCGCATGTTGTGGGGACTCAAGTCACAAAGGGACCTGTGGGTTGAAACTGACAGTTTGAGCGGCACTGGGAAGAGAAGTAGGAATGGTCCACAGAGAAGTCAAAATAGGCTCTATGAAGCAATCTTGACTCAGCGGACCAGCCTCCTGGCTTCAGGACCTTTTGCTAAGACACAAGGGTATCCCCTGGGAGGGCTTGTCCCAAGGAGGAGCCGGCCCAGGTGCTGTCGAGATGGGCACTGGGATCTGCCCAGCAAAAACTGCAGGAAAGGGGAGCCAGGGAGACCCTGGAGCCCACTATCAGATGAGGATGGAGGTAGGGGAACTTACCTGTCCTTTGGAAAAGATGGTCTCCACTATGGCATCATTTCTACTCTTAGTCCATTAAGACAGTATATAGTCATTTGTATTAGAAATTATAAAAATAATACTGCATAGCATATCTATGTTATATGTAATTGAAGCACTGCCATCCACCTTCTCTGTGGTCAGACCGAGGGCAGCTCAAAGGTCAAAGTGTTAGGGTTCAATCACTTGGCGGTTCATGGTCCAATGACCACAGCCAAGGAGGAGTTCACCAAGGGTTTTATTATTGGCAACACGTGAGGAGGACGCCAGGGATAGTTCCCAAAAGCAGTACCTCCCTGAACGAGGTGAAAACAGCTTTTATTGGGCTGGTGAGCTGAGTCATCGTATGTCAAGCTTGTTCAATCTGCAGCCCAAGGGCCACATGTGGCCCGGGATGGCTTTGAATGTGGCCCAACACAAATTCGTAAACCTTCTTAAAATGTTATGAGGTGTTTTTTTGCGAATAAAAAAATTTTTCTTTTTAGCTCATCAGCTATCGTTTATGTTAGTGTATTTTATGTGTGGCCCAAGACAATTCTTCTTCCAACGTGGCCCAGGGAAGCCAAAAGATTGGCCACCCCTGTGAGGTGGAGTAAGGGGTGGTGCAGGGACAGTCATTGATCATGCTTCTACATCCTTCACATGGGTAGAAAATGGCAAATAAGTTCCTCCCTCGGCGGGGTGTTTAGTGCAGTAAAAAGAGTTCACCAAAGTTCCCTCCAACCAGGCACCTCTGGATCCAACTAGTTTTTATTTTGCTGGGTCTGGGCTGCTTCCTGGAACTTTTGTGAAGCAAGGAGAACTCAGGGTGCAACACTTACCAGTGGGCACTTTTCCACAGGCTCCCAGAAAACCCGGGGACCCTGGGTTACAAAAGCACCCCACAATTGACAGGGCTGTCCCAGAACACGCAGAGAGCAGGACCCCAACTTCTCTGGGTTTCTGCCAATGAAGTCCAATAGATCCAATGAGAGAGGGCAAACCCAGTGAATTTTCTGTTTTCATGGAGTTTGAAAAGAGGTGGAAAATAAGCAAACCACTTTGTCAGGAATCTTCTTTGTGATCATTGGCCGCAAGAAGTATCACAACGAGGAGACAGCGGGTGGGAGACCAGGCATCCCGGTGGCTTCTCTGTCCATGCCATTGCCCTTGTTTCACCCACATACGGCAGTCATCAAGAATGCTGCCCTGCTCTAGTATTTTTTATTAGAAAGTGCGCACATTTGCAATTTCTAATGTAGTTTTGCATATGTCATTCTATATTTCGTTATTTTAATGGGTTTCTTGTTTCATACGATGAGTCCTTAAAGCTCAGGTGTTTCTGAAACCAATCTAGGGTGAGGCAGGTAGTTCTTACTTTCTGGCTTTGTTTGCTAGTCATGGAAGAGTAAGTCATGAGGTTCAACTACCCGCCTCCAGGTACATTCCATTAGAAACGTCCTCCTTCCGATAGCACAGTGTACCATATATTTAAATGTCTAGTTAACAGTCAGCTTTTTTCTTCTGGGGTGGGGAGGAGGGAACAAAAATTACTTGGATAATGACGTGTCAGGTAAGGAGATAATCTTTTCTTCAGAGACAGGATATCATCTTAATAAGGCAGCTAATAAGAACGTTCACAGGTCAGAAAGTGAGAGTGACGGAGATGCTTTAATGGAAAACCACCTTCAGCTCTGAGTAATGATTAGATCACAAAAGCTGGTGGAACAAAATTGACTTTTTTAAAATGTGTCAGGGATGAGGGTTGTAATTCTGAACATAAGCTTTAAAGAATTTTTTTTAAACAAGAAACTGATATTCTGCTTTGGTGCTTATGGGGGAAAGGAAAGATTCTCATTGCATCCCACATAGAAGGATTTTTTTTTTCCCTTGAGACAGAGTCTTGCTTCCTTGCCCAGGCTGGAGTGCAGTGGTGCAATCTCAGCTCACTGCAACCTCAGCCTCTTAGATTCAAGTAATTCTCCTGCCTCAGCCTCCCAAGTAGCTGGGATTATGTGTGCACCACTACGCCTGGCTGATTTTTGTATTTTTAGTAAAGACGGGGTTTCACCATGTTGGCCAGGCTGGTCTCAAACTCCTGACCTCAGGCAATCTCCCTGCTTCAGCCTCCCAAAGTGCGGAGATTACAGGGGTGAGCCACCACACCCAGCTAGATGGGTTCTTGTCTCCAGAATTTAGCATCTTTCTCGCCAGCACGCATCCTTCTCCTCTCCTAGACTTTCATATTCCATTCAGCAAAGTAAAAGCCTATGGATGTCCTCTGTCCATAAATTTCGTTGCCTTCAGTTAAGCCCCATCATAAGCCCCATCACAGGGAATTTCACTTTCACACTTGATCTTAGCCAAAAAAGGCTAAGACGCGATAGGGAATTTCACGTTTAAAGAATTCCATTATGGATCCCCTAAGATCGAGAATCCTTTAATGAAGAAGATAACTGCTTTTTCTCATATTTTTTCCCCTTTCTGAGCTCCGATTTAAATCATCAGTTTTTATTTCCTGATTTGTATGTTTTTTAAGCACATTGTGTCTGTGCTGGCCTGCCCCACTCCGGATGGGTCTGTTTAACACTGGACATGGGAGTAGAGGGCAGGAGTCAAGGAACTGAGTCTTCCCACTGTGAAGCTGAACAATTCCTCATCTTTCCTGCTTAGCACTTACTTGCTCACAGGATCAATTAAATGTGTGAAAACACCTTTTTTCTGAATTGCACGGTGAACTGATGAGTCACCTCACACCGTTGCTGGCTTAGAAAAGCCATTTCGAGTTTGTTCCTAGATGCTGTGGATGCCTCTCGATGATCTGATCCCGCAGGGTGTCGGCAGCCTCAGCGGATCGTCTGCAGGAGGAAGGAGCGTGAGCAGGGGCCCTTCTTCGCTCCCTGGAGGCAGTCTCCCCGCTTGCAAGAAGCTTCCTTCTGAAACCGAGGTTTGGCTTCCATGAGGGATTTTATGATGCAAATATTTTAAGTACAACTTTGAAGGTTTTGCCATTAAAAACAGCTTCGCATGGCTCTGGGCCCAGCTGACTGCAAACTATGAGGGGGGAAGTGCCATAGATTGCTGGCAAGTGACAGAAGGAAAACAACACAAATTTCTAAACCAATCATGACCCGGGCTAATGATCTGGTTTCAGGGTTCAGTTCATATCTGACTTGCGTTTACCCAGCTCGAGTTGTCAGCAGCAACATATCCATTGCAGCCGTTTATGATGGGATTAAATGGGTAAAAACGTAGGCTGACAACCCTGAGATGGGTCAGATTAGGGCTGGCCAAAGAACGTGGGGTGCTTTGGAATATAGCAAACCTTTGAACTCGTAAAGCCTCAAAGTGAATTTGCTGTGCACATGCCCTGACTTGGAGCTCCATTTCCAAACTGCTTTAATTTTATCTGCTTGGCTTGACTTCTATCCAGGCTCAAGGGGCCCCCATTCCGGTCCCAGCAACCAAAGCATTCCCGCAAAATATGAACCCGCAAAGTCCACAAGCCGCTCCTGGCTTCTTACCTTTTTTTTTTTTGAGACGGAGTCTCGCTCTGTTGCCCAGGCTGGAGTGCAGTGGCGCAATCTCGGCTCACTGCAAGCTCCGCCTCCCGGGTTCACGCCATTCTCCTGCCTCAGCCTCTCCGAGTAGCTGGGACTACAGGCGTCCGCCACCACGCCCGGCTAATTTTTTGTATTTTTTAGTAGAGACAGGGTTTCACCGTGGTCTCGATCTCCTGACCTCGTGATCCGCCCGCCTCGGCCTCCCAAAGTGCTGGGATTACAAGCGTGAGCCACCGCGCCCGGCCGACTTCTTACCTTTTTTGATCGCTTTATTTGTGTAGCACTTTACAATTTGCAAAACATTCCCATCTTTTCTTCTTGAGTCCCCAAACCCTGGGAAGCAGGCTAGAGAAATGATAGTTCAATTTTACACATGAGGACACTGAGAAACCAAGAATTTGAGACTTGCCAGGTGATGAGTGGCTCAATCAGAACCCAAAACTCATTGTCCCAACTGTGACCCCTACTTGTGATACAAAGGTTTCATCAAATAAAAAGATTTTACTTTAGGCAATTTTAAATTCCTTACTTGATGGTCATTGTACATTTCGTTGATGGGAAAATAAGCACAACATAAGGTATAAACAATTGCAAAATTAGTAATCCTTTGAAAATTAATTTTATGGGTACAATGAAAGATTTAAACTTTTAATCCCAGCACTTTGGGAGGCCAAGCGGGAGGCCAAGAGTTTGAGACCAGCTTGGGCAACATAGCAAGACCCCCATCTCTACAAAAAGTAAAAAAGCATTAGCCAGGCACGGCAGCATGCACCTATAGGCCTAGCTACTTGGGAGGATGAGATGGGAGGTCTGGTTGAGCCCTGGAGTTCAAGGCTCCAGTGAGCTATGATCACACCATTGCACTCCAGCCTGGGCAACAGAGCAAGACCATGTCTTTAAACAATTTTTTTTTTTTTTTTTAATTTAAAGCTGGGCATGGTGATTCACACCTGTAATCCCAGCACTTTGGGAGGCCAAGGCAGATGGATCACTTGAGGTTAGGAGTTTGAAACCAGCCTGGTTAACATGATGAAACCCCGTCTCTACTAAAAAAAAAAAAAAAAAAAAACAACAACAACAACAAATCAGCTGGGTGTGGTGGCACATGCCTGCAATCCCACCTACTAGGGAGGCTAAGGCAAGAGAATCGCCTGAACCCAGGAGGTGGAGGTTGCAGTGAGCCAAGATCATGCCCCTGCATTCCAGCCTGTGCAACAGAACGAGACTCTAAAAAATTTTTTTAATTTAAAATATTTTATGAATTATAATACCATTTATATTATAAAATTACATATTATATATGTATGCAAACACATTATACACATATACATATAATGGTTCATTCACACTTCAGGCACTGGGTGTCATAAATTTGCAACGTTTACTGAAATAGACATTTTAGCCAGGCTTCCATGTGGATGTGCAGAGCCTCCCGGGCTCCCTTGCTGGTGACCACAGTTTCATGCTCTGCCTCCTCTGCTTCAGTGTTTAAGACCCTCAGACCAGAAGGGGTTCATTTCTAAGCCAGGTTTCAAGGTTGAGAAAAGGAAGAGTTAAGTGAAAATGTTGGAAACTGAGGAGGATCTGAAACATGAGGAAAGCAGGATGCTGCGGAACACAGAATGGCCACGACGAAACGCCAGTTCCTCACAGGCGGGCTTCTGTAGCAGATGCAAAAAAAAAGGCCTCGGATGCTAATCCAAAATAGAAAAGATCGCTGGGAGATGGTGAAACAATAACAATTTGCATTAAATCATCAGCTGCTTTCAGCACAGATGGGAAAAGCCTGTTACAAAATGTTGTAAGACATTTGCAGCGGGTTTCAAGCTGGACAGGCATTAAAAACATTCTTGAGCTTTTCATGTTGGGAATAAAAATGTAAATCATTTTTAGCGAGGATTTTTTTTTTACATACCATTTTGTCTTTGTATTTTATTTTATTTTATTTTGGGAAAGGAGACGACATAGTAATAGCCAAGGGGAAATGATCCATTTACAGAGTTGGATAGATAAAATTTATCTTCAAAGAGGTAGAATATTAATTATGCATACATAGAAACTTTGAGCTCTGAGACATTCCCAATGAAACGACGGCTTATTTCACTCAAGATCCTAATCAAGCACAGTTCCCGTATCTGAGAGAGAAACACTGCCAGTTGCTAACATGCCTACTTTTCTGGGTCAGTTTCAGAGCATGGAGGCAGAGTTGGGGAAGCCGACTAGGACTAGAGGGCCTCTCTCTGGAAGCTCTCTAGAACTGGCTAGCGGCTTTGGCCCTCAGGGCACAGGCGCTTCTCCTCCATGCGCCTTTAAATGGACTGCGGGGGCTGGAAGGCAGGAGCCAGGAGCTGAAGCAGCAGGCCCATCTCCCGTGATCCCACGCCCCTGGAGAAGAGACTAGACAGCCACAGACTCTCAGCGTCTGGAAGCACTGGCTGGCCTAGGGAAACGAGTTTCCAATAACTAATCCAGCTGAACGAGGCACTTCCCTTGGCTCTGGCTCTCCTTCCCGTAAGCCAGGAAATGTTCTCTCCATTCATTCGGGGATGGCTCATCAGGGACTTCTAATCTCGGACTGGTTACTCTGCAGACTATGCTGGTATCTTCTGCTCTGTATCCTAAGTCCTTTTAGTGGTTCCCTCCGGACTAATTGATACTCAGAGATATCCTGTGTGTGTGATTTGTTCAAGGTAATTGTAAGGCCACAAAGAAGCCAATATTGATTTTTTTTTAAGATGCCACCTTATGTGGCCTGAAATTTACTATGTAGAATATGCAGTCAGTTTAGGGAAAATAATTATCTCATATTCATTTACTCATTCATTCATTCATTCATTCATGGCTCCTGCTGTAGGCCAGGTGCCATGTATATGCTGGAAACTCACTAGGGAATAAACCAGTCTTACACTAACGGGGAATAGCCAGGCTGTGTAATGTTCAGACAGTGATGCTTGGTGCAGAGAAAATAAAGCAGGATTCAGGACTAGGATGTGAGAAGGAGCAGATGGGTTGGGGTTGGGGGATCCGTGTTGTATAAGACTAGGTTGCTTTCATTAGAGACTCTGGAGGGAATACTGGCAGGAGTGACATCGGTAGGAGTGGCCTGGGACACGTGGTGAACACGAGGCAGAAGGCGAGATAGTGAAGCAGTCAAGGAGCAGGGAGACCAGTGTGCTGGAGGACACCAAAATCATCATCAACAACAAATATGGTTGCAAGACCGCGATTCAAATGATAAAACCTTCACAGAATGCAAGCCTATGGGAGATGGTGAGAAGGAGTGAAATAACGCATGGTCTAATTACAGGCTTCGAGGGAGAAGGGGAGGCATTCCTGAGAAAGGACGAACGACAACCTGGAAGTGTCAACGGGAGTAAGAAAGACACCTGTCCCATTTCCAACCCCCAAATATGTGCTGGGGGAGCCTCCAGCAGCCACCACTGGGAAGGTGGCAAGCGTCAGTGAGGGCAAGAATAGAGTGGGGCTGCACAATCCCTGAGGGAGGTGAGACCACCTGGTCTTGGGCTTCCTTCTGACATCTGAAGCAGAAAGGGGTGTGGGGCAGGATGTGTCATGGGGTCTCTGAGGGGAGGCAGACGCTCAGCTCTAAACACTGCCCAACCGTAGGAGCTGAGGCAGGACTCACTGGGAGCATGTGGGCATTGTGCCTAGAGGTGGCTGTCATAGCTCCACCCATCATAGCAGCCCCAATTCCCAATCCCGCTTCCCTGCTGTGTGTTGGTGTGTTGATGATAGACATCACTCACTCACTCATTCATTCATTCGTTCATTCATTCATTCATTCATTCAGGGCCTACAATATACCAGACAATGTCTTCATCACTGGGCATTCAGTGGTGAACTAAAGACACCCTAGGCCAGGCGCAGTGGCTCACACCTTTCATTCCAGCACTTTGGGGGCTGAGGTGGGTGGATCACTTGAACTCAGAGTTTGAGACCAGCCTAGGTAACATGGTGAAACCCCATCTCCACAACTATAGCAACAACGAAGAGACCTTGATGTTCTCATAAAAATGACAGTCCAGAGGCAGGGGCAAACATTAATTAAGTAAACACACTACTAGATAGAGTACATTATGTTGTGACAAGAGCAGTGAAAACAGAGTTGCTGTGATGCAATAATAGGGAAAGGAGACATAATTAAGATGGGAGCCAGGTGCCGTGGCTCACACCTATAATCCCAGCGCTCTGGGAGGCCAAGGCCAGAGGATCACTTAGCCTGGGCAACATAGGGAGACCTCATCTCTACAAAAAAATTCAAAAATTAGTTAGGTGTGGTCATGTGTGCCTGTAGTCTTAGCTACTTGGGGGGCTGAGGCAAGAGAATCCCCTGAGCACAGGAAGTTAAGGCTGCAGTGAGCCATGATTGCGCCACTGCACTCCAGCCAGTGTGGCAGAACAAGACCCCGTCTCAAAAGAAGGAAAAAGAGACAGTGAAAGTTTGTGAGGAGTGATTTGTAAACTGAGTCTTGAAGGATTTGAAAATCCAACAAGAATTTGGCAATATATCAAGATCCCAAAAACTTGATCCCCTGTGACCCCAAGGTTTCATTTTCTAGAATATAGCTGATGAAACTCAAAAGGTAGACAGAGATTTATACCCAAAACTGTTAAACAATATTGTTTATAGGCCAGAAAAATTGGACGTAAACATCCCAAACTAAGGAAATGGCTAAGGAAATTATGGCATAGAATGTAGTAGTGTATTATAGCTATTAAAGTTAATGTTTATGAATAAATTCCACCAATATAGAAATATAGTCACAATATAATGTTCAATAAAAGATACTAAAATATCAAATTGTGCCTTCATCATGGCCACATATATATGCATGTATATGTGTAAATGTGTGTGTATAGATACATATGTGTGTTTATGTGTGTGTGTGTGTGTGTGTGTACAGAAAGGGAAGAAATAACCCCATTATTAACAAGTTATCACCTAGTGTTTGGATTATGTAGCAAAGCTGAATCGTTTTTCAGCTGCCATGGACACCCTCAGGTTAAAGGTCATGGAACCTGAGCCTGCCCTGATGACCCCAGCGTGCAACCTCATGCAGAACTTAAGTGTTCAGATGGAGGAGTGGGGACTGAATTAAGATGCAAACACCACATGGCAGGAGCCAGGATCCAATCGTGTCATCTGCAAACAGAGGCAATTTAATTTCCTCCTTTCCTATTTGGATGCTTTTGATTTATATTTTTTTCTTGCCTAATTGCTCTGGCTAGGTCTTCTAGTACTATGTTGGATACAAGTGTTGAGAGTGGGCACCTGAGTCTTGTTCCTGATCTTGTTAGAGTAGCAGATAGCCAGAAACGAGCAGCCCAGGGAACCCCCTGGGAAAAGAAGTCTTAGAGATGTTGCCCACTGGCAGTCAGCAAAAAGGACAAGATCACATCTGGTCTTGTGGTTGGGGCTCCTCCAGCCCTGAAGGGGATTTATCAAGCCCTAGCTGGAGGTAACCATGCTAAGGACTTTCCCCGTTGATGAGCACGTGCACTCCTCCAAAAACTCACTCTAGAATAGCCTTTTGCTCATTATAATAGTAAAACGCATGCCCCTGGATGGAGATTTTAAATGCTAATGAGGCACACGATGTGTGTAATGGCATGTACAACCACAGAGCATGTGCGCCCAAAGGGACTTCCTGAAACAGGATTGTAAGTGACATCCCCTCATGCCCCTTCATGAATAATCATGTAAGAGTCTCATGAAGGGCATTTCCCCAGCACTAGTGGCTGCTGGCTCTTTCTTTTGTGCAGCCTACTCTCTCTCATCTTTCAGAGCTTACTGCCTCTTTAAATAAACACTGCTACTATTCTACTATGACTTTTCCAGCTGGACCAGCCTGGAAATTTTTCCACTGCTCTCTAGGCATGTACTTTATCTTCCTTCAGTCAACTCTGCTGCTTAACCCTTGCTATGCATCTCTTGGCTCAATTTTTTCTTCCAGATTAGGCAAGAACCGAGGATTCCCTCACTTCTGGTAACAGTCTTAGAGGAAGAGCTGTTAGCAGCAGACTTGTCATATGTGGCTTTTATTATGTTGAGGTACATCCCTTCTACATCTATTTTGTTGAGAGTTTTTAATTACGAAAATATGTTACATTTTGTCAAAAGCTTTTTCTGCATGCATTGAGATGATCATATAATTTTTATCTTTTTATTCTGTCAATATGGTGTATATGATTGATTTGTGTATGTTAAACCATCCTTGCATCTCAAGGATAAATCACACATGAACATGGTGTATGATCCTTTTCATGTGCTGTTGAATTTGGTTTGCTAGTATTTTATTGAGGATTTTTTGCATCTAAATTCATCAGGAATATGGGCCTATAATTTTGTTTTCTTGTAGCATTCTTATCTGGCTTTGGTATGAGGATCATACTGGCCTTGTAAAATGAGTTTGGAAGTGTTCCTCTTCCTTCAGTTTTTTGGAAGAGTTTGAGAAGGATTGCCATCAATTCTTCTTGAAACTCTTGGTAAAATTCACCAGTGAAGCCAGCTGGTTCTGGGCTTTACTTTGTTGGAAAGCTTTTGATTATTGATTCTATCTCCTTAGTTGTTACTGATCTGTTCAGATATTCTATTTTTTATAATGTAGTCTTGATTGGTTCTCTGTTTTTAGGAATGTATCAATTTCTTCTAAGTTATTCAATACAGTTGTGTGCCACCTAACAATGTTGTGATCAATGATGAACTCCATATATGACTGTAATCCCATAAGATTATAATGGAGCTGAAAAACTCCTATTACCTAGTGACTTCATAGCCATTGTGACACTGTAGTGCGATTCATCACCTTTTCTTTGTTTAAGTATGCAAATACTTACCATTATGTTACACCTGCCTATAGTATTCAGTATGATAACAAGATATACAGGTTTTAGTGTATATTATATAGCTTCAGTGTATAGTAGGCTATTCCATCTAGGATTGTGTAAATACACTCTATGATGTTTACACAATGACAAAATTGCCTAACACATCTCTGAATATATCCCCACATATAGCATATAACTGTTCTCACTAGTCTGTCATGATTCTTTGTATTTATTTGCTATCAGTTACAATGTCTTCTTTTTAATTTATAATTTTATTTATTTGAATCTTCTCTTTTTTTCTTGGTAGTCTAGCTAGTTGTATTGATTTTGTTTATCGTTTCAAAAAACAACTCTTAGTTTTGTTGATCTTTTCTCTGGTCTTTCTATTCTCTTTCATTTATTTCTGCTCTAAACTTTTTTCTTTCTTCTGCTAACTTGGTCTTTGTTTATCCTCTTCTTTTTCTAGTTTCTTGAGGTGTGAAGTTAGACTGTTTCTTTGTTTTCTTTTTTCTTAAAGTAGACATTAATTGCTAAAATTTTCTTACCATTGCTTTTGCTGCCTCCCACAAGTTTTGGTATTTTGTGTCTCTGTTTTTCTGGGTCTCAAGATAATTTTTGACTTCCTTTTTGATTTTTTTGTTTGACCCACTTGTTGTTCAGGACTGTGTTGTTTAATTTCCACATACTTGTGAATTTTCCAAAATTTTTCTGGTTCTTGATTTCTCGTTTATATTATTGTGGTGAGAAAAAAAAATGATTGAGATGACTTTTAATCTCCTTAAATTTGTTAAGACTTGTTTTGTGGCCCAAGATCTATCCTGGAGAATGTTCCATGTGCACTTGAAAAGAATGTGTATTATACTACTAATGGATGGAATGTTCCGTATATGTTCATTAGATCGTCTTGGTCCAGAGTGTTATTCAAGTCGCTGTTTCCTTCTGGATTCTCTGTCTGGATGACCTATCCATTGCTGAAAGTGGGATATTGAAGTCCCTTATTACTGTGTTGTTGTCACTTTCTTTCTTCACTTCTGTTAAAATTTGCTTTATATATTTA
Source organism: Hylobates moloch (assembly GCF_009828535.3). NCBI lineage: Eukaryota > Metazoa > Chordata > Mammalia > Primates > Hylobatidae > Hylobates > Hylobates moloch. The sequence continues at coordinate 91,614,353 of NW_026652278.1, forward strand.
AGTGATCCAATGTTGGATACATATGTATTTCTAATTGTTATTTTATCTTGATGAATTGAACTTTTTTTTTTTTTTTTTTGAGACAGAGTCTCACTCTGTCGCCCAGGCTGGAGTGCAGTGGCGAGATCTCGGCTCACTGCAAGCTCCCGCCTCCCGGGTTCAGGCCATTCTCCTGCCTCAGCCTACCTAGTAGGTGGGACTACAGGCACCTGCAACAACACCCGGCTAATTTTTTGTATATTTAGTAGAGATGGGGTTTCACTGTGTTAGCCAGGACAGTCTCGATCTCCTGACCTCGTGATCTGCCCGCCTCAGCCTCCCAAAGTGCTGGGATTACAGGCGTGAGCCACTGCACCCGGCCAAATTGACCTCTTTATCATCATATGGTGACCCTCTTTGTCTCTTTTGACAGATTTTGATTGACAGTATATTTTGTCTGATATAAGGATAGCCACCCCTGCTCTATTTTGGTTTCCCTTTACATGGAATGTATTTTTTCATTTCTCACTTTCAGCCTGTGTGTGTCTTCAAGGCTAAAATAAGTCTCTGGTAAGCAGTATATTGTTGGATCTTGTTTTTTAAATCCATTTAGCTACTTTGTGTCTTTTGATTAGAAAATTTAATCCATTTCTATTTAACGTAATTATTAAGAGGTAAGAAAATACTATTGTTATTTTGATATTGTTTACTGACTGTTCTTTAGTTTCATTGTTTCTTTCTTCCAGTTTGCTCTCTTCCTTTGTGATTTGTTAAACCTTTATACGGTATACTTTGGTTACTCTGTCTTTATGTTTTGCGTATCTACTAGAGGTTTTTTTCTCTATGGTTACCATGGGGTTTGTATAAAACATCTTATAACATTCTAATTAAGGCTGCTAACAACTTAACTTCAATTACATACAAAAACTCTACACACTGATTACTTCCCACTACATTTTATGCCATTGATGTCACATTTTACATCTTTTTATATTGTATATCTATTAACAAATTATTCTAGCTATAGTTATTTTTAATACTTTTGTCTTTTAACTTTTATACTAAAGTTAAAAGTGATTTACACAACACCATTACAGTATTATTCTGAATGTGACTATGTATTTATCTTTTCTAGTAGTTTTATACTTTCATATGTTTTCATATTATTACTGAGCATTCTTTCATTTCAACTTGAAGAACTACCTTTAGCATGTCTTATAAGGCAGGTCTCATGGTAATGAGCTCCCTCAGCTTTTATTTGTCTGGAAATGTCCTTATGTTTTTCTGAAGGACAGTTTTGCTGGGCATATGATTCTTAGGTGGCAATTTTTTTCTTTCAAAACTTTAAATATCTCATCCCACTTCCTTCTGGCTTTCAAGGTTTCTGGCAAGAAGTCTACTTTATGGGGGTTCCTGTATACATGATGAGGTTTTTCTCTTGTTGCTTTCAAGATTTCCTATTTGTCTTTGTCTTTTGACAATTTGATTATAATGTGTCTCAGAGTGTTCTTTTTTGGGTTTATCTTATTTGGGATCCTTTGAGATTCATGCATCTGAATGTCCATATCTTTCTTAAAATTTCAGTTGTTTTCAGATAGTATACTTTAAAATAAACTCTCTTCTCCTTTCTGTCTCTCTTCTCCTCCTAGGACTGCCATAATTTATATATTCATATGCTTGATAGTATCCCATAGGTCCCTTATGCTTTTTTTTTTTGCTCTTTTTCAATATTTTTCTTTTTCATTCCTCTAATTGGCTAATTTCAAATGACCTATATTCGAGTTTGCTAATTTTTTCTTCTGCATGATTGTATCTGCTCTTGAAGTTCTCAGATCTGTCACTATATTCTTCAGCTCCAGGATTTGTTTGGTTCCTTTTTATGGTTTCTATTTCCTTATTAAACTTCTCATTTTGTTCACACATTGTTTTTCTAATTTAATTTAGCAATCTGTCTGCATTTTCTCGGATCTTATTATGCTTCTTTAAGATGACTATTTTAAATTATTTTTCAGCCAATTTAGTGATATCCATTTCTTTGGTGTCAGATATTAGAGCTTTATTAGTCTCCATTGGTGGTGTTAACTTGATTGTTATCTGTGCAGCCTTGCATTGGTTTCTGTGAATCTGAAGGAGCCACACCTTTTCAAGTCTTTACAGTCTGGTTTTGATAGGTAAAGTCTTTGTCTCGTGCACCCAGGATGAGAAGATTGCCTCCAGGTTTGCAGTCAAGTGGGCCTGGAGCCTGGTCATGGGGCTGCTGTTGAGTCTTCAGTGGGGCCCAGGGCTGGTGAGCCTCTTACCAGGGGCTCTAGTGGGTGTGGATTCTATCTGGTTTCTGGGTAGACTGGACTACCTCCAGTTCCTTGGTCAGTAAGGCTGGTGCTGGAATGACAGTCTGCTTCTGCAGAAAGTGGGCCTCCTACCAGTTGCACAGACAGGTGTGGCTTCCTCTGGGTCTCTAGGAGGGCTTTCCCTGAGCCACTGAGTAGGCCCCTAGGCAGAAAGTACTTGCTTTGGACCATGGCTGAGAGGGACTGGGATTGAGTCACAGGCTGCTTGGGGGTCTACAGCTGAGACCAAGGTCTGCAGGCCTGCCTCCAGAGTCCTGGACAGGTATGTTTCCTGGTGAGTCCCTGGGCAGGCAGGACTGCCCTCAGACCACAGGTGAGAGGGGCTGGAACTGAATTCCATGGCTGTAGTGCCAAATTTGGCTGGCCTGCCTGTGGAAGCACAGATGGGCGTTCCTCTCTCTAGGTCCCTAGATGGGCAGGACTGCTCTCAAGCCACAGCCTTACATTCGGATCATCCCCTTTCTTCTGCATAATGCAGTGGCTAGACCAAGTGAGAGTTCTCTTGCATTGATGAACTCTTGGTCTGATCTTTTCCAACTGGCCTTGAAAGATTTTAAAGTTTAATCTGAAAAAGAATTGCTTAAGAGCTCAATTTTTACAAATACCAGAAATAAGGACCTTCACAATGTCTGCTGATTGATATCCAGGATGGAGAGCGAGACTCTAGTGGAGGAAGAGGACCCGAGCTTTCTGTGGAATGCAGACATTCTTGACAGGGTGGGTCTCCTGAGAGCTCTCTCCTCTCACTTGTGGCCAAACCACCACTTTTCCAGAATGTGTTCCTAAGATGATTATTTTTTCCGTGGAGCTCAAATTGACGGTGAGCCAGAGACACAGAGAACTCATGTCACATCCTGGGAATTGAGGAAGCAAGTTGTTCAGCTTATCCTTGGAAGGATGAGGAGATGAGACAAGGGATGGGAGCCTGGGGCTTCTGCTGCCCTTGGAATCCTGAGCTGACAAGAGGCTGAGGCGTCTAGAGCCACACAGTTCCTATTTAATAATGTTGGCCTTAGGAGACCATCGAAGATTCATCTTCCACTCAGAACAGCCGACTTTCCTTTTGAGTCTGGGAGAGACTGGCGAAAAGGCTGGCACTGGCAGATGGTCTCTTGGCACAAGTGTGAGTATTGATCACCCTTGAAGGGGAGGAAATGCTATTCCCTCTCTGATTAAAAGTCTCTTACAAAGGAGAACAAAGGCCGAAGGTGGGCGGCATGGTTAATAGCCTACATTAAAGAAATCTCGACATTAAGGAGTATCTGTTGCCAGAATATGCTTTCTGACTGTTGTCACAGCGTAACTTTAATGGATCCTTTATTGCTCTCTTTTTCTTTCCGATGTTGTCTCCCCTACCCTGACTTAATCGTTGTGCATCTTCTCTGAGACCTTTTTCTTTATAGAGTTTTCTTTGCTAAGATCTACGGTCTTCCTGTGAAAATGGAATCATCAGCTGGGGAGAAAAAAGCCCCACTGCTACCAAGATTTTTAGAGACACACATTCCATTCCATTTTGGTGAATCTGAAGGTAAGATTTCCAAAGGGGTATTGCAACACCTTATAAAGTGATTTTCCCACATGCCATAGGGCTCAGATCCATTTAAATCCAGATGAAACTTTGGATTATTGTTTTCAAAAATAGCTGGAGCCCTTTGATATCCCCTGTGTACCCTGTGTCCTTCCTCTCAGCCTAGCTGGGAGGCAGGATTCTGCTGCCTGCATTCCCCCATATTGATCTTTTCACTCAGCTAACCTCAAGGATTTGTCTAATCCCAGTCTTGTGTTCTAGGTTTATTTCTGGCTTTGGTTTTACTTCTACCCTAAGCAAGTCTTTCTTTGGTCACCAGTGCTCCAGTATTCTTTGGTTTGACCAAAGAGCTCAGCTGTATCTTTTCAAGTGCACTTCAGGCTTGGATCACACTCTGCCATCCCCAGAGGGCACCTGGGGCAGTAATATCCATCATTTCTGATAGGTTAACCTCATGAAATTAATTGACTATGAAATTAATCTGGCACCTCCTGGGTTTTTTCTCATAGTAGGCACTCAATAAATATCTGTGGAATGAATTCTTTGCATGAAGTTTTAAAGGAATACTTTTTTTTCTTTTGCTGTAGAGTCTTTCTCATTTTCCTTTTTGTGCTTAAAGAAAACATGGAATGTTCCTATAAATGATAATAGAGGAGGAGAGCTTATGGGGAAAGAGATGTTGGTGTGAGTCTGAAGTAGAGAAACTTAAGAAGGCAAATACTCCTGGGCTCTTGAGTGCACTGGGGAGTTACCCCGATGAAATTCCACATATTTGAATAAAGTCGAATTGACGGAATCCTGACCCTCTCTTTCCTGGTTTTGAATTCGAGATCCCTTCCCTTCATTCGTCCCTGAAGTATTGGAGTTCCTCTAGGATTGGTGCCATGTGCTCTTCTCTCTCTGACCCTTTCCCGACCAGTCTCTTCCATACCATCTGCATGTTGAAGACGCTGAGCCCCCAGTGTCTCTGGGGCCCCTTGGTTCTCTCATGATGTTCACTCTGGCCTGCCTTACCCCCATCTGCCACCCAAGAAGCCACGGCCTCCACTGCAGGTGCCCTCTGTGCATTCGGCAATGCCTCTGCTCAAGGCCCTGGTGTCCTGGAGCCCAGGTTGCCCCATGGGGGCACCCCATCTCCCTCTCATCTCCTCCATTCTGCGTAGTATTGTTCTCAGCCTTGCTTGTGACACAGTTTAGTGCAGAGTCTAAGGGTGTGGACTCCACAGTCAGCTGACCTGGTTTTGAATCCCAGCTTTGCCACTGACCGGCTAATCTTGGGTGAGTCATTTAACTCCTCCAAGCCTCAGTGTCTGCAACCATCAAGTGGGGACAGTAACAATTGCTATCTCATGGGGTTGTTAGGAGGATTAACTGGTAATGCAAGTGCCTAGTTCCATCCTCAGAATGTAGATTCTGGCTGGGTGCGGTGGCTCATGCCTGTTATCCCAGCACTTTGGGAGGCCAAGTTGGATGGATCACCTGAGGTCAGGAGTTCCAGATCAGCTTGGCCAACATGACGAAACCCCGTCTCTACTAAAAATACAAAAATTAGCAGGGTGTAGTGGCAGGTGCCTGTAATCCCAGCTACTTGGGAGGCTGAGACAGGAGAATCAGTTGAATCCAGGAGGTGGAGTTTGCAGTGAGCTGAGATTGCACCACTGCACTCCAGCCTGGGCAATGGAGCAAGACTCTATCTAAAAAAAAAAAAAAAAAAAAAAAAGAATGTAGATTCGTAGATGCTTCACAAATTCCCTTGGGAAAGTATTCCCTGTTTTTCCTTGCAGTCACTCTCTGTCCATGGGCTTAGAAGGGATGTACAAAAATCTATGTCCCAGAAAGACCATCGGTATGTTTTCCCTTGTCCCTCCACGGTCCCCTTTTCCTTGTTCCCTCATCTCCTCCACTTGAAGCCTTTTGTATAAACTGACCATGGGATGCTTTGCTTTCTTGTCACTCAATCAGAGCCTCCTATTCCAAGGCTGGGACCCCATTCCCAACAATTTTTCCAGATTTATGGATTCGACTCTTCCTCCATGAGCAGAGACCACCATTCCTGTTCCCAAGAGAGCCAGCTCACCCTGGGGCCTGCTGTGAGTGACAACACCTTGATTCCTGAGGAGGAGGGAGATGCATTTGGGATGTTTACATTGACAGCTTTTTAGGTTTATTATGCTTCTGTGTGAATTCCCCAACGTGTTTCTATGGAAGTTGCATAAATAACTTCAAAATCATAATTTGTTTTTTAAGCTTATTATTTTTCCCAAATTCCTTAAATTATTAAAATTATCTGATTTCTCAGGAAGCCGTTGTACTTTAGAGTAATTTAATTCTACACTGTGGGGAACACTTGGATACTGTCTGGGGGGACATACTAAAAAAACCTATTAAATTGATTAGTTCTTTAATTTTCCTGGTTCTGCAGCTCAGTGAGGATACGGTCCCAGGTAAGAGAATATTTGTTGATTACCCAGCTTGCACAGATGTTGCAAGAATTCTCAAATGGCTCACTCTTGCTTTTGTTTTTGTTTCTTTTGCAACAAGAGGGGCTGCCTTCCTGAAAGACAGGCCAGCATGTAGAAGGAATATCCAAACCTGAGTGAGTGACAAATGTCCATGTGTGGGTGGACACGGGAAAAGTGAAGGACCCTGAAGAGTCCCTGGTGGGCAGGACCAGGCTGTCCTGTGGCCATGGCATAACTTTCTAGATGAATCGGGGCCAACTATACTTGGAGTTTCCAGTTTGGGCTATACCCTGAAGCCAGACCCGCCCTTCTCAGAATTGACATTATCAAGTCATTCTGCAGCCCCAGAGTCTCATTGATTCTCATGGTCTATGATGAAATATCCAACTTCCTTAGCTTGGCTTTAAGGCTTTCTATGAGCCAGACTTAAACATCCCAGCCTTTTCTCCCATTGCGTCCCATCCCTGAACTTCTCTTTCTATCAAATCACATCCTGCGTTTCTGTCTGATTCTTGGGTCCACGCCATTACTCCGGACTGAAATGTCTCCCCATCCCCAGCCATTCTGCTTGCTTGAATCCTACTCACCCCTCAATGTCCAACCCAATTTCTTTTTTCTTTTTTTGTTTGAGACGGAGTCTCGCTCTGTCGCCCAGGCTGGAGTGCAGTGGCGCGATCTTGGTTCACTGCAACCTTCACCTCCCTCCCGGGTTCAAGTGATTCTCCTGCCTCAGCCTCTCAAGTAGCCAGGACTTTAGGTGCATGCCACCGTACCTGGCTAATTTTTTGTATTTTTAGTAGAGAGGAGTTTCACCGTGTTAGCCAGGACGGTCTCGATCTCCTGACCTCGTGATCCGCCCACCTCGGCCTCCCAAAGTGCTAGGATTACAGGTGTGAGCCACTGCGCCTGGCCCCAACCCAATTTCTTAAACAGCTGGCCTCAAGTGATCCACCCGCCTTGGCCTCCCATAGTGCTGGGATTATAGGCATGAGCCACTATGCTGACCTAAATTTCTATTTCCTTTCTATAAAACTCTCCCTGGCTGCTCCAACCTCATGGTTTCTTGACACACAGGGCTCTTTGGTGACATGTCCAGCTTCCCGTGGAGCACTCGTGTTTGGTTCTTCATTGGAAACTCTTTTGTGTGTTCACGCTTTATTGGGCTCACTGATCTGTCAACTTCTGAGGGACGAAGACTGCACTTTCTTTCTTCATCTCCCCCGCAGTGCTTTCCACACATGGGCTTCCCTGAAATGTGCTTGACTCACTAATTAATTTAAAACCAGTCCAGAGTCTTTGGGAACCTGTCAGCTTGTCAATCCTGCAAGTCCTGCCTAATGGTGGCACAGAAAGACAACATGATCCAATCAATTTCCTTCTGATCAAGGGATGAGAACTAATTCAAATCAACTCAGCAAGTGTTGAGCAGGTACCATGGGATAAACACAGTGCCAAATATTAAAATATATATATATATATATTGGGCACATCCCCTACCTTCAAACAGCCAGCTGTTTAGGAGGAGAATTCATTTGCAACGTGAAAGAATTAGGAAAAAGTTAGCCAAAAATAAAAGACCATATTCATTAAAGTGCTAAATTGACTGGACTCCAGAGTTAGATGTAGAAAGGTAGTGAGTGGTGGGTTCCAAGACAAAAGAGAGATCAGAAAGGAAAGCTACAAAGAAGAGTCTTGGGGGTGAAGGGGACCTGGAAGAGCCAGAAATTTTTAGGGAAGAGGCCAGGATGGATGTTGCTTTCTTGCAGAGGGTCAAGAGATACCTCAAAGCATGGAGTAATGGAAATGAAATTGAATACTAGTTATTGACTAGGCGTGATGCAGTTGCCAACGCACTTGCTACTCATAGTGCCTGCTAAGTGTACTTTATCTTCATATCACAGAGGCTGAGTCTCTAAGACAGGTTAAGTAAATTGCCCACTGCAAACGCAGTGCCTAGCACTGCGCTTTGTCCATCGCCCAGCCAGCGGGACCCCCAGGTGGCAGGCTGAGCTGGGAGGGAGGGCACTTGACCTGGTGCAGCCCCCAGGACTCACCCCTCTCTTCCTCCAAGATGTGGCTGAGAAGGGAAGAAGTGTTCAACTTAGGAAAGACACCTGTTCTAGGCTGCTTCTAAATGCCTCCCCATCATGCCTCCCGGTGCAAGGAATTCTTTTTTTTTCTTTTTTTTTTGAGATGGGACCTCAATCTGTCACCCATGCTGGAGTGCAGTGGCACAATCTCAGCTCACTGCAACCTCCACCTCCTGGGTTGAAGCAATTCTTCTGCCTCAGCCTCCCGAGTAGCTGGGATTGCAGGCGCGTGCCACCGCGCCTGGCTAATTGTTTGCATTTTTGGTAGAGATGGGGTTTCTCCATGTTGGCCAGGGATGGGGTTTCTCCATGTTGGCCAGGCTGGTCTTGAACTCCTGACCTCAAGTGATCCACCCACCTTGGCCTCCCAAAGTGCTGGGATTACAGGCGTGAGTCACCGTGCCTGGCCTGGTGCTGGGAATTCTAAGACCATTTTCCATCATCAGAAATTCTAGAAAGAGGCAGGAGAATCTGCATTTATGAAAGTACTTCATGTGCAGCCGTGTTCTGTTCATGGTCTGGCTGGTAGGTACTTTTGAGAAAATGCATTAAGCTGCAGAGTTATGATTTGTATATTTTTTTGCCATTTGTTCGTTATATTTCAAATAAGGTTTACTTTAAAAAGTGTTGCTGGGTGATGCTACGGTACACCACACTGGAGATCCACTGGTCTGCATAATCGTCATTTAAAAGAGAACAGATGAGAATAATAATCGCTTATATTTATGATGACCCTGTCCTAAGTGCTTTATGGACATTAATGCACAACAACCCTATGAGGTAGATGCTAATACAGTACCCAGGTTACAGATGTGAAAAACAAGCACAGACAGGCCTGTTATTTGTCCAAGGTCACACAGCTAATGAGTGGTTGAGCCAGGATTCCAGCCTAGGCAGTGTGGCTCTTCCTAGAGTCAATGCTCTCCACTATGACAAGTAAGACATGGAACCGGGGCAATCTGGGGACTGGCTGTGTGGAGTGGCTGGCACCACTTCTCAATGGCTCTGGCTGCTAAATTTCCCTCTCACGTGAGCTGCTTCCCCAGGCCCTTCTCCCTCTCGTTCAGGCATTCCAGCCTTGGGCACAGGACAGAGCCATCCCTGGAGAGCTGCCCCAGTGAAGAAGGAGGGAGCCAGAAGCCCCGTTTCGGGGCTCCCTGGGCACTTGATTCCAGCCAGCGCAGGTCTCTGAGTGTCCATTTTTGTTGCTGTTGTTGTTGTTTTGTTTTTTTTTGAGACGGGGTCTCGCTCTTTCGCCCAGCCCGGAGTGCAGTGGCGCAATCTCGGCTCACTGCAAGCTCCACCTCCCGGGTTCACGCCATTCTCCTGCCTCAGCCCCCCCGAGTAGCTGGGACTACAGGCGCCCGCCACTGCGCCCGGCTAATTTTTTTTTGTATTTTTAGTAGAGACGGGGTTTCACCGTGTTAACCAGGATGGTCTCGATCTCCTGACCTCGTGATCCGCCCGCCTCGGCCTCCCAAAGTGCTGGGATTACAGGCGTGAGCCACCGCGCCCGACCCTGAGTGTCCATTTTGAAGGAGGAGCTCGGCTCTTAGAAGGCCCGCACCTATCGGCGGCACACGCACCATCGTCCCTGCTTCCGGTGGAGGAGGGCTGAATGGGCCACCTCCAGCCAGTTGTAGGTTCCATTCTGGGGACCAGCCCCAGACACCGGCGCACTGCCTGCTTTCTCTGCATTACCCAACCTCGGGGAAGCAAAACCACTCACCTCTTGGTGTAGTTTTCTCCCCAGCCCTGGGTCGCAGCTTCATACAATCTTCCCGGCCTCTTTGCAGTTTGTCTCGTGGGCGGAGGTGGATTCACAGGGTAACTCAGGAAGCTTAAGTTCCAGAGCCCCTTCCAAGACCTTGTGCCTAATGGAGTATTCATAATTTCCTTTTCCCTTTCTTTCCTTTCTTTTCTTTTCTTTTCTTCTTTTCTTTTCTTTTCTTTTTCTTCTTTTCTTTTCTTTCTTTTCCTTCCTTTCTTTTTCTTTCTCTTTCTTTCTTTCTCTCTCTCTCTCTCTCTTTTTTTTGTTTCTTTCTTTTTTTGACAGAGTCTCACTTTGTTGCCCAGGCTGGAGTGCAATGGCACAATCTCAGCTCACTGCAACCTCTGCCTCCTGGGTTCCAGTGATTCTCCTGTCCCAGCCTCCCAAGTAGCTGGGACTACAGGCGTGTGTCACCACACCTGGATAATTTTGTATTTTTAGTAGAGACAGGGTTTTACTATGTTGGCCAGGTTGGTCTCGAACTCCTGACCTCAAGTGATCCGCCTGCCTCGGCCTCCCAAAGTGCTGGGATTACAGGCGTGAGCCACCGTGCCGGGCCATGTATTCTCCTAAGGAGTCATCCCCTAATTGTACGAGTTTCACACTCCATTAACCGTGATCCTTACTCAAGGGATTCTTCTGGGTGCTGTCCCTGAAAAAGAACCCTCTGGTGCGCCCCCCTTAGTATGGCACTTGAGGCCTCTGTGACCCATTCCGTAAGTACTGCTCTGTCTGGGACTGTGCCCTGTACTGGGTTCCCAACCCCAGCTTTCCTAGGGTGAGACAGAAAGATCCAGTTCCGTGTTCTCCTTACTTTTGGCCTAGAATCACGGTAAGGCCTGCCTAGCCCTGGTTCTTAGAACCCAGCCAGATGCATTGGCTAGAAAAAGGAAGGTCAGACACCCAGATTCTACTCTATCTGCCCCAGCCCACGCCCTCCCCATAACCTCCACCTCCCACCTTCCAGGCTTCCAGAACATGCCAACTTTCTAAGGAAGCATCCCTGCCCACACCAGTGCATTAGGCTGCAGAAGGCAAAGTAATTACCCTGCAACCGATTTAAACTTCCAGATTACACACAAACTATAGGGAGCTGTGGAAAAAGGGACTGCACTGTCATTATCCGCACTATTAATTGCGGTGGAATCCTGTGATAAAGGTATGAAGAAAATCATTTTTTTCTCTTGCCCTGAACTTTGACCAGGAGAAGGGTAGAGAAATTCTTTTGAGTAACCATTTACAAATTTCAACAATTGTTCACTGTTGATTCTAAAAGTCTTTTTGCATGAATAATTTTCTCATCTTTATGCAGAATTTTTCCACATTTTTGTTGACTAAAATATTACTAATCTAATTTCCTATTAAAAAACTCATTTCCAGCATTGCAGAGCTGAAAGGTGCTACCAACCATTTAGTCTTCAATTTACATACAACAAATCCTGTAATCTGATGGGGGCTTTTACACAAGGGTGGCTGCAAGCAATTACATGGGCAAAGAAATATTTCAGTCCAGAGCTGTGCACTGTGTTAATTTCATCTGCTGAACTCCCATTGAGATTTCTCCTATTGTTAAATTGCCTATTGATGTGGATTTAGAGAAAAAAGTCCACCAAATACAGCGACTCAATGTTATAATGCTATTTGTGCTCTAATATTTTTCTTTTAATTATAATTTGGGAAATTGGGGTTTATTAGAAAGAAAAGAAAGCATCCAACTGGAATAAATTATTCCATTTTCCCCCACTCAGCACCATGACAAAGTAGAACATTCTCCGGGTGAAATATTGTTGTGGAAAGGCCTGGCAAAAGTCCTGATGTCACAACAGATTGAGCCAGGGCTCTGGAGTGGACTGAGCCTAGGGATGCCCGATGTGGAGGAAGCAGGGCATCTGGGCTGCTGGCCTGGGGGCGCTGTGGTTATTGGGAAGGGTTCAAGAGGAGATTTCAGAAGCTAACTCTAGGTCATAGGGAAATAGAGCTTGGTCTTGAACTCCTGGCCGCAGATGCTTCAGGCTGAGGTATGGTTAGGCTGTTAGATCCCTAACTTTTCATCCATCCATCCATGCATCCATCCATCCATCATTCCATCCATTTATCCATCTATCTATCCATCCATCCATTTATCCATTCGTCCATCCATCCAACCATCCATCCATCCATCCATCCATCCATCCATCCATCCATCCATCCATTTATTGAAGAGTAAGCATATATTTTGTCCCAAAGGAGGTGTCTAGTGTTTTAGAAGATTCAAACTAAATACTTTGAAATTCTTCTTTTTTAATTTTTATTTTAAGTTTGGGGGTACATGTGAAGGCTTGTTATGCAGGCAAACATGTGTCACGGGGATTTGTTATACAGATTATTTTGTCACCCAGGTATTAAGCCCAGTACGGAATAGCTATCTTTTCTGCTCCTCTCCCTCCTCCCAACCCCCTGCCCCCAGTGGACCCCAGTGTCTGTTGTTTCCTTCTTTGTGTTCATAAGTTTTTATCATTTAGCCCCCACTAATATGTGAGTACATGCAGTACTTGGTTTTCTGTTCCTGAATTATAAAATTCTTTTATTTATTCATTCATTCAACAAACACTTGCTGAGCATCTATATGCCTGGCCCTATGGCAGGTTCCAAGGATACATCTAAAAGATGAAGCCCTGTCCTTCATCCTTCATCACTCCAATCAGTCATTAGCAAACACTCTAATAAATGTTATTACAGAGAAACAGGTGAACATAGAGGAGGCCTAAGCAGAGTGAACATGTGAGAGAGAGAAGGAGCCGTGGCCAAGAACCCTTCCTTGGGAAGGTGACAGATGCTGAAGTTGAGTCTTAAGGATAAACAGGAGGCAGTTCCAGGAAGAGTGTGAAAGACGCATATGTTTAAAAACAGCTTTACTGAGGTACAACTAATGTATAATAAACTGCACACGTTTGAAGGCTGTAATTGGTAAGTTGTGACGTGTACGCACCTGTGAAATCACCATTGCAGTAAAGAAAATGAACACACCCCTCACCACCAAAGTTTCTTTGTGCTCCTTTGTAACGCCTCTTTGGCATTCACCCCATCCCCAGGCATCCACTGGTAAGCTCTCTGTCAATATAGATTAGCCTTCACCTTCTAGAACTTTAATTTTTATTTTTTAAATTTCAACTTGTATTTTATTTTATTTTAATTTTTGTTTTTTGTTATAGTTTAAGTTCTGGGATACATGTGCAGAACATGCAGGTTTGTTACATAGGTATACATGTGCCATGGTGGTTTGCTGCACCCATCAACTTGTCATCTAGGTTTTAAACCCCGCATGCATTAGGCATTTGTCCTAATGCTTTCCCTCCCCTGGCCCCCCAACCCCCAACAGGCCCCCAGTGTGTGATGTTCCCCTCCCTGTGTCCATGTGAAGAACTTTATTTTTAAATTAATTAATTATTTTTGTTTAAAGAGATGGGGTCTTGCTATGTTGCCCAGGCTGGCCTTGAACTCCTGGCCTCAAGAAATCCTCCTGCCTCAGCACCGTAAAGTGCTGGCATTGCAGGCATGAGCCACCATGCCTAGCCAATTCCTAGTACTTTATATAAGCAAAAGTATATAGTATGTACTTTTTGGGGGGGTCTGGCTTTTTCTATTCAGCATAATTATTTTGAGATTCTTCCATATCATATCAATTGTTCTTTCCTTCCTTGACTGAGTGTTATTCCACTGCATGGGTATATCATTATTTATTTATTTATTTATTCATTATTTTTTTGAGACAGTCTCACTCTGTCACCCAGTCTAGAGTGCAGTGGCACAATCTTGGCTCACTGCAACCTCCTCCTCCCTGGTTCAAGCGATTCTCCTACTTCAGCCTCCCAAGTAGCTATTACAGGCATGTGCCACCACACCTGGCTAATTGTTCTATTTTTAGTAAAGACAGGGTTTCGTCATGTTGGCCAGGCTGGTCTTGAACGCCTGACCTCAGGTCATCGACCCACCTCAGCCTCCCAAAGTGCTGGGATTACAGGCATAAGCCACCCCGCCCAGCCCCATTATTTATCTACTGTTGGTGGACCTCTCGGGGGTTTCCAGTTTGGGCTATTACAAATAAAGCTACGACGAACATTCATATACAAGCCTTTGCATGGAAGGAACTTTCTTTCCTTTGGGTAAATACTTAGGAGTAGAACAGCTGAATTTCACAGTAGGTGTATGTTTACCTTTTTAAGAAATTGCCAAGCTGTCTCCAAAGTGGTTGTGCCATTTTACATTCCCACCTGCAGTGTGCGGGAGTTCCAGTTCTACATCCTCATAGAAGTCAATGTTCTGAGAGCTCAGACTTGGTCATTCAGTTACAGAAGCCCCCAACCGTCCTCCACTTCTGGGGCCACCAGGTCACCCGCTTTTCTCTCAGCTCCATTTGGACAAGTTTAGAATAAGAGCAGCCTCAATGGTAGCTTGTGCTGTGAGGGCACGCTGAGACCTCCGGTGGCGATACGGTCTTCTAGCGTGGAGCCCAGATTGCGGCTTTTGTTGAACAATTCTTCCTGGGAAGGCAGTGAACTATAGACATTGTTCCTTTATAATTTTTCCCCATTAGAGATTTGAATTCCTTTCACCTTACCGAACCCAAATCCTTCTCAAATGCGTGCATCTGACAGGGAGGAGGATTGCGGAAAATAGCTCACGCAATGTCCCAGAGCCTGCCTGGCACGCATTTCCTCCTTCAGCCTCGCCAGCCACTGGCTTTGTCCTGAATCCAATGGCACCATCAGACTTCAGTGGCCGGGAGACCAGACAGGCAAATAAAGCCTCTCTCCTGCCATTTCCCTTTGACCAGCCTTCACTTCAGAACATTTTCCACCTAATGTTTCCTGACACTTTCTATAGGCATCTCAAAATGTGGTGATGGAGAGAGTAACCGTGTATCCATGACATGCCTGCAAAACAGGGGAGATTATTCTATCAAATCCCAACCCTCAGCCTCAGATCAAACATCACGAGCAGCAAACACCAAGGCAGATGAAGAAACTCTGCAGTGCCAGATGCACCTGTCCAGAAGAGACAGTGGCTGGGTTTGCCACTTGGCAGGGCTGCAGTTTTCCAGGCGCTGAACCATGAGCTTTGTTCCACTTCCTCTATTCACAACCACCCAAAGCAACTTGTATCGCTGTCTTTGGTATTCTCTCCACAGTTCCCTGGCTTTCTTCTTCTAGGGGAATTTTGGTTCGATTTGTGCTCTTGTGTTTGTACCTATGTGTCTCCAGAGATGATGCTTACTGGGAAATCCGCTAACAGAGAAAATCAGAAAATGGAAAATCAATGTTTGCAATCACATATTCCCGGGGTGAGGGTTCCTTTTGAAATTTGGCATGTGGGTCCCACAACCCAAGTTAGAGATGTTTGGGAAAGTAACTCAACCATCCCTTGGCAGGAAGAATCAGTACTGTAACAGAAAGACGGCCTGCAATCCAGAGGTCAAGACCAGAACACAGAGGCGGGGGCAGGGATGTCAAGGGATGACATAGTCCTGCTGATGTTGCTGGCAATAAGCATCATTTTCTAAATTTTATTAAGCTTTTCATCAAGTTTCCCAACATCTGCCTTCTATGGGGTCTCATCCTCCTGGGAAATTTTCCTGTATTTCTTCATATCTAGATGTAGTGCAGAAGGGAAGGGATTGGTGAGAATCACAGTGGCAGAATGTCCCATGGTGGCTCTTGAGAAGACCACAGTGATGTCCTTGTCCAAACCCCTGATCTGCAGATCTGCATGCTCAATCCCAGGGACAGTCTTCATTACATTCTTCAGCTAGTTGTTTCACAAACAGTAAGCTTAAGACTTGGCTATAAATAATGCCAGGATAAGAGCGAATCCACCCTCAAAGGAAAATATGCCACATGTGGGGCTTCCTAACAAAACCTACTGTTTGTCTGGAAGGAAGACCTTGAAGACCAGCCTTGGTAGTAGCAGCATCATGTATCAAGAATATGGCGTGTTTCGAGCTGACGTTTGGAAGGGGGTCGCCATGTTGTCCACCTGGTCTGTACCTTTTAGTTCCTGCTTCTTTGGAACATGGGCTGGCCATGACTCTACCGCAGAGTGCCTTTCATCCCTTCAATAAACGGGCAGCGCTTCCCGTGTTCTGGGAGCAATTTCTTTGCACCCTTTCAGATAAGATTCTTGCTGCTAACTTGATTCAGTTTCACAGTTCAGATTTCTCACAAAAGGAATCTGATTAGCACATCTTACATTTTTCCAGGCAGCTGCCATTGATCAGTAGAGAGACTGGCTTGCCTGTGGATCAGTTGTCCACATATAGTCCAATATGACCTGGCTGAGGAGAGGGGCTGTGTTACTTAAAATGTGATCATTTAAGGACTTCCCTTCACTGCAACCTCTGCTCACTGCTACCTCCGCTTCCCGGGTTCAGGTGATTCTCCTGCCTCCACCTCCTGAGTAGCTGGGATTACAGGCGTGTGCCACCACGTCTGGCTAATTTTTGTGTTTTGAGTTGGGGTTTTAAAAGGCAGCCTAACAGAGAGAGATGTAAAACATCGTAGGTGAAAATTTAAGCAGCCGGCATTTATAGGGCTCCTCTTAAGGGAAGAGAGGAACACATTTTGTTTCCTCCAACAGCCAACACTGGGGCTTGGTGGGTGGGAGAGGCGCTGCCTGGGAAGGGCTCCTCACTTGGAGGCTTGGTCCCTTCCCCAGCTTGGGAGCTCACCCAACCGCCTGCTGAACCTCTCTGCCAGCCCCTGCTTCCCTGGAGTCCACACTTTCATCCTCATTTTCTCCTAGGTTCTAAACTTTCAGTGGCCAAGAGCACCACTGTGGCCCCTGCAACACACTCTTCCTGTGCTGTGTGTGAAGCGAATTGAATGTTTTTCACCTTTTTCCCCCCGTTAGGCATTGTGTTACACGGAAGAGTTAAGCAGTGAATAAGGCAAAGTCTCATCCCCACAAAGCAGAAATTCTGGGCGTTTTTAATATATAACGTGGTCTGTGCTACTACAGTGAATGAAAATCACAAGAATACACACAGGTTATTGTGACAGCATTTGGGAGGGACGTCTTACTTAGGGTTCAGGGAAGAGTCCTAGAGCGAGGGCATCCGTCTCATTCTGCACCCCACACACTGAGCTGAGAGTGGCAGATGGGGGAAGGGAAATGGGGACTCAGCTCAGTCGTTCCCTCCCCGCCCCGAGCCTCCACAGGCCCTCGTGCGCAGAACCCAGTTCTGCAATGTCCGTCCTCCCAGACAGAGTCATTCCCAAAGGTAGCTCCAGCAACTTTCTCGTGGGGCAAGGAAGGCTGCCAGCTCTTAGGGGAGGAATCCAAGCTGTTTAAAGAGCAGAGCTCCAAGGACATCCTGTGATACCCCCTGAAATGATGTCGAGCAGCACAGGAGGGAGGTGCCTCCAAAAGAGGGAACGTACAGGGCGGCCGGGGATGGTGCCGGGACAAGCTGGGCCTCGCAGATTGCACCGCAACAGTGAATGTACTTACGGCGGGTGCTTCTGGGATGGCTCCTTCTGGGCCTCCCACACCCCCACCTGGTCACTTACAGGCCCAGCACTGGGGCTGGTGCCTCACTCGGCACCCACGCACCACGCGGTGCCAGAGATGTTGTTGTGGCCAAGAAGGAGAGCCCCGTGGGGAGTGTTGGCTGTGGAGGCCTCTTTGAGTCAAGGGCAGAGCATGTGTTTGGCCGGAAGTCCTGATTCAGAACTTGGAATCGAGATTTTCTGCTAATCTGGTGTTTTTCCTCTGACAGCACAATAATATTGTTTTGGTTGCTAAGAAACCCTCTTTTAATTGAACATTGGGTCGAGTGGCTATAGTACGATAATATACCGTGCAGACGTCAAGAGAATAGCACAGCGCCCAGCTGACAATCAGGCCACTTCTCACAACAGGCACCATAATACACAAGTGTCTTTCCAGATTTTCCTCCCAGGGTGTGGAGGCATTGATTTGTGATTGCAGGCACAAGATTCTCTCTCCCCAGTCTGTGATATGGCCCTACAGTGGGCTATCTATGCCTATAACCAAGCTGAGTTTTGTTTTATAGGCTGACATTTTGTGGGCTATTAGTCTGAATGAACCACTATTCTAATGATCAGATCATTATAATGGTGCATTAGTTTGATGCAGGGTAATGAAATATTGTTACTTCAATAAGGCTGGATGTCTATTATGGATCTCATCTCATAATCCCTGCTTAACAGAGGCATCCTTGGTTTCTTTTGCAGTACAGAGCGAATACCTGATTGAAGAAATCTTTGGAGAAAGGACTATAGTGTCATTTTAAAAGCTAAGAGTAAAGTTTAATATTCCTAATAGTAATTGCTTTCTATTTTGTTTTTCACAACTGAGAGACATTGTTTGGCTAAATCTCTAGGGGGCGATTGAGAGAGGCAGGCACATAATCCCAGCTCTGAATGCCCTGATAAAATTAATGTGTTCTTTTACTTTGGAGACAGAGAAGGTTCATGCATTGTTTGCTAGGCAATTTTCTAGCATGTAGCTGCAAGATTGGGTTCATATCTATTTGCTGAGAAATCAGATGTAAGCTTAGGTTGAGTTGAGACTGTCGATTAGTATAAGACCTCAAGTAGATGTTTTGTTCTTCACCTTGAGGGGCTGATTTCAGTGTTAAAAGTGTGGCCTGAGTAAAAGAAAAGCAGTTCAAAAATTGGCTTTTAAAAATCTTTTAGTGGGTAGAATTAGAGTTGTGTTTTTATAAGATGGGAGTTATATCTGCCTCTGCCTCCCTGCAAACACATGTCACAAGTTGTATTCCACCTGTGGGGGCCAGGGTTCTTTGATTGCAAGCAACAGCAACACTGCTGCCCCTGATTTGAAAGGAGTTATTTAAATGATATTGGGTGGCTCACATATCTAAAAAAATAAAAAAAAATCTGCACAACCAGGGATCTGGAAGGATGTGTTTGAGGGAGCCTAAAGGACCGCTGAGTCTGAATACTGTATCTTTCATCATTTCCTCTATTTTTATTACTTTGTTTGAGATTCAGAACTTGGTTGAACAAGGCAATCTGCCCGCCTTGGCCTCCCAAAGTGCTGGGATTACAGGCATGAGCCACCATGCCCAACCAGATGCAAGAGTTTTGAGTGGCTTGTGACACTTGACATCCCTTCTTAGTGCCAAGACCACAGGCCCACCCCTTGGCCAATGCTAGTTTAGCATACCTTGCCTGGCAGTTCCTTCAAGATTGGGTGAAGAAAAAACAATTATTTCGATGCTGTCTTTCTTAAGTATGTAGATAAATTCTCATGACATAAGGCTCTAGGAAGCTCCCAAGACCTCAGTGTAGGCTGTTCTTGCAGAACAATGTCTGCCAACCCCATGGTAGAGCCAACCCCATGGTAGGCACCCCTCATTGTCTACTAACATCCATTTCCAACCTGCTTCTTTGCTGGCAGAAGCCACTTCTCACAAAGACTTGAAAACATGCCCTGCCTATTTATTTTGGCATTCCCTCCTGCACAGTCATATGACTCAATTTGGGCCAATTAGATACAAGGGAAAGTATGAGAAAGGCTTTCCTCTTTAATATAGATATGGCACTGTAGACTGTGGCAGCCATTTGGGACAGTTCAGACAAGGCAGAAGGGCAAGGTCAGTAAACTGAGCATGGACGTGATGGATGACTTACTGTCCTGCTGAATTAACCAAACCTGAAATAAATTGACTTGCTGAATTAAGCAAACCTGAAATAAACTATCTCTAGGCCTCTTGCTAAGGGAAGTAATAAATGTCCTTCACCTTTAAGCTGTTTGTGTTTGTCTATTCTAAGTCTGGGTTGATATAACAAAAATACAATAGACTGGGTGGCTTATACAACAAACAGAAATTTATTTCTCACAGGTCTGGAGACTGGGAAGTCCAAGATCAAGGTGACTACAGAGTTGGCATCTGGTGAGGGCAGGCTTCCTAGTTCATAGATGGCCATTTCCGTGTCCTCACATGGTGTAAGGGGTAAGGGAGCTCTCTGAGGCCTCTGTTATAAGGCCACTAATCCCATTCACAAGGGCTCCACCCTCATGACCTAAATCACCTCCCAAGCCTCCACCTCCAGTACCATGACATTGGGGATTAGGGTTTAACGTACGAATTTTAGGGGGACACAAACACAATTTATAACACCATTTTATTTTATTATTTATTTATCTTTAGAGACAGAGTCTTGCTCTGTCACCCAGGCTGGAGTGCAGTGGTGCAATCACGGCTCACTGCAGCCTTGACCTCCTGGGCTCAAGCAATCCTCCCACCTCAGCCTCTTGAGTAGCTGGGACTATACATGCACACCACTGCATCTGGCTAATTTTTTAAAAAATTATTTATAG
Organism: Hylobates moloch; assembly: GCF_009828535.3. Taxonomy (NCBI): domain Eukaryota; kingdom Metazoa; phylum Chordata; class Mammalia; order Primates; family Hylobatidae; genus Hylobates; species Hylobates moloch. The sequence goes on from NW_026652278.1 coordinate 91,634,881, forward strand.
AGATGGGGTCTCACTACATTGCCCAGGCTGGTCTCGAACTCCTGGCCTCAAGGGATCCTCCTACCTTGGCCTCTCAAAGGGTTGGGAATTACAGGCAGGATCCACTCTGCTAGGTCTCTAGCACCATTTTCATAGAGATTAGTATCATGGGCAGCTGCAGCTTCCCGATTAACACATCGAGGAAACACTCAGCTGCACTCAGGAGGACCCGTCCCCACAGGAGTCAACTACAGGAGGGCCACTGATGGAGAATTCTCCATGGGTGCCTCCAAGAGCAGGAGCTGGCATAGTCAGCAGCTTCCCCGACCCCAGGACTTCCTTCTGACTCTCCCTGAGCAGTAGGGAGCTCCTTGCTGTCTCCCTCCTTTGTCTCAGTCCTGTTTGAGACATGGAATCTGATGGGGACAGAGGTTGATGGAGCTTCTCATGAGAGGAGATCCTGTGGGCTCACCCCTCTGGGAGGACCTGGCTCCTCACCATCCCAGAGGGGAGGGAGGGAGCCTGCTCCTGCGGCCTTGCCATTCCTCAACATCCTCCCTCACCCTTGCCATGGGCCGAAGCCAAGAGACATTCGCCCACATGCTGACCCTCACCTGGCTCTCTACACCCGTCCTGACTCCAGGCTAGAGGGGTTTAAGAACTTGGCACCAAATCCCTTTTGCTGCTCATGCAGCTTTGACATCAGGCCCTAGCTGGTCTTCATAATTGTGCTTTTATTTGTTCCTGGAACTCGGTTCTGGTTTTGTGTACACAGTCTGGAACCTGGATGTCATCCATTTCCCTGGACAAAGTTCCATCTGGACAGCATGACCAGCAGCCCAGGTCCCTGGGAGGCTGGAGGGAGAGCCCTGACTTGCACGTGGGGTGGTGTCTCACACCTCACTCTTTACTGGCCTTCCTCCCCAGCATCTGCAGCTGCTTCCCTGCCTGGGCCTCTGAATGTCCTGTTCCTGTGCCTGTTTTTGTCCATAGTATGAGTGAGGATTGTTGGGCTCACAGAGACCCAAATACACGGCATAAACAGAGGAAGCGTTCATTCGCTCCCATTAAAGAAAGCTTGAAGGTGAGCCATCCAGTACAGCCATGTTGGTTTCATGAAGTCATTGAGGACCCCAGCTCCTCCTATCTCTATGATGTTTCGGGTATCTTCAGTATGATGGCTGCGGGAACTGCAGCTCTGAGGTCCATATTCCACACAAGAAAAAAGGGAAGGAATAGCAGCCATAGAGGAGCTTTCTCAGAAATCCCATTCAACAATTTGCACATACATCTCATTGCCCACTCCTAGCTGCAGGAGCAGGGAGAAGTGCAGGCTTTCCCCTGGGCGCATGGCCACACTGAATGGCACGTTGCAGTCACGGAGGAAGCAGGGAAGACTGGATGCTGGCTAAGTACCCAACAGTCTCTGTGGCATCTTGCTCTTCTCACCTGCTGAGAATGATGCTGGCGGCTGGCTGGAGAGCCACCTTGCTGTGAACTCGACCCTGCGCTAGCCTGCCTGCCTTCCTTCCCACTTGTCCAGCTGGTGAGGTGTCTCTGAGCCTGCTCCACTTGTGTGAGAAGACCTAGTTCCAGAGCCTCATCCCCTCCTAAGCTACCTCTCCAATAATAGCTCACTGGGCTGCCCCCCAAGCTGTTCGACCAAGACAGAGCTGGAAGCATCTCTGACCACAGCAACGTACAGACAGCTGTGGCAGATATTTCTGGGTATACTCATGAGAGTGACATTTAACTCCATACAGGATGGCCTTGAGACTTGACCTCATTAGAAACGGCAAGTGAGTCATCACTGTTTAGGCCCTTGGAAAGAATCATGCAAGTGTTCTGAAATGAAAAAAGGTCTTCACACAGTCAAGCTAGGAAAGAAAATTGATGAAAGAGACATCTTTGTGATCACAGCTCCCTGTGTTTCTTGACACCTTTCACAACCTGACCTGGTGTCTTTCACCACGAGAGAAGCAGGAGCTGCAGCCCTGTTTCCACCAAGCTGCGGATATTTGTCATTTAAGATTCATCAGATATTGATAATATTTTACATTCCTTTTTTGAGAGAATTGAGATTGTTTTCACAAGTTTGCCAAGATGCATATTACATAATTGGACTGGGAAATGTGGCCCTGCCTCAAAAAGAATGAACTAATTTTCCCTTTCTTTCTTTCTTTTTTCTTTCTTTCTTTCTTTCTTTCTCTTTCTCTTCTTTTTCTTTCTTCTTTCCTTTTTTCTTTCTTTTCTTTTTCTTTCTTTCTCTTCTTTATTTCTCTTTCTCTCTCTCTCTCTCTTTCATTTCTTCTTTCTTCTTTTTTTTCTTTCATCTCATTCTGTCACCTAGGCTGGGGTGGAGTGGCACAATCATGGCTCACTGCAGCCTCAATTTCCCAGGCTCAGGTGATCCTCCTACCTCAGCCTCCTGAGTAGCTGTGACTACAGGTGCATGCCACCACAGCTGGCTAATTTTTGTATTTTTTTGTAGAGACAGAGTTTCACCATGATGCCCGGGCTGGTCTTGAACTCCTGGGCTCAAGTGATCTGCCTGCCTAAGCCTTCCAAAGTGCTGGGATTGCAGCCATGAGCCATTGTGCCCAGCTGATAATAAGTTAATTTTTGTTATTATTATTATGCTTTAAGTTCTGGGTTACATGTGCAGAACGTACAGTTTTCTTACATAGGTATACACGTGCCATGGTGGTTTGCTGCACCCATCGACCCGTCACCTACATTAGGTATTTCTCCTAATGTTACCTCCCCTAGCCCCCCACCTCCCACAGGCCCTGGTGTGTGATGTTCCCCTCCCTGTGTTCATGTGTTCTTATTGTTCAGCTCCCACTTATGAGTGAGAACATGTGGTGTTTGGTTTTCCAATCTTGTAATAGTTTGCTGAGAATGATGGTTTCCAGCTTCATCCATGTCCCTGCAAAGGACATGTACTCATCCTTTTTTTGGCTGCATAGTATTCCATGGTATATATGTGCCACATTTTCTTTATCCAGTCTATCACTGATGGGCATTTGGGTTGGTTCCAAGTCTTTGCTATTGTGAATAGTGCCGCAATAAACATACATGTGCATGTGTCTTTATCATAGAATGATTTATAATCCTTACGGTATATGCCCAGTAATGGGATTGCTGGCTCAAATGGTATTTCTAGTTCTAGATCCTTGAGGAATCATCACACTGTCTTCCTCAATGGTTGAACTAATTTACACTCCCACCAACAGTGTAAAAGCATTCCTATTTCTCCACAACCTCTCTGGCATCTGTTGTTTCCTGACTTTTTTAATGATTGCCATTCTAACTGGCATGAGATGTTATCTCATTGTGGTTTTTATTTGCATTTAATGACTAGTGATGATGAGTATTTTTTCATGTATCTGTTGGCTGCATAAATGTCTTCTTTTGAGAAGTGTCTGTTCATATCCTTTGCCCATTTTTTGATGGGGTTGTCTGCTCTTTTCTTGTAAATTTAAGTTCTTTGTAGATTCTGGATATTAGCCCTTTGTCAGATGGATAGATTGCAAAAATTTTCTCCCATTCTGTAGGTTGCCTGTTCACTCTGATGATAGTTTCTTTTGCTGTGCAGAAGCTCTTTAGTTTAATTAGATCCCATTTGTGAATTTTGGTTTTTGTTGTCATCACTTTTGGTGTTTTAGACATGAGATCTTTGGCCATGCCTATGTCCTGAATGGTATTCCCAGGTTTTCTTCTACGATTTTTATGGTCCTAGGTCTTATGTTTAAGTCTTTGATCCATCTTCAGTTGATTTTTGTATAAGGTGTAAGGAAGGGGTCCAGTTTCAGTTTTCTGCATATGGCTAGCCAGTTTTCCCAACACCATTTATTAAATAGGGAATCTTGTCCCCATTGCTTTTGTGTGTCAGGTTTGTCAAAGATCAGATGGTGGTAGATGTGTGGTGTTATTTCTGAGGCCTCCATTCTGTTTCATTGGTCTATATATCTGTTTGATACAAGTACCATGCTGTTTTGGTTAACTATAGCCTTGTAGTAAAGTTTGAAATCGGATAGCGTGATGCCCGCAGCTTTGTTCTTCTTACCCAGGGTTGTCTTGGATATGTGGGCTCTTTTTTGGTTGTATATGAAGTTTAAAGTAATTATTTCCAATTCTGTGAAGAAAGTCAGTGAATCTATAAATTACTTTGGGCATTAAGGCCATTTTCATGATATTGATTCTTCCTATCCATGAGCATGGAATGTTTTTTCATTTGTTTGTGTCCTCTCTTATATCCTTGAGCAGTGATTTGTAGTTCTCCTTGAAGAGGTCCTTCACATCCCTTGTAAGTTGGATTCCTAGGTATTTTATTCTCTTTGTAGCAATTGTGAATGGGAGTTCACTCATGATTTGGCTCTGTGTTTGTCTGTTATTGATGTATAGGAATGCTTGTGATTTTTGCACATTGATTTTGTATCCTGAGACTTTGCTGAAGTTGCTTATCAGCTTAAGGAGATTTTGGGCTGAGATGATGGGGTTTTCTAAATATACAATCACGTCACCTGCAAACAGAGACAATTTGACTTTCTCTTTTCCTATTTGAATACCCTTTATTGCTTTCTCTTGCCTGATTGCCCTGACCAGAACTTCCAATACTAGGTTGAATAGGAGTGGTGAGAGAGGGCATCTTTGTCTTCTGCCAGTTTTCAAAGGGAATGCTTCCAGCTTTTGCCCATTCAGTGTGATATTGGCTGTGGGTCTGTCATAAATACCTCTTATTATTTTGAGATACATTCCATCGATATCTAGTTTATTGAGAGTTTTTAGCATGAAAGGATGTTGAATTTTGTTGAAGGCCATTTCTGTATCAATTGAGAAAATCAAGTGGTTTTTGTCATGGTTATGTTTATGTGATGGATTACATTTATTGATTTGCCTATGTCAAACCAGCCTTGCATCCCAGGGATGAAGCCAACTTGATCGTAATGGATAAGCTTTTTGATGTGCTGCTGGATTTGATTTGCCAGTATTTTATTGAGGATTTTCACATCGATGTTCATCAGGGATATTGGTCTAAAATTCTCTTTTTATTATTGTGTCTCTGCCAGGCTTTTGTATCAGGATGATGCTGGCTTGATAAAATGAGTTAGGGAGGAGTCCCTCTTTTTCTATTATTGGAATAATTTCAGAAGGTACGGTACCAGCTCCTCTTTGTACGTCTGGTAGAATTCAGCTGTGAATCTGTCTGGTCCTGGACTTTTTTTGGTTGGTAGGCTATTAATTATTGCCTCAATTTCAGAACCTGTTATTGGTCTATTCAGAGATTCAACTTCTTCCTGGTTTAGTCTTGGGAGGTGTATGTGTCCAGGAATTTATCCATTTCTTCTGGATTTTCTAGTTTATTTGCATAGAGGTGTTTATAGTATTGTGTGATGGTAGTTTGTATTTCTGTGGGATCGGTGGTGATATCCCCTTTATCATTTTTTATTGTTTCTATTTGATTCTTCTCTCTTTTTTCTTTATTAGTCTTGTTAGCGATCTATCTATTTTGTTGATCTTTTCAAAAAACCAGCTCCTGGATTCATTGATTTTTTGAAGAGTTTTTTGTGTCTCTATTTCCTTCAGTTCTGCTCTGATCTTACTTATTTCTTGTCTTCTGCTAGCTTTTGGATTTGTTTGCTCTTGTTTCTCTAGTTCTTTTAATTGTGATGTTAGGGTGTCGATTTTAGATCTCCCCTGCTTTCTCTTGTGGGCATGTAGTGCTATAAATTTCCCTCTGCACACTGCTTTAAATGTGTCCCAGAGATTCTGGTACATTTTGTCCTTGTTCTCACTGGTTTCAAAAACACCTTTATTTCTTCCTTCATCTCGTTATTTACTCAGTAGTCATTCAGGAGCAGGTTGTTCATTTTCCATGTAATTGTGTGGTTTTGAGTGAGATTCTTAATCCTGAGTTCTAATTTGATTGCACTGTGGTCTGAGAGACAGTTTGTTGTGATTTCTGTTCTTTTACATTTGCTGAGGAGTGTTTTACTTCCAATTATGGGGTCAATTTTAGAATAAGTGCGATGTGGTGCTGAGAAGAATGTATATTCTGTTGATTTGGGGTGGAGAGTTCTGTAGATGACTATTAGGTCGCTTGGTCCAGATCTGAGTTCTAGTCCTGGATATCCTTGTTAATTTTCTGTCTCGTTCATCTGTCTAATATTGACAGTGGGGCATTAAAGTCTCCCATTATTATCGTGTGGGAGTCTAAGTCTCTTTGTAGGTCTCTAAGAACTTGCTTTATGAATCTGGGTGCTCCCGTATTGGGTGCATATATACTTAAGATAGTTAACCCTTCTTGTTGAATTGATCCCTTTACCATTATGTAATGGCCTTCTTTATCTCTTTTGATCTTTGTTGGTTTAAAGTCTGCTTTATCGGAGACCAGGATTGCAACCCCTGATTTTTTTTTTGCTTTCCGTTTGCTTGGTAGATCTTCCTCTATCCCTTTATTTTGAGCCTATGTGTGTCTTTGAATGTGAGATGGGTCTCCTGAATACAGCACACTGATTGGTCTTGATTCTTTATCCAGTTTCCCAGTCTGTGTCTTTTAATTGGGGCATTTAGCCTATTTACATTTAAGGTTAATATTGTTATATGTGAATTTGATCCTGTCATTATGATGCTAGCTGGTCATTTTGCCCATTAATTGGTGCAGTTTCTTCATAATGTCAATGGTCTTTACAATTTGGCATGTTTTTGCAGTGGTTGGTACTGGTTGCTCCTTTTCATGTTTAGTGCTTCCTTCAGGAACTCTTGTAAGGCAGGCCTGGTGGTGACAAAATCTCTCAGCATTTGCTTGTCTGTAAAGGATTTTATTTCCCCTTCACTTATGAAGCTTAGTTTTGCTGGATATGAAATTCTGGGTTGAAAATTCTTTCCTCTAAGAATGTTGAATATTGGCCCCCACTGTCTGGCTTGTAGGGTTTCTGCGCCAAGACATCCACTGTTAGTCTGATGGGCTTCCCTTTGTGGGTAACCCAACCTTTCTCTCTGGCTGCCCTTAACATTTTTTCCTGCATTTCAACCTTGGTGAATCTGACAATTATGTGTCTTGGGGTTGCTCTTCTTGAGGAGTATCTTTGTGATGTTCTCTGTATTTCCTGAATTTGAATGTTGGCCTGCCTTGCTAGGTTGGGGAAGTTCTCCTGGATAATATCCTGAAGAGTGTTTTCCAGCTTGATTCCATTCTCCCTGTCACTTTCAGGTACACCAATCAAACATAGATTTGGTCTTTTCACATAGTCCCATATTTCTTAGAGGCTTTGTTTCTTTTCATTCTTTTTTCTTTAATCTTGTCTTCTCACTTTATTTCACTAATTTGATCTCCAATCACTGATATCCTTTCTTCTGCTTGATCAAATCAGCTGTTGAAACTTGTGTATGCTTCACGAAGTTCTCGTACTGTGGTTTTCAGCTCCGTCATGTTATTTAAGCTCTTCTCCACACTGGTTATTCTAGTTAGCCATTCGTCTAACCTTTTTTCAAGGTTTTTTAGCTTGCTTGCGATGGGTTAGAACATGCTCCTTTAGCTCGGAGAAGTTTGTTATTACTGACCTTCTGAAGCAAACTTGTCAACTCATCAAGCTTACTCTATGTCCAGTTTTGTTCCCTTGCTGGCAAGGAGTTATGTTCCTTTGAAAGAGAAGAGGCATTCTGGTTTTTGGAATTTTTAGCTTTTCTGCTCTTGTTTCTCCCCATCTTTGTGGTTTTATCTACCTTTGGTCTTTGATGTTGGTGACCTACAGATGGGGTTTTGGTGTGGATGTCCTTTTTGTTGATGTTGATGCTCTTCCTTTCTGTTTGTTAGTTTTCCTTCTAACAGACATGCCCCTCAGCTGCAGGTCTGTTGGAGTTTGCTGGAAGTCCAATCCAGACCCTGTTTGGCTGGGTATCACCAGTGGAGGCTGCAGAACAGCCAATATTGCTGCTTGATCCTTCCTCTGGAAGTTTCATCCCAGAGGGGCACCTGCCTGTATGAGGTGTCTGTTGGGCCCTACTGGGAGGTGTCTCCCAGTCAGGCAACATGGCGATCAGGGACCCACTTGAGGAGGCAGTCTGTCTGTTATTGGAGCCCAAATGCTGTGCTGGGAGAACCACTGCTCTCTTAAGAGCTGTCAGGCAGGGACGTTTAAGTCTGGAGAAGCTGTCTGCTGCCTTTTGTTCAGATATGCCCTGCCCCCAGAGGTGGAGTCTATAGAGGCAGTAGGCCTTGCTGAGCTGCAGTTGGCTCCACCCAGTTCAAGCTTCCCTGCTGCTTTGTTTACACTGTGAGCATAGAACCACCTACTCAAGCCTCAGCAATGGTGGACGCCCCTCCTCCCACCAAGCTCCCATGTCCCAGGTTGATCTCAGACTGCTGCGCTAGCAATGAGCAAGGCTCTGTTGGCATGGGACCCACCGAGCCAGGCATGGGAGGGAATCTCCTGGTCTGCTGGTTGCGAAGACCATGGGAGAAGCACAGTATTTGGGCAGGAGTGTACTGCTCCTCCAGGTACAGCCACTCAGGGCTTCCCTTGGCTAGGAAAGGGAAATCCCCCAACTTCTTGCACTTCCCAGGTGAGGTGATGACCCACCCTGCTTGCCCTCCACAGGCTGTACCCACTGTCCAGCCAGTCCCAATGAGAAGAACCAGGTACCTCAATTGGAAATGCAGAAATCACCCATCTTCTGTGTTGATCTCACTGGGAACTGTAGACTGGAGCTGTTCCTATTCGGCCATCTTGGACGCATCCACCAGCTTTTTAAACTATCTGTTGTGAATGATGTGTTTCTGGCTGTCTAGAGTCTCAACTTTCTGATCATGTGAGGCTTGGGTGGAGGAAGTACCTCACTTGTGACTAACAATGTTTTAGGGGCCACTTACTCCCTCTCCCTACTTCCTGGATAATGGGGTGCAGGTAGAAGATCCAGGCCTGGCAATCAATCAGATGCTTTCCTGGCAATCAGATGTGGAAGTGGGCTGAGTAGGGTGGCTCATGCCTGTCATTCCACACTTTGGAAGGTCAAAGTGGAAGGAACAACTGAGCCCAGGAATTTGAGACCAGACTTGGCAACAATAGCAAGATGCATCTCTACAAAAATTTTTTTTAAAAATTAACCAAATGTGATGGTGTGTACCTGTAGTTCCAGCTACTTGGGAGGTTGTGGTGGGAGGATTGCTTGAGACCCAGAGTTAGAAGCTGCAGTGAGCTATGATCATGCCACTGCCTTCCTGCCGAGGCGACAGAGCAAGATGACCCTGTCTAGAAAAAGAAAGAAACAAAAAAGTTTACACAAACCCTAAATAATAAAAAAACTTTGAGGAAGTGCATCCAAGACAGACCCAAAGTTGAAGAATGGTGAGTGCAGCAGGAAGATGTGCTGCCTGGCTTGGAAGCAGTGGTGGTGCTAGGCATGTCCTCGTGCCAGTGGTGATGGGGCAGCCCGATGACAGGCTCTGTAGGACACCTGGCTCTGTTTCCTGCTCGCCAGTCTGTTTGCCAAATCTTTTCTCTATTTTTTTTTTTTTTTTGAGATGGAGTTTCGCTCTTGTCACCCAGGCTGGAGTGCAATGGTACAATCTCAGCTGACTGCAACCTCTGCCTCTTGGTTTCAAACAATTCTCCTGCCTCAGCCTCCCAAGTAGCTGGGAATACGGGCACCTGCCACCGCACCCAGCTAATTTTTTTTTTTGTATTTTCAGTAGAGACGGAGTTTCACCATGTTGGCCAGGCTAGTCTTGAACTCCTGACCGCAAGTGATCCACCCGCCTCAGCCTCCCAAAGTGCTGGGATTACAGGCATCAGCCACCATACCTGGCTTCTCTAGATTTTATGATATATTCTATGTGCAAGGATATATTCGATAGCCTTATATTAAATTCCTTTATAATTTAAATCAACTACAGTTGGAATCTGCTCTGTCCAACAAAGAACAGCCATAGCCCCATATTATGTTAACCTCCCTATATTAGACTATTTTTCCTCAGCCGCTTTTCACCATGGACTTGTCCCCCGCCTTGGTCTGTGTCTCTAACACATCACAGAGGAAGTGGAAATTGCCCTGGTTCTTGGAGGAGAGACAGGAATTGGTGCTAGAAGAAAAGGGCAGTGTTAGCAAAGCCCTGAAAGGCCTCACACAAGCCAGGTGTGTGGGTGGGATGGTGAAGAGAGTGCTTGATTCTAGCGACAGGTGCGCATCAGGGAATAGTGACAAAGAGGAGTGGGTGTGCAAGGGGCCAGAATGGAAATGACACTGGAAGGCAAAACATAATGCAGGAGAAGCCAGGGAGCCTAGGAGGACATCTGAACAGGGAATGGACCCAAGGGAAGCAAAGTTCATAAAGATCAGGCCAGGGAGTAAGTCTTGAAAAAGCCAATTCCTAAATCTAAGCCCAGAAAACTAGACGGCAGAATGACACCTGGTGAGACATCTGCTGTGCCACAATGCTGCAGCGGGTCCTGGTGCAGAGTTAACACCATGGGTGGCATTTCAGGTAGCCCGTTCGCCCCCAGGGAAGGAAGAGACCATGTATTAGTCCATTTTCATGCTGCTGATAGACATACCCAAGACTGGGTAACATAAAGAAAAAGAGGTTTCATGGACTCACAGCTCTGTGTGGCTGGGGAGGCCTCACAATCATGGCAGAAGGTGAAAGCCACATCTTACATGGCGGAGGGCAAGAGAGAATGACAGCCAAGCAAAAAGGGAAGCCCCTTATAAAAACCATCAGATTGTGTGACACTTATTCGCTACCATGAGAACAGTATGGGGGAACCACCCCCATAATTCAATTACCTCTGATGGGGTCCCTCCCAAAACACGTGGGAACTGTGGGAGCTACAAGTCAAGATGAGATTTGGGTGGGGACACAGCCAAACCATATCAGACCACTCATGGTTTTGACTTTGTCATTATGGAATTGGTCCCCTTAGAGAGCTGCAATTCCTACTACTCAAGTGTTGAAGCCAGCCTAGGCATCCAGCCTGGACATCATACATGATGTAGGGGAAAGCCATACTGGAAGGAGAGATGGATTTGACTTCAAAAGTCAATTTAACTTCTGTGAAACTCTGAGTTGATAAAATAAGGTGCCACCGGATTTGTAAAATGTACAATACAACACCATTTGTATGTAATAAAAATACCAGTGCAACAAAAAACAATATGTATTTTGTGAGACTATATATACATTACACACAATGTCATGGGTTTTAATGAGGAATAGGGAATGAAAATAATGTGTGAAGATAAAAGAAAATAAATTAATAACTTTGGACAGGGAGAGGAAATGACAAGATTCAAATACATATGTCTTTGCTACTCTTATATAAAGAACATGAAATAGTGGAGTGCCAGTTTCTGATTTAGTTGGTAGGATCGGTTCCTCTGCAGTCAGCAGTGAGAATCTTATTTTTAAGCCCTCCTTGTTTTGAAGAATATTAGACTTGGGTTGTAAATGTTTCTTTTATACTGTCACATTATTATTTATGAAAGTAATCAAAATAGAAGCATTACTCCTGATCCTGCCATGTCCTATTGGATCTCATCCTGAGAACTCCATAACTTACGTCACTCTAGCCATAGTTTGTTTTAGTTTGCTATTCATGATCATATCAAAGAGAAAATACAGTTGATTTTAAAATTTGTTTTAGCAGGTTTCTCTGGGGCAATTTTCTTAAGTGGTTTTTTACGGTTACCTATATCGTCATGGAAATGTAATAAGCCCTAACAGTTTGTGTGTGTATCATTACACAATGTATTAATCTTAAAATGAGTAGGAAACTTCTCTCTCTCTCTTTGCAATGAGATTAACTCTTTTCTTCCACATGTAAAAAGCTGGGTTACAAAACTTCTATAATGAGCCACTTCAGCTAACCAAGCGTTACTTTATTTAAAAAGAGCTGTGATGTTGTTCCTGTGTGAACTCAAGAAGATCAATCAGTTCCTTGGCTCTTTATTCTTTCTTGTATCTCTGCTCACTCATATGGGATCACTTTCCTTTTGTCTAAAGGGCATCCTTTAAAACTTTTTACTGACGGTGTGATCCATGGAATGGTTGTAAGTTTGCAAACTGTTACCAGTTCACCATAAGTACAGAAAATGAGAGTCTAACTTGCATACCAATTTAACATTGCTGCAATATTCAAGTGCACAATCAGTTTACTTGACTTGTTGAACAAGGTATAAACCAAAATCTCAAGTCTATAACAGATCAGAAATTCAAAAAAATATAAAACCCACAAAACCTGGTCCTTCTCCAAGTATGCTGTTGACGCGTTTTTATTTTTTCCTTTACCCATATTTTTGGAAGACTATTGTAGCAGCTGCAGAATTCTACAATGAAGGTAATTTTTTTTCAGTACATGCAAGATGTTTTTCCATTGCCTTTCAGCTTTTAGTGTTACTTTTGAGAAATCAGCTGTCAGTCTTTTGTTCTCTTATTGTTTAAAATTTTTCTCTTTGCCTTTAGTTTTCCACAGTTTCACTATGATGTATGGATGTGTGAGGTTTTTTTTTTTTAATACTTTAAGTTCTGGGGTACATGTGCAGAATGTGCAGGTTTGTTACATAGGTATACATGTGCCATGGTGGTTTGCTGCACCCATCAACCTGTCATCTACATTAGGTATTTCTCTTAGTGTTATCCCTCCCCTAGCCCCCCACCCCACAACAGGCCCCAGTATGTGATGTTCCCCTCCCTGTGTCCATGTGTTCTCATTGTCCAACTCCCACTTATGAGTAAGAACATGTAGTGTTTGGTTTTCTGTTCTTGTGTTAGTTTGCTGAGAATGATGGTTTCCAGCTCCATCCATGTCCCTGCAAAGGAAGTGAACTCATCCTTTTTTATGGCTGCATAGTATTCCATGGTGTATATGTGCCACATTTTCTTTATCCAGTCTATCATTGATGGGCATTTGGGTTGGTTCCAAGTCTTTGCTATTGTGAATAGTGCTGCAATAAACATACATGTGCATGTGTCTTTATCACAGAATGATTTATAATCCTTTGGGTATATACCCAGTAATGGGATTGCTGGCTCAAATTGTATTTCTGCTTCTAGATCCTTGAGGAATCACCACACTGTCTTCCACAATGGTTGAACTAATTTACACTCCCACCAGCAGTGTAAAAGCATTCCTATTTCAGATGTGTGAGTTTTTTTATTTACTCTACTTGAGATTTACTGTACCCCTTAAATCTGTAGTTTAGTATCTTTAATTATTCTTAAAATTTCTAAATTATTATTTCTTCTAATATTTGTTCTTCCCTCTTCTTTTCCTTTTCCTTTTGGGACATCAAATAAAATGTATGTTAGATATTTCAGTTTGTTTTCTATGCCTCTTAATCTTATTTCTATATTTTATATTTTTTGTCTCCCCAGGTTGCATTCTAGATAACATTTTCTGATTTTTAATATAATGAACACTGTGCTCATAATTATTGTCTGACAACTCTAATATCAAAAGCTCTTGCTTCTGTTAGTTCCTGCTTATGGTGTCTGCCCTCTCTGTTTGCCTTGTTATCTTTGACTGATTGTTGGTCATTTTACTTGAAAATTATGTTTAGGAATAATTCGAGGTCTAGCCTAAAAGTCCCTTCCTCTGCAGAGGGTTTATGTTTGCTTCTGCAAAGTGCTTGGGGTTACTTCCAGTCTCAGGCACTTAAACCAAGTGTAAAACTTGAGATAATGTGAATCTGGATGCAAATCTTTAAGAAGGATTTGTTACTTTTGGTTTGCTCTTATCCTAAGAGTGTACCTCTTTTGTGTGCCAGTTTATTTGGAGCCACTTTACCCTTCGTCAACTCTGAACTATGATCTGTGCCCTCTTTCATCACAAACTGATCAGAATGAAATCCCTATTTTCCCAAATTAGCTAGTGCTCTCAATGCAAAAGTGCTCTGTCCCTATGTACCTCTCAGGGCTATGGGTTCCTTTCCATCTTATATCCTTAAGAAGGTAGTTTATTTATTTTAGTCAGAAAATTTTTATTGTTATCAGCAGAATGATTGGTTCAAAATAACCTTCTTATCATTCCCCTAAATAGAAAGCCACTTCTATTTATGATGTGGAGCAAGAAAATGACTAATAGAAGAAATGCTTCAGTAATGGTTAGCAGGAGAGAAAGATCATTGTAGTAAGAGACTGGAGACAGCCATGAAGAAGAGGAAGTCTACTTACTCTTGTTACTCAGTGACACAGAACAAAGCCCATGCTCTGACTCTTGAGTGACTTGGGTATAATACCACAAATGTAACATGAGGTGGAGTAAAATACAATCCATCAGCTATGGTCCATGTAGCAGAATTTGTGGACCTTTTTTAGTCTGTCCTAGAATTTGTTTTAAAGACAAATGAGAATGTCCATTCATGTTCAAACATATCCCTCATTTTCTTTAGAAGAATCTCTCTGAAAGAAGGGCACTTGAGTTTTATTTTCCAGACTAGAGATTATGGGATGGAATTGCAAGCTATGTGGCCAGTTCATTTTAATTTCAGGACTGGTTCCTTGAGAAAACAAATTGGCCTCAAATGAGAGTTGTCAAAATGTTAGATTCCATAAACATTGGAACTCTACAGCAGTGTTTCTCAAAGATGAATGCCCTTGAAAGTCTCATGATGATCTTGCTAAAATGCGGGTTCCAATTCAGTAGATTGGAGGTGGGGCCAGAGATTCTGCTTTTTCAGCAAGTTCTCAAGTGATTCCAATGCTGCTGGTCCTCAAACCACACTTTGAGAAGCCAGGTTCTGTAGTGCTCAGAACATTTCACATTGAACCTGGATCTGCCTTTGTCCCCACACCAGGCCTTCCCACACATGGAAAATGTTTTTGGATTTAGTAAGAACTGGGATGTCAAGAGACATCCCCATTGGCAATGCATTGAAGAGCTTCAGCTGCATGGCAGGCCCACCTCCTCACAACTGGGATTATCTTTTGGGGGCCCAAAAATGTAAGAAAAACAGAAGGCTGCATGGCACCCTATAGAAGCAGAACACTTAAGCCAATCTCAGCCAGCAGTTTCACACTCTACTCTTTCATCAAACATACTGATGATGGCCAGGTGCAGTGGCTCACAACTGTAATCCCAGCACTTTGGAAGGCTGAGGCAGGAGGATCACTTGAGCCCAGGAGTTAGAGGCCAGCCTGGGCCACATAGCAAGACCCTGTTTCTATGAAAAAAAAAAAAAAACCCCCCCCCCAAAACAAAACAAAACAAACAACAAAAAAACACACTCATGAATGGTTGTTTTCATTTTTCTTGTTCTCCCCCACCCCCAGGTTACATTTTAATTAACCTCCTCCATCTTACTCCTTGCTTCCTCTAAGAAAACATATTTATTCAAAAAGCTTCATCAGGTAGCAACCCACTAATCAGTGATGTGTAGGGGACAGAGAAGATACCAGAAGTCTTCTCAGAACCACAGAGTCCAGCAGCCCCAAATCCTAGGTGAGGACTCTTCATAACAAGCCCTGCTAAACTGAGGACAAGCGGAGTCCCTTTGTCCAAGATCAGTTCAGTGGTGGGCTCAGTGACTCACGCCTGTCATCCCAGCACTTTGGGAGGCCGAGGCAGGTGGATCACCTGAGGTCAGGAGTTTGAGTCCAGCCTGACCAACATGGCGAACCCCTGTCTCTACCAAAAATACAAAAATTAGCCGGATATGGTGGCAAGCACCTGCAGTCCCAACTACTCGGGAGGTTGAGGTAGGAGAAACACTTGAACCTGGGAGGCAGGGGTTGCAGTGATCCGAGATTGCACCACTGCACTCCAGCCTGGGTAACAAAGTGAGACCCTGTCTCAAAAAAAAAAAAAGCTCAGCTCAGCTTGGGGGTCAGGCAAGTCTGCCAATTTGTAAGAGTGAGGAAAGTCCCGAAAGCAAGACTCTAGTAAATCTAAAGTGCACCTGGGATTCTATGTCCTTTGGCAGCACAAGATTTGGGCAACACTGAGCAAGCATGGGGAAAAGCCTTTGGAAGTTGTTCTGCCGGGCATCAGGTGGCATCTTTTTGGGTCTCATCTCCCATGAGAGGCTGGAAGAGGCCGTGCATAGGCTGAGGTCTCTGGGAGCCAGAGTGCCTTCCTCCCCAGGCTGCTCAGCCCAGTCACTCTTCTACCGCATCGCATTCTCCTCCTGACTTTATTTGGGAATCACTTCTGAGCAACGTGGTTGAGTTTTCAGCCTCACAGTCATCATCTGGAACCTCGCTGCTCAAAGTGTGGTCCATGGACCAGACTATCAGCCATCACCTCGGGGCTTCTTAAGAGTGTAGCTTCTCAGGATGCACCCCAGATCTCCTGAATCAAAATCTGAGTTTTAACAAGATCCCCTGGTGGTTCATGGGCCCATTTGTGTTAGAGAAATGCTGACCTAGAAAGCAGATGCATTTTCTTTTTTCTTTCTTTCTTTTTTTTCTTTTTTTCTTTTTTTTTATTAGATGGAGTCTTGCTCTGTCACCCAGGCTGGAGTACAGTGGCGTGATCTTGGCTCACTGCAACGTTTACCTCCTGGGTTCAAGTGATTCTCCCACCTCAGACTCCTGAATAGCTGAGATTACAGGTATGCACCACCATGCCCTGATAATTTTTGTATTTTTAGTTGGGGTTTCACTATTTTGGCCAGGCTGGTCTTAAACTCCTGACCTCAGGTGGTCTGCCTGTCTCAGCCTTCCAAAGGGCTGGGATTACAGGCATGAGCCACAGTGCCCGGCCAACAGATGTGTTTTCTAAATGAAGATGCTCTTCCCGGCACCAAATTTGAAGGCCTGACTGTGGCCTGGCCAGGAAAGCAGAGAAAGGCTCTTGGTGAACTTGTTCCTAACACAGACAGATTTCTCAAGGAAATGCAAGGCCCAGCCTTAACAGTGTTTATATGGTTTCATTCTTACGTTCCAACTTGTGACTTTGGAGTTGTCTGAAATTTTTCCTTTGATATAATGAGATAAATATATGATCTTGGATTCTCTTCCTCCCTCTTCACTAGACTGTTCCAGAAATAAAGAGTCAGCCATAAGCCTTAAGGGAGTTGAGAGGAAAACTTTTAGAACATGAAATTTTGGTCCAAATGGGATTTTTGCTGGTGTTACTAATTAAGATTCTCTTTAAAACTAGGCCAGCCCTGTGCTCTCCGGTTGGCAGTCTGTTTAGAATCTCTCTGTAAACACGCAGTGGCTTGTACAAATAGGGAGGCTTTACTTTCCCATCATAAAGAGGGCCTGAAATAAATCCCAGACAACTCTAGAAGTTTGTCTTTGCCATAAAAATAGTGGAATTCATTGAAGGCTGCCTCATTGCACTCAGACAGGGTACAAGCTGGCCAGCTAATTGGCCCTGGGAACCAGCTGGTGGTGGGTTTTCACTCTCTTCAGACTGCGGAAGGGGGGGTCACTCTTAGTTTTCCTTTCCAGGATATTTTTTAAAGCTGTCTATTTAGGCGATGTGCATTTTCTTACAGAGCTAGAGTGTCCAATCTTTTGGCTTCCCTGGGCCACATTGGAAGAAGAAAAATTGTCTTGGGCCACACATAAAATACACTAACACTAGCGATAGCTGATGAGCTAAAGAAAAATTGCAAAAAAGTCTCATAATGTTTTAAGAATGTTTATGAATTTGTGTTGGGCCACAGACAAAGCCATCCCGGGCTGCATGCAGCCCTTGGGCTGCGGGTTGGACAGGCTTGCTATAGAGTAAATGAGACTGCCTGATTTTCAATTAGTGACCCTGTACAACTCCAAAGCTTACATGGCTGGCGTCTGGCAACACCATGTCCCGCTTTGAGATAGAATTTGTAATCATCAGCTCCTGACTTCTGTATTGTTGACTGAGAGAAAGAATGAGAGTTTCACAACCTTCTCTTTTACATATGCCAAAGGAAGTGCTTGTGTGTGGCCATGTTGCCTAAAAACCTAAGTAGCTGAATGGCACTGGGGCTAGAAGAGCCAGAAATGAGCCATCTACACCAGCTTTGAACACTGTGTGAGCCATAACTGTTTGCAGAGTGACCGACTGAGCAATTGATTCTCTGCTGGTACAAATTGACTGGACTTCCCTGACTCCTCATCCGAGCTGGTCTTCTTTGAGGAAGGGACTCCACTGGTCCCCAATTTGTCATGTTCATCTCTGTATACTCAGAGGAAAGGCCAGTGCCCAATATGTAGCAGATTCTTGGTAAATATTTGTGAAATGTGTGAATGGACTGGACCATTCACCTCTTGGAGGTAACGGTTGAAACGGAATCTATTTTCCACCACTTAATCTGTGCATTTCTGCCCATTTTATATTGCCTACAATGTCCGTATATTAGTTTCCCTTACTCACTTGAGGAAGTTTTCCCACACTCAAGCTAATCAAAGTGCTATTGTTTGTGTTAAGGGTAATTGCTTGTTTATCAAATTAAGACACGAGGACGGGGGCTGAAATCCAGTTGCGTTCAGTTCATACACATTTCAGTAGGAATTATAAACATTTTCATATGAAAATTTGCTAAGAGTTCGTGTAAATATAGTGCATCTCACAAAATTGCAAACAATTTAACATAGCTATTCTGCGCTGCTCAGGGGCTATATAAAGACCTTGCATGTCCAGGCATTAGAATTGCTAGGACAGGCTGGGTGCGGTGGCTCATACCTGTAATCTCAGCACTTTGGGAGGCCAAGATGGGAGGATTGCTTGAGGCCAGAAGTGCAAGACCAGCCTGGGCAGCCAGGCAAGACCCTATCTCTATAAAAATATTTAAAAAATTAACCAGGGCAGGTGGTGCATGCCTGTGGTCCTAGCTACTTGGGAGGCTGAAGTGGGAGAATTGCTTGAGCCCAGGCGTTCAAGGCTGTAGTGAGCTCTGACTGTGCCACTGCACTCCAGCTTAAGTGATGGAGTGAGATCCTCTCTCTAAAAACCAACCAAACAAAAGTTGCCCAATCACATTTGCTGTGATGATGAGGCTGGTTATGGGAGTTAGGGAAAAGGTAGAGGACATCTAGCACAGGCGGGTGGGGACAGGGGCGTGCATCTCCTCCCATTCCACATGGTCAGGACAGCAGGAGGACTCTGGTTCCCAGTGTGCTAGAGTCTTCTTTGTTGAGCTTCTCTTCCCAGTCACATCCTTGGCAGAGAAAGTGGGTGATCCCCTTAGCAGGGAAGGGAGGGGTTAACCCCCAGTCTCCTTCCCAGGTTGGGAGAGTGACACTGTCTTGACACTGCAGTAGCTTTGCCCTATTCAGAGGTGCTGTGTTGAGAGAAGGGATTTTTTTTCCTGATTCTTGAAACACCAAAAATCCCTCCATGTTTTCCCTCTAGGTCTTTATCATCAAAGGGGTGAGGGATCTTGTTCAGCTGAGTGAAGAGTGCCTGCGGGGAGGGCTATCCAGCCTCTATCCGGGGTCAGGAAGAGAAAGGAGTAACAACATTCCTAGCTGTTATCTTTTTTATTTTTAATTTTGATCGAGATCGGGTCTTACTCTGTCACCAAGGCTGGAGTGCAGTGGCACGATTACAGCTCGCTGCAATCTCAAACTCCTGGGCCCAAGCGATCCGCCTGCCTCAGCCTCCGCAGTCATGCTGTGTGCGGAATTGGTGGGTTCTCGGTCTCACTGACTTCAAGAATGAAGCTGCGGACCCTCGCCGTGAGTGTTACAGCTCTTAAGGTGGTGCGTCTGGAGTTTGTTCCTTCTGATGTTCGGATGTGTTCGGAGTTTCTTCCTTCTGGTGGGTTCATGGTCTCGCTGGCTCAGGAGTGAAGCTGCAGACCTTCTCGGTGAGTGTTACAGCTCATAAAGGCAGTGTGGACCCAAAGAGTGAGCAGCAGCAGGATTTATTGCAAAGAGCGAAAGAACAAAGCTCCCACAGTGTGGAAGGGGACCCTAGCGGGTTCCCACTGCTGGCTCGGGCAGCCTGCTTTTATTCTCTTATCTGGCCCCACTCACACCTTTCTGATTGGTAGATCCGAGTGGTCTGTTTTGACAGGGCACTGATTGGTGCATTTACAATCCCTGAGCTAGACACAAAGGTTCTCCAAGTCCCCACGAGACTCAGGAGCCCAGCTGGCTTCACCCACTGGATCCCGCACAGGGGCTGCAGGTGGAGCTGCCTGCCAGTCCCGCCCCATGCGCCTGCACTTCTCAGCCCTTGGGTGCTCGATGGGGCTGGGCTCCATGGAGCAGGGGGCGGTGCTCGTCGGGGAGGCTTGGGCAGCACAGGAGCCCACGGATGCCGGGGGAGGCTCAGGCATGGCAGGCTGCAGGTCTCTGAGAAATTGAGCACAGCAGCTGCTGGCGCAGGTGCTAAGCCCCTCACTGCCCGGGGCTGGTGGGGCCAGCCGGCCGCTCCGAATGCGGGGTCCGCCGAGCCCACGCCCACCTGGAACTCGAGTTGGCTTGCAAGCCCCACGCGCAGCCCCGGTTCCCGCCCGCGCCTCTCTCTCCACACCTCCCCGCAAGCTGAGGGAGCCGGCTCCGGCCTTGGCCAGCCCAGAAAGGGGCTCCCACAGTGCAGCGGCGGGCTGAAGGGCTCCTCAGGTGCCGCCAAAGTGGGAGCCCAGGCAGAGGAGGCGCCGTGAGTGAGCGAGGGCTGTGAGGACTGCCAGCAAGCTGTCACCTCTCAATGCCACCATACTTGGCTAATTTTTTTTGTGGAGATGTGGTCTCACTATATTGCCCAGGCTGGTCTTGAACTCCTGGCCTCAAGTGACTCTCCTGTTTTGGTCTCCCAAAGTGTTGAGATTACAGGCATGAACCTGTCCCCCTGGCTGTGTGATCCTGAGCAAGAGCCTCAGCCTCTCTGAGTCTCAGGTGGGCAGGTTCTCATCACTCAGTGGGTCATTATAACTCCCTTGATACATAGCTTTCAGTGTCATTGTGAGGATTTGGGACACCACTGTTAGGGCTTCTGGCATGCAGTGATGACAATGGCTGCTGCTGACTGAGCACCTGCTGTTACTCTGACAGAAACTTTTAGAATTAACCATGTAGGTTACAAAGGGTGTTATCAGCCTTATGTGCTAATCTGGTACCATATCAATAGGAGGAGAGATGGCAAATGTTTCTTCACATTCGCCCAGCTTCCTTTAGAAACTTCCTTTGCCTTGTAACAAGAGGCACACATAGCCATGGGCCAGCACTGTGACCCCATGTCAAAGCTTCCGTACTAGAGCACACTCAGCTAGGAAAGCAGTTAAACTCGGATGATTCTTCTGTGTATCTGGGTGTTATAAAAAATTCTCTAGACAATTCTGTTATGCTTGTTGGGTTACAATCACTATCCAGTAAGCCCCACTGCTGTGTTAATTTATGCAAAATCCCTGTAGAATTCACTTTCCCTACAAGGTTCTTTTAAAAGAAATTTTGAAACAATCTCAAAACTACAGAAAAGTTGCAAACACAGTACTTTCTTTTTTTCTGGAACCATTTGAGATTAAGTTGTTGAACAAATGCCCCATGATTTCTGTATTATTATTATTATTATTATTATTATTGCTATTAGAGACAGGTTCTTGCTCTGTCACCCAGGCTGGAGTGCAATGGTGCAATCATAGCTCACTGCAGCTTCGACCTCCTGGGCTCAAGCGATCCTTCTGCCTCAGCCTCCAAAGCACTTGGGCCTACAGGCACCCACCACCAAGCCTGGATAATTTTTAAATTTTTTGTAGAGCTGGGGCCTCCCAGTGTTGCCCAGGGTGGTCTCAAACTCCTGGGCTCCAACAATCCTCCCTCCCTAGCCTCCCAAAGTGTTAGGATTACAGATGTGAGCCACTATGCCCACCTGATTTCTGAATTCTTGAGTATTTTCTACAAACAAGGGCATTCTCCTATATAATCATAATGCAATCATCAAAGTAATGACGTTAAAAATGATACATTTCTTACTATTTGACTCAGTGATCCCATTAATGGGTATATACCCAAAGGATTATAAATCATGCTACTCTAAAGACACATGCACACGTTATGTTTATTGTGGCACTATTCACAATAGCAAAGACTTGGAACCAACCCAAATGTCCATCAATGATAGACTGGATTAAGAAAATGTGGCACATATACACCATGAAATACTACACAGCCATAAAAAAGGATGAGTTCATGTCCTTTGTAGCGACATGAATGAAGCTGGAAACCATCATTCTGAGCAAACTATCACAAGGAGAGAAAACCAAACACAGCATGTTCTCACTTATAGGTGGGAATTGCACAATGAGAACACTTGGACGTAGGGCGGGGAACATCACACACCGGGGCCTGTTGCGGGGTGGGGGTATGGGGGAGGG
Organism: Hylobates moloch; assembly: GCF_009828535.3. Lineage (NCBI taxonomy): Eukaryota > Metazoa > Chordata > Mammalia > Primates > Hylobatidae > Hylobates > Hylobates moloch. The sequence continues at coordinate 91,657,111 of NW_026652278.1, forward strand.
TTAGTGTTAGGAGAAATACCTAACGTAAATGACAAGTTAATGGGTGCAGCAAACCAACATGGCACATGTATACATATGTAACAAACCTGCACGTTGTGCACATGTACCCTAGAACTTGATTAAAAAAAAAAGAAAAAAGATCCATTTCTACAATTGAATCCTCTGACCTAATTCCAGTTTTACCAGTCGTCCCAGTAAGGGTGTGAATAGCAAAAGGATAGAATCTAGAGTCAGGCATTGTGTTCAGTTATCATGTCACCATAGCCTTGCAGTTTGGAGCAGTTTTTCAGTCTTGGCTTGACTTTAGGACCTTGACATTTTTGAAGATTACAGGCCAGATGAATGTAGAATGACCCCTTGTCTGATGCATTTTCATGATTTGATTTTGATCATGTGTTTTTGGCAGAAATATCACAGAGATGACACTGTGTTCTTCTTAATGCATCCTACCAGGAGGTACACAACTTCAGCCAATTTGTCCCATTAATGGTGAGGTTGACTTAGATATTTGGTTATGATATCTATCAGACTCCTCCACATCACATTTATTCTTTTACCCTTTGTAATTAATAAGCGTTTTGAGTAGAGGAACTAGGAATTATGTAAGTATCCTGTTGCTCCATAAACTTTCAATCTATTTGTATTTATATCAATATAGATTCCTGTTTTTCTTTGTTACTTATTAAGTTATTGTATCAATCTATTCAGTCTGTTCTCGCAGACAGGTATAAAAAAATACCTGAGACTGAGAAATTTACAAAGAAAAGAGGTTGAATTGGCTCATGGTTCCACAGGCTGAACAGGAAGCATAGTGGCCTCTGCTTCTGGGGAAGCCTCAGGAAGCTTTCAATCATGGCAGAAGGCAGAGCAGGAGTAAGCATCTCACGTGGCGGGAGAAGGAGCAAGAGGATGGGGAAGTGCTACACACTATTAACCAGTTCTCATGAGAACTCACTCACTATCACGAGAACAGCACCAAGAGGATGGTGCTTAACCATTCATGAGAATCTGCCCCCAAAATCCAATCGCCCCCCACCAAGCCCCACCTCCAATACTGGGGATTACAATTGAAGATGAGATGTGGGTGGGGACACAGATACAAACCATATCAGTTATGATCCATTTTTAGCATTATTTTGATTCTCTAAATGCCCTAGGTTTGGCTTCTGTGACTCATTGTCCCCAGTTATTATTTGAACACTTCCTTCTTTTCTGGAACAATTAGATGTTTCAACTCATTCTTACTTCTCCTACCTTGGCCATGGAATCATCCATTTCCCCAAGGAGCCCTGGTTCCTTTCGTGGAGGAGGGTATTTAGAGGCCAACTTCTGGGTACAGGGTGTGCCCATTACTATTGCAATGTTACCCTGTCAGTGGACAGAGAGTGACAGAGTATATATGTTTGTAGGGGATCAGTGTATGTACATGCAAACACACATATACATATATATATACATTTACCCTTATACTCATGTCTGCATCTATATCAAAGTCTATTTATCTATCCATCTATTTTGAAAATCCCAAGGAATCATATCAATACTTTCAGTTCCAATTTCTCTCTTTACATATTTATAACTTCCTTCTTTTGACAGTGAAAAACCTGAATCCCGTTGTTCTTGTTTTTGGTTTGCTTGTTTCCTTATTTGCTCAATTGTTCTTGTTCTTGGTTTGCTTATTTGCTCAATTCCTTGGTATGTTTCCAGTGCTTACTGAAGCCATCCCCACACCAAGATCCCCTCACCTCACCCAGGCTCACCCCTACATCAACATTCACCCATATGTTGGAAATGCTTTTGAAAAGAATTATGTGAAGACAACAGTCAACAGTTCCTATTATTGCAGAAAGCTTTTACCAAACATCTACTTTGATTTTACACTTCTGAACACAGTGATCCCCTACTGATTCCCCTACTGCTGCCCCCCAAGGGAGGACACCCTCCTTCCCTGCTTGGGCTTTGATGCCCTTTGCAGGTGACCCATCTGAGCAGATGTCCTCCTCATCCTTTTTGGCCTCTTCATCACTCTGCACTGCTGCTTCTCCCTCACTGCAACCCTTGCTCTACCCCACCTGATAGCTCTAAGACTACATAGTTCAGGGAGGGGAAGGAAGAGGAAGGGCCACACCACACTTCATAATTTGGATTACAAGTCTTTTCTTAGTTGGAAAGATTATCTCAGTTAGTTTGAATCAGTCCCAAACTTGAGCTGGCTTCAACCCCATCCTTAGGATGAGACAGAAACTTCCGTACTACACTGTGATGCTTTTGCTGTGGTCCTAGTGAAATAGCAGCCTCTATTTTCTCTGAGTGGAGCACCAGGAGCAGAGGTTTCTTTCCTAGCTGCACACTGTTCACCAACTGCATTTTGACTTCTCTTTTTCTCCTCCCTTTTCTTTGCTTCTGTATCCCAAATCCAACAACAACCAACCAACCAACCAACCAATCAACCAACCAAACAACCAACCAACCAATCAACCAACAACCAACCAACCAACCAAAAGAACTTTCACAACCTTCAATGCTTCCCGCTGATGCAATGGTAAAGGATAATAACACTCTGGTTTTAAGTGAGAAACACACAAAAACCATAGCTCCTTTTCAATCCAAGTGTTACCTAAAAGACTACCATTTCACTCAGCCTCTTCATTATGTCTGGCTGTCTCTTTCTTTCTCTCTCTCTTTCTTTCTTTCTTTCTTTCTTTCTTTCTTTCTTTCTTTCTTTCTTTCTTTCTTTCTTTCTTCTTTTTCTTTCTTTCTTTCCTTCTTTCTTTCTTTCTTTCTTTCTTCTTTTTCTTTCTTTCTTTCTTCTTTTTCTTTCTTTCTTTCTTTCTTTCTTTCTTTCTTTCTTGATAATAACACTCTGGTTTTAAGTGAGAAACACACAAAAACCATAGCTCCTTTTCAATCCAAGTGTTACCTAAAAGACTACCATTTCACTCAGCCTCTTCATTATGTCTGGCTGTCTCTTTCTTTCTCTTTCTTTCTTTCTTTCTTTCTTTCTTTCTTTCTTTCTTTCTTTCTTTCTTCCTTCCTTCCTTCCTTCCTTCCTTCCTTCCTTTCTTCTTTCTTTCTTTCTTTCTTTCTTTCTTTCTTTCTTTCTTTCTTTCTTTCTTTTTTCTTTCTTTCTTTCTTTCCTCTCTCTCTCTCTCTTTCTTTCTTTCTTTTTTGATGGAGTTTTGCTCTTATCACCCAGGCTGGAGTGCAATGGTGAGATGTCGGCTCACTGCAACCTCTGCCTCCTGGGTTCAAGCAATTCTCCTGCTTCAGCCACACGAGTAGTTGGGATTATAGGCGCCCACCACCAAGTCCAGCTAATTTTTTTTTTTTTGTATTTTTAGTAGAGACAGGGTTTCACCATGTTGGCCAGACTGGTCTTGAACTCCTGACCTCATGATCTACCTGCCTCGGCCTCCCAAAGTGCTGGAATTATAGGCTTGAGCCACCATGCCCAGCCTCTGACTGTTTCTTGATGTCTCACTACAACCATACCTTCCTTAGAGGAACGCCCTGCTCTTATTGTTGTTTAAGAGTTTTCTACCCCTTTTGGGTGGGCTATTTAAGCATACAGGCTTGCCCCCCATAGATGCAGGGACATATGTTATATAAGTGTGGAGAACTGCACAGAAGTCATTATTCCACATCACGTTTCTGCTTTGCTGCCCACCGGCTTCTTGGTTTCTTGGCAACATTGCTCATCCATTTCAGAATAAGGCTTACACTTAAAAGTATGGTCCTGGTTCCTTGTGTTCAGAAGTGTAAAATGAAAGCAGATATTTGGTAAAAGCTTTCTGCAATAATAGGAATTTTAGACTGTTGTCTTCACATAATTCCTTTCAAAAGTGTTACCAACGTATGGGTGAGCATTGATGTAGGCAATGTCGCTTGAAGTGGGAGGAATGATATTTACAAAATTCTCTTAGTTGTTGACGTTAGTTTCCTGGATTTTTTTCTTTTAAACAAACCTTAATGGAACAAATGAGATGACAAAATATGCTGAAAGCATCTGAAACACGAGATCCACCTACACTTAACCTCCAGAAATCATCTTGACAAGCCTGAATGCTTGTTTGCAGTGGGTGTCTCCAAGGCTGACTCACAGCTCCTGCTCTGAGCTCAGGACCTCCGCACTGATCCTCCGCACACTCTCATCTCTTGCCTTGATGTCATCCAGCAAGGCTAAAGCAAGCCCCCTCTCAACTGTTCCGAACCCCTGGAACTTCTCTCAAATGAGTTTGGTTTTTGAATGGTGCCTGGAGGGAAGAATTTCCTAGCACTTGATTTACATTATTTTCCTACTGTGCTTTAGATATCATTTTAAAAATTCCATTCATACTATGAGAGGAAATAGTTTCAAGAAAGTAAAGGGCTGAAAATCTATCTCCTCTGCATTTCCCTAGTTCCCACTCTGCCCCACTGTCAATGACTCACAGAATCAGGCCACCAGGCATGGCCAGAATGACCCTCTCTGGAGGCAACAAAGATGATTTTTAAAAATTTTTAATTTTTATGGGTACATAGTAGATGGATATATTTATGGAGTACATGTGATGTTTTGAGACGGGCATAGAATGCATAATGCGTCAGAGTAATTGGGGTATCTATCACCTCAAGCACTTGTCATTTCTTTGTGCAAAGATGTTTTTTCAAAAACTAGATGAGAAGGGGATGTGGCTTTTTCAAGTGGCTTCATTCTTCTCCCCTTGTAAATGGCAAATTTGCCTCTCAGAGTTGGAAGGAATGTGTTAAGAGTGCTGGGCATATGGCCTTAGTTTTCACTCTGTAGGCCATTGCTTTTCAGGAGAGAAATCTGGGTAGCAAGACAGTATGCTTGATGGATGAGAAGGTGCCAGCAGCTCAGGGTTCTCCTGGCAAGGAGGGGTGGTCATTCCCAAGCAGGGGAGGTGCAGGGCATCGAGAACATCAGTGCTTAGAGTTCCTTAGGGAAGCTGGAGCCCTAATGTCCTAATTTTCACAAGGCTAAACTGATAGAATTTGTAGACAGTAAAGTGCTTAAATTAAATCCAGCTCAGTCAAGTATGTCTAGAGAATCCCTTGAAGAGATGCGTAGAGAAGTGGTCAATATGGTCTGATCATGATCTTTAATGGGGCTGGTTTTCAGACTAGTGTGGAGAGAAAATGACTATCGTTTTGAAATTGGACAGCTCATGATGAAGTACCTGTTCTTTGTGTGTGAACCCGCACTCTGTTGATTGACAGGGGCAATGGTCCAAGCTGCCCTGGTGAGCTGGTCCAATAGAAAAGACTTGTCCTTGGCCATGTGACATGCCCACCATTGCCTGACTGATAGGCTGAAAGGTTTGGGGCCATTATCATGTCCCTATTTTCTGTCTATCTGGTGTACCACCTAGAGCCCCACCATTCCCGTTTGTGACATGAAACTGATGCCATGTGAAGACTTGTGGAAAATCAACTTGTTATTGCCAATTCTATTGTTTAAGACTGAACACAGGACCCTGCCGAGTAGCTGATGGTCGTCTACCATCATTATACTGGGTTCTTCAATATTTCTCTCACTAGTTAGCTTTCAATGCCCTACATTTCTATCTTTAGGCAGCACTTTTAGTATCAAGATACTGAAGGTGTTAAAATGTACCCTGGGTCACATAAAAAATCTTCATACTTTATTAATACTGCTTTATGAGTTAATTGGTCACCTTAACTAGCCAAGCAGACCCCCCCAAAATGGCACAGGAGGTAGGCACGCTTTGGTCTGGGAGAAGGAAGGGATGGCTGGTAACTGGATTTTGTCTTCCCCAATCAGAGGACAAAAACAGTCAACAATTATCATTAGCACCAACTTTGAAATAGACAAAGATAAGCTACTTTCCAATGAGAAAAGGGAGTCTTTTCTCAGTGAAGTTTCTGTGGGCTTATTCTTGGTAATAATTGGGGGTACGGCTTGTAAGGCATCTGAAACTAATACTGAGAAACTTGGACTTTGGGGCCAAGCAGACTTCCTGGGTGTTCAGATGGGTAGAAGCCACCCCCTGAAAAGGGGGTGATAACTCGGGCATTCAACAAAAGCGCTTCATGGAACATTATGCAGCTTTACATCTCTTCGTGTACGTAGCGGGCTTGTGAATGGTGCTGAACAAAACTAAATGATGTTCCAAGGCAGATGCTCTGAATGATCATCATCTCCTGAGCAACTGCCTTCCTGCTTGCTTGCCATGGGCTTGGGCGCTACAACTCGGGCCCAAGGTCCCATGGCGGCACAGATAAGACTGAATTGCATGGAGATTTCCTGTCTCGCTGTCTTCTGCCCTAGCCGTCTGAGTGTTCCTTGGCTTGGTGTAGGTGTGATAGAGTGGACCACAAGACTGCCTAGAAAGACACTGAACTGGAGGCTTCTAAGCTTGAGCCAGAAATGAAAGCTAAGTAGAGTGATGAAAGCTCTTTTGGAAGGAGAAAATGTTCCCGCAGCCGCCTTCTCCTGCCACTGCTGTTTTCTGGTGTGGATGACAGAACTCAATAATCACGCGTGACTCCATGTTTATGCCTGGCTCCCAGCAGAAAAGTCTGTTGTGGATCTAAGAGTAGGAGTTTGGTAACATTTTGCCCTTGGGGGTTTGTGTGAAGGGAAATACGCAAAGTCTTTTTTAGCTTTGACTTCTGTGATTCTATGGAAACAAGGCAGCAGTGCTGAGAATCCAGTGAAAGATGGAAAAGCTAAGACAGCAAAGCTTTGAGGTCGAAAGAAGAGAGGGAGGGCGGGAGAAGGAATAATAGGATTTATTTGAGACTCTACATGGCTATTCACTTTTGTCTCTGGGATCTGAAGTAGGAACTTTTTCAATGCGCTGTTGATTTTGAACTGAGAGGGAGAGTTATTGGTTGTGTTTGGAGTACAGCTTTGGATAAGAGAGAGAAAGGGTATCCGGACACCCTATTGTCTGGGCATTTTCAACCTTGTCTTGTTAATAACGCTTTGGGGTGTTCCTGCCCCATTTAGAACAATGGAAGCATAAGACAAGATTTTATTCAAATTGTGGTTTTGATTTATTGTAATAGTGTGAAGGCAAAACCTCAAAGGCTCTGAAATTCAGTTCTGGGATTGTCTGTGTGCCCAGGTCTAAGACCCTAGTGGAGGTGCACGGTGCTTGCCCCATCTCCATCTGTGACACAGGGCTGCATCGTCGGGACGCAAGCTGCATTTGTGGCAGATGGCCAGACAGCTCTCGGAGTTCAGAGTGAGTGTGTGGATATTTACATACACACAAACATGCCGGGAGCAGCTGTCTGCCAGTGTCTCCCTCGCAAAATGGAAGACATGGCCTCCTAGGTCAGTAGCCTTGGGCCATTGTCACCACACTCCCTGTACATCCTCTGACAGTGACCATCAAGGTGGAAGGAACACAGGGCTGGCCTCCCTGAGGGCCTGATCTTATCTTTCTCTGAGGGTCCATCTGAGGAGCCATCTTTCCCTCTTTGATCCCACAAAGTTGTGCAGTTGGGGAGACAGATTGGAAATGAGGAGTGCTCGTGAGAAAGGACGGTTATTGATCTCAGTGAATTTGAGACACCAAAGAATGTAGCCAGATGCTCAGTTCAGCACCCGGGCTTGAACTTCAGAAGACCAGCTGGTATCAGTCTGATCTCCTTTACATTTCTCTGCTTTCTTCCATACCAGTGAAGTTTTGGATGTTAAATTATCTGATTAAAAAATAATATGTGACAAGCCATGGAAGAAGGGGACCTCTATCTAGGACTGAATACAAATGAGACAAATGGATGAGGGTGTTACTCAGGCATGTAATAGAATCCACATAGATCCTGTTATAGGAAAGATTCTGAAGATGTTTAACAAGTGCTTGTTCGCCAATATTCTCCTCTGAAAGCATTTCAGAGGTGGGGTGGCTGTCACCCTCCGTGCTGAACATGCATGCTTGACACCTAGAGTCCCTTAGGAAGTCACCATGTCACAGTGATGACACCGGTGCAGGTGTACATGTAAATGTTGGCCTGGCCACAACCTCCACTCACACGACCAATACCTATGGGAATGGCAGGATCTTTCTGGTCGGCTGGTACTTGTGTGATAAACACTCTTCTATTTCTCCACATAGTTGTGTGACCCATCACTAGTTTTAGCCTAAGCTTTTCTCCTTGAGACACTTCCATCACCTTCAACATTGGGAGATCTTGGGGGTTCAGGGAGTCTTAAGAGTCTGGCTCAACAAACATATGAAAAAAGGCTCAATATCACTGATCGTTAGAGAAATGCAAATCAAAACCACAATGAGATGCCATCTCACATCAATCAGAATGGAGGTTATGAAAAAGTCAAGAAACAACAGATGCTGGCAAGGCTGTGGAGAAATTGGAACGCTTTTTACACTGTTGGTGGGAGTGTAAATTAGTTCAACCACTGTGGAATACAGTGTGGTGATTCCTCAAAATCTAAAACCAGAAATACCATTTTACCCAGCAATCTCATTATTAGGTGTACACCCAAAGGAATATAAATCATTCTATTATAAAGATAAATGCACATGTATGTTCATTGCAGCACTGTTCACAATAGCAAAGACATGAATCAACCCAAATGCCCATCAGTGATAGACTGGAAAAAGAAAATGTGGTACATATATACCACAGAATAATATGCAGCTATAAAAAGGAATGAGATCACGTCCTTTGCAAGGACATGGATGAAGCTGGAAGCCATTATCCTCAGCAAACTAACACAGGAACAGAAAACCAAACACCGCATGTTCTCACTTATAAGTGGGAGCTGAACAATGAGAACACATGGACACAGGGGGAACAACAGACACTGGGGCCTGTTGGCGGGGTGAGGAGGGAGAGCATCAGGATAAATAGCTAATAATGCATGTAGGGCTTAATACCTACGTGGTGGGTGGATGGGTGCAGCAAACCACAATGGCACACGTCTACCTATATAACAAACCTGCATGTCCTGCACATGTATCCTGGAACTTAAAATAAAATAAAATGAAAAATTTTAAAAAAGTTTGGCTCTGCTTCCAAACAGCAGGCAGAGAAAGAACTGAGAGCCCGATCGGTTGTTTAGCATGGATGCTTCTGTGCTCAGAATGAGGTAGTTGTCGCTGGAAAAAGTGATCCTGCAATGATGCCTGATGGACGGCTCTCTTCTGCTTGACAGCTTGGCCTGGATCCCGAGTGTGTCTCGGTTGTATATCCCAAGTTCACTGGGCTTTAGGAATGCCGCCCCTTTCATTCATGCCCACATTCCCAGGCATTTGTTCCCAAATGCTGCTCCGTGCTGGCCTGGCCCCTGCTGAGCCCCAGTTCCCAGCACAGACCTTCCCCTTTCCTTCCTTTTCTGTTTTGTTTTGTTTTTGAGATGGAGTCTCACTCTGTCACCCCCCGATCTCGGCTCACTGTAACCTCCGCCTCCCCAGTTCAAGCAATTCTCTCACCTCAGCCTCTTGAGTAGCTGGGATTACAGGTGCCGCCACGATATCCGGTTAATTTTTTGTATTTTAGTAGAGACGGGATTTCGCCATGTTGGCCAGGCTGGTCTCAAACTCCTGGCCTCAGGCAATCCTTCTGCCTTGGCCTTCCAGAGTGCTGGGATTACAGGTGTGAGCCACTGTGCTTGGCTCCTTTTTCCCTCTTGTAAACATCCTATTGGGATCTTCTGGGTCTTTTCCAGCCACAGACCACAGTCAGGGTCCCTCCCCTGGCTTGTGCCAGCCAGTTTATCAGAGTTTCTGAATTGGACACCAGGGGCCTAGACTCCCCCTGGACACTGGCACGCCCCTCTGCAGAACTGTCTATGCCAAGGGGCTGCTTGGGATCTTCCTCCAGCCACAAACGTGTCTTCTTCTGCATTTTCCTCACACCAATGGGAGCCTGCTGGCTCTACAATCATTTAACTAAGAGAAGCAGCTCAAGCTATTCTTTTCCTAAGAGTGAAAGTCAACTCCGGGCAGGGTGCAGTGACTCACACCTGTAATCTCAGCACTTTGGGAGGCTGAGGCAGGAGGATCACTTGAGGCCAGGAGTTTGAAACCAGCCTGGGCAACACAGTGAGATCTCGTCTCTACAAAAAATAGAAAACAAAATTAGCTGAGCCCAGTGGTGTACTCCTGTAGTCCTGGCTACTTGGAAGGTGAAGGCAGGAGAATCACTTGCGCCCGGGAGTTCAAGGCTGCAGTGAGCTGTGATGGTGCCACTGCACTCCAGCCTGTGCAACAGTGCAAGACTCCATTTCTGAAAACAATTTTAAAACGAAGAAAAAAGAAAATCAGCTCCGTATTTACTTGTTGGTTACACCGAGGAAGAGAGAAGTGTCTGAGCATCAGGTAAAACCCGCCCTTCTCAGCACTCTGTCTTGACCGTAAAGAATGGAGCAGAACTGTCCTGACTGAGACGGGGTGTTCACACTTCGAGTGGAGTGGATGGAAGTGTGTCCACAATGTCCCTAAATTCCACCCACACAGACAGCATGCCCTTGGTCCAGGCAGGCCCCAGATGTCCCTGCTCCTTGCTTTTATAACATACTCCTTGTGCCTCCACCATCTGTCATGGTCCTGGGGCTCTCAGGGGTCTCTACTTCAATCAGCACTCTCCTTGGGGAGCATTTCATCTGCCGGTGCACGGTCGTGACACCTCACTCTGCCTCTGATGGCTCTTCACTCATTCTACATCACAAATGTCCATTCTGTTCTTGTCTAGACCCACTAAAATATCATTTCCTTGAGGGAGGGGCATTGTCTTGTTCATCCAAGTCCCTCCCCACCCCCTCAAATCTCTCAGCACAAATCTCTCAGCACACATCATGCAGCTGGCATCATGCAAATGTTTGACGCAATGGACTAAGGGCAGTCCAGGCAGCAGTCATGGGTGGCCAGAAAAAGGATGGAATTGACAGCCAGCCAGGGGGACAGGAGCTCTGGGGTAGTCGAAGGCAGCCTGGCGAACCCTGAAATGATGTCGTGTTTGGTGTCCTAGAATGCACTGTGTTGTGAAGTGACACCAGAGACAACATCCTCTTCTGGACAAAAACACTTTGTATGGACTTGGGAAAGTCATTTACTATTATTAACAAACAATAACTGTAATAGTTACCATGTTAGGAACTTTGCTTCCATAATCTAATTTCATCCACTCAAGAAAGCTAGTCAGTATCATTATTATTATTCTGACATAGGGTCTCACTCTATAACCCAGGCTGGAGGGCAGTGGTGTGATCATGGCTCACTGCAGCCTCAACCTCCCCAGGCTCAGGTGATCCTCCTACCTCAGCCTCCCAAGTAGCTAGGACCACAGGCACACACCACCATGTCTGCTTAATTTTTGTATTTTTTGTAGAGACAAGATTTTGCCATGTTGCCTAGGCTGGTCTTGAACTCTTGAACTCAAGCAATCTGCCCACCTTGGCCTCCCAAAGTGCTGGGATTACAGGTGTGAGGCACTGTGCCTGGCCAGTAAGTATTATTATTTCTGAATTTTATTTTATTGTTTTATTATTTTATTTTTTTGAGACTGGGTCTCTGTCACCCAAGCTGGAGTGCAGTGGTGCGATCTCGGCTCACTGCAACCTCTGCCTCTGGGGTTCAAACCATTCTCCTGCCTCAGCCTCCTGAGTAGCTGGGATTACAGGTGCCCGCCACCACGCCCAGCTAATTTTTGTATTTTTAGTAGAGACAGGGTATTGCCATGTTGGCCAGGCTGCTCTCGAACTCTTGGCCTTAAAAGGTCTGCCCACCTTGGCCTCCCAAAGTGCTGGGATTATAGGTGTGAGCCACCACCCCTGGCCTAGTTCTGATTTTTAGCTTAAACAGAAGCTCAGAATTTATACTTGGTGATTGCAGAGCTGAGATGCAAATGCATGGGTGTTGTGTTTCTGCTACATCAGACTGCCTCCCACTGGCCTCCTTGGCACCCCATTAAGCTGCCTCCAGGTTTCCCCCTAGTTCTTGGATCCCAAGACTGGGCTCTGCAGTCAAGATGGCGATGCCCGCATTAGACAGCACTGATGGAGTCCTTCCCTCTTCTCACCATCAGAGCCTGTCTGGATTGCTATGGTGGGCAGGTTGACAACCTCCAGATAACCCTTCTATAGCTTACATCACTTCTTGAAAGAATTCATTAATGCAAAATTTTACGAAGACATAAAATATGGGGATTAATGAGAAATACTGAACTTACACTGAGAAATGAGAGCTGCAGTTTGCTATCAGTTGCCTTTTTTTTTTTTTTTTTTTTTTTTGAGATGAGGTCTCACTCTGTTGCCCCAACTGGAGTGTAGCAGCACAATCATGGCTCACTGCAGCCTCAACCACCTGGGCTCAAGCAATCCTTCCACCTCAGCCTCCCAAATAGCTGGGACTACAGGTTGTGCCACTACACCAGCCTAATTTTTAAAATTTTTTGTAGAAACAGGGTCTCACTATTTTGCCCAGGCTGATCTCAAACTCCCGGGCTCAAGCGATCCTCCTGCTTCAGCCCCTCAAAGCACTGGGATTACAGGCATGAATCCCCATGCCCAGCCAGCTAACTTTAGCATAGCCATTATGCAATAAACCATAAGCAATAGACATGGACATGGTTGGTGGCTTAGTTTCCTGTTGCTGCTAGGACAAATGACCACAAATTTAGCAGCTCAAAACAACAAAAAGGCATTCTCTTACAGATCTGGAGTTCAGACTTCTAAAATCAAGGCGTCTGCAGGGCTGATGCCTTCTGAAGATTGCAGGAGAGAATCCACTTTCTTTCTTTCTTTTTTTTTTTTTTTGAGATGGAGTTTTGCTCTTGTCCAGGCTGGAGTGCAGTGGCACGATCTCGGCTCACTGCAACCTCTGCCTCCCAGGTTCAAGAGATTCTCAGCCTCAGCCTCCCGAGTAGCTGGGATTACAGGTGCCTGCCACACACTGGGCTAATTTTTGTATTTTTAGTAGAGATGGGGTTTCACCATGTTGGCCAGGGTGGTCTCGAACTCCTGCCCTCAGGTGATCCACCCGCTTTGGCTTCCCAAAGTGCTGGGATTACAGGTGTGAGCCACTGCCCCCAGCCTATTTCCAGGTTTTAAAGACTCCCGGCCTTCCCTGCTGCGTGGCTGCATCACTCTAATCTACTTCCATTGCCACATGGTGTTCTTTCTCTTTTGACCTCCTTACTTCCCTCTTAAAAGGACCCTTGTGATTCCAGCGTCCACCTGACAGTGTAGGATCATCTCCCCATTTCAAGAGCCTTCATTTGATCACATCTTCAAAGTCCCTTTTGCCAGGTAATAGTCACAGCTTCTGCAGAGTAGGACTTGCGCACCTTTGGGTGGCAGTTATTTGGCTTGCCATGGTTAGTTTCTGATTTCTCACTTCAACTAAGGAATAGGAAATGCTCTCCGCAAAGTATGGCTAAGAGACAAGTGTCTGTTTTATTCAGATTTAAATTCTGTGTTCCATCTTAATTATTGCTTCCTCTCCTTGGTGGGGGATTCCCACCCTCCTCCTCCTCCCCTTACCCACCTCCTTCAACATGGCTCTGTGTTGAGGTGTTTCTTTTTGATATCTCACACATAACCAGAGGGCATTTAACTCCAGTGACATTTCTCATGGAATTGCTAATGAGGCTTTGCTTAGCGTCAGTAAACTCTACGAAATTCCAGCTGCCTGCTTTACTTAATACCCCAGAATGGCTGCTGGATGCTGCATCTCACCTTCCTATTTGACTTTGAGGGCTCGGGGCCTATTGCGCGTGAGCTCTTGGAAGAGCTGCAATTGCAAGGAGGTTGGGGACCCCTCTTGGCAGATGCCAACGCCAAGAGGCTTCCCAGAACATCGTCAAATCTCTCCTCTCTGGCTGTTCAAGCATGTTTTTGTATAACAATCTCGTGCTAAGGATGGTGTGAGTGAATCCGGAACTAATACTTTACTAGAGAACAGTGGTTGTAATCCCAGCACTTTGTAACGCTGAGGCAAGTGGATCACGAGGTCAGGAATTTGAGACCAGACCAGCCTGGCCAACATGTCCAAACCGTGTCTCTACCAAAAATACAAAAATTAGCCGGGCATGGTGATGCATGCCTGTATTCCTAGCTATTTGGGAGGCTGAGGCAGGAGAATCCTTGGAACCTGGGAAGGGGAAGTTGCAGTGAGCTGAGAGTACCACTGCACTCCAGCCTGGGTGACAGAGCAAGACTCTGTCTCAAAAAAAAAAAAGAAAAAAGAAAATTAGTCAGATTCTGGGAGGAGATGGGGCTGGGGAGACATCTGCTTGCTTCTGTGGCTTGCAAGGGAAACCTGGGAAGTACATCACCCTTGGGTCCCCCAGTGGTGGCAAAGAGTCTGACATAGTCAAGCAGGTGGTGGTCACCCCCAGCTGGAAGGTGGGGGATGTGGGAATGGACAGGGGAGGTAGGGGAGAGAGCAGCAAGGAAAACAGAAAGAGATTTATTTTTCCCCAACTTTTTATTAAAAAAAATTTAATATACAGAAAAGTTGAAAAGAAAAAAAACAGAGCAAATACCCTAGTTTTAACCAAGCATCGTTTAGCTACTTTTTTTTTTAAATAGGGTTTCACTCTGTCACACAGGCTGGAGTGCAGTGGTGTGACCATAGCTCACTGCAGCCTTGAACTCCTGGGCTCAAGGAATCCTCCTATCTCAGCTTCCCAAGTAGCTGGGACTAACAGGTGTGTACCACCATGCCCGGCTAATTTTTTTTGTAAGATGGGGTCTTGCTGTGTTGCTTGGGCTGGAGTGCAGTGGCACTCTTGGGCTTAAAGGTGATTCTCCCACATCAGCCTCCTGAGTAGCTGGGACTATAGGTGCACTCCACCACATCCTGCTATTTTTTTTTTTTTTGGTCTTGCTATGTTGCCCAGGCTAGTCTCAAACTCCTGGCCTGAAGTGATCCTCCTCACCCAGCCTCCCAAAATGTTGGGACTACAGGCATGAGCCACTGTACCTGGCCATAGCCAGGTTTGCTTTCTCTCTCTCACACACACATACATGTATACATGCATGTATACAAATATATGCATGTGTACATATATTTATATGTATATGTGTCTATATATGCATATATGTAAAAACATACACATATCTATGCCTTTTTTCTGAGCTATTTGAAAGTAAGTTTAAGATGTCATGACACTTCATGCCTAAATACTTTGGTTCATGTAGTTCCAAAGACCAAGGACATTCACATACATCACCACACCATTATGATTGCACCTAGCTATAATATTTGATATACAGCTCCATTCACATTGCTTCAAATACCCAAAGTTTTTTTTTTAACTTTTATTTTTCAATGCATAAGAATGAAAGATATGTAATAGCTTTTTTCTTTCCTTGAAAGTAGAAAAATTGGGGCTGGGCGTGGGGCTCATGCCTGTAACCCCAGCACTTTGGGAGGCCAAGGTGGGCAGACCACTTGAGGTCAGGGGTTGGGGACCAGCCTGGCCAACATGGTGAAACCCTGTCTCTACTAAAAATACAAAAATTAGCTGGGTGTGGTGGTGCACGCCTGTAGTCCCAGCCACTCGAGAGGCTGAGGCAGGAGAATCGCTTGAACCCAAGAGGCAGAAGTTGCAGTGAGCCGAGATCGTGCCGCTGAACTCCAGCCTGGCAACAGAGAGAGACTCTGTCTAAAAAAAAAAAAAAAAACCACAGAAATTGGAGAAGCAGGAGAGATGCCTGCAAAAGATTATTAGGAATCTTTTTGGTATAAATTATTCTTTAAAAATCACTCCCTGTCATTGTCATGGAATCTATTCTAAAAAAATTTATTCATCGATTCTGGCAACAGACTATTTCTTTGAATTCAAGTTGACAGAAAGACCAAGTCTTGATAGACCATGGTGTTTTTTTTTTTGTTTTGTTTTCTTTTTAGGTTTTTTTAAATTTAATTTATTTATTTACTTTGTGGAGAGATTTCATATGCTAGAATAATGATAGCTACTCTTACTATTTAATCTAGTGGTTGTCAGACTTTAGGGTTCTTAAGAATCACTTAGAGCATTTATTAAAAACACAGATGCTTGGCCTCTGCCACCAAAGATTCTGATTTAGAAGGCTTGGGAAAAGGCCCAGAAAGCTGCAGTTTTAAAGAATAATCCAGGGGGTTCTGATACTTGCAGAAAGAATGACTTAATCTGGTAGGCCTATTACAGGTATATCTAAAAATAAAACTCTTCAAAAATTACACATACACATTTAATTCCAAGTGGGTGATTTATTAATGATGAGATTTTAGGTTAAAAAAATTGCAGGCCTGATGAAGTGACTCACACCTGTAACCCCAGCACTTTGGGAGCCTGAGGCAGGTGGATCACCTAAGGTCAGGAGTTCTAGACCAGCCTGGCCAACATTGTGAAACCCCATCTCTACTAAAAATACAAAATTAGCTGGGCGTGGTGGCATGTGCTTGTAGTCCCAGCTACTTAGGAGGCTGAGACAGGAGAATCACTTGAACCTGTGAGGTGGAGGTTGCAGTGAGCGGAGATCACGCTGTTGCACCCCAGCCTCGGCAACAAGAGCAAAACTCCATCTCAAAAAAAAAAAAAAAAATTGCAGCTGGGTGTGGTGGCTCATGCCTGTAATGCCAACAGTTTAGGAGGCTGAGGTAGGAGGATCACTTGAGCCTAGGAGTTCGAGACCAGCCCTGGCAACATAGTGAGATCTTGTCTCTGCAAAAAATTTAAAAATTTAGCTGGGTATGGTGGTGTGCACCTGTAGTCCCAGCTACTTGGGAGGCTGAGGGGAGAAGATCCCTTGAGTCTGGGAGGTCAAGGCTGTCATGAGCTGTGGTTACATCATTCCAGCCTGGGCCACAGAGTGAGACCTTGTATCAAAAAAAAAAAAAATTCTGTCTGGGTGCTGTGGCTCATGTCTGTAATCCCAGCACTTTGGGAGGCTGAGGTGGATGGATCATCTGAGGTCAGGAGTTCAAGATCAGCCTGGCCAACATGGCAAAAACCCATCTTTATTAAAAATACAAAAATTACATGGGCATGGTAGTGTGTCCAGAATTGGTGGATTCTTGGTCTCACTGACTTCAAGAATGAAGCTGCGGACCCTCATGGTGTTACAGTTCTTAAAGGTGGTGTGCCCCGAGTTTGTTCCTTCTGATGTTCGGATGTGTTTGGATTTTCTTCCTTCTGGTGGGTTCGTGGTCTCACTGGCTCAGGAGTGAAGCTTCAGACCTTCACGTGAGTGTTACAGCTCATAAAGGCAGTGCGGACCCAAAGAGTGAGCAGCAGCAAGATTTATTGCAAAGAGCGAAAGAACAAAGCTTCCACAGCATGGAAGGGGACCCAAGCGGGTTGCCACTGCTGGCTCGGGCAGCCTGCTTTTATTCCTTTATCTGGCCCCACCCACATCCTTCTGATTGGTCCATTTTACAGAGAGCTGATTGGTCTGATTTGATAGGGTGCTGATTGGTGCGTTTACAATCCCTGAGCTAGACACAAAAGTTCTCCAAGTCCCCACTAGATTAGCTAGATACAGAGCACTGATTGATGCATTTACAAACCTTGAGCTAGACACAGAGTGCTGATTGGTGTATTTACAATCCTTCAGCTCGACATAAAAGTCCTCCAAGTCCCCACCAGATTAGCTAGATACAGAGTGCTGATTGGTGCATTCACAAACCTTGAGCTAGACACAGGGTGCTGATTGGTGTATTTACAATCCCTTAGCTAGACATAAAGGTTCTCCAAGTCCCCATCAGGTTAGCTAGATACAGAATGCTGATAGGTGTATTCACAAACCTTGAGCTAGACACAGAGTGCTGATTGGTGTATCTACAATCCCTTAGCTAGACATAAAGGTTCTCCAAGTCCCCACTAGACTCAGGAGCCCAGCTGGCTTCACCTAGTGGATCCCACACCAGGGCTGCAGGCGGAGCTGCCCGCCAGTCCTGTGCCATGTGCCCACACTCCTCAGCCCTTGGGCAGTCGATAGGACTCAATGCCGTGGAGCAGGGGTCAGCATTTGTTGGGGAGGCTCAGCCGCGCAGGAGCCCATGGCAGGGTGGGGGAGGCTTGTGCATGGCGGGCTGCAGGTCCCAAGCCCTGCCCTGCGGGGAGGCAGCTGAGGCCTGGTGAGAATTCGAGCACAGCGCCAGCAGGCCAGAACTGCTGGGGGACCTGGCACACCCTCTGCAGCTGCTGGCCCAGGTGCTAAGCCCCTCACTGCCCAGGGCCGGTGGTGCTGGCCAGCTGCTCCGAGTGCGGGGCCCACCGAGGCCACACCCACCTGGAACTCACACTGGCCCGCGAGCCCCACGTGCAGCCTCAGTTCCCGCTCGCACCTCTCCCTCCACACCTCCCTGCAAGCAGAGGGAGCCGGCTCCGACCTTGGCCAGCCCAGAGAGGGGCTCCCATAGTGCAGTGGCAGGCTGAAGGGCTCCTCAAGTGTGGCCAGAGTGGGCACCAAGGCCAAGGGGGCACCGAGAGTGAGCGAGGGCTGCCAGCACACTGTCACCTCTCAATCCCCCCTCTAAACAGGACACCCCAACTGCTGTTGGGAATTTGGCTGATGACCACTCTAGCTACTTCCTGCTGGATAGGGGCGATGAAGGGGCCCTGCAGTTATAGTGTCCTCCAGAGGGAAGCTCTCTAGGCCAGTAAAAGTGCCAGCAGGTTGGTCCAGGGGTCCTCAGTAGAAGTTGTTAGTTGAACTCATTTGGGGTTCCATTTGTAAGACCATCTGTAGCTTGATGGCCTCAATTCTAGAGGAAACAAATTTGACAATAAGGTTAAAAATACAGGGTCCAAAGGCAAGTAATAGCAAGATGGCTGCCATGGGAACTAGAAAGGGGAGAAACCACACTGCCCAACTCCAGAGGTTGGTTAAAAAAAAAAAGAATTTGAAAGGCGTTGCCTGATTTCAGAAGCCTTTTCCTGTAAACGCTGGGTGGCATCTCATACTATCCCCTACTGGTTAGTGTAAAAACAACACTCTTCCCCTAAGAAGGTGCAGAGTCCTCCTTTCTCAGCAGTAAGGAGGCCTAGGCCTCAGCAGTTTTGGAGAGTCACTGCTGCCAAAGAGTCTATTTGGGATTGTAAAGTAAGGATAGGTTTTATTTCTTGCAAACTGTCTGAGAAATCCTTTGAGAGTGTGTGGTAGTAGGATAATGAAGTAGATAAACCAGCTATTCCAGTTCCTGTAGCAGTAGCCATTCACCTCTCAGTGGTTCACACCTGTAGTCTCAGCTACTCAGGAAGCTGAGGCAGGAGAATTGCGTGAACCTTGGAGACAGAGGTTGCAGTGAGCTGCGATTGCACCACTGCACTCCAGCCTGGGTGACAAAGTGAGACTCCATCTCAAAAAAAAAAAAAGAGAAATTGTACATATGCACACACACACACACACACAGGCACCCACTCACTCTTGCATATGTAGTGTTTTGAAGGGATTAAGGGAACTCCTACCTGTTACCATACTATGTGAGTAACTGACTCCATTTGTGTATAATTTTGCAAAAACCACTGTAAGGTGACAAGCATACTAAAACAATAATAATAATAATCCTTTGAGGTTTGAGAGAAATGAATGGAACCTAAGTCAAGGGCATCTTTCCCAAACCATTGTCTTCTGATCACCAGAGAAAAAACCTAGATTGGATGACCAGGTGGAATGATATGTTTTCAAAAATATACATATTAGGTCTAGAAAAATAAATGCAGGGCAAGAATCTCCAATAGCCTCTTTCACTAGCTTCTGATGACTCCTGGAAAAGTCCTTTCTGGACTTAGTGAAGATCCAAGGTTAAGATTTGGCTAAAAATGAAGAAAAAGTTGTCCCAGTCATGCTGTGAGTGCATCTTAAAATAGGACAGTTTTTGTGTCATTGGGAATCTCTTGGTGGACCACCCTTAGGGTGATCCTGTTCAAACATTTTAGACCATGTCATCTGGTACAACAGATATAAAACCTTCTGACACCTTTACACCAGTGGATAAAATAGGATATGAGACCAGTGTTATGGCATTCTGGAGATTCTACCGAGAGGCTCGGTATCTCAGGGACATGGAAGACATGAAGCTCCTTGTGGGGTTACCCTGTCCTATGGTTTCCAGGTGGTGGAATCTCCACAGTTGGAAGTCATCCAAGACAGAATTCACAAGACCAGGTATGCTGCCAGGGGAGACATTTTTCAGAACTGAGCAAATTTTTTTTTGAAAAAAGAGATTAGGAAGCTTAAGGAGACTAGGCCAGGTGCAGTGGCTCACACCTGTGATCCCAGCACTTTGGGATGCTGAGGCAAGGTGGATCACGAGGTCAGAAGATCGAGACCATCCTGGCTAACATGGTGAAACCCCGTCTCTACTAAAATTACAAAAAATTAGCTGGGCATAGTGGCGGGCACCTGTAGTCCCAGCTACTCAGGAGGCTGAGTTAGGAGAATGGCGTGAACCCGGGAGGCAGAGCTTGCAGTGAGCCGAGATCGTGCCACTGCACTCCAGCCTGGGCGACAGAGTGAGACTCTGTCTCAAAAAAAAAAAAAAAAGAAAGAAAGCTTAAGGAGACTAAAGAGACTATTTAAAAGAGATATGAATATACTTAGACTGGATTAAGATGTAGAGATGAGGGGTGAATTAAATTATCTATCTCGAGTTCCTTTTTTAGAAAGGTGATCTAAAATATTTTCTGAGCATAATTACTCAGTGACACCATGGAGGAGGAACTAGCCAGGTGGCTCAATGACCATAATAAGGACTGTGAAGCTGTATCTGGGTGAAATACAACTGCATTAATTCAGATTTGGATGGATTTACTAATAGCTCCTAGTCTATCAATACCTGTGCTCTGGTGACTTTGATACATTTAAAAGCCCAAAGGAAAGCGTTTGATGAATCTCAAGAATTTTGCATTTCATATGTGTAAGAAGTAGACATGTTAATAAAACCTGATAACCTTCCAAGGATCCTTTTGCTGGAGAATAATAATATGATATCAATTTTCTCCAGTCTTTCCATTTCCCATTTTATCCTTACCCTCATTCAAGCTGTGAGACGATTCTGTAACCATTGATCTCAAAGGGTGAATGAGAGTAGAAAGCAAAGAAAAAGATGGCTCTTTCTGGACTTTCAATGAAATTCGAATGGGAAAGGCAAGGACTCATTTGTGAGAGAATCTTATGAGTAAGAACATGGCTCCTCACCACATCCTCCCTCTCAGCCTCCTGCACAACTGTCTAGGGTGGTCCAGGGAGAGAGGGAGGATGGAGCGAAGGGCTGGAGGCCCCACAGGAGATGAGACCAGGCAGTTGGGAAGGGGATTCATGCATGTTCTGCCTCTCCCAGGGTGAGCCACATCCAGCATCCCACCCATGGCTGCTCAGCTGATGGAGACCTGTCTGTGCCTCCACCAATGCTTTGCATTCTGATTAGCTTCAAGTCGGGGACCTCCCTGAAAATGTCCCTGCAAATGCTTAAGGAAGGAGGTGGGGCTCTGGACACCTATCCTGAGAATGAAAGGGAAAAAGACTCCCCTCCTACCTGTACTCAGTTGGGCTTGGTAACAAGCTGAAGGTCCCCCTGGGCCAGGGTAATTGTAAAGCACAACCTTTTACACAAGCACATTGATGGCATCTTATTTTTCCCTGTAATGGTGCCATTTTTGTATCAATATCAATATATTGACACTGGAGGTAAGAGAGCATATACTTAATCTCTTATAGTTTTAAAATGGATGAAATAAATGCCTCTGCTAGGGTTAGCTTTTCTGAAACACAGATATAATCACATCATTTCTAAAGTGAAATCTTGGCCAGGCCTGCTGGCTCACATCTGTAATCCCAGAACTTTGGAAGGCCAAGGCAAGAGGATTGCTTGAGGCCAGAAGTTTGAGACCATCCTGGGCAATACAGCAAGACACCATCCTTACAAAAAATAAATTAGCCAGGCATAGTGGTGCACACCTGCAGTCCCAGCTACCCCAGAGGCTCAGGCAGGAGAATCCCTTGAGCTCAGGAGTTGGAGGCTGCAGTGAGCTATAATTACACCACTGCACTCCAGCCTGGGCGACAGAGTGAGACCTTATTTCAAAGAACAAAAACAAAAACAAACAAAATAAAATAAAATTATTGGGTGGGGGAACCCTACCTGCTTCTAGGATGCTTCCCAAGCATGGTGAGTAATGCCATTTCTAATGAGGCCCATTGCGTCATTCCAGCCCCTGTGGCCACTCCTCATCCCCTACATACCTCTCACTGAAGGCAGGCACGTGAGGTTAGTCACTGCTCCTAAAGAGCTCACGTGTCTTCACTCTTCTGTGGCTATGCTCAGGATTTCCCCTGCCAGGAAAGTCTGTTCTTCTGCACTCTCACTTAACCCTGCTTCCCGCAACCCCCACCCCCACCATACATACCTGGTATCTGGGAAAACCCCTAGCTCTCACTCAAAGCCCAGGGCAACATCACTTCCTAAATCAACCTTGACCCTGCCTCCCTGCACCATCCCCACTTCCAGGAACAATCATGCTAGTGGGTGTTATAAGACTTAGGTCTGTTAAAAAAAAATTAGACAATTAAATGTCTTTATTTTTATGTATTTATTTATTTTGTAGAGACAGGATCTTGCTATGTTGCCCAGGCTGGTTTTGAACTTCTGGCCTCAAGTCATCCTCCTGCCTCGACCTCCCAAAGCACTGTGATTATGGGCATGAGTCACTGTGCTCAGCATAGACAATTAAATTTAACAGAGCGAAGAACAATTCATGAATCAGGCAGCATTCAGAACCAGAAGAGAGGCACACTCAGCAGCATGACCAGCAAGCTTTTATAGGATGAACAGAGAAGCGAAGTAGAGAAATCATCTAATTGGCTACAGCTAGGCATTTACCTTGTTTGGGCATGGGGTGATCAGTTGGCTGCCTATGATTGGCTGAAGCTGCCTATGATTGGCTGCCTATGATTGGCTGTTTGTAACAGAAAGATATTCCTAAACTAGGTTTTTCTTTGTTTACTTACCAAGTTAGGTTGCAGTTTGTTACATAGAAACTCAAAGCATAGAGCCAGCCTCACATCAATACTGATGCTGGCTCCATACTTTGGAGGTAGCCATCTTCATCATCTTCGCCATGATGAAGATGCATTGAGAATCTGTTAACTAAGCAGGAAGCCATTGGCCTGGTAAACTCATCCTTGCAATAGAGTTGTGCTTCCTGAAAACAGATGCTCTGTCCTTCTCATTCTGGTCTTGCAGCTGGCATAGAGGTTTGTGTAGAGAAGTCATATAATTGATATTAGTTGAGTTTAATGGAAATGATGAGAAAGTAATTCTTTAATGGTTGTTTGTCTATCTTGATATATCTTAGGTATAAGATACTTACTGTGTTGTTATCCATGCTTCAAGAATAATCCGATTAACAGGATTCCAGGAGGTATCCTGCAGGAAAGGCTGTCTAACAATCTTTCGTGAGCACTTGAAAATCCATGACAGTTTATGTCTTTGCACTAAAACTTTCAACAACCATTTATGCATCTTCTATGGGCTAGACACTGCCCTGGCTCTATGTCTACTATTCCAGTGTAAGTTAGAGGTAGCAAGGAGGTTCAGAAGGAAATGCAGGAAGCCCAGCTGCTTTGGGTCCTTTTGCCATTGCTATCCAGTTCACAGGGCCCCAAAAACATTCCAAGGTGAGAGCAAGTTTGGGATTCCCTCCAGGGAAAGAGAGGAGACACCATGGTGCAGAAATCTGTGACTGCTGGCAATGTTGAGCCCAAAGTGAGCTAATGCCTTTGTGCTTCTGAGAGGAAGGTCACCGGAGAGTGGAGGCGAGATTTCTCTTGTGCAGTGTAAGTGGGCAGTAGAAGGAAGAAGTGAGCTTTCACATCCTGTGCTTGGCATGAGGCCTCTGGAAGTGACAGACGTTCCAGGCCTTTTGCTTAAGACCTGAATGAGTCATATTTGGCCAGAGAGAAGCTCTGCAGCAGGGAAAATTTTGGCAAACTTTCATGCTCCTTTGCCACAGATGGAAGTCACATTTTCATAGATAGAGGATGGTTAGGATGGGGAACGAGGCTCAAAAACAGAGACTCAAAGCCCGTGCATCCACCCTCAAACTCTAAATCCCAATATATCCCTGGCATCCTGCTCTGCACTGTGCAAAAGTCACCATGACTCGGATGAGCACCTTATCCTTAAAGAGTTTGTGTAACACAACGCAGAGAAAAAGGCTAATATGCACCAGCAATTAATCGACTGCTCCAGTGAAGAAAGTTAAGTACTGAAATAAATGGCCCTTCCTTCTCTGGTCTATCACTTGCTTGGCCTGTGGAATATTCTGCAATGCAGGCCTGGGCTTTAGGGGAGCAGAGCCCAAGGGAGACCCCAGTTGCACAGCCACACTAATCTCCTGTCTGCCCTCCAGCCGCGCTGGCCTTCTAGGCCAGATTGCCAAGGCCTGGTTGCGGGGTACAGTCCTACAGGAACATTCCCTGTGCTGGGAGCAAAGCCGGGCAGATGGAGATGTAAGAAGAGAGTAAGCATCCATGGGGGAATCCTGCAGCTCAGGGACACACAGCTGACGGGTCTGAACCTCTCCAGGGACACTTGCTTGTCCTTAGAGCCACTGATGAAATAGGCAAGATGATGGGAGAAAAATCATTGTAAACTATTCTGATAACATTTCTGACCCTGCCATCATGCACTCAAACTTTAAGTTCAATCATCTGTGTCTCTTGTAGATGCCACAAGCAGGGCTAGACGCAGACGGGTTCTGGCACCAGTGGGCCCTACAGGGTGTCGTTGGCCTGTGTGTGTCTGGTTATGTAAAACCATCAACTGTTCTTCCAGAATTAATTCTTCCCTTTGCTCAATCTATCTTGATCTTCAGCCTTCTTTCATCAAATTGCTTACTTTTCCTGGGTCACTGCAGCCCTTGCTAAGATCATTTTCATTCCTAACCCCTTTCTTTTGTAACATGTTAAAATTTTTTTTTAATTTTTAATTTTTTTTAGAGACAGGGTCTTGCTCTGTTGTGCAGGCTGGAGTGCAGTGGCACCATCATAGCTCACTGCAGCTTTGAGCTCCTGAGCTCAAGTGATCCTCCCACCTCAGCCTCCCAAGTAGCTGGGACTATAAGCACACCCAGCTATCACCTCTTTGTAAAATGATGAAAATTCTTTCCAAGACTTGACATTTACACTTGAGAATAGAGAACAGCAAGGGGAAAAGAGGCCAGGCACAGTGGTCACACCTGTGATCTCAGCACTTTGGGGGGCCAAGGCAGGAAGACTGCTTGAGCCCAGGAGTTCGATATCAGCCTGGCCTGCTCTAATGAGATCTTGTCTCTACAGAGAAGTAAAAATATTAACCGAGCGTGGTGGCAGTCACCTGTGGTCCCAGCTACTTGGGAGGCTGACAGGGGAGGATCGCTTGAGCCTGGGAGGTCAAGGCTGCAGTGAGCCGTGATTGCACCACTGCACTCCTGTCTGGGCAACAGAGCGAGACCCCTTCTCTCTAACAAAATTAAAAGGGGAAAAGAAATGTTTTCAGCTATTTATACAGCTCCCCAAGGCAAGGTTGAGATGATAATTGGAGCAAAGCCACCTGAACACCTGTCTTTGTTCTAAACCGTAGGGCAGTGTGGAGGGCTGAAACACTGTGGTGGCCGAGTGGGAACCTGTCTCATTCCATGGGGCAGGTGCTATGTTGTAAGTTTCCCACTCCTGCTATTTTCTCAGTTTTCTCTGCTCTCAGAGGCCAAGCTGCTCCCAGGACAGAAGCAGCTGCTGCCAGCTTCTGTGCCAGGGCCTGGGAATTCCTTCCTAGCAGGGGACTCATGGTGGCACGCACATCCTTGTTCCCTCCTTTCTCTCCTGCTGGCTGGCCCCTCGGCGGGACAGGACACCACAGGGTGATGGAAGGAGGCAGTCCCATCTGGGGAGCAGAGCACAGATTGCTTCGACTGACTCTTGCCTACTGCAGAGACCACCAGAGTGTTAGCATCAGGTCAACCCCAGGAACTGAGAAGCACGCGTGATCTTCCTTCCTGGTAAGCCTAGCATGTGACCGGGAGTGTGGCGACGAAGAGATGATGTGCCCACTGACTCACACTGTCCTTTCTGACAATGACAGTAAGGGACAGACGATGGAGACCCCCTTGGTGAAGGCCACCATGCTTACCAGCTTTGCGCCTTCCCTGCGGCAATCAGGATGGGTTTTTGCTTTGAAATGATATTTGGTGCATCTCTGAAAACACTGGATACCAGCACTGTACTTAATTCATTCTCTCGTTCACTGTTTCCTTAAACACATACTGAGAGCCTTCCATGAATAAGGTCATCGTGGTGTGGGTGGCACTGAGCACACTCACGTGTGGGGGCTGGCAACGCTGTCAGGTAGACCAGGGACAGAGGCCGGACCAGATGGCTCGAGGAGAAGATCTCAGCCGCGGAGCCTGCCTGACTGCTAAGAAGCAGCCTGGCCAGGTGGAGGGGGAGCTCAGGTCATGATGCTACACTTTCTTTAAAAAAAAAGGTTTTTTTCTTTGCCAGTATCTTGAAAAAACACTTTAAAATGTGTATCTTTCCCCCATTTGAATATATGCTCCATAAAACGGATAATTTCTTCTTTCTCTTTTTCCTAGAGACAGGGCCTCACTCTGCTGCTCAGGCTGGAGTGCAGTGGCGTGATCACAGCTCACTGCAGCCTCAACCTCCTGGGCTCAAGTGATCCTCTCACCTCAGCTTCCATAGTAGCTGGGACTACAGGTATGCACACCACACCTGGACTTGCTTTTTTTTCTTTTTTTTGAGACAGGATTCCATTACGTTGCCCCAGCTGGCTTCAAACTCCCGTGCTTCAGTGATCCACCCACCTCAGCCTCCCAGGGAGCTGGGATTACAGGCGTGCACCACTCCACGCAGCTATAATTTCTTACATGCTTACTATGTGCCATTCAACTCTCACAACAACTCGATAAGGCAAGCGTTACTCTGTTCATTTTGAAGATGAAGCTACCGAGCCTTAGAAAGGTTAATTTTCCCAGCGAGGTGCAGTTGCTCACGCCTGCAATCCCAGCACTTTGGGAGGCCAAGGCAGGTGGATCACCTGAGATCAGGAGTTCAAGACCAGCCTGGCCAACATGGTGAAACATACAAAATTACAAAAATACAAAATTTAGCCGGGCCTCATGGCGGGTGCCTGTAATCCCAGCTACTCAGGAAGCTGAGGTGGAACAATCGCTTGAACCTGTGAGATGGAGGTTGCAGTGAGTCAAGATCATGCCATTGCACTCCAGCCTGGGCGATAGAGTGAGAGTCTGTCTCAAAAAAAAAAAAAAAAAAAAGGTTAATTTTCCCAAGGTCACATTCATTACTTGATGAAAGTAGGATTTGAGCCCAAGTCTTCCGAATGCACAGCTTAAACTGCAATCCACAGAGCATGCATGACTGTGGTTATGGCAGGTGTCAGTCAAGGCTCTCTCATTGGATGGGCTGTGCATGGCTGTATGTGTCAAGCTGGCAGGCAGGGGAATGGAATTAGGAATTGCTTTCAATTGTGGCAGGGCCCAATGAGCAAGAAAGATAATTTGCAAGAATGTGGTAGGGTGTCAGGCCAGACTGGACGGGGCTCCAGTTCCAATAGAAACACAGAAAAACAGGCAGGAAACAGAGAGGACACATGGTTGTAACAATTCAGGTGGCCTGATTATGCAGGTGGGTGGGAAAATATTGTCCAGCACCTACAGGCAAAGATGACTTGAAATATTTCATTAT
Organism: Hylobates moloch; assembly: GCF_009828535.3. NCBI lineage: Eukaryota > Metazoa > Chordata > Mammalia > Primates > Hylobatidae > Hylobates > Hylobates moloch. The sequence goes on from NW_026652278.1 coordinate 91,684,802, forward strand.
TCACATACTTACAGCCCAATACATAAGAATGGACACTAGATTTAGCCTCAAATCAAATTCCCAGGGAGCTTTGCTAGCCAGAAGTTATATACTAACCTTTCAATTGCTGGACACTGGAGGTAAGGGGCAAGGTGAGGGGTACTGGGGTATAAGTGTCAGTCCTGCTGCTAGGACTGTCCACACTCATGCCTGGCACAGTGGTATGAAGGCCCTATCATTCTGCTGTGTCCTAGCAGCCACACCTGTGCCTTATATAATAATACTAGCTCTCAGCCAGGCACAGTGGCTCACGCCTGTAATCCCAGCACTTTGGGAGGCAGAGGTGGGTGGATCATTTGAGGTCAGGAGTTCGAGACCAGCCTGGCCAACCTGGTGAAATCCCATCTCTACTAAAAGTACAAAAATTTTAGCAGGGTGTGGTGGTGCGTGCCTGTAACCCCAGCTACTTGGGAGGCTAAGTCAGGAGAATCGCTTGAACCCAGGAGGTGGAGGTTGCAGTGAGCTGAGATTGCACCACTGCACTCCAGTCTGGGCAACAGAGTGGGACTCCGTCTCAAAAAAAAAAAACAAAAAAAACAAGATCTCCAAGAGGAAGCTCATTTCAATTGCAGCACAGCCTTGGTGAGCCTTTTATCCCCTGGCAAAAATGAAGTGGCCCTGGGAAGAGGCCTGCTTCCAGGAGGAAGGCAGGTACCAGCTGCCCCATGAGGTGGGGAAGGAGGGCCGGGTAGAGGCACTGCTAGTTGCCATAATCACCTTCAACTCTTTCTCCAGTGTTTACTACACTTTTCACATTCACGCCAGAGACTGAGTGCTTCTAGTCTTCGACTTCTAGGAACTTCAGTTCTGAGTCGAGTACCTACCAGGGTATGTATTTACATAGTGCTGGGAAATAGCTGGCAATAGTAGGAAATAATATCCAGCTGCCCTAACTGCCACCAATATAAAGTAGATTAGAGTGGGGTGCTGTGGTTCATGCTCATAATCCCAGGTACTTGGGAGGCTGAAGTAGGAAGATCACTTGAGCCTAGGAGTTGAAGGCTGTAATGAGCCACGGTAGTGCCCCTGTACTCCAGCCTGGGTCACAGAGCAAGACCCTTTCTCTAAAATAAATAAATAAATAAATAGTGGATTAAATAAGAGAGAAGTTTACTTCTCCATCTCATGTCCAGGGCTGATAGGGTGGCTTCACCACGTTGGGGACTCAGGATCTTCCTGTCTAGGAGCTCTGCCATCCCTAAAGTATTCATCATTCTTGTTTGTACTGTCCAAGATGGTTGACCATCCCGTCTGCATATCAGCTATCAGGAGGGGTGGAAAGAGAAAGAGGAGGGCATGCCTGTCCCTTTTAGGGCATGATCCTGCAGTGAACCAGTCGCTTCTGCCATATCACATTAAACAGAACTTAATCGCATGGTCACTCCGAGCTGCCAGGAGGCTGGGAAATGACACTTCATTCTCCAATGGTCCATGCAGTCAAAAACTGGGCATTCTCTTAGGTAAAGGAGGAGATATTGGGGGACAATTGGCAGTCCCTGTCACAGTACGCTATTTTGGCTGCTCAAACATCCACATGCGTATTCTTCTTCCTTCATAGACCAGCCAGCCTTTCCCCAAGGGAGACCATCCTGAAGTCCCAGGGAGTTACTGCACCCAGCTCCAAGCCTAGGACCTCTGGGTGAGGTACAGTCATCTCTCTCACGTCTACATGAGCTTCCTCTACACAGTATAAACAAGTCATCTGTTTCCTCCTCAACACATAATGGTAGTGCAGGGTTAGATTAATGACAATAAACACTCCCATTCAAAAAAGGGAAGAATGGGAAACACAATAGCAACTGATCCCCAATAATGATAAAATTCTGCAGGGAAGAAATAGCAACAGATCCCTGGTCATGCAGTCATTTCTTTGGAAAGCACTCTGGTAATTCCTGAAGGGGCTTGAGTCCTTGACATATTCACAGAGCAGAGTGGCAAACTCGCTTTGAAATGTTACCTGCCTTACACTCAGGCAGTGTTATTTCAGGTCTCTTTGACAGCAGAGAAACTGACATCCCAAGTAATACAAGGCTTTTAAAAGTTTCTTCAAAGACACCGTCGCTTAGAGAGATTAATGTATAGCATTTTCACCCACCAGCACTTTTTTGTTGCAAGTGAGAGAAACTCAAGTCAAGGGGAATGTAGTGATTCCCAAACTATGGAAGGGCAAAGTTGGATCTGGGCCTCAGGAATGATGGAATTGGACCTGGGCAATCATGGAATTTTCTGGTTTGCTTATTTCTGTGGCTCTCGGGGCCAGCATCCTTTTTTGTACTATAGGCCTGCTTCCTCTAAAAGTGGCAGGAACATGCTTGTCAGCAGCTGTCAGACTGCAGTACACACCGTAGTGATTCATCTCTTAGTTCAAAGCCAAAAATTCCCAGGGCACAGCTCTGATTGGTTGGCTTGGGTCACATGCAGGCTGAGCAGTGTGATTGACAGCAGCCACTAGAAGCACGTGGTGAAGTGAGAAGAAAGAGCATTTCCCAGAAGCAGCAGGGGAAGGAAGGCTGGACAAACACCCAGGGAAGTCTCCCTTAGGGACCTGGAGGAAGGGGGCGCCACTGAGGACTGAATTTAAGACTTCCCCTTCCTCCATCCACATTTTCTTCTGCTATTTGGCTTAGTTGATTTTTATTTTCACATCAGCGACATCTGATGCAGTTAATTTTGGTTGGATCTGAGCTGTCGCATTCCAAGTTCAGCAAGGATACACAAGTGTCAGCGCATAATCCTTCTCCGTCTTGTGAACCAGTTAACACTGCAAACAGGCAGAGCCATTAACATGCTGACTTTCTTTCCCAACAACATAATCCTCTGGCAGTCTGACTTCACTGATTGATATTCGACCTAATAAGGCTGATCTGGATAAGCTTCCCTAGTCTCCAAGGACATCATTTTAACTGTGGGGATTTAAAAAAATTTTTTGTTAAAGTACGTTTAATATCTTTCCAGAAATATACTTTTGAACCATCTCGCCAGGCTTGGCTAAGAGGAACAGCTCCTGTTACAGACGGTGTGGAAATATTAATACAATTGGAAGCCTCAGGACCCTCTCAGTGATCTGGAGACCTTCATGGCAAAGGAAAGATTCAGTGGGTTAATTCAAGCATCCAGGAGGCTAACCAGGAAAACAAGCAATAAAACCTGAGACAGAAGAAAGGAAGCTAGCTAACAATAAAAAATGGCAGGAAGATTCCCAGCCCATCTGTAACCCATTAGAATGCTGGGAACCATTTTCCAGGGTATTTTTTCCGGTGGTGTTTTCAGCTTCTGTGCTTGTTAGGGAGAGCCCATTTGGGAACAAGAACAGTGCAGTTGAATAGATGAACTTCTTCTAGGAGTGACAGGCCCTGGGAGTTTCTTTGAAGGGTCTGTCTGGTATTGTTAGTAAAATTGCAGATAAGAACGACTGACTAGTAATGTGTATGGGCCCTAAAACCAACTTCATTGAACTGAGTTTTAAAAGATGAAGTGTGTTTAAGATTAAACATGAAGCTTTGAGAGGAACTAGTGAGATACAGTTTTGCGTGTGTGTGTGTCACCCTCTAATTCTTGTCCCTTTGATAGGCAAAAGTACTAAATAGTCTACATTTTAGTTAATGGTATGGGAAAAAAGTCTAAGTTTTTGTGAGTGTGTGTGTGCAGAAATAACTTACATTTTGACAGGTAGATTCCACAATTCCCGACCTAGAATCAGAGGATTAAATATGCTAGCTGAGACTATTTCTATGGAATTCATCCAAGCCCCTTAACTATGGTAGAATTCAGCTAGATCACTAAGGAATACTGGATGAAGACTGTGTTGCATAACTTATATAACTAATTTATATTATATTGTTTAAATTTTAAAAATGGAGTTATAATTCTTTTAAAGTAAAACAAAATCCATCTTGAAAAAAGTTTAGTTCTGGGCAATGATCATGAAGCAACCTGCCTTTAAGAAGAAGGTGAAGAAATGACTTCATATTCCTGTTTAAAAACCATGAGCCCATTTAAATAGGTTTTAAGATATATCCTCTGGGAGAAAAAGCGATGTGTGTGGTCATTTTAAACACACACATTTAAAACAGAAAGATCTGGGGCTGGGCTGGGTGGCTCACACCTGTAATCTAAGCACTTTCGGAGGCCAAGGCGGGTGGATCACTTGAGGTCAGGAGTTTGAGACCATCCTGGCCAACATGATGAAACCCTGTCTCTACTAAAAATACAAAAATTAGCTGGGTGTGGTGGCAGGCACTTGTAATCCCAGCTACTCAGGAGGCTGAGACAGGAGAATTGCTTGAACTTGGAAGGGGAGGTTGCAGTGAGCCGAGATTGCACCACTTCACTCAAGCCTGGGCAACAGAGGGATACCCTGTATCAAAAAAATAAAAAAATTAAAAAAAAAAATCAGAAAGATTTGGGGATGACTTTGAAGCCTGCAAAGTTTGATATAAGAAAAGAGAGAGAGAGAGCGAGCCTGTGAATGTGTGTGTGTGCGTGTGTGTTTGCACGTGCATATGTGTGTATGACCTTTCCCAAGGAATAGACAGACAGCATGCCGAGTCCATTTCCCCTCCCTTGTACCCCACATTCCGATGTCTTGACTAGGGAAAAAGACCTCCACAGGCTGCAGTAGGAGGAGCACAAGCTTTTGACTCTGACCTTCTGTTCAACTTTGGGACATTCTTTGACAAGAGTGCATGCCCCTCCTTAAGGGGGGTGAGTCACTTAGCCATTCTGAACACCCACTCCTCACCTGTAAAATGGGAGAATTCCAGGCTTCTTGGGATGATAAGATGAGGAAATGTGTGACAGGTCTTTGGCCGTGAAGAGTTTTCGTAAGAGTTCTTGTTCTTGTTACCGTGACTCCTGTGAGTCAGAATTGCATCTGGATTCAGGACTCTGCTGCCTTCAGGGAGCTGGCCACAGACCTTTCTGTGTCAATTCTCAGCCAGGAAGACCTCTCTGTCCCCTACCGAGGTCCAGATCTGCAACTGCTTCCCACCGCATGTGGGGATTGTGAAGAGATGGCATAGTTTGTGTTTCATCTTAGCTATTCCCATCCAACTCTGTTTGATTGGGAACAGGCTCTCCTCATGCCACCTGTCAGGGGAATGCCTTTGCCAGAGAAGAGGGTCTGCTCCCTGCTTCCACACACACTGGCCCATCAGCTGTTTCTCATTTTCCTCACCTGCGGGGCTTTAGGCCAGGCTCACCAAGGACTGGCGCAACCAAGGTGAGACGAGAATAAAAGCATCTGGTCTTGAGAAAGTCCCTTGTCTCGACATCAGGATGATGTCACTCCCTGTGCTGCCAGCCCCGTTTCTAGCCCAGCCTCGACCTTGCCCTCCCTTCTAGGGCGGCGGGCTGCCGACACTGTCAGCTTCATTTCTGGCCTTCTTTGCTCTGCTGCTGCAATACCCGACAGCCTTCACTTGAACTCTGAGTTTCTTGCCTTGACCTGAATTTTGTTACTTCCATCTTGAATGTTATTGGCTTGTTTAGTCTTGGAACCTATTGCTGCCTGGTTCTCTTTTTTCAGCTCTTTCTCCATTCAGAGAGAGCAAGTTGGGGTGAACCAGTTGAAACGTCATGAGTATCATATGGAAAGACCCTGAGCTTTGCAGTTCTGTAGACCTGAGTTTGAATTCCAGTGCAGCCACTTACTTGCCCCAGGGCATTAGATACGTTACTTTAATACTTCTGAGCCTAGCTTTTTCATAGGTAACGTCATGCAAAGACATGGAATCAACCCAGATGCCCATCAATGATAGACTAGATAGAGAAAATGTGGTACCTATACACCATGGAATACTATGCAGCCATAAAAAGGAACAAGATCACGTCCTTTGCCGGGACATAGGTGGAGCTGGAAGCCATTACCTTCAGGAGGCTAACACGGGAACAGAAAACCAAACACTACATGTTCTCACTGATAAGTGGGAGCTGAATGATGAGAACATATGGACACATGGTGGGGAACATCACACACTGGGGCCTGTCAGAGGGGTATTGTGGGGAGGGAGAACATCAGGAAGAATAGCTAGTGGATGCTGGGCTTAATACCTAGGTGATGGGTTGATCTATGCAGCAAAGCACCATGGCACACTTTTTTTTTAAACCTGCATAATAAACCTGCACAGGCAGAACATGTACCCCTGAACTTAAAATTTAAAGAAAGAAATCCTTTCATAGGTGCTACTTGCTTGTGACGAGTGGAACAACATACAGCCATACTTGAGCATCAGATGTGTATAAGTCAGGGTTCCCCAGAGAAACAGAACCAATAGGATAGATGGACGGATGGATGGATAGGTAGATAGGTAGATTTAGACAGATAGATTTATTATAAGGAGTTGCCTCATGCAATTATGAAGGCTGAGAAGTCCCAGGATCAGCAATCTGAAGGCCTGAGAACCAGGGTGGGAATTTCAGTGTGAGTCCAAAGGCTTGCAAGAGGAGAGCTGGCAGTGTAAATTCTAGTCCAAGTATGAAGGCTTGAGAACCAGGAGAGTCAATGATGTAGGTTCTAGTCCAAGCCTGAGGGCAGGAGAAGACCAATGACTCAGCTTAAGACCTTCAGGCAGAAACAGTGAATTCTCTCTTGTTCAGCATTTGTTCTATTCAGGCCTTCAACTGACTGGTTGAGGCTCACCCATATTAGATGCTTTACTTAGTCTATTGATTCAAATATCAATCTCATCCAGGAACACCCTCACAGACACACCCAGAATAATGTCCACCCAAATATCTGAGGACCTCTATAGCCCAGTCAAGTTGACATCTAAAATGAACCACTAAAAGGGGATTAGATCACTCAATGAGAAAATGTCCTAAGAGACCTAAATCTGCAAATCAACAGTAACAAGACAACTTTGATGTTATCCAAGTAAAATCAAGATTTGTATAATGGCTATTGCTGTTCAGATGGAAAGTGCCACCACTGTCTGAATGTCCCATTTATGGAGAGGATCTGTTTCTGTTTCTCTAAAACCACCCTTAGATTATGACCCAGGAATCTGGCTTGAGCAGCCTGGTGAATGTCAGCGTAGTGATCAATGTGGTGAGTGTGGATGGGGAGCCATTCTTCAAGGCCCAGAAGTCCCATCAGTGAGCCACAGAGTGCAATGGAAGCAGATGCTAAAGCCAAGTATTAGGAAGGTATCAGGCATGCTTAGCTGTTTCATTTCTTTTTAGTTTCTTCTTTACAATTGTATCTTGGGCATGGTGGCTTGCACCAGTAATCCCATCTACTTGGGAGGCTGAGGCAGGAGGATTGCTGAGGCCAAGAGTTGGAGACCAGCCTGGGCAACATAGGGAGACCCTGTCTCCAAAAACAAACAAGTAAATAGATAAAATTAGCTGGGTGTGGTTGCACTTGCCTGTAGTCCCAGCTACTTGGGAGGCTGAGACAGGAGGATTGCTGAGTCCAGGAGATGGAAACCAGCCTGGCCAACATAGCAAGACTCTGTCTCCAAAAACAAACAAATAAATAAATAGATAAAGCTAGCTGGGTGTGGTTGCACTTGCCTATAGTCCTAGCTACTTGGGAGGCTGAGGTGGGAGGACCACTTGAGCCCAGAATTTCAAAGCTGCAGGGAGCTATGCTTGTGCCACTGCACTCCAGCCTGGGCAATATAATGAAACGCCATCACTAAAATAAATAAATAAATAAATAAATAAATAAATAAATAAATAAATTGCATCTTATTTGGTGTAACTTTCTTACAGATTGCAAGTGGGCCAATTAATTGAACATTTTATTCAATAAAATCACTTATATATGAGAAATTGAATTGCAGTCTACAAAACTCTCTATTACTTTAGAAGGCATTTAGAAAGAAAAATCAAGATTTCCAGCTTCTGTAAGTAAGACTCTCTGTCACCTAGTAGCAGTTCCAAGTTCTGACAGAGCTTCCTTAGAGTTACAGGGTTGTGGGGTCATGCTATCCAATCCTATTTATTGACAGCAGACCTCATATTCTTTCCTTAAACAGAGTATGATTATTTGAGACCTTGTTCTTTTTTTTCCTACCTCTGCACTCCCAGAAATGGGATTTAGATTGCATACTACAGCTGATTAGAAAGAACCCTGTTCAGTCAAGCATTTAATATTGAATTATTAACCAAGCCTGACTCTTAGAACTAGACATTGATCCTGACCCTGAACGTGGCACTTGGAAAAATAGTGGCATTTTCTGTTTAGAGAAAGGCAGACAATGTTTTCCAGTCCCTTTTATCTCAATGGCACAGAACCCTCATTAAGCATGGGGTCTCGCTATGTTGCCCAGGCTGGAGAGTCTACCAGCCAGTCCTAAGAAATAAAAGGTGACGTCCAGAAACCCACTTCCTCCAAAAGCTATCAAGGCAACTTCACGACAGAGATGAATGCCAGCAGTACCCTGTTAAGTATACTGATTAATCATTATTTTTAGAATTTTTTTTCAACAAGAAACTTTTTTTTAATAGTTTGCCTTGGAGCAAAGTTATTTGGTATGAAAGACTACTTGAGTGAAGGGAGATGCTATTAGCCCTTTCTCTCCCACAGATGTAGCCTAGGGTGCTAAGGGAATTCAGCACATCTTAAAACACAGGCTAGGAAACCTGTTCTCTCTGCGCTGGTTGGGTAAGTCCTGGTATTGCACCAGAATCATTAAAAGGCATTTAATAGGCAGCCACCTGTGTACAGTGCTTTGTACAACACGGCCACTTAGGAGGCAGAGAAGTATTTGCTCTCTGGGAATGTATGTTTTGTTTTGCCACTTTTGAAAATCTAGCAGAAGGTGAAGCTTATACTCCACTGGGGAGGTAGACTGGAGTAAGATTAGCATTGCCAGATAGTGACATGCAGGAATATTCTGTTTCCATGTTCCCCATTTGTGTTGTCAAGCTATATCATTGAGTCATATTTTGGCTTAGGATACCAATAAGTAAAAATGTGTGGATATGGATATGTGTCTCTGTGTGTGTGTGTGCATGGCAACTTACCTGAGTCTGTGCGTGTACACCAGCCATGATGTACTTATTACTTCTCAGCTCTGGAAATTTACAAAGTGATTGTCTGCCATACTCTTCATTAAGCTCTGCAGATCTTAGACAACACGAGGAGCGGCCATGAATCTGCAAAGCAGGTCCCCGAATATGGGGGATGGTTTCCATTATGATGAATCACGCTTGTTCTTGAACGTCCTTGTCCTCTCCTTTCTCTGTAGGTATGTTCTCTTCTCTAACCGTTCCCAGTTTTGAACTTTGGGCTACCACTGCTGTGGGTTGGGCCTCTGACCTAGCAGGAAGCACAGCTGAAGTTCCTGGATGACTCAGAACTTTCCTCCACATGCAGATCATCTCTGGGTCCTCTGGGTGTTGGGGCCTCAGGGTGGCGGTCAGGTCTGCTTGCTGTCCGGACTCACTGCTATATCTTAAAAAAAATTTATTTATTTTATTATTTTTAATTTTTATGGGTACATAGTAGATGTATACATTTCTGAGGTACATGAGATGTTTTGATACAAGCATGCAGTGTGAAATAAGCATGTCATGGAAAATGGGGTATCCATCCTCTCAAGCATTTATCCTTTGAGTTACAAACAATCCAGTCACACTCTTAAGTCAAGCTTGTCCAACCCAGGGCCGCATGCGGCCCAGAATGGCTTTGAATGCTGTCCAACACAATTTCATAAAGTTTCTTAAAACATTACGAGATTGTTTTAGGATTTTTTTTTTTTTTTGGCTCATCAGCGATCATTAGTGTTCATGGATTTTATGTGTGGCCCAAGACAATTCTTCTTCCAGTGTGGCCCAGGGAAGCCAAAAGATTGAACACGCCTGCCAAGTTATTTTAAAATGTACAATTCAGCTATTATTGACAATAGTCATCCTGCTGTCCTCTCAAAGTGTGGGTCTTATTCATTCTTTCTAACTCCTTTTTTTTTGTTCCCATTAACCATCCCTGGCCGCTGTATCTTAACCCGTAAAGCCCTTGTGTGCTGTTGTTGGTACCTCTGGTCACCTGCTTCTTGTGTGCCTTCTGGGTCAACTCTTCTTAGACCCAGGTCTTGCTGTCTGTCTGGTGAGAAGCCTTGGCTGGCTTCACAGTCTAGAGGACCCCTTCTCTGTAACCGTCTGTTTTCTGATTCTCTCCTCCCTGTACACAGCACCCCTAGTTCGTGGATTCCACTCCTCCAAGGCCCAGGTGCCACAGAGGAAGAGCAGAGCTCCTGCAGGTGGGTTATTTGTTGACACAAAACTCAACAAATAACTAAAGATCCAAAAAGGTACAGTTCATGCAGATGATTATGTAGATTTGCCTTAATCCTTTTTTTGTTTGTTTGTTTTTTTGTTTTTTTGAGATGGAGTTTCACTCTTGTTGCCCAGGCTAAAGTGCAATGGCATGATCTTGGCTCACTGCAACCTCCACCTCCTGGGTTCAAGCGATTCTCCTGCCTCAGCCTCCCAAGTAGCTGGGATTACAGGTGCCCACCACCACACCTGGCTAATTTTTGTGTTTTTAGTAGAGACTGGGTTTCTCCATGTTGGTCAGGCTGGTCTTAAACTCCTGACTTCAGGTGATCCACCCTCCTCGGCCTCCCAAAGTGCTGGGATTACAGGCGTGAGCCACTGCACCCAGCCTCTTTTTTTTTTTTTTTTTTCTTTCAGAAGAAAATATCCCTGGACATTTTATAGAGTTTTGTCAGCAGGATCAAGCTTATATATAGGTTAAGAAGGCAATGCTCTGTGGAATAATATGAGTGTTGGGGATAACTTACCCTATACAATAAAAATAGAACTGGAATGGCTCCAGCAGTCAGGTTGCTGAAATTCACCACATTATGCATTCCTTTGCTCTAAGGCATTTGAAGTTCTGTGTTAAAATGCAAATACATCATCTGAGTGGACTTAGAGAAGGGGTCCATGTGTCAGACCAGGTGTCAGCAAATTTGGCTTCAGGCCTTCCCAGCTAAGCGACTTTTCTATGAAAGCCTAGAATATTAGAGATGAAAAGAATCTTAGACCCACATTGTGATTCTCCTTACCCAGAGGAATGTTTGCAATAACAGGGCTTGCAAAGTGAGCAACCGTATTCATTTAAACATCCTTGCTTTCTTGAGTCCAAGTCAGCTTTCTGGTGTCTCTCATGAGATTCCCACCTCTTCTGTTTTCTAACGGAGGCCCCCTCGATGCCTTCAACTTACCTTCTCATGCTTTGCTGCTGGTTCCCCCACAGGTTTATTTCTTTTAAATGGAAGCAACCAGAATGTTCCCAGTTCCCACCATAGATGCCCTGAGAGGCACAGAGGAGAGCGGCAGCCTCACACCTCCAGATAGACACAAGAGGCACATCATATTTTCATTCCTTTTTAGTTAAGATCAACTAACGCCATCAATCTTTTCCTGGTGAGCTGTTATTTAAGTCACCCCTCTATGGGGCAGGATTTTAAATGTACCTCAAATAACTTTATCTTCCTTGATGTTCGCTAGGGACAAATATTTCAGAATCTGTTTTCTCATGTTTACAATGGTAATGGTCATCCCTCTTCTGTCCACTACGCTATTCGGCAGCGAGACTCCAGCGGTGAGATCTGGGTGCCACCGGTGCACTGTGGAGGGTGTGGGGACCTGCTGCAATGGAGCTCCAAGCCACTGGCTGTGGCTTCCTGAAGTGCTGTATTGACATCTATTTAGACCTAGCTGGAAAGAGAATGGTGACTAATTTGTGATGTCTGCTGTGATGTGTGAGTGTGTATGTGTGTGCAAACAGCATCATTCTTGACACAGATTTGTCATACTATACCCATGCAGGAAATATTATCATTATTAATTCATTAACATTAGAACACATATTAATCACCCAGCTTGCATTAGAAGGCAGGTGCATTTTGGTGAGACAGGAGCAGGGCACAACACATGGAAGGATTTTTCAGCAGAGCCCTGAGGGCATTGTGGGGTAAAAGTGAAGATGAGGGCTGTTATGAAAGGAAGACAAGGAAGGCCGTGACCCAATTAATTCACCCCTCACATTTTTTTTTTTTTTTTTTTTTGAGATAGGGTCTTGTTCTGTTGCCCAGACTGGAGTATTGTGGTGTGATCTTGGCTCACTGCAACCTCTGCCTCCCAAGTAGCTGAGACCACAGGTATGTACCACCTTGCCTGGCTAATTTCTTGTGTTTTTGTTTTTGTTTTTTTTTGTAGAGATATGATCTCTCTGTGTTGCCCAGGCTGGTCTCAAACTCTTGAACTCAAGTAGTTCTCCCATGTTGGCCTCCCAGAGTGCTGGGATTACAGACATGAGCCACCATGCCCAAAGTACCCCTCAAATTTGATTCTAGGAGCAGTCCCAGGCTAGAATCAGGGGTTGACATAGGATCTACAGACCACCCTTATGAGGACATTAGACTAGGGGTTGCAAACTCTAACACCTATGGGAGACCCATCTGTAACATCAGTGAGGAAGGGGACCAGGAATGCAAAGGTACCCCGGGGCTGCAGAGTGGGGAACTGAGGCACACACGTCTTATCCACAGGGGCTGTGCAGGCCCCAGCTTCAAGCATTTTCTGCCAGAAGTGAATATGGGCTTGAGTGTTGCCAGAACAGTCTACTTTTATAGAGAAGCTGAAAATCTGACATATTGTGTAAAATATTCCATTTAAAAATGTTGACTCAATTAAAAAAATAACTGTGGATTCAACAAAACACATCTGTGGGCCAGATTCAGCCTCCAGCTGCCAATTTGGGACCTCTGTTCTAGATACCATTAGAAAAGGGAAAATTAACTCTTATGAACAAATGCTCACATTGGTGCAGTGGAATCGCATGACTTCAGTCCAACAGACAATTACTGCCCACCAAAAGCCCCAGGTGAGCAGACACGCATATGGTCTACAAGATCTTGGGTTGTAGCAGAGGGTGATAATTGCAGGACACAAATGATTGTAATTAAGTATAAACATTAAGTGCCACAAGAGAAGTATCATAAAAATGCTGGAGGATTTTTTGGGGGGCGGGCAGGGAGACAGTTGGTGGTGGGGAGGGGTTGGTAGTTGGTAAGAATTGCATTGGAGATGAGCATTATGGGATAGAAGGATTTCTAGAGATCAAACACAATAGGCAGAAGCCAGATGCAAAATGGGGGTTGAGGCCGGGTGCAGTGTCTCACACCTGTAATCCTAGCATTTTGGGAGGCTGAGGCAGGAGGATCACTTGAGGACAGAAGTTTGAGACCAGCCTGGGCAACAAAGTGAGACCCTGTCTGGCAAAATAAAAAAATTAGCCAGGCAGAGTGGAGCACACCTGTAGTCCTAGCTACTTGGGAGGCTGAGATGGGAGGATCCATTGAGCCCAGAAGGTTGAGGCTGTGGTGAGTTATGACTGTGCCACTGTACTCCAGCCTAAGCAATCAAGCAAGTCCTCGTCTCTTAAAAGAAAAGCAGCTGAATTTGTTGAAGGGTGAGTGGTCTGGTTTGCTTGGGACATGGCATGCAAGTTGAGGAACAGTGCCCCGAGGAGGTAGGCTATAACACGTCAGGTTATGGAGGGCTCTGTAGGCACACTGGAGAGGTTTGCACTTGATTCATTCAGCGACTGAAGGCTTGAAACTTCAAAGCAGGAGAAAGGTGATTGGAGCTGGGTCTCAGGCCAATGCAAGGGCTGGATGTAAAAAGACTGATGAGGAACTGGTTTTCATGTAGAGAAAAGGTACGACTGGCCTAGACTAGAATGGCAAATGCATAACAGAAGGCAGGGAAGATGTGAGTAATATTGGGGAGACAGGGTGAATGTGACTTCTCAACAGATTGGATGCAGGGACCAAAAGAGAAGAGAAAAATTCTCCCTGTGTTTTAGAATGGGGAAACGGGACTGGGAGGTGGAGAGGGAGAGGTGGTGAAGTGTTCAGTTGGGTTATCATGAGTTTAAGATGCTTTTAGTTGAAGGGATTACAGAAGCAAAGTGCACAGGTAATGGAATAGTTCTGGTACAAGGCACAGAAGTCACTATCAGAGAAAGAGAAAGAGGGGGAGGAAGGAAGGGAGGGAGAGAGAGACAGAAGGAGAGAGAGAGAGAAAGAGAGAGGAAGAGGAAAAGAAAAACAAAGGCAGAGAAACAGAAGCAGAGACAGAGAGAGACAGAAAGAAACAGAGACAGGGAGAGAGAAAAGGAGGAAAGAGAGACAAAGAGAGAGGAAGACAGAAGGAGAAGGAAGAAGAGAAAAAGAGAGAAACGACAAAGGAATAGAGAGAAGACAGAGGCAGAGATCCAGAGAGACACAGAGACAGAGAGACAGAGGGAGATAAAAACAGAGAGACAGAGAGACAAAAAGACAGAGGGAGAGAAAGAGAGGGAGGCAGAGGGAGAGAGACATAGAAAGAGGGAGGCAGAGGCAGATGCACTCTTGGGAGGCAGCTGCAGGAGCAGGGGTCTGGCCAGGGAAGTGATGCAGGCCTGAGGATGGTTCTCAGGGTCAGGAGGTGAGGGGAGCATGGGGAGAGGAGCAGGGAGTCTGGGGTAAGCCTTAGAGTGCGCTCATGCTCAGTGGATACCAACAGGAAGAAATGAGTCCAGGATAGAAAAGAGAGAACCTAGAGTGCAGGAACCCAGAGGTCAGTGGGGTTGAAGGGGACAGTGGGCAGCTGTGGCTAGTACTGCTGAGAGGTCTGCAAGGTGAGTTCTACAATGTGGCTTTTTTTTTTTTTGAGATGGAGTTTCGCTGTCGTCACCCAGGCTGGAGTGCAATGGCATGATCTCGGTTCACTGCAACCTCTGCCTCCCAGGTTCAAGTGATTCTCCTGCCTCAGCCTCCCTAGTAGCTGGGATCACAGGTGCCCACCATCACGTCTGGCTAATTTTTGTATTTTTAGTAGATACTGGGTTTTGCCATGTTGGCCAGGCTGGTCTTGAACTCCTGACCTCAGGTGATCCACCCACCTAAGTCCCCCGGAAAGTATTGGGATTACAGACGTGAGCCACTGTGCCCTGCCCAATGTGGCTTTTAATAGTCACTTTACCAAATTGTTCTCAACCAGGCCCTTGTCAATAAAAAAGAGTCAAACTGTAAAATATTTGAAGAGGCTTATTCTGAGCCAAATACTAGGACCATGACCCATGATACAGCCTCAGGAGGCACTGAGAACATGTGCCCAAGGTCGTTGGGTTACAGCTTGATTTTATACATTTTATGGGGACATTTTATTTTATAGGCAGAGGCATAAATCAACACATGTAAGATGTACATGGGTTCTGTCCAGAAAGGTGGGACATCTCAAAGTGGGAGTTTCCAGGTTATGAAACTGTGGGTTCACAGGTGAATTCAAAGATTTCCTGATTGCAATTGGTTGGTAAGAGTTAAGCTATACCTGAAGAGTTGAAGTCAGCAGAAATAAATGTTTGTAGTTAAGATAAGGGAGGTTACAGAAGCCAAATTTCTTATTATGTAGATGAAGTCTCCAGGTAGGAGAGAGTAGACGGTAAATGTCTCTTATCAGACCCTAAAAGGGCCAGACTCTTAGTTAATCTCTCTTAGATCAAGAAAAGACCTGGAAATGCAAGAGGATTCTCTACAGAATGTATATTTTCCTCACAAGACACAGCTTTGCAAGGCCATTTAAAAATATGTCAAAGAAATATATTTCAGGGTAAAATACTTTGATTTTTTTCAGGGCCTGCTATCTGCCATGTGATGCTATACTAGAGTCAGATTGGAATTTGGTATCTTATTGCTACAAAGAGTCTGTTTTGTCCAGTCTCCAGATATCTGTTTTAATGTTAATGTTGGTCAATTGGGCCTGAACTTCAAAGGAAGGAGGGTGTAATGAGGCCTGTCCAACCCCCTCTTCCCATGATGGCCTGAACTAGTTTTTTGGGTTTGCTTTGGAATGCACTTGGCCAAGAAGAGGGGTCCATTTGGCCAGGTGGAGGGCTTAGAATTTTATTTTTGCTTTATACCACCAAGGACTAATTTGTCCCTAACTCCAATGGCTGTGTCTTCATCTCCAATTCTATTTCAATGCTGAGATAGAATTCAGATGTGGCACAGTGTGTCAGAAGAAGGGATTGATGAAAAAGATGGTTTGGTAGGTCTTGGCACCATTGATCTCTTTTTCCTTCTTCAAACACCCTCTTCCTTTGCCTTTTATGAGTCCACACTCACCTAATTTTTCTACTTCTCAAGCTTCTTCCTCTAACCATTGTTAAATATTAGTACTAATTAGTTTTTCTGTCCCTGTTCTCTTTTCCTCTTAATTTTCTATTTCTGGCTTCAAATGACTTCAATTGCTGTGTGTTTATTGATGGGATCCTATCTCCAAGTTAGAGCCCTTGTCTGACCTGCAGACCCATGTAGCCATTCAGACATCTCCAAGTGGATATTTCACAAAGCATTCAACACCACACAAACTCTACTTCACACCTCCTTGCCCCTCCCACTCTCCCTGTTACTGCACCCACAAAACCACTGACACTCTGTTCTCGGCTGCAATGAATGATGTGACTCAGGCAGAACCCTGGGCAGGATCCTCAACTTCTCCACTGCTCACTCCTGTAATCAGCCAGCCACAGATTCCTGCAGATGCTTCCTCAGTGTCTGGGATGACTGACCACTTCTCTATCTACGTAGTAACTGCCCTGACACAGGTCACCATCTCCTCATCCTCCTAACTGCTATCTTCATGCCAAGTCTGGGCCACTTTCCATTTATTCTTTGCACTGCAGCTTCATACCATCTGGTTATTTTACTCCTATATCTTAGAAAACATCAATGAGTTGTCTCATCACTCAGAAGATAAAGTTCAAACTTTTTTTTTATTTTTCTTTTTGAGATAGGGTCTTGCTGTGTCACTTAGGCTGAAGTTCAGTGATGCAATCTTGGCTCATTGCAACTTCTAACTCCCTGGCTCAAGCAATCCTCCTGCCTCAACCTCTCAAGTAGCTGAGACTACAGGAGTGTGCCACCATGCCTGGCTAATTTTTTGATTTTTTTCTAGAGACAGTGTCTCACTGTTTTACCCAGGCTGATCTTGGACTTCTGGCCTCAAGTGATACTCCTACCTCGGCTTCCCAAAGTGTTGGGATTATAGGTGTGAGCCACCACACCCAGCCCTAAACTTCTTAATATTTCACACAAGAACTTGGCATGATCTTGCCAACTCATTCCTCTGCCTCCCTTCCTTCCTCTTTCTTCTTTTCTTTCTTTCTTTCTTTTCTTTCTTTCTTTCTTTCTTTCTCTTTTTCTTTCTTTTCTTTTTTCTTTTTCTTTCTTTCTTTTTCTTTCTCTCCCTCTCTCCCTCCCTCCCTCCGTCTTTCCTTCCTCCCTCCCTCCCTTCTCTCCTTCCTTCCTTCCTTCCTTCCTTCCTTCCTTCCTTCTTTCCTTCCTTCCTTCCTTCTTTCCTTCCTTCCTTCCTTTCTCTCCCTCTCTCTGCACTTCAGGCTGTGTGACAGAGTGAGACTCTGTCTCAAAAAAAGAAAAAAAAAGAAAAAGAAAATAATGTAGGGCCAGGCATGGTGGCTCACACTTGTAATCTCAGCACTTTGGGAGGCCGAGGTGGGTGGATCACATGAGGTCAGGAGTTTGAGACCAGCCTGGCTAACATGGTGAAGCCCTGTCTCTACTCAAAAAATACAAAAAGTAGCCAGGCATGGTGGTGGGCGCCTGTAATCCCAGCTACTTGGGAGGCTGAGGCAGGAGAATTGCTTGAACCCCAGAAGCAGAGGTTTCAGTGAGCCGATATCATGCCACTGCACTCCAGCCTGGGCAAC
This sequence comes from Hylobates moloch, assembly GCF_009828535.3. NCBI lineage: Eukaryota > Metazoa > Chordata > Mammalia > Primates > Hylobatidae > Hylobates > Hylobates moloch. The sequence continues at coordinate 91,702,572 of NW_026652278.1, forward strand.
AGAGCAAGATTCCAAAAAAAAAAAAAAAAAAAAAAAGAACAAAACAAGTACCAAAGAAAAAATGTTATCAAAATGAATGCATAGAAAGGATTTATAATTATCAATCTGAATCAAGTATCTGCATCTGAAGTGCAAAAACAACAACAAAAAGCCTTCATTGAAACATTTTCCATTAGTTTGTCAGCACTTTTTTCTTATAGATTGTGCAAAGAGAAATGTTAATGTAACATTTGATTGCAAATTAATGATGACAATCATAGACTAGTAAAACTCAAAAGAAATTTAAAGGTCACCTAATCTTAATCTCTCATTGTGCAGTTGAGTAATGAAGTTTAGCCTATTTAACAAAATGCTTCTAAAAATATACATATATTTAATAAATATTAATTGATTACAAGGTATTGTGCTATATGGTGTGGGAAACTTATAGAAATATATGACATTAATCACTTTCCTTATCTCACTTAATGGCTCCTGTGTCAATTATATGACCATCTACTCTGAAAGCATGAATAGTACACATAAACAGACAACTAACACACGGTGTAGGGTAAGTACTAATGTAACCACCTGAGGGGTTCTCCCTGCCCACTGCACAAAGGAAGACCATGGCATTGCAGTAAAGAAAGAGTTGAATAGACACAGCATCAACCATGCCACGTGGGAGATAGTATTCAAGTCAATCTCATTCAAGGCTCTTTCAAAGGCAGTTTGGGGGAAGGGCTGGGGATGGCCAGGTAATGGGTGCTTGATGCTGATTGGTTGGGGCAGAGATGAAATCATAGGGGTCAATGCTGTCCTGTTAAGCTGAGTTGCTTCTGGGTGAGGCCACAGGATGTGAGGGGGTCCTTGGGTCCAGGTGGAGCCATGGGTGTCAGACATGCAAAAAGCCTGAAAAGATACCTCAAATTCCAACTTGCAATAGTGTTGTTGCATATCTTCCCATTCCTCTCCATCACCCTAGCCTGATGACCTTTCATTAGCTTCACAAAGGAGGTTTAGTTTAGGGGAAGGGCTATTATCATTTAAAGTATAAACTAAGGGCTGGGCATAGTGGCTCATGTCTGTAATCCCAGCATTTTGGGAGGCCGAGGTGGGTGGATCACCTGAGGTAAAGAGTTTGAGACCAGCCTGGCCAACATGGTGAAACCCCATCTCTACTGAAAATGTAAAAAATTAGCCGAGTGTGGTGGCACGCACCTGTAATGCCAGCTACTTGAGAGGCTGAGGAAAGACAATCACTTGAACCTGGGAGGCGGAGGTTGCAGTGAGCTGAGATTGCGCCAGTGCACTCCAGCCTGGGCAACAAGGGCAAAACTCCGACTCAAAAAAAAAAACCAAAAAACTAAGTCCAGGTGCAGTGGCTCACACCTGTAATCCCAGCACTTTGGGAGGCCGAGGTGGACGGATTGCTTGAGGTCAGGAGTTCAAGACCAGCCTGGGTAATATATCGAAATGTCGTATCTACTAAAAGTACAAAAATTAGCAGGATGTGGTGGTGCGCACCTGTAATTCCAGCTACTTGGGAAGCTGAGGCAGGAGAATCGCTTGAACCCAGGGGGCAGAGTTTGCAGTGATCCAAGAACAACCCAGTGGCCCCCAGACTTGGCGGGAGTTGAATTCTGGCATCAAAAAAAAATTATATATATATATAATTTTATATATATAAAATTATATACATATATAATATACATATATATACATATATATAATATATATATATATATAAAAAATATAAATGTCTTCCAAAGTTAGCTTAGCCTAAGCCCAGGAGTGATTAAGGGAAAGGCAAGATGGTGGGGTGAGTTAAATCAGATCTCTTTCACTGCCATAATTTTCCTACTGTTGTAATTTTTGCAAAGGTGATTTCACTAAGTGGATGTTAAAGATGGGAGCATATAGGGAGGAAGGGAAGAGAGCAGTTAACTCTGGGCTTGGCATTGAAAAGGCTTGAACATTATTACAAGACTTCAAGGATGTCAGTAACAGAATCAACCCTCCTTCTTATCTGTTTTCCCTGAACATCAATTAAACAATCACAAATTCCCAGGAAGGGGTGGAGTAATGCTGAGATAGAATTCAGATGTGACACAATGCATCAGAAGAAAGGATTGATGGAAAAGATGGTTCAGAAGGCACAACCAGGTTTCACAGGTTGATTCCTTTGTGAAAAGTTCCACTCTGTCAACGTAGGCAGCAGGTAGCCATTAAGATGCTAAGAAAGTAAATCACTCTTCTGTTTATAATGGAGCAAAAAAAGCTTATTACATATCTCATTTTTCTTATTAACCCTAGTTTTGTTTTTTTAAGTTGATTATTTGAATCCTCTAACATGTTAATACTATCTTCTTGGCTGTTGATGTTTTCTCTCCTACTTTCTCCTGATCAGTTACAGCTAGAAATATATTCTCAAGGAAAACCATTTAAAGAGTCTTCCTCAAATCATAGTTTTAACTTACAAGAGTGTAGACATGCCTAGACTTTCCTGTTGATTTTGTTTTCCAGGGCAATGACCTAAAAGGCTGCATAATTTGGGAGTAGTGTTCCCCTAAGCCTGTTTCTGACTGTGATGCAATTAAATGGCCTGGGATTATGAGAAGCAATTGTATTTGTTTCCCAAGGTCATACGCCTTGATTTAAAAAACTATGAAAAATATCAGAGCATTTATCTGTAGGTCTGAAGATAAGGCTAATCCTTTAGGGAAATTGAGGTTTTAATTATTGACTCCTTCACAGACATGATGAACGTATTTCTCAGGCTCAGCCATCCAATCCTTTGTAGTCACTGCCTCTTTTTCTAACATCTCTACCAGTTGTGTCTTACATTTTCAGGAATGCCAGCTGTTGGTAAATGTTGGACTGGAGAAATGCTAGAATTCAGGATCCAATCTTTTTTTTTTTAATGATTGGTCAGCTATGTTAATCAACCAACTCACCCTTTTCCATCTTCTCTTTTTAAAAATGAAATTGAGAATTGTAATCGGCATATACAGCAGCCTGGCAGGAAGGCAGGATCTAAACATATTTGTAGGAAAGGGTTGAAGTCTGAACTGGTGAACAACTCTTATCGGCCAGCTCTTTGATGCTGCTGCTGTCTAACTAATTTGTTTTCCAGGTGCTGGCTCACCAAATTCCTCTTTAGAAGTGGTAATCTTTTTATTTTATTTTATTCTTTTATTATACTTTAAGTTCTGGGGTATATGTACAGAACGTGCAGGTTTGTTACATAGGTATACATGTGCCATGGTGGTTTGCTGCACTCATCAACCTGTCATCTACATTAGGTATTTCTCCTAATGCTATCCCTCCCCAGCACCCCACCCCCTGACAGGCCCTGGTGTGTGATGTTCCCCTCCCTGTGTCATGTGTTCTCATTGTTCAACTCCCACTTATGAGTGAGAACGTGTAGTGTTTTCAAACAAAACATAATTTGGTTTTCTGTTCCTGTGTTAGTTTGCTGAGAATGATGGTTTCCAGCTTCAACCATGTCCCTGCAAAGAACATGAACTCACCCTTCTTTATGGCTGTACATGGTGTATAAATGGCATATATGTGCTACATTTATGGCTGTACATGGTGTATACATGCTGTATATGTGCCATATTTTCTTTATTCAGTCTAACATTGATGGACATTTGGGTTGGTTCCAAGTCTTTGCTATTGTGAACAGTGCTACAATAAACATACGTGTGCATGTGTCTTTATAGTAGAATGATTTATAACCCTTTAGGTATATACTCAGTAATGGGATGGCTGGGTCAAATGGTATTTCTGGTTCTAGATCCTTGAGGAATTGCCACACTGACTTCCACAATGATTGAACTAATTTAAACTCCCACCAACAGTGTAAAAGCATTCCTTTTCCTCCACCACCTCTCCAGCATCTGTTGTTTCCTGACTTTTGAATGACTGCCATTCTAAATGGTGTGAGATGGTATCTCATTGTGGTTTCGATTTGCATTTCTTTAATGACTAGTGATGATGAGCTTTTTTCATATGGTTATTAGCCACATAAATGTCTTCTTTTGAGAAGTGTCTGTTCATATCCTTCGCTCACTTTTCGATGGAGTTGTTTTTTTTTTTTCTTGTAAATTTGTTTAAGTTCTTTGTAGATTCTGGATATTAGCCCTTTGTTGGATGGATAGATTGCAAAAATTTTCTCCCATTCTGTAGGTTGCCTGTTCATTCTGATGATAGTTTCTTTTGCTGTGAAGAAGCTCTTCAGTTTAATTAGATCCCATTTGTCAATTTTGGCTTTGTTGCCATTGCTTTTGGTGTTTAAGTCATGAAGTCATATGCCCATGCCTATGTCCTGAATGGTATTGCCTAGGTTTTCTTCTAGGGTTTTTATGGTTTTAGGCCTTACGTTTAAATCTTTAATCCATCTTGAGTTAATTTTTGTATAAGGTTTAAGGAAGGGGTCCAGTTTCAGTTTTCTGCATATGGCTAGCCAATTTTCCCAACACCATTTATTAAATAGGGAACCCTTCCCCCATTGCTTGTTTTTGTCAGGTTTGTCAAAGATCAGATGGTTGTAGATGTGTGGCATTTTTTCTAAGGCCTCTGTTCTGTTCCACTGGAATCTTTAACTAGTAGTGATGCAAAAACAAAAATGTGAAAACTATGTCCAGGTGCTGTGGCTCATGCCTGTAATCCCAGTATTTTGGGAGGCCAAGGCAGGAGGATAACACTTGAGCCCAGGAGTTCAAGATCAGCCTGGGCAACATAGAGAGATCCTGTCTCTACCAAAAATTAACAATATTAGCCTGGTGTGGTGGTGCATGTCTGTAGTCCCAGCTACTTAGGAGGCTGTGGTAGGAGGGTTGCTTAATCCTGGGAGGGTGAGGCTGCAGTGAGCAGTTATTGTGCCGCTGCACTCCAGCCTGTTTGACAGAGTGAGACCCTGTCTTAAAAAAAAAAAAGTGAAAAGTATGATAAATAAGTTACTTTAAAACTTAGTGTGGCTTGGTGTGGTGGCTTACGCCTATAATCCCAGAACTTTGGGAAGCTGAGGTGGGCAGATCCCTTAAGGCCAGGAGTTTGTGACCAGTCTGACCAACATGGTGAAACCCCAACTCTACTAAAAATATAAAAATTAACCTGGCATGGTAGTACACATCTGTAATCCCAGCTACTCCGGAGGCTGAAGTGAGAGGATCACTTGAACCTGGGAGGCGGGGATTGCAGTGAGCCAAGATCGCACCACTGTACTCCAGCCTGGACGACAGAGTGAGACTCCATCTCAATACAAAACAAAACAAAACAAAACAAAACTTAGTGCTTGTGCATTAATGTCCAGTTGTGTGTTGAATGTGCCTTATACTTAGAATGCATCGTAGCAGAGAGGAAAGAGCCATGTCTCCTACAACTGCTTTCCCCTGCAACAGGGGGCACAGTTCCAGGGTACAGTGGGGAGACCGTGTTAAAGGTTTTGGAGTTGGAGGAAGGGTGGGAGTGTTAGAGGTTGGGAGCTGCCATGAGATACCCTCCTATCTTTAGAACTCTCTATGCCTTCTTACCTTGTTCTCCTTTTTCTTCCCATTGAAGTCATTTGCGATTGTTCGATCAATCTTTATTTCTGAGAGACCTTCTCTCCCTAAAGCAATTATGCTTCCGGTCCTGATTTCCTAGCTGTCTCTTCTGTGACTGCTTGGCGACATAAGATAAAAGTCAGACCATTTCGCTGTCTGTTTGTACTCTGGGCTGACAAGATTCTATTATAACCTGTGTCTTTCTTTCAGGGATCATACTTATTGGATATAATTAGATGGAGATAACTTGTCCTGAACTGCTGATGGGTTTTGGTGAAGTCCTGGTGCCAGGCCCCTGTTTGACCAGAGATATTTGCTCCCAAAGTGACCCAGGCCACAGAATACTATGTTTCCTTCTCCAAAGACAATGAGCCCATATGGGGTTTGACCCGGCAACCCTGACATCATTAGCATTGTTTTTGAAACAACTAAGCTAACCCAGTCACAGCATTCGTGATTTTGTTATGCTAGTTCAACTGCCCCAGAGAGGAAATAATTTCTGCCCAATTGCCTGTGAATTGCAGTTCCTCTGTCCAGCAAAACGGACCGTGGTGTCTATTGGGGTCACCGACCTGCCTCAGAGGTCATCTGTAACATCACAACTTTTTGGCTGGTTTTGCACCTGGTTGACAGGCACGTGACTGATAAGATTAGGAAGTTTTCTGAACTGTATCTCTTGATCTGCTTTTGGAATTAGTTAATATATTAATTATTAGGATTGCATTCCTATTACTTATTACCGATCAAACATGTGCCTTTTTAATTTCACTAATCAGAGAATACTTTTCAGGTCTTACCTTAGAAGTGAGAGTGTGTGCATCTTGTTATATTTGGTAGAATTTAAGTCTTCTGTGTAAACAGTACTATGGGCATATTATGTGCTTATTTTAATCAGCCTTTCTTAACTAAACCTTTCACATAATTTTATTGAAAAAATATATTTTACGGTACTCTTGGAAATTAATAGAGCTGTTGGATGTTGGAATGCTTGTTTGAGAGAGGAAGATTTATGTTTACCCCTGTTGGGGCTCAGAAACTGATAGCCCAAAATGTGGCCCTTTGACATGATGAGCTGAAGAAGCCTTGTGGTTTCTCAGACCTTCCTCCTCCGGCCTCTCATTTTTCTGTCTCTCTGAAAGCACAGGATGAAGTTGTTCTCTGAAGTTCTCTTTTCTGCCTGAAGTCTGGACTTACTAAGGAAGAAAACAATCACCTCTGGTCCCTTCCCTTAGTTTTCATGAACTGAACTCACGGCAGGAAGAAAGACGAAAGTCTGACAACACACCTGGACAGACTTTCGTCACAAATCATCATCTGCTCTGTGGGCCCAGTAGTCTTTGTCCCAAGCCACTGTGTGTTCTTCAAGCCCATTGAATTCCCTAAAAATCATTTATTATCCCTCAAAAATCACCCACTCTTCCCCATCTCCCTTTCCCCTAAGAAAAAGGGTATAGAATCATCGGTACCCCATTTCATGATGTGGTGATCACTCTGTGATTTTCACCTCCATGCACATGAATAAATTTGCATGCCTTTTCTCCTATTAATCTGCCTTTTACAGTTAATTTTCAGCGAATCTTCGGAGGGTAAAGTGGAAGTTTTCCCTCGGCTCCTTTACCCTCTTATCCCATGGAAAGTTTTCTACACGTGACACAAATGGTCCACGTCAGAAAGGAGACCAAAGATATGGGAAGTGGAAAAGGGAGCAAGGACAGGGGTCTCTGTCCTTGCAAGATGTTCCATGTGATTTACAAACTGTTAAGCAGCAGAACCAGTCCCTATTTCAATGTCACCATGGGAAGGAGCCTGCTTGGTCCTTAAGAGGCCCGTGCACGTAGTTGAGCTCAATTAAAGTGCTTTGGTTCTGGCACCCATAAAATATGGCTCCAGGAGAGAACAGTTTAATGCAAAGCTGCCCTTGCCTCTCAAGGACAATGGATGGCATCCACTTGGCTGTGTTGGGAGCAACTTTTGCAAGGAACTTTGGGCATTCCGACCTTGTGCTACTTGGGTCCCTACAACTTTAGGAGGGTGCCTGTGCTCAGTGATGAATCATTCCCTGCCACATTACAGATGATCCTTACACTTCATCCAAGCCCAGTTGATTTTTCCAGCTAGCCACATTCTCTTTATCTCACCCACTGATCAGAGAGGCAGCAATGTTCCCGTTTATCATATACTATTCTGTACTGTCATTTAGAAATACTCATATGCTCACCCAGGGAATATTGATAAGATACTTTCTCAGATCAGATAAACCATGGTAAGGGAAGCATATCTTTCCAATGTGATAAAGAACTTTAGAATACGCGATAAAATGTGATAAAAGCATGCTGCAAGGCCATTATTGAGAAGAATGGTCTCCGATGTGCCCTGTAATCAGGGCTGGGGGGATGAGGAAGAAAGCTTATTGTTCGGATCTTTTCTTTCAAAAGACTGGGGCTTTTCAATTGTGTTTCTAAGGAAAAAGCTCTTTGAAGGTCATTTTTGAATTAAAAGCTGTATTTATTATCTGTTTCTCCATGTTATCTGTATTACAACTGCATATCGAATTTGGATGCCCAGTATCTCCTGAAGGTAGTTATTTTCTAATTCCACTTTTATCCTGCCCTCTGGTGTAGTATTTGTCAGTGCATGTTTGCATCTGCTGGAGCTGATAAGGTAGAAAATGCTACCTGACTCACATTATTATAGTTCTCTCCTTCTCCGTCTCCTGGCTAGTTTGAAACGATTACTGCCTCTGGACTGTAGTCATCTGCTAAAAGGTAACGTAACTTCCAGATGCAGCTCCTGTCTCAGCACTTGGAAGTGATGGTGAGTCTAGATATTACCAGTCACCAGGACATCCTAGTCACTGCAAACAAGAGAGGGGAAGGATTGGCTGGAGGGGGTGAGAGTGGGATTCAGTTGAACAGGGTAGTTCTGTTTTCATAACCAAACACTAGGTGCTTACTTCCTGTTCAGATTTCAGAGCAGGCAATTAATCTCTTTCACTGGAGTATAGCCGCTTCACTGTTGGGAACTTGCTATTGTAGGTACTGGACTAGGTAGGCACAAGGCCAAGAGTAACATCTTTAAACTGACCTCATTATGGAAACATCCTCTAAATGCTTACTGTCTAACTTTTGCAGTTTGAGAGAGAAGCAATAATATTAATAAATAAAAGGTAATATTTACTGAAAGTCCACCATTGGCTAAGCATTAGAGAAGTGAACCATTCAACTGGTGAAGCAGATCCTGCTAAAATCACCATTTAGGCTGGGCACAGTGGCTCACGCCTGTAATTTCAGCACTTTGGGAGGTCGAGGCAGCTGGATCACTTGAGGTCAGGAGTTCGAGACCAGCGTGGCCAACATGGTGAAACCCCGTCTCTACTAAAAAATACAACAATTTAGCTGGGGGTGTTGGCAGGTGCCTGTAATTCCAGCTACTCAGGAGGCTGAGGCAGGAGAATCTCTTGAACCTGAGAGACAGAGGTTGCAGTGAGCCAAGATTGAGCCACTGCACTCCAGCCTGGGCAACAAGCAAGCCTCTGTCTCAAAAAATAAAAATAAAAAATAAATAAAAAATAAAATTACCATTTATGGATGATGAAGCAGAGCCTTGCTTAAAAGGATTAAGTGATATACTGGACCAGGTGCGGTGGCTCACACTTGTAATTCCAGCACTTTGGGAGGCTGAGGCAGATGGATCACGAGGTCAGGAGTTTAAGACCAGCCTGGACAAGATGGTAAAACCCTGTCTCTACTAAAACCACAAAAATTAGCCTGGCGCAGTGGCAGGTGCCCATAATCTCAGCTACTAAGGAGGCTGGGGCAGGAGAATTGCTTGAACCCAGGCAGCAGAGGTTGCAAAGAACCAAGATTGTGCCACTGTACTCTAGCCTGGGTGACAGAGCGAGAGTTTCAAAAAAAAAAAAAAAGTGATATGCCCAAGGTCACACAGCTCTGTGGGAGGCAGGAGTGGTTGAGGCCACACATTCCTCATTTTTTTTCTCAGTAAGTTTCTCTTACAACACTGTATTAGGATTCTCCAGAGAAATAGAACCAAGAGGCTATTGCCTTAGTCTATCTGGATGCTAAAACAAAACTGTTACCAGCTGGATGACTTATAAGCAACAAACATTTATTTCTCATGGTTCTGGAGGCTGGGAAGTTCAAGACTGTGGTACTGACAGATTTGGTGTCTAGTAAGGGCCCACTTCCTAGTTCGTTGATGGCCTCATTTCCCTGTGTCCTCGTGTTACAGTACATAGTTAGTCAGACATGAGCGAGGCCAGAGAGGCCTCCCCCCATCAGGGATGTCAGGCAACCATCAGGCAGTTGTTAAGCCGTGCTCTAAAATAATAATTGGTCACAGCTGGTGCCAGGGAAAGGCAGTCTCCCAATAGATAGAAACACCTGAAACTGGTGATCAGCAGCTTCCCAATAAGATCTCAGGAGTTGGGTGAGTGGGCTCAAGCATGCGCACTAAGAGGCAAAATGGCAGCCTGGTAAGGGACCAACGCCTCAAGTCAGCATGTGCACAATTTTGGTAAACGTACTGTGCATGAGGCCTCTCCCAAGTGCTGGCAGGCCACCGCGCATGTGGACAGCCCACCCCAAGGGAAGAATCGGGGAAAAAGGGACACAAACACCACCACTGCCATGCACTCCGGCCCAAGCATGCCAAGGGATAAAACTCCAAGTCAAAGGTCAAACAGTGCACTTGATCTCCCAAGTCACCTGCTTGGCCGTTTTCCATGTGTGCTTTACTCCCTTTCATTCCTGCTCTAAAGCTTTTTTTTTTTTTTTTTTTTTAATTCTTTGACAGAGTCTTGCCGTGTCACCCAGGCTAAAGTGCAGTGGCACAATCTCGGCTCACTGCAACCTCTTCCTCCAAGGCTCAAGCTATCCTCCCACCTCAGCTTCCGGAGTAGCTGGGACTACAGGCATGCCCCACCACACACAGGAGATATATATATATACATACATATATGTATATATGTATATATATGCATATACGCACACATATATGTATATATGTATATATATGCATATACGCACACATATATGTATATATGTATATATATGCATATACGCACACATATATGTATATATGTATATATGCATATACGCACACATATATGTATATATGTATATATATGCATATACGCACACATATGTATATATGTATATATATGCATATACGCACACGTATATATGTATATATGCATATACGCACACGTATATGTATATATGTATATATGCATATACGCACACGTATATGTATATATGTATATATGCATATATGCACACGTATATGTATATATGTATGTGTACATATATGTGTGTGTATATATATGTGTGTGTATATATATAGTGTGTGTGTGTGTATATATATATATATATGTGTGTGTGTGTATATATATATATATTAGAGACAGGGTTTCGTCATGTTGCCCAGGCTGGTCTCAAACTCCTGAGCTCAAGTGATCCACCTGCCTAGGTCTCCCAAATTGCGGGGATTACAAGTGCATACCACTGTGCCAGGCCTGCTCTATAGCTTTTTAATAAACTTTCTCTCCTGCTCTAAAACTTGGCTTGGTCTCTCCTTCTGCCTATGCCCCTCAGTCGAATTCTTTCTTCTGAGGAGGCAAGAACTGAGGTTTTTGCAGACCCGTAAGGATTCACCTCCGGTAACACTCACCTGGTGGAAGGGGCAAGAGATCTCTCTGGGGTCTCTTATATACGATCACTAATCCCATTCACAATGGCTGCACCCTCATGACCTAATCACTTCCCAAAGCTCCCTCGTCCTAGTGCCATCACCTTGGGGAGTAGGATTTCAACATATGACTTCTGGAGGTCACAAACATGAAGACCCCAGCAGATATATAGAGATAGATAGAAAGAGATGTATTAGGAGAGATGAGCACATGCAGTGATGGAGGCTGAGAAGTCCCACAGTCTGCGGTCCGAAAGCTGGCAGCCGAGGAAAAGTGGGGGTGTGGTTTCAGTCCAAATCCTGTGGCCCAAGAACTGGGAGCTAGTGGTGTAGGTCCCGGCCTAAGTGTGAAGGACTGAGAGCCAGGAGCACTGGTACCCAAGGCAGGAGAAGATGGTCGTCCCAGCCGAAGCAGAGAGCGTGCATCTGTCCTTCCTCCACCTTTTGGCTCTATTCAGGCCCTCCATGGATCCCATGATGCCTGCTCACATCGGTCAGGGTAATTTCTACTCAGTCTACCAATTCCAGTGCTACTTTCTACCAGAAACATCCTCACAGACACTCCCAGAAATAGTATTTTACCAGCAATCTGGGCATCTCTTAGCCCAGATTGACACACAAAATTGACCATTACAGGTATCTTCTTTGTATGGAAGCAATAATGTTCCTTCTCAACATGACCTTTCATTGGTCTTAAAGGAATCCAAGCGATCGGCTAATAGGTTTATAAGAATCTGGGGAAAATGTATAGTGAAGTCAGGAAAGTATTCTAGCGTATTCCTTATCCCCATATCCCTCTACCAGATACTGCAGTAGAATGATTACCTTAACCCCCCATCAGCTGAGGGATATTAACTGCTCATTATAAAACTTAAACACGGTGTGAGCTAGAAATGGTTTCTAAAACAGACTTGCCTCTTTGTTACTAATGGCTCTTTTCCCTCCATGTTTCTTTTCCCTCCATGTTTCTTTTTTGTTGTTGTTGTTTGAGATGGAGTCTCGCACTGTCGCCCAGGCTGGAGTGCAGTGGCGCCATCTGAGCTCACTGCAAGCTCCGCCTCCCAGGATCACGCCATTCTCCTGCCTAAGCCTCTTGAGTAGCTGGGACTACAGGCGCCCGCCACCACGCCCAGCTAATTTTTTTGTATTTTTAGTAGAGACGGGGTTTCACCGTGTTAGCCAGGATGGTCTCAATTTCCTGACCTTGCAATCTGCCCGCCTCAGCCTCCCAAAGTGCTAGGATTACAGGCGTGAGCCACTGCACCCAGCCACCCTCCATGTTTCTTAATCATCACTGGCTAAAATTAATAATTAATATAGAATGGCTATTGAGCACAGATTATGTGGCAGGCCACACGATCGAATTGAATTCCCATTTTACAGATGAGGAAGTTGAGGCCTGTAGAAGTTAAGTGACTTCCAGTCCTGGATATGAGAAATCGGACTCTTGCGTCTGAGACAGCATCAGGTCTGTCCCGCTGGGCTGAGGGAGCAGACACCACTGTGATGGTGGCAGCATACATGCATTGATGTGGGCAGAATGTCAAATACAGCATTCCTTTGGTTCCAATAACTGTTTTCCTTAATATATTTGATATGGTTTGGTTGTGTCCCCACCCAAATCTCGTCTTAAATTGTACCTTCCACAATTCCCGTGTGTTGTGGGAGGGACCCGGTGGGAGATAATACAATCTTAGGGGCGGTTTCCCCCAGACTGTTCTCGTGGTAGCGAGTAAGTCTCACAAAAGCTGATAGTTTTATAAGGGGAAACCCCTTTCACTTGGTTCTCATTCTCTCTTTATCTGCTGCTGCGTAAGACGTGCGTTTCACCTTCTGCCATGATTGTGAGGCTTCCCCAGCCACGTGGAACTGTGAGTCCATTAAACCTTTTTCTTTATAAATTACCCAGTCTAGGGTATGTCTTTATCAGCAGCCTGAAAACAGACTAATGCAATATGTATATTTTTTCCTTTGAAAGTGTAGGCACCCGGAAGAACAGATAAAATTTCTACAATGTTGGTGAGGATCTTGAGATTTACAAGAAACCCCACATTTCTTTTGATCAAGGTGGAATTAAGATTCTTCTGGAATTTCTAGTGTGTAGGGCCACATACAGTCACAGAAGGTATGTCTTGGTTTAGGTAGAGAAAAAACACAAAGACTGAGTTCTTGTAGCGCTACCACATGGCACAATGAGTGCTACCAATGAATGCTGTGGGTTCTGGGTCTCCTGTCTATATATTCAGATGAGCTTGGCATGAGCATAAGTCCCAGGAGGTTTCTAGAGGACGCATCACTGGATCGGAGGGATTTTAGTTCCTGCCTTCCCATTCTGTTTTTGCCTTTAACTCAGAACACCATAGCAGGGGGAAAAATGAAGCAGAGGGGGAAAGGAGTGTATCCTTCCAAAATACACATGACCCTCCTGGCCCCCGCACACCAAGCATATCTTGCTCTATGATCCAAGGACGCTCACAGAGTCTAGAAAACCCACTGAGAGAAAAATATCTTCAAAGAAAAGTCAGTTCTCAGAAGAATGTTAAAGAGAGAAGAGTGAAGCAGAAAAAAAGTTCTTGCATTTTTATTTTCCTTTTGGATTTCTATTTTTCTTTGCTTGGGTTACAGGGAATGCTACCTTTCTTCTTACGCATTATAATTATTTGTTCATTTGCCTTTGATTCTTAGGGTTTCTAGATATAAGGTTTAGAAATGCAAAGTATTTGTTATTAGTGTTGATCACTACTTGTTTTTTTTTAATTTTCAGAAGTATTCATGCTCATCTTGTTTACATATTTTTCCCATTAGCTCATTTCTGTTTTAATGGCAATTTTATTTCTTCATTTAAATTTTTCTCTGATCCTAACTACTGAATGGGTTGCTTTAATGAAAAATGGAAATAATTACTGCTTCAACTCAAGAGAGTGTCTTTATTTCACTCAGAGCTGTCACTTTTACTTGTAAGATAAGATGATTTTAAATGGAATGAAATTCTGTAAAACTGGCTGTGCTAAGAAATATTGACATGCAGTGACGGGAGGAAACTTCCATTTCTGATTGAAATCAAAACATTGAGCATATATTTTGCTAGCCTTGAATATAATTTTTAAAAATAACACCACAAAATTCTCATTCTCTCCTCTCTTCACTGGAACTTATTTAGTCATTTGGCCTGATAGCACTTACAATGCTGAAAAAGTTAATAGAAAATAAAAATACCATTTCAGAGATGTGCAAGACCCATTGTGGTAACCTAAGTTAACATGAATTGTCATGATGATGCCCAAACAGTAACTTCTACATTTTGATTTATTTATTGTGCACATTGCTCATAGCTAGCTCCCAGGCCAGCAATTGTAGGGAAAGGACCAAAGAAACCAAGTACAGAGTTTTCACTTGTGGAGGGAAGTCATAAGTCATTCACAATTTTTGCAATGATTTGTCATGAAGCTTAGCAAATGTGTTAGAGTGTATTAATGGCTGAATATGTCAACTCAAACTTTTTTTTAGAGTGATTGTTACTCTACTCAAATTATTGTAAGGCAAGATGGAATGAAAAAACATGTAACCCCGAGAGCTAAATGTAACCATTCAAAAGATGCTATTGATGAGCATAGTAATGATTTTTTTTTAAATATATTTTTGAGACAGGGTCTTGCTCTGTCATCAAGGCTGAAGCACAGTGGCATGATCACAGCTCCCTGCAACTTCAACCTGCCAGGCTCAAGTGATCCTCCCACCTCAGCCTCTCAAGTAACTGGGACTCAAATGATCCTCCCACCTCAGCTTCTCAAGTACCTGGGACTACAGGTGTATACCACCACACCTGGCTAATTTTGTTTATTTCTTGTAGAAATGAGGTCTTACTATGTTGCCCAGGCTGGTCTGGAACTGCTGGGCTCAAGTAATCCTCTCACCATCACCTCCCAAAGTGCCGGGATTACAGTAGGAGCCACTGTGCCTGGTCAAAAATGCTATTCATTTATATATTTTATTGCTATATAATGTTTGTACAGATTTATAGGGTACATGTGACATTTTGTTACATGCGTAGAATGTGTAATGATCAAGTCAGGTGTTGAGGGCTGCCCATCACCTTGAGTATCTATCATTTCTATGTATCAGGAATATGTCAAGTCCTCTTTTCTAGCTATTTTGAAATATACAATACATTGTTTTAACTGTAGTCACTTGACTCTACTATCAAATATTATAACTTATTCCTGGCCAGGCACGGTGGCTCACTCCTGTAATCCCAGCACTTTGGGAGGCTGAGGTTAGTGGATCGCCTGGGGTCAGGAGTTTGGGACCAGCCTGGCCAACATGGTGAAACCTTATCTCTTCTAAAAATACAAAAATTAGCCAGGCGTGGTGGCACACTCCTGTAATCTCAGCTACTGGGGAGGCTGAGGCAGGAGAATCACTCGAACCTGGGAGGCAGAGGCTGCAGTGAGCTGAGATCGTGCCACTGCACTTTACCCTGGGCAACAGAGTGAGACTGTGTCTCAAAACAAAAACAAAAACAAAAAACAAACAAACAAAACTTATTCCTTCTAAATTTTTGTTTGTACCCGTTAATCAACCTCTCTTTATCCCCCCACCTCCCATCCTTCCCAACCTCTGGTATTTATCATTCTACTCTCTACCTCCATGAGATCAACTTTTGTAGCCCTCATATATAAGTGAGAACACATGATACTTGTTTTTCTGTGCTGGGCATATTTCACTTAACATAATGACCTCCCAATTCGAGTAATGATGTTTATTTTAAAGCCAAAAATTAAAATTCACTGGCATTGGATTCTGGGGAGCTAGGCTGATTATTTCCCAGAAATTTTAGAGATTTTGCATTTAATTTGGCATGTTTTACACCTTTAGTTATAATAATAACTCAAGAAGACAACTTTAGTTATGCAAGCTTGTTTCCTTGGCCTTCTCTCTTCCACACCCCTGGCATGTCCTCCATTGTAATTCCCATTTGGGACACATTGTCTGTTGATTGAAGAAGAAGCAATAGCAAATTGGGGAGCCAGCACATGCAGCCTCAGTTCCTAGGTGATTCCTGAGTCTTTTCCTGCAGCCCTGCCTTTGGAACTTCTTTCCCTGGCTTGCGAGTAGTCCTGGAGTATGGGAGAGACTTTGTTCCCAGGAAGAAATTTTTTCTACAAGAGCATTACACAGGTAACTTCTCTTTAACACTCTGTTGCTTTTTGCTCTAAGACCAGAAGATGACTTGCAGGATTTTTTTTTTTTTTTTTTTTTTTTTGAGATGAAGTCTCACTATGTTGCCCAGGCTGGCCTTGAACTCCTTGGATCAAGTGATCCTCCTGTCTCAGCCTCTTGAGCAGCTGGAACAGGCACATGCCAGCATGCCCAGCTAACCTGGAAAATGTTTAAGAGTATATTTGTAGCTGCTGTTATTTGAAAACCTTCAGCAAAACTCCTTTGTTAGTAATATACACATTAAAATTACTCCATTTTCCTTTGGAGCCCAAGCCATTCATTGCTTTGCATCCTCTTAGCTATGATTGGCTTCAGGGTAACATATCACCTAGGATGACTCAGAGTTAATACAGGAGTTTTTCAGGAATCATGGAAAAAGAAACTCCACCTCTCCACTGGCTTTGGGACTGTGAAGAGAGGTGAATGGAAATCTTGCAGAACTTCAAGTTGAAGAGAGAAACTAGATCCTGAGGACATTATATGAGCCCCTGTATCAAGCCTCAACTGGAGCCTGAACTACTCTTGGCTTTTTAAATGATATGAGTCAATAAATTATCTTTTATTATTTTTCTAATCTGGGATGAATTTTATGTCTCTTCCAACCACAAATCCTAGCTGATCCATTCAGGTGTGGTTTGGATGGCAAGCAATGGGGCAAGGACAATTCAATCTCAGGCAATAGACTGTGAGCAAAAGTGCCAAGTATAGAAAATGCAGGGTGGAATTCTCAACAAAATCCAAGCCCAGCTGGTTGCCCTGGCAAAAGCTGCCCTCCTTAAAAAAAAATAGAGAGAGAGAAGAAAATGCAAGGCCTGCTGAGGGTAAGTGGATGGCAACAATTTAGTGAAATTTTAGGGTACATGAACGAGAATAGAAAACAAGTATAGAAATTTTGGTTGAGATTTTGGTCATGGAAGATTTTGAATGCTAGGTCAAAAATTTATTTGAAAGAATAAGAAAAGAGGGGAATATTCTACTTTATTGTGGAATATTATTCTTCAGAGTAAAATAAATGAATCTAAGCTTCATGAAAATTGGCGAATGGATTTAATGAGGCAACCAGGCTGGGCAGAGTAGTTTGACATTTGCAGTAAGGCATAAACCATTAATAAGGTACATGTTGTAATCACCCTACAGAACCAGGATGAATCTTAGCCAAAATTTGACTTGGATGTTGAGACTGATGATGCCACACACACACTAAGAAGGTATGAGAAAGTTTTTTTACTCACATAGTGAGGCTTTTTAGGGGAGAGTAGAGTGGCTCCCAAGCAAGTCTAAAATTGGCTTGAGAGAACAGCAAAGAAAAGTGGCTTGGAGTTTTTATGGTGGTTAGGGAGTTGGGCAAGAGAAAGGGTTGTTTGCCTATGGTTTGAACTTCCCTCCAAGACCAAAAGAAGAGCACCTGGGCTTTTTTGGCAGCTTTCATAGATAGAGTTCATAGATAGATGGATGGATAGATAGATGAATAGATGGATGGATGGATGGATGGATAGACAGCTAAATGGATGGATAGTTAGATGGATGAATAGATAGATGAAGAAAAGGACAGATGGATAGAAGGATAGATAATTGAATAGGTAAATGGATGGATAGATTGACAGATGCATGAATAGACAGATGGTTAGATAGATGGAAAGATAGATTGGATAGATGGATGGATAGATGAATGGATGGATGAATAGATAGATGAATGGATGAATAGATGGATAAAAGGATAGATGTAGATAGATGCATAGATGTAAGGATAAAGCTGTTTGACATGTTGTGGATGAGAAGGCTTTGGAACACTCATGGATATACCCTATGGTCAGAAGCTTGGGTTTGAGGTTGAGATACATATTTAGTAATTATCCTCATATATGCCATGGAAGTAGATAAAATGGCCAAAAGGGAAGTATAAGAGAGATAAGATAAGCAAGATGAAAATTTTGGGAGCTTGCCAAAGAATATAAGTAACTTAAATGTGCCCAGAGAAGAATGTAGAGAGAAAAGAAGGGACAGAGCATGTTTCATGGAGGAAGGGTTACTATTTTATAATGATGCAGAGAAGTCAAGGGAATGGGGATTAGAAAACTAGAGTACTCATGGGTCATTGGTTATCTTGGAGTCAAGAGATGCTTTTGGGAGGATGTGAGATAGAACAGGGACCTCTCTTAAGGGACCACATTCCCTTTCCCTGAGCATGAAATTAAGGAAAACCTTGAGTTCCTTCAAGAAAAATTTCAGGCACCTAGCTAGCCCTGAGAAATAAATAGGCAACTTGATAAGCAAGAGGGTGATACTAGCTGAAAATAATAGCAAAGGAAGTTAGAGTCAGGAGATGTTTTGTTCTCTAGAGAACCTAAAGATAACATCTTAGCATACATTCCTAAGTTGTTTTTCAGAACCTTAAAACCTCACTAAATGGATCTGCTGGTACATAGACCTCAGATAAGTGGAGACTGAGGACTTGAACTCTGACCACCGGTTTTGTTTTTCTAAATTTTTCCTGAGGGGCCTGGAGGATGTCATACCCACAAACCAGAGATAACATTTTCATTTTCTGCTGACCCCAAATATTTAGACAAAGCTTCATCTCCTTAACCAATCACAAGTCAGAAATTTTCTGTCTTTGCATCTCCCATAACCTGTGAACCTGTTTTTGAGATTTCTTACCTTTTTAAGTCAAACCAACGTGCAACCTCCATGTACGAACTTATGACTTTGGCTGTAACTTCTGCCTCTCCGCCTTTACAAACCCTTAACTGTGAGCCATCAGGGAATTTGGGTCTGGAGCATGAGCTGCCTGATTCTCCCCACTTGGGGCCCTGCAATCAATGCCTCATCTTGTCTTTCTGCAATCCCAAAGTCAGTGTTTGGCTTTGTTGCTTTGGGCAGGTGGATCTATGTTTGGTTCAGTAACAGCTGTAGGTATAGTCAGTTTAGAAAGAGCAGAGGAATGAGTGGTTGGCAGACAGAAATTAGTCTTTCACAAATTTTGTTGGGAATGATGGTAGATAAATAAAGTAGTCAAATGAAGACATACAGATTTTATTTTTATTGAGATAAAATATATGTATATAATTTACTATATCATTTTAAGTGTACGGTTCAGTGGTGATAAATACATTATATTCTTTTTTCTCCCTTCATTTTTCCTTCCCCTTAAGAAATACAAGTTTTTAAAATCAATGAATGGGCAGATTTGAGAATGTTTTGTGGATAGTGGGGAAATGAATTCGGGCAAGAGAAATAAATTATAGGAAAAGGAAAGAAAAGAATGAGTTTAGGTAGAAGTAAAAAAAAGCAGAAAAGATTGGTTAGGGATATGAGAATTGGGATTAGTTCTATAAAGAGAAGAGATACTTCTTTTGAAATTATACGTGTTGAAGAAAATGTGGGTAGGGGAGAGAGGATACGGGATGGAGGGGACACAACTGTGTGTGTGTGCATATGTGTGCATGCATGCGTGTGTGTGTGTGTGTGTGTGTGTAAAGTGTAGGCCTAAGCATTTCTAAGGAAGTTAGGACCAGGGCCATGGCTTGAGGCCAAGAAAAGGGACTTGAATAGTGACTTTGGGAAAGGTATGAAAAATAAAAAGGATTATAAATCATTCTACTATAAAGACACATGCACACGTATGTTTACTGCAGCACTATTTACAAAGACTTAGAACCAACCCAAATGCATATCAATAATAGACTGGATAAAGAAAATATGGCATGTATATACCGTGGAATACTATGCAGCCATAAAAAAGACTGAGTTCATGTCCTTTGCAGGGACGTGGATGAAGCTGGAAACCCATTCTCAGCAAACTAACACAGGGACAGAAAACCAAACACCGCATGTTCTTGCTCATAAGTAGCAGCTGAACAATGAGAACACATGGACACAGGGAAGGGAACATCACACACTGTGGCTTGTCAGAGGGTGGGGGGCAAGGGGAAGGACAGCATTAGGACAAATACCTAATGCATGTGGGGCTTGAAATCTAGATGACGGGTTGATAGGTGCAGGAAACCACCATGACACACGTATACCTATGTAACAAACCTGCACATTCTGCACATGTATCCCAGAATTTAAAGTAAAATTTTAAAAAAAGTAAAGATGAATTGCCAAGCAAAGCAATAGCACCAAATAAAGGGTAATTATATGCGTTTTCAATGAATCACACAGAAGATTCCTCTGATCTCCAACAGCAGTCAGCAGTTAAGAAAGAGCAGTTTAGGGGCCTACCTAGGGTTAGGAATGCAGAACATGAGTAGACAGAAAGGCAAGTGAATGAGGGAGTGAACAATTCTATAAAACAATTCATTGACACAACGGAGGTGGGGAAATGAGATGCAGGGGAGCGAGGTTAGGAGGGGCAGTTGGTCTGGAAGAAAAGAGGAAGAAGCTGGGCACTAGTGTTCATCAGTAAAGAACGGCTCTAGTGTCCCTTTAAGAGTGAAGTGAATGGGAGGACAGGAAGGCACAGGAGTTCCCTGACTTGGGACTTACAGAAACCAGAGTGGTTCAGGGTGTTGATGTGGTTCTAATCTGAATAATGAAGTACAGATAAATATTTCCAGGGTTGAAAATGTTGAAGAACTGCAAGGAGTTGTCACTGGCCTTGATGGAGGAACAGAAAGGAACGTGAGCTGGATGGCCAAATATGGAAGAGGGTCCCAGGTCTTAGCCAGCGCGGGCAAAGTAGTCAGCCTACAGAGGCTTCAGGCTGAGCACAGTTAGGATAATAAGCACAAAAGGAGTCCCATCACAGTAAAGTTTACACATGGGGGGTCAATCGTTACAGAAATGCGGCCAGCTGAGAAGTGTTAGTTATATGGGATGGGGATGGAGAAGGGCTCAGGAGGCTGCATCTTGTTGGTACAGGAGCGTACTCAGTCAACTAACACCCCAAGGCAAAGGTCCGAATGGCAGAGTCACGGGTCTTGGTTTGGACTACTAAGTTCTAGGACACTTGAAGCTAAAATAGCGGGAGTGAGGATGGGACATGGGGCAGGCCAAGGAATGACAGACTTCTGAAAACTTGTTCCAAAGTTTACTCCATCAACATTTAACTGAGGCTCTACTCAATATGTACTAGTGATAATAATAGCAATACTATGAGTAAAATGACGCTTATCATTTGCTTTTCATAAGCCAGACGCCATATCAAGTGTTGTCTCATTTATTCTTTCTTACAACCCTAGGAGGAAGAACTATTATTAGCCCATTTTATAGGAAAAGGAACTCAGATTCAGATTCAAACTAAGCGCCCTGCTAAAGGCCATGCAGCCAGAAGGAACCCTGACTCCAAGCTCATCAGATGGCTTTGCATGTATTAGGTAGCAAGGAAATGGTGATGAATGCGACAATGTCTATTTTTTTTTTTTTTTTTTTGAGATGGAGTCTCGCTCTGTCGCCCAGGCTGGAGTGCAGTGGCACGACCTCGGTTCACTGCAAGCTCTGCCTCCCGGGTTCACGCCATTCTCCTGCCTCAGCCTCCCGAATTGCTGGGACTACAGGCACCCACCACTATGCCTGGTTAATTTTTTGTATTTTTAGTAGAGATGGGGTTTCACCGTGTTAGCCAGGATGGTCTCGATCTCCTGACCTTGTGATCTGCCCGTCTTGGCCTCCCAAAGTGCTGGGATTACAGCATGAGCCACCATGCCCAGCCAACAATGTCTATTTTAAAGAAAGCCAGGCTGGGTGCAGTGGCTCATACCTGTAATCCCAGCACTTTGGGAAGCTCTGGCAGGTGGATCACGAGGTCAGGAGTTCAAGACCAGCCTGATCAATGTGGTGAAACCCTGTCTCTACTAAAAATACAAAAATTAGGTGTGTTGACGCATGCCTGTAATCCCAGCTACTTGGGAGGCTGAGGCAGGAGAATCGCTTG